>NW_019392704.1:1125231-1868685 GCF_000648675.2 Cimex lectularius
TATATATATATTTTTTTTTTTTTTTTAATTGGAGTTTTACAAATTATTTCAGCGGATTTTTAAGGAGTGACGTTCTAATAGGGACGGTCAATGTAAAACTTTTTCCTCTGGAAACAAAATGTACAATACATGATTCTTTTGATGTAAGTAATACTATAATTGTTTTTTTAATTCAATGATTTAAAAGACTGTTTTATTTTTGTTCCAGTTGATGAATGGAAAGAAAGTTGTTGGTGGAAAACTGGAAGTTAAGATACGATTGAGGCATCCTATTATTGCAAAGCAAGTTGAACAAGTGCGAGAGAAATGGCTTGTTATCGATTAAATCCACTAACACATAATTTACTATTAATACACAACAACCGTGATAAAAATATTTTAAAAAATATATAAGAGTTAATTACTGCTCATTACCATTTTCAATTCAAAGCAAAACATTATAATAATATGTACAGTGTAATTTTTTTAACTGTTCTATTTATAGAGATGAAAATACATGTTTGTTGATGTACTTTAAAGCAGCAAGTGCCTGATAAATAAATGTTTTAACACATTAGTCATTTTTTTAAGTATATGTAATGGCTTAACACATTTGATTGTTTCTTTTCTTCTCACATGTGATTAGAAAAATATATGATCTATTTTTAAAAGAATTACTATAATTATTAGCAAAACTGAGGTATGCGATCTCACACTCAACAGCACTTTTTTTTTTTTTTGCTTAATAGGAAAATTATTTTAGTAGTTCCATTTTGTTATATTTAGTAACCCAATTACTGCTCTTTTTAACGTTATAATTTTTATGCCATAAAACTTTTTTTTTAGGGTATTCAGATAGTTTCAGACAGGTTTTGAGTTGATCTTATAGGCTTGGAGAACCTTTAGAGCTGCCTGCTCTTACCACAGATAGATATAATGTGGCTATCTGACATTATTATTTTTGCACCCTTATGATGTTTGCTATTTATTTCTTGTATGCATAGAATTGATTGTGGGACCAGGGGGCATACGCATTACTCAACTATGTGCTCATAGCTAAGTCCCTTTTTGCCTGTACGATTCCCACATCTTTGAGCCAACTGTGTACCATAAAAGAGATCCAGATTTTTTTTTTTTAACTGTCCATTTTTCTCCCTTTTCGATAATTGAGTGTTTTTTCAGTCTGGTATTTTCAAGTCAGTGATAGTTTTTGTCAGTTATTTCACTTTATTGTTTGACAGCTTGCTTTGTCGTCGTCTGCCTATCTTCGCTGATAGTTGATAGTTCAGACGCTTTTCGGCATTTTGTCATTTTCAGGGTCAGAAATCATTCAAATAATGTGTCTGAACTAACAAAAATCAGCAAGGATAGGCAGACAGGATGATATGTAATTATCAAACAAAAGGTTTACCACCCCACCCAGCAGACCACAGCAGAAAATTTCACAATATTTCAACTTAGTTGAAAATTTGGGTATGGCCAGCATTTGTTTAATACTTTTTTTTCTATGGTCAATGAATCCCCAATTTAATGATTAAAGGATTAAAATGTTTGTTCTAGGTATGACAAAGATGTTTTTGCCTACTTGCACTATTAGCATTTGGTGAAGTTGTGCAGTAATCTCACTTGTAGCCATTTAATGATTTTTAATACGACGACATATTCCATTTTACCAGCCTAGGAAATCAAATGCATACATGCAACAATGACTGTAAAAGTGTTGGAATGAAAATCAGCAAGTGTCCTAAATGTGTGTTAAAAACAAGATCAGGTTGTTTCATAATCAGATCAATACCAAAGGTAAATTAATATTAATAAATTAAAAAACTTAAAAAAAGACTACATTAGTTTTGAAGAAATGAGAGGAAAACCTACAAAAATTGAATTTGTATCAAAGATCCAAACTTTAAAATCGCAATCCTGAACAGTTATTTTTTTGTCTAATTCAGTTTTGCCCTGAGGGAACAGAAACTATGTTAAATTCAGGGAAACTCTTCTTCTCAGTTAGAATAGGCCTGAAGTGGTTGACACACAAATGTGTCCCTCACATTAGGGTGTCAAGTTTGTGTTTAAGCATTACTGACATGGACATTTTTTTTTTTTTTGTGGATTTTAAACCAGTTGCTACTTTATTACCATTGGTTACAAGTGCCACAGTTGCTGTAGCATTGCTTATTGTAAAATATTTGTAAATTGATTAAACTAACTTTTAGAACCTTTTTAATACCTTATATTTAAAATAAATAAATAAATGGTATTAATTTAATTTTTGAATGGCCATTGCAGTGGAACAAAAACTGTTTTTATGGGTGTTGTTTTATGTATAGCTTTTTATTGTTTCAATAGAACAACATAAATCATCTATAGACCATCTGAGTGATGTATAGCTTTGATAAAGTAGTTATTAAGTTTTAATTCGAAATTAGCATAGAAAAAAGGAACTAGTACATACAATGAATGTACAGTTATATTGCGCATAACAATTTTTGCCTCTGTGGTAAAGGGCTGTTGTATCTAGGGACTTATAAAACTTGTCCAAATATGCATATTCGATTAGAAATTTTCTAAAATCTCATACCTGTTTTAGAAAAGTTTGAAAAGAATCATATTGTCTAACAAATGTTTTGATATTTACTTTAATTCAAAATTGCCTTTAGCCATGGTTTAGTTTTAAAAGTTGAGGTAAGTGATTGTTTAAACTACTGTCTGCTGTCTTTTTGTTTCTAACAACACTTTATGCTTGCACAGTTGGCCCATTTTGTTCATTGGGAGTTATGAGTCCAGTTGTTGGACTTAAAATGGTTCGTATAACTTTTAGGCTCTTGCCATGATACAAAACACAACTTTTCTGAACAATGGCAAACACAATCTCTAAGGTTGAAAATTTTGCAAACTACTTTCAAGAAATAGCCATGAATACAAAGAGGACAGAGCTGTTAGAAGTCAATGTTTCAGACGAGAGTAAGATGCTAAATTTTGTAAGAAGATATATTTCTTGTCAAACTGAAGTTAAAAGAAACATATTTTACCTATTTGATTGACCACATTATGTTATTAACCATTATTTACATATATAAAAAAAACATGCACATAACATGTGACAATTGTGTAATATTTATTATTTAAAATTTTTGAACAAATTTAAATACTAACTTTTGTAACAAATAGGCTTAATGGAAATTTTCTTGAACTCGGATCCTTCATTTGCATTTGTAGCCATTGTGGTTATTATTGTGAGTGCGCTGAGTGTGTTGATCTTACTCTTCGACTTTTACACTCCGATCCCTGATGGTCCACGAAGAAAGTCGCAATTTTTCGTTTTATTTGAGTTCAACATCAGGTACTGTGTTCCTATTACATAGTAAGCTTTATGGTGCATGTTAATTTTCTTTTTAGGAAAATATTTCTGGCACAGACACCAGACACACTGAGCACATTGTGTTGTGGAGTAAAAACAATACTCGGTAACCAATGTGAGCGACCTTGCGTCTTTGTTTTCTTGGCCACATCAGAATCACACTGCACAGCATTGGCCTTGGCAAAAAAACTGGCTCAAACTATAATTGTGAGTTTCAACAATGAACTATCAGTTGAAAAAGTGCACAAAGTTGTGATGAAAGGCTCAAAATACACATCTTTTGAAAACTACTGGGATTTTCATCGAGGCCTAAGCAAACGCATGGAAACAACAAAAGTAGCTATTGTTACCGAATTTCAAACCATTCATCCACATGTTGCAACTGTTTTAACCACTCTTGCAGACGATGCTTTCTCTCCATTTCCTCAGGTAAACTTTTTACAATGCACAATTTCTGCACCTTGTCTTGGCAACAACAGGTATTGACTTTTTAATCTTTGCATTGCAGTCTGTCATCATTCTGTTGCTTAGCATAGAAAACTTCTTCAGTGGGAGGGACTTAATTAGGAAAACCCCTGTCTCTCTAGCAGAAACATACCTCGAACATATAATGAGTGCTTTTCTTGATTCTTCTACAATGAAGGAGCTACAGAGGTGCACTTGTGGAAGAGCTGTGCTTATCAACAGAGAAAAAGTTATTGAGGTGGCCTAAATTGTTAAAATTTTGGTTAAACAAATTGGAAAAACACATGACTCAAAATCAAATGAAACAACAAAATATCTAGAAAATAATGCTTTCTCACATGGAAAATTACAAAATAATACATGAAATAATATCAGTTTGTTTATTTAATATTTAATAATATCATTTACATGAAAGTTGGTAATAAAACATTTATAATTATTTTGGCTTTAAAATTGCAAAATAGGTTGTTAGGATTTTAATAAAATGTAAACAAACAACTGGTAATGACCCTAAAAAAAGTGCTCATCAAATTCAAGGTAATCTCGAAACCGCGTTCTACCAGGTAGTATCTGATTGCTTGCTGAGCTCAGCTTATTCTAACGCAAATGCAAAGAAACATCACTGAGTAAGCAAATACCTAAATGAGTCACTGTTTCATAATGGATTATGACATGGTACTCTTGAATTTGCAACAATTTATAGACTGTAACTGTGTACATAAGATGAGTAATATACTTTCATGTGCATGATATGTACATCACTTTCATTTCTGGCATAGCAGAGTAGTCTTATTTTGCATAAGGGAACTAGGTGCATTGCTTATAATACTGCAAAACATTAGGAAGTCCCTTTTTGTCTTTTGCACACACCACCTCATTCTTTTACCAATTTGTGGACATATAAGATGATGTTAATATGTGCAGCAGATTCTTCCTGTTCCAGAGTCTGCGTTCTGGTAGAGTTCTTAATTATTTTACATGTACATAAGCTTATCTAGAATTATTATTTCACAAACACTCTGGCTCAAGGTATGGTCTTGAAGAGAAAACAAATTCACTTGTTACTACCAAGCTTTTGACCTTTTTTGAGGTCATCATCAGGGCAAAACAATCTTAAATATATTTACAGATTGACATATTTAAGTTTTTTACAGATGATCTCAAATTTCCTTGAAGACGGATTCAGTCCCAACATTTCCAAGGACTGTAACAGTGTCTGGTCTTCAAGGAAATTTGAGATCGCCTGAAAAAAACCAAAAAAAAAAAACAAACCTTTTATGTCAATCTGGACATATTTAAGATTGTTTTGCCCTGTTGATTACCTTAAAATAGGTCGAAAGCTTAAGAGTGACAACTGAATTTGTTTTCTTCTTCAAGACCATACCTTGATCCAGCATTTGTGAGTGAAAAAGTGGTCGATATTTCTAATACTGAAAATTATTTCAGCTGGCTACATGTCAAGCCCAAGTTAAATTTTTATATAAAAAAACCCCTGTTTTGTATGAGGTCTATCAAACAAATCAACAGTTGCAAATGAAATGAGGGTTGCAAACAAGCCATCCTAGTTGAGAAAGAAAATACTGTGTGGTGTATATGGTGAAACTTTGGATTAGTGTTTCACATTGATGGGCATCCAGCCACAACCACTTCTCCGTGTGACCACCTATTCCAGTTCAATACATTCCAGGACATTTTTTCCATGAACTCATGGATTTATGAAAAAAATGGTTATGCCATGTTTTTGCCCTTAAGACATGCTGAATGATAAAGGTGGGGGTGTGTTGTTTATTCTTATTCAGAAATCGTGAGATGCGGTCTGTGTGATGTAGGTTTCATAAAAACATTTTCTGTATTGTTTATTCTCTTTAAACACAGTTCTTACTCAGTTTGTTGTTTCCTTCTGTACGGATTTCAAGCTTAAAGTTCATCATCATGGTGAAGGAGATACAAACACGACTCTCGATGTATGAGTGAAACCGCCGATCAACCGCCAACGCGATGTTCCAATGAGAAGCAGGTTTTGATGCCGCTCAATTTTGAACATGACAAAAAGTGGGAATTATAATAAAAACTAAAAATTATCCTAACACATACAGCATGAAAAATAATAGTTCATTTGTCATTAATGTGTATTTCAAATATTATGTAGGTACATATTTAAAAAATTAGATCAATCAAAATCAATATAGCCACATGGCCCTATATATTTAATATAGCATTAATTTCAATTAAGTTGGTAAACACCCCTTTTTGACAAGTTGGCGTTCTTGTCTTTAGGCCTTGAGAAGAGGTTTCCAACGTTCTAGAATGTTCTTTAATACCCACCCCAGTAACCATGAAACTTTCAAGCTTAAAATTTTTTCCTACTTTTTCTGATCTTCACCAATGGTAAGCATCAAAAACCTAATGATTCATTTTTGGTAGGGTGGCTGAGTCCAATTGTTGCTTCTTTTAAAGTTAATTTTTTTTCCATTAAATATTCTTTTTTATCTAAGGAGCTTGACTCAAACTGAAGGTTGTGGGTTCAAATCCTGCTCGTGACACTTCATCTCAACCAAGATAAAAAAGAATAATTAATTGAAATAATTAATATGGTCAATTATGACCACTAAACATATATGGGCTAATTTTTTTATACTTTTTAAATTTGAAAAAAAAAATTAAAATAAAACATGGAGGTAAATGTACACATAATATAATAGTCTAATTCATATTTGTTTATTGGTTGTAATTGACCATATTATTTTTTAGCTGAGGTTTTTGGTTAAGATGAAAAATTAGTGTTCCCATAATCCCGTTCGTGTCACTAATTTTTCATCTCAACCAAAAACCTTAGCTAAAAAGAATAATTAATTGGAATATAATAGATTATGATTTACCTCCTATTTTAATTATGTACCTTAAATTTATGATATTAATGAATTGATTTGTTATTATTTAAATTTATTATTTATCAATCTATTATTAATTTATTAGTTTTATTTTATTAATTGTTAATATTTAAGTAATTAATTGAATGCTTATAATTCGTTCAACCTGATCATGAGCATTAAAGATTGAAATTTTTAATTGACATTAATGACATTGATTATGTGGAGATCATGAGATGCGGTCTGGTGTGACGTAGGTTTAGAAAAACATTTTCTTTATCGTGCCAACGTTTCGATCTTTATTGAGACCATCTTCAAGTCCTGGGATTTATAAACATTGTTTAAATTATACAAATTATACACACCAGACTAACGATCACTAAACACCACATATTAATGACTTACTTTGTAAAACTTTCTGGTAATATAATGGAATTTGCTGATGATAGTTATACTTTTTCTGCCAAGAATTATGATGATATAATAAAAAAATGTTAATGTTGAAATAATAGTAATTTCTTTCTTTTAAATATATGTAAAACTAAAATCATCAAATTTAGTTTCTCAAATCAAAACTATTTAAATGAAAATGTAGTATTACATTCTGGTGTAAATTCATCTAACTGTAATTGCCCTTTTCTCAACAAATTAAATATTAGAAATGATAAATAGAGTGAGTATGTTGTTCAATCAAAAAGATAGTTCCTGCTCACAGGTAGTGATTTAATTTTTTTTAATGAATAGACCTAATTGTCCGTGGGATATTTAGTTTTTTGATGTTTACATTTTCCAAGTTTTGTTTAATTACTTCAGCACATTTATATTTTATATTGATAATTACGCTACAACTATCTACCAATGACCCAAGGGAGTAGTTTTTTTATTTATTCAATTCTGTTTTTGGTATAAATTTTAAGGCTTTATTTAATAAATTGTTTTCTTCTTTATTTAGTACCATGTTTGTCAAATTTATAACCCATGGGTAACATTTAATTGGAGTTGTTTGGTCTTTATGAGTATTTTGATTTGTAAGTGTACCGTACTTCATGTTTTTAATTTTTTGAATCCAATATACTTTGTTTTTTGTCAATGATAAATTTAACTTTTGATCACGTATCATAATTGAATTTATCCCTAATGTGTACAAGATATACATAAAAGCATTTTGTACCTCTTAGACTGTACAATTTATGTAATTAATTATTTAATATGTTTTTATGGCATTTATGTTGTAAGGGAGTTAAACAGTTCTTAATATTTAATTTAGCAGAAACGAATTTTGGGGTTAGTTTTAACTTCAAACATTGGGAATTGAACCAGGTTGATTTTTGAGCATGAAAGTCTTAATTTATAATAAACTTTTAAGAGTTCTTGTTTACTGGCTGATTTTAAGTAAGTGGAGGTAGTGTTATTAATTGCGTTATAATCCATTACTACTTTGACTAGCACATTAATAGAAATGATAAATGGTGGAGTGAGTGTGTTATTCAATCTTTTTAAAAAGAAGTTAAATATTTGGGAATAATTTTTGATAATAAATTGAACTTAGGATAGAGCACGCTCTGCTACTAAAATTTTATAAAATTGGTTGTTAAAATTCTTGAATTTGTAAAATAAGATTTTTAAGTAAGTATATAGAATAAAATTGACATGATGCAAACAATTATATTTATGATCAATTTTCAGTAAAAGCTAACAAAAATAAACAGTTTGTAAATTGTTTGTTTTTAACCTTAAAACTAAAAAAAAATTCTTTTTTACAATAAAAAAAATAAACATTAATTCTTTCCCTATCCCAAATTAATTATAAATTAAAATTTAACTTTCTTATCTGATTAACGAATAGAAAAGATTTCCTTCTTGAGAATAGGTGTTTTTCTTCATCCCTCAGCGTCGATAAATCCGTCTCCTTATTTTTTTTATTTTATTTTATTTTATTTTTTTTTTTTTTGAGAAGTTTGCGGTACAGTGTTCAGCGAAGGAAAGTTTCATATTGATGCTATGTTAAAAAATTCAGAAAATTATTTTATAAATTTAAAATTTTAAGAAATATTCTTCAGCCATATTTAACGAGGTTTGTTTATCTTGCATTAGCACAATCCTTGTTAACATATAGGATCTTAGTTTGGGGTGGTACCTCAAAATTTACAAATTCTCTAATACAATTGCTCATAATTCTTTAATAAAAATATTGCTAAATAACATAGAAGTTATAACACAAAACAACTCTACATTGATTTTTAGAGTTGAAAATCAAACCATTATTTTTTCAAACAATTGTCTTCATATTTATAATACCCATTATGGACTTCAATTACACTACAAGAAAAAATGCATTAATGTAATAAAATTTGTTATTCCTAAAGTTAACCCATCCATATAACAATGCATATAATGTAGGATTCATATATCTAAACAAAATACATATAAATTCCTTTCTCTCTTATGATCAATTTAAAAAAAAAAAAAAATTAAAGAAGAGGAATTTTTAAAAGTAATGTAAAAATATAATAAAATAATTATTTAAAAAATTACTTATAATGTCAATAGTCAAACAACATATATACTGCTATCACTAATTTGTATAAATATGTTTTTGTTTATTTTTGTAATGTATAAAACTATTTGCGATCTCTCAAGCAAAAGTTAAACTTACTGAGAGGAGGTTCTTAATTTTACATTATTTTGTTCTACATTATCATTTAATATTTTTTCTCTCAGAATATGTATTCAATTTACAGCAAATAAATTTATATTTGTCTTTGTCTTAAAAGAAATCTGGTTAGTTGAAGACAACAAACCGTGAGTAAGAGCTGTTTAAAGAGATAAAAACTGTCTAACTGGGGTAGGGATCATTTTTCGGTTGAACAACTGGTTTTTTAAAAATTATTTTGTGATTGAATTAATTTTGCTTGCTTTTTGATATACATTCCTTTTTCCTGCGTCGGTACTTTCTGCCTAACCATCAAACGCTAAAACTTTTTCGTATTTCAACGCATTTAATTGTTCAAATTAAAAAGAAGCCAAAAAATTGCCATTTTTCGGTACCACTTTCTCAAAATTTCTTTGGTCTATTACAACCAATCTTTTTTCTTTTGCTTTTCTTAGTATACTACGAATTAGTAGCTAAGAGTTTTGTAAAAATAGTGATTCGTTAATTTTTTTAGATCCTATGTATTTTTTGAACAAATTGCTCGCTACGGTTGTACGACGCCTATTAATAAAGTACAACTCTTCAGAAGCGATTCTCTGATCGAGCTCGAATTTTTCCCGATGTCGCCCAATTTACGCCATAAAATCGTTAACCATCTTCTATTAGGACTAGGAGAGGTGATGTTTTAGTAGGAAAAAAGTTTTTGACGAAATATTCACAAAAAGCAAGAGTCTTCAAACAGAGAGGGATGGTGAGTTGCATGTTCATCAAATCGAGATACCAAAACATTTGATTCGCACCTCCAAAAATTATTTTTCGACCAGTTTCATTCCGTGCAAAAAAGATTTTTTTTTAAAAATCAGAACAATGGCAAAAAAGTAACGCTTTGGCACAAGGAAAGTACAATTGAGTATAATGGAGAAGAAAATTTGAAAAGTGTAATAATACATCAAATGAAAAATAGGCACCGCTCTCTCACGCTAGAGATTCCGGGTTCGAACCCGGCACTGTCCATGGAATAAATTAATTTAGTAATAATATGTAAAAGGTATTGTAAAGTGTAAAGATATTGTAGAGTAATTCCCAGCGCAGTTGACGTTAGCCCTCCTGTAAGACAGAAATTACTTTATTTACTTTAAATGAAAAGTTCATTTCACAAAAACTATTTTGAATCTATATGGGCGTAGAGCAAGGTTGTTTACTAAGACATCTACTTTTCTCGTTATTTATACACACTCTTGTGGATTTATTGGTAAAGAAACGTAGCAAAAAATTTGAAGAAAAATACTTAAACCAAGGAAAATTAAAGTTTTCTTCTGTTAAACAACAATAAATAATAAACGGGTCAGTAAACTATCATATAAATATTTGCATTTTTTGCATTTATTTTGCTGTGCGATGGTTTTTAAGTTTCACAAAACTCAGGTGTCATTGTTTATAAACATTTGTAACCTTCAAGGTTCAAAACATTGACTGTATAAATTTCCTTGTTTCGACATTTAAACGTACGCTTCTCTATGCAAAGGGTGAAAAATTCCTTTTTTGCAGTTTTCTGACTCAGGAAGGCGTGTCCAAGCACTTGTTTCGTGATTCATCTGTATCATCATATTTGTATTTTCATCACGTATAGGAATGGACAATCAAAGGCATTGCTGAAGTGACAAATTTCCGCTGGTAGATATTATTTTTTATTAGCAGCGAGGTAAATTGCAATGACTAACCTTTTTTACCTAAGAAAACCTGGAGGACTCATTGCATCATTACGCTCAGAAAAGCTTCTATTACAACATAAATTAGAGAGGATTGTCTTATTAATAATATTCAGGATATGTCTTAACATATGTGATGAGGTTTGATTTCACCCTGCGAATTAAACCCAACATACCGGCTGACAAAGTTGAACAGGATGATGGATTAGAGTTGTGGTTCAGCACAATTTTCGAAGGCAACAGTACGTTTAAAAATTATACTATGCGGGATTAAGCATTATTTATTTGCGAAGTGCAATCAGAAGCACCCTCTCAAAAATAGACCATTAGAATTAGGATTCGCCATTTAATCGTCTGACAGACCAATACAGCGAGAGTACCAAAATGCTCGATAATGAGTTAACGACTGATTCACTTATGTTATGCATATGCTTATTTAAGATATTTAAGAACAATCAGTACATTTCTATGTAGGAATAGGATTTTTCCATTTTGTTATTGCATGTTATCCCTTTTATTTTGTTTTCCACCAGGAAATATTTATTCTATCAATTTGATTAATGCGAAAATTTGCTAATGATATCCATTGGATAGAAATATTTTACTTAAAAGTATCTTTTATACTAATGTATTAGAATTAAATCAAAATGTCCGACGATTTTCAGAGTGATTGACGATAATTTTTGTTCAACGCATTATTTCTGTCCATACAAATGTGTATTAAAAAAATAGTCTGCGGCAATAAACTAAATTATAATGCAATATGTATGTTTGTTCAATGGCGAAAAAAATTTCCTTGATTATTAATTACACGTTCTGTGAGGGTTCGAAGTTTGACCTCATCCGTTAGAGTGTGTAATATACAGTAAATCAAACTAAAATTCGGATCAATTACCACACGATTGTCACGACGATGGACGAGTTCATGGCATTTTCTAAATTTACCTATAGTTTAATATTAACAAAACACATTAAAAAACGTCGTTTCGCGTTGATGTCAGTAAACGAAGGTCTTTTGAAATATCCAATAAGTATAATATAAAAATATCCTTCTATTTAATAAACCAAAAGAAAAATCAGGGAGAGAGAGAGAAAGAGAGAGAGAGAGAGAGAGAGAGAGAGACGGAGAGAGAAAGAGAGAGAGAGAGAGAAAGAGAGAGAAAGAGAGAGAGAGAGAGAGANGAGAGGGAAGAGGAAAATGAGAAAGAGAAAAATAATTTTAATGAAAAAAAAAAATTTGTTACCTCTACAGATAAACAGAAATATTTATGTGGAGTTGTTCGTACTATAAAAATTGTGCAATATCTAATTTTATTTTGTTAGATGTTATGGTAGATCGAAATATCTAGGTAATACGTAATAACTAATGAACTTCAGAAAAAAATCGTAGAAATAACACTAATGTTTGAAATAATTTGTTTAAAAAACTATTAACTTTGTTGGCAATCCAAAATAATAAAGTGCAACAAAACCAAATCTTTAACATTGATGAATTACACACTAATATAATTAATTTTATATATAAGAAATTAGACAGAATAACAAAAAATTATCTACCATCATGTAAATTCTATTTTTTTTTTTTTTTTAGAAACCAATTGTGAAAAATGGATTAAAAAACAAATGTTAAAAGTACTGAAAAATAAAAAAAGGTATGTAAATCATTGATGGGATATATTTCTATTAAACTTACTGATTAGGTTCAGAAAAGTTAAGAATAATGGAAATAACGTTCAATTATTTTTTTTCTTTCATTTTGTCGGGGAGAAGAAATATTTTTGGTGAACCAAAATGTCCAAAATTGTTGCTTTGATATTACATTATTATAAACAAACGTTAAAAAAAAGAAGCGCGATCTTTATGTCGCCAAAAATGGTCAAAATTATTTTGGGCGATATGTCTCATGTCTAAACAAAAAATGCAGATATGAGTGTTTGGATAAAATATGAATTGAAACAACGTCGAGTGCGGAAAAAACTGAATGATAATTTTTTAATTTTTTTTACAGTCAATCGTGATTTTCCCTCCAAAATCGAGAGGGGGGATGGCAGCATAGCGCTAGCTACGGCAGCTCCCAACAGAATCAGTCGGCAACTCGCCAACGAAGAGTCAACGCCGTAAGGAGTCTCTTCTGGGCCCATTCAAATTTATTAATTTTGAAATTCGCGAGTGATACATTTAAAGGACACAATGAAGAATAGTGTTTACTTGGTGTTTTGTCTTGGAATTTTTTCCGCTTCGTATCGAGGTAAGCAAAAATTGACAACATTCTTGCATGATAATTTTTTTTTATCGATAAATTTCCTTCAGGGCTTGGGTAGGTTTGTAACGCCTCTATCAACTGAAGAGACCAGTTAATTTATTAAGAAACCAATAAATTTAATAAAATCCCGTTAATCCTGCAAAATGTTAATGGCAATTCTTTTGAAATATGCGACTAAATACAAAGAATTAAAAAAACCTCAAATCCATTAGTAAATTATTTAAATTAAATTTAAATAATTATTTAGTAAATTATTTTATTAAATTAAATTTAATTTAATCTGCAATCTTTAGTACTTTACAATTTAAAGTACATTTGAAAAATTTTCATAGTTCATTTTTTTAAAAACTATTTTGTGGAAAGATCAAGGAATTTATGCAGAAGGACCCAAAGAGTCCATACTCGGCTGGATTTGGTGCGCACGTCTTGTTCTTCAGCACCACCCAAGTCAATATTACCTCTGTAATATCCTAAAGCTCTTTTGAATATTTTTTTACCCTGCCTAAGTCATTCGCATCTTTGATAGCAACTGGGACTTCGCAAAATAGTATAATTGTTCAAATTTTATCCGCCTTAAAACCGCACATTCTTGCGCCAACGAGCCTATTCCAGAAATTGGCAATGCCCAATAAATAAACTAAAGATCGTAAATTAAAGCTGTAACAGTCCAACCCAGAAGAAACGGCTAAACAAATGTCATCAACAAACTTGCATTGAAACGGTGCGGTTTGTAGGGTGTTTAGAGTCATTTCAAGACGCCTCTTCTCGATCTCTCTTTTATAAACTGTTTAATTCTACTCGGGAGAATAGGGGCAAAACAACAGTTATTTTATCCCAATGGTTTGTTTTCGTATTGTTTATGTCTAATTTCTGTTTAAGACGTTTTTACTAGGTGGGAAAACGGCAAATTATACTTTTGTTTATTTAAATCCTTTCGTCCCTGGTTGCGACAGACCGCAAAATGAACTGGCCGATCCTTTCACCAGTTTCTTGTCTTTTTATCAACATTATTCAAGGCGATATGGTTACATTTTCTAATTTGATTTTGAAGAATTTTTCGAAATCGCCTTCATGGACCGTTTGGAACTTTTCGCACCATCGTAACGAACAACTGCAAAATATACTCTTAATTTTTTAAATCTTCTTGGCTAAAGTTGAAATTAAATTAAATTCCGACAGAGAAATAAAGCTTGTTATAAATAAAGCATACAAAAAAATGTACGCCAAAGCATAAAACATTCCTAGTGAACACAGGCTGATTTCAGGTTTCTAAGAGTCAAAACTGTTTTCATCAAATTATTTAAATTGTTCATTTCCAGTAGCAAGAATGGATATCTACAATATTTAGTCAAAAATAAATAGAGTTATTATTGACCTGATTGGCAAGTTTTGTGCGAAGTTCATGCCAATTCAAAGGACCTTGCAAAACTATGTTAATATAATGCAACGTATAAATTGTTTTTGTGCAATTTACGATCTATTATTTTACTTGAACAAAAGTTTCAATTCCTGAATTACCCAATTGAAGATTGTAACTGTACGGAAAAATATCAGCAATAAGTTAAGTCCAAACACTATCAAAAGGAGAAATATAATTTTTAATACTTTTTAAAAGGATAGTTCCTACTCAAAGTAAGTTGTTTTGTAACGATCCGGATTTCGAGCCTTTTAGCTCATCATCAGGTTGAAGGACGTCTACAACCTGATGGTGAGCTAAAAGGCTCGAAATCCGGATCGTTGCAAAACAACTTACTGTGAGTAGGAACTATCCTTTTAAAAAGTATTGAACACCACACTCACTCCATCATTTATCATTTCTATAATTTTTAATGTGCTTTGGGTTGGGTACATGATTAATTTACAAAGTAAAAAGTTTTGTGAAAAAATGGGACAAAAGGCATTTCTCTGTAGAATGTCATTTATTAATTTTTACAAATTTGAAATTAGTTCAAATCTAGAAACTGGCTTAATAAGCAAACTAAATATTTTAAATTAATTATCAAACTAAACTAACTAAATTTTTCCTACGTCAAGATGTCGGTTCTTCTAGCTTTCGAACTTTAAACTGTTCAGAAGTAGAATTTGTATTGATGATTCATTTGTTTCTTCTTTTACCTCAGCAAATCTCAAAAATCAACTTATAAATCTACAGAAAAAATATGCACAGATTTTGGTTATGAAAACTAAATAAATACAACTTTTAGAACCATAGAGACATGAAAATGTTAATTTCCAACGAGCTAGAGGAATAAAAATCTAAATACCCTTACTTCTTCATTTAAATATACATCAATGGTATTTTTCAATTTCAAATAATCGTATACAATGTAATACACATATCATTAAGTTAAAAAAAAATCAATGTTAAATGTTTTAATTTTTCATTAAAAAATGCATTTTTCTATTTAACAAGCATTTTCTCTTTATAATCGCGATTGCTGTAAGAAATTCTCTCATGGATTTGGAATCGAGGTTTTATTTTTTCAATCGCGTTGCTCGAAATATCCAGGATTTTGTTGTGATTCTTGTGAATAAACTTGCTACCTTCACACAGTATTAGCCTTACAAAGCTGTTCCATTTTCAGGGATAAACAGGTTGTTGAAGAGTGGAGGCGAGCAAAGAAAAAGGCCCTCCAGGTCCGTAATTGTTATGGAAAACCAACGTTTTATAGTCTGTGAGAATACTTTAAATACCCGTGGCTTACCGTTACATCAGCCCTCTAAACTTTATAAAGCATCAACTTTACTCCCCCCCCCCAAAAAAAAAAAAAATCAAGAATTACATTTTTTAGTATGTGTGTTGGTTCAAATACGGAATTGTGCCAAATATTTTTAATCAAAACCATTCCTTTGAGTCTAATCAGGTTTGTTATTATTTTATTAAGATGGTATAAAATTGTGTTTAATGCGCGACGAATGAGCTTTACTATTTTATCTCAGGGAAAAGAGTGAGATAATGCTTCTCGTCAAAATACATTTGTTAATGATCTTTTATTTTTTATAATGTGAATATTAGGAATTTTTTACATACTTCCGTTTGACTATTAGCCAGATGGCCTATATTCACATATTATAGACAGAGTTAAATACAAACCGCTTTAGCAGTAATAAGATTTGAACATGAATATAAAGAGAATAAAAAGTGGTAGAAAAGTGTTTTAAAATTAACCCTAAAAATTAAAGTATTAAGGTATAAAGTAAAATAAAAATTAGAGTATTGTCATAAAAGATATTCAGCACTATCAATATCATGACACTCGTACAATTACTTTCTAAAAAAATGATAAATTCAATCTTTCACTTTTTAAAGCAAGTTCTTTGTAGGTCCGAAAGGGCCGGTAATGAATCGTAGGAATAATGAATGAGTCATTCTTACTTTACTGCATCTAAATAGGCCGTTAAAAACTTTTTTAAGTTAGTACTTTCTTTTACTTTAAAAGTCGCTTTGGGATTTACTCAGGGTTATCAACCTATTGGACGGTTCATAAATATTTATCGTCGGGAGGCTTAACGGACAAGGTTGTAAGTGGATATTTTAAAAGGCACCCTAGCAAGTACAAAAACAGTGGAAGAGGCCGGAAGAGGATGAACCATAGCCTAAACCGCCGCACACTCAATTAAACCTCCATATATTATTTCATTTTTTTTAAAGGAAAATCTTACAGGGTAAAGCAATGATAATGGTCAGACCATCTTGTTAACTATTGTGCTATTCTTCGAACTTTCCTAGAAAAATATTACATGCCCTGCCCTATCTGAACATCAGAAATTAAGATCTTTGAAAGATCAAACAATTTACCTAAGCCTCTTAAAAAATGAAAACATTTTGTATATTAACACGAAGATAATAAACAAAATTGTTCTGCTGAATTGTTTAAACTTTCGTGTGTATTGCATTGTTATAAAATTGGCTAGTGTATACTCAAATTCGAAATCACCGTAAATTATATATTACTATATACTTAGATTTTCTTCTCTTTGACTCTCTAAATGTCCACACAGTGAGTCACTGAATCTGAAGTGAAACTATTAGGGAACATGTCAACATTGACAAATAAATATGATCGGTCAAGAGCATAAGATTGAATTAATAGTGCATTCCAGTGCAGTCGAAGAAGCTATAAATATCCAGTACAGTTTCGCCCAGTTCTACTATTACTGTAGGAACCCCGAAGAGGAAAAAATATAGACAAGTAACTTATAGGCGTGAAAAATTATGTTTTTAATGTTTAATGTGTTTTTTAAACTTATTTTGTACACTCATAGCAAGTCAGTTTTGGCCTAACAGCTAGAAATTGAGTAATCGATAGCTTACTGTACTTCAAGGTTTATAAGGGAAATAAATAATTTGGGACCGGTCGAAAGTTTTACTGGTGTTGAAAAAAATAGAGATGTTTTTTACAAATTCTATCCACTTTGTGTTATTCGTTGAATAGATTTGGCTCTTTGGAATTTATTTTCTTAGTAACTTCCGTGAGGTCTGTCGATAAAACTACAAAGTTCTTGATTCAAATCCCATCGAAACTGGTAATATGAGAGACAAAAAGACCTTTGCCTGAGTGTCACTCATTTTTTTCCAATCATTATGAGAATTAGCAATTTCAAATTAAAACTGTCCGTAATGACACGTTGGAAAGATGCCATTTATAACATTGATGTGATCAAAACCTGTTGGAATTAGGTCAATACTTAAAGACAAACAAAAAATTCCTGGATTAAATTTTCGGGCTTTATAATTGCAACGCCTACAAAAAAAAAGAGTGTACTTGTGAAGATCTTTCGTATCGTTTTTGCCCGACAAATTGTACAGGAAATAGCACACCGCCTCATTTAATAAATTGCCCATTAAGAAGGTTTTTCATATGTAAAATTTTCGTTTTTTAAAGTTGATTCGGTTTGTTTTTAATCGAATATGAATAAGATTCAGTTGTAATTAATTATAATAATAGTAATTGATACAAATAGCCTAATGTTCAATCTTACCGCCAACAACTAGAGAAAAAATACAATTACTCAGATTAACTAAATTTCTATTATTTTGTTCCAACTTTTGATCATTTTTATAACTAGAAACAAGATCCAAGTACGATCAATCTAAAATGATGTCGAAGAGGAAAATAATGGTCATAATCCAAAATTATACTTCTGCTAGAAAGAGTTCAATGAAAATTCAAACTTCGATGCACCCTTATTACAGTTTGAAACATTCCTTTCAGTTAAGTAAAATTACATATTTAAAACTTACTGGAGGAAATAGTTTAATATTGTAATAGAAGGTCGTTTCAACTTCGTCAAAAGGTGTAAAAAATGCATGAACAATTTGTAATGATTGAAAGATCTATCAATCTTTTAGTCCATCGTAAGTTCATCTCTTGGTGAGAGGCAACACTGAGTACAAAACAATTCCGAAAAAAAATAAAATTTAATAATAGAGAGAAATTGCCTAAAACGTTTACGTATATATATATATATATATATACTCTCTGGTATTCAGTTTTGTTACTATTTGACAACTTACCGTAGTGTGGGTATTGGATAAGCAGGTGGATCGGTCATTTTAAGTTAAAAATAATTTCTTTGATTTATATTTTTTTACATTACACTTTGGTCATTTTTATCATTAGAGCGTACAAGTTTGGCAGAATATAAAGTGAAACTGTAACTCATCATCCCATTATTTTCATCCTGGTTTTCCTTAATGGATTATTCTTGTGGTTCAGACACTCCGGTTGAGATAAAGTGGTCCATAACCACTTAAGCAGTCCTTCGCTCGTTTTAAGTAAGTACTGGTTTGTTCTTTGTGCTCCCAAAATAACCCAATTCGAAGATGGGGCAAAGCAATGAGGAGTGCAATAAACCGTGGACCGTGTTCTTTGTTGGGATCGGGACCGGCTTTTGTACCTGGGCTACCTGTAATAATAAGGGAGATGCTGAGGTACCGTTGTCATTACCTCGGCGACCAGCAGAAAAATTCCTGCAGTTTGTAAAAAGAAGGGTCAGAGAAGAAAAGAGCGGGACGACGTCGGCGATCTGTTTCAACCCCCTATTTGAGTTTCAGAAGGGGAGACCAGGGGATTTGCAATTTACTCTTATTGTTGGTAAATTGTCGCTAACCAACAAATCTGATGACATTTGTTTAATTTAGTTGAATGCCTGAACGGTACCTTTTTAGAGGCATGTGACACCACACAATTATCACAACGACGACTAGACAACCAACCATTGGATAGAACAACATGTCATAGAATAAGAGAAATTGTTTAGAATTGTAGTTAATGTGTATGAACTATTGCAAATCTTTCAACGAAATCCAATTTCTTTACAATATACAACGTAAAATAAAAGGAAGAAGTTCAAGATGATATATTTCATTTCTTTCTTTCAATTTAAATCTTGATACAAAAGTTTACAAATTTAAGGTCTAATGTTGTTTTTATCGCATACAGGGTGTCCGTTTTAGATCGAAAAAATACGTGTTTAATATTTACGTTTCAATATGTTATAGTCTAGTTCAAAATTTTTACTTTTTTTGAGAAAACATTATACAGGGTACCTCAGGCCCAGTTCAACTTCAAAATTTCAAACACGTCCCTATACATACTGACGCTAATTTTTAAGGATTTTTTACGCTGAAAACAATGGCACAATTGGGTTTTAAATTGGTCGAAAAATGACAAAATTTATTATTTATTAGTATTTTTCGATTTTTTTTAAAAAGCGTCATTGGTTCAAGAGAAATCCAGCCTGGGTATGGGTTCGACGACCCTGGAATTTTTGACCAGTTCTCCTCCCCCAAAAATATATTTTGTATTGTTCTTAGGCTAATATGAAACACATAAGGAGATATATTAAAAATTATACGTACTTTTATTCAATTTAATATTTTTCTTAGTTACCGAGAAAATTTCCTGGTTGCCTTTGGTTCACGTTACTACACTAAATTTGAATTTTCAAATCTGTTAATTTGCAGTATTGTTAACAACATAGATTGCTCGAATAATCTATTATAGATAGTTAAAGGCAAATATGAACTAATAATTTTATCATGCGTCAATTAAAGGATTTGCATTGGAGCGGGTCATTTAGATACAGCACGTTTTCGTTTGTTGTAAGTGATCAGAAGTGTTTCTGTTTTAAAGCGTACAAGAAGTTTATCACATAATTGTCTATTAACGGTCTACTACAAAATCTTCCATTCGTCTATGATAAAGGTTTCCGCGATTCAGGCAAATCTAACTATAGGAATTGCTCAACTATTTAAAAATAATTTTTCCTTTTTTACAACGGTCATTAGTTTATTCTGCGCCGTCCGTTTGTAAGTAGTTGTAAAACGATAGTGGCCCATAAAACCAGATGAGCGGTAACAAACAAAATTGTTTGACCCAGTTCCCTTCTGAAAAAGAAACAACGTGCTAAATGGGATCGTTGCATCTGGCTTGGCTCTGGTGTTTGTTTTATTTAAAAACACCACTCTCTCCCGTCTGATTATGTACGAAGCCCGTGATAATTTTACAAACGTGCCGCCGTGAGTAGTTTTGACGGATTCCGGAAACGACAACTCGTCTGGGCCGGTTTTGAATCGTCTGGCGGGATTTTGTCGACGGCTTCGGACCCAAGTGGGATACAGGACGAGGTGGGTGCAACCTTTGCTGAATGGACTTCCAGAACCGGTCGCGGGACTTCCTACGACCTTCGTTTGGGTACCAGTAACACAAGCCACAGACTAGACACCTCCAGATTAACAGTAATAAACGACGGAACTTTTTAAAATTTTCCAAACGATCGCTGGAGGAAAACATAAAAACAAATCTATTAAGGAATTCAACTTAAAAGTTTTGGAGGTGATGATGGGACTTGGTCGATATTTTAAATATTATTACCTCTAAAATGATAAAGAACAATAAAATTATTTGTAATCATTAAAACACTTTACCACTTTAAAGAAACGAAACATACATTTAAGAAAAACAGAGAATTTTATACTTTATTTTAATGGATTTCTACAAAAATAACATGAAACACCACAACATTTACCAAGGGCAACAAATAAAATAAAATAAAATGAAAAATAAAATATTATTTTAAACAAAGAAAACGTTCTTATTTGAGACGTAACAAGTTAGCGAACAGATCAACGAAAATATTGAAGATTGTACCCACAGGACCAATAATATAACTAATTGACGAGCACAGACTAGGGCCAAGGATTAGTTCTAACTCATCTGATCTGGCTTAACCTGAGGTCCGAAGGTAAATATGTACACTGTATTTATGTAAGATGTACATTTCACGAATAAACTTACCAGGCGGACCCACAAAAGAGTCAATCCTTCCAATAGATCTTCTTCCAAAGAACTGAACACAGTCAACATTGTTTCTGATCAGCTTATACAATTTTTTTAACTGTGTGAATTTTCATTGCAACTTCTGGGCTCGTTTATTATCGCAGTTTGCTTTTGGTTATCTGCTGATTTTATATTCAGATTTTTCTCATTTAACGTTGTGTCATAAACATACGAGAGATTATTACAAGTCATTATCGAATTATACGATAAACCATTAAGTTTCATAATTTTATTGTTAATCATTGGATTTGGGTAATCGTTCGATTAGGGATTTTCCTCTTTTCTCAGGGCTCTTGTTCTGAAAAAAGATAATCTGGCAGCACGGTCGGTTGGTGACTCAGGTCTCGTCCGAGACATGTCTAATGTACCATAAACCATGGAGAAATCCCGTCCAATCCGGTGTTTCCTAGACAATAAAACAGTTGGGGCGAAGCTTGGACGTTCTAGAATGTTTTATTGTTCACTTATGGCGGAATGTATAGACCTATTTTTCCATGGAATCATGTTTGTGTTTTATTGACCATTCCTCGCCTTCATATGAATATATTTTTTAGAAAGGGGAGAAATGTAACATGTTTCTTTCCTATAATTTAGATTTTATGGATGTTGGGGACAAATAAACTTTTATTAAATATAAGCTATTTGCCAGAAAAATAAAAAGGCCAAAAACGAGATAATTTACAAATAATCATTTTGTAATGACAAGTCGTTATGTGTAATAAAAGTAATAAAGTTAATTTGAAAAATTCTTCCATAGATTTTAGAAACCACTTCCCACATTTGACGTTAAGTATTGTTAACATCTCCAAAGATAATTTAATTTTTTTCACTCTTCTATTTTTAATATTATTATTAATTAATATAGCTTAATACAATGAGGTCCATTGGATAATTATTATGTAGGAGATGGAGTTTTGTCGGCATCAGTCCGGATAATTAGAGTAAGATTCCCCGTTTGAGATGGATAACGATGAGTTACAGATTAACTTTGATGTTGCCGCTCTTCTTCAAATAACCACTCGAATTACTCTTCGTGGGGAGAGTGTGTGTATGAGTTTTTTTTATTCTCCCCAAGAACTGGGGGACAGTTCAGAAACTCGCCGGGGCTATAAATTACGGGCGAACCTCTGGGTCCTTGGTCAAGATTAAAATGGGGTAATCAAGAAACGCTGGTCAACCGAAAGTGATTTGTAGTTTTGTAATTATCGAACGGGTATACTTGTGTATTTTCAAACCCCGGGGAATTTCATTGTCGTCTTTATATAACTTATATAAATAGGTAAAATCTTGGTCAATAAATATAACACTGACCTTAAGATTAGATACAAAATCAGTTTTATAAACACTGGAAAGATAATACTAACATTAAAATCCAACGGAAGCTTTAAGCTAGGAAATAAAATTATTGTGAAATATTTTCTTAAGATTTGTCTATTCTACTAATCATTTATAACCCCTATCCCACTCCTTCTCCTAATCGATAATCAATAAAAGAAGAATGGGCTTTTTACGTACAGTTAATTTTTTGGCGCATTATATACTAATCTTTTTAAAGTTGAAGTCTGACAAACTGAAGTTGATGTATATTTCTGAAATTGTAAGTTTGTCCAAGTTCTTTTGAGATATGTAAAATTGATGCGAGTTGTCTTTTTTAAAGGTTTATATTTGATGATTTTGATTTTTTGAAAATTCACTAATTTCGTGGTCCGCTTGACCAATTATTTTATTAATATATTATAATTAAGGTTTTTTGTTTGAGCTAAAAAAGTCAATGGCACGAGCGGGATTCGAACCAACGATCTTACCACTTGAGCTATCGTGACCTCGATCCACTCGGACACCAACTTCCCATCTCAACCGCACCTTTTGAGTTTTCCCTCCTTTTTGCCATTTTTCAAATTTTTGAAAAGTTTTATTGTTATTTTTTGCTTATTTAAAAGGTATTTAGGTACACTCGTACTAATTTTTGACTACGTTTTGGCACGATAGGCAAATTTTAATTTAAATTATTGAGGGTTAATTAGTTAATAAAAATGGCACTGATTGTGGCCAAAAATTAAAAAAGTAGTAAAAAAAATTATTAAAAAGAAGTTTATGAAAGTCATGTTTTCACATTTACCGTCAAGTTCCAAATTCTCATTAAATTCTTCTTCTAAAAGTCTTTTAGATACAATGTATTGTGTCGTATGAATTACCATAAGTAAGTTTCTAATACAGGTTTGTAAGAACCAAATCAAAAGATAAAGTAGTTTTAACTGTTTACGTATCGTAAAGTTAGTTAAAGCTTATTTTTTGACTTTTTTTTGGAAGACTAAGTTTAAAGTTAATGGGTCATTATTCACAGTGACGTGTTGTGGAAACCATCCTTCCTTGAGAAAGATGCTACTCTGATATCAATATCGATGTCGAACAGACTTTTGTTCGATTCTGGCCCCTGGGGTTGCTCTCAAAAATTAAGGGCATCCCTTGTACACACTCCTTATTCTCAATTACTACTCGGCGAATGGATTTAGAATATTGGCCGGATCAAACTAATTTCTTAAATTATTTATTCTTTTTAGCTAAGATTGTTGGTTGGGTCGAAAAATTAGTGTCATGAGTGGGATTCGATCCCACGACCTTCGGCTCAGTGCGCCGCTGCTCTAACACTTGAGCTATCGTGATTTTTTGATCAGATAGAAGTTCCAATAGCTCAAGTGGTTAGAGCGGCGTATTGAGCCGAAGGTCGTGGGTTCGAATTCCGCTGGTTACACTAATTTTTCATTTCAACCAGCAATGTTAGATAAAAAGAATAATTAATGTGGTCAATTGTAACCACTAAGCAATATGGACTAATTTCTTGAAGTTCAGGTTTAAGATGTTTCGGAAGTTACAAGTCTTTTAAAATTCCATGGTTTAATGTTATTAAGTTAATGGATCAACATTTGTATTTTCTCCACTTCTCGCGACGTTCACTACTTAAGCTCAAAGCAGCCAAGACATTAAAGAAACGATTATGGCTGTATGAATGCCAGTTAATCCTTCTTTTCATACTTATATTCAATTCTTATACAAAGACTGGATCGCTTGTGGGATTTGTCTTTTAGGTTATTTAAAGATATGATGATATGATTGAATTATATGATTAAAAAACATTTAAACAGAAATGTACACATAACAGTGTACATAATATATTTGAAATATTTTATAATGTAAAATTTTGATTTTGCTGAAATGCTACAATATCCGCATAAAAAGCCTTAACACCGGAAAAAGTTTGATATATTCTAATGCCTTATAAATTATTTTGTTGGAACGATTTAATGCATAAAGGTAAAGTAATTTCTGTTTTACAAGAGAACTAACGTCCAACTGCCCGTTGGGTGTCGCAAACGAGTAGGCATACCACTTTACAATACTTTGTTTCAATTGTTATCAACGTCCATGGGCTCTGCTGAGATTCGAACCTAAAACCATTAGTGTGGCAAATACATACGTCGGACACCCAAACCGCACGGGCACCGTGGTATATGAGTGATGTTTGATCTGTAATTGAAATAATCGATTAGAAAGAAAAATTAACAAAATATTAAAACAATATCTGTAGTTATATTTTGGTAAAAATTTGCTCACAATTTTTTGAATTAAGTCAACTATTGAGGCAAGTATGAAACTAACGCAAAAAATAAATAATCAGGTTTCAAGCGGTGTTAATTGTCACAGTTGCAAATATTCGTGAAAACGGCCTGTTGGGCAAGAGTGTCTATTTAACTTTTAACAGACAAAGGTCCTTGCAGGATGTCAATTTTTTGAAACTAATGTTAGAACTTTGGTTGGTTAGTTTGTCAAATTTGTTAAAGCACTAGATATCTTTACTTTACCTTTGGACTTTTCCACAATTTACCTATTCCATTTACTTCCTTTCGTGAACGAAGCATGGACAGAACTGTTTATTCTGAATGAGGGAAAAAAAGGTTCATACAAAAAAAGAAATGTATATATTTTTTGACGCTATTTTAAATACATATTTTAACAGGATAATTTTCCGCAATATCAATTTTATTCTATAGTCCCTCCTTTTAGGTATATATAGTCGGTATATAATTGATTCTGTCTTATCTAAATCGGTTGCACGCGGTGGAAGTACTTTATAACAATATCGTGCCATAGGACTATCAACAGGCGTGGTTTTTTGATGAATTATCGATTTGTATAAATCCGCGATTCACAGTTTGAAGGGGTGCACTCTGATTAGGGTCTTATTGTAGCTGAATCACCTGGAGTGGTACAGCACAAAGAGTCATTACAGCTGTCACAGCAACTTGCCAAATAAACACAAGAGAGTGTTTTTTTAAAGTCTGGTATTACAATGGCCCCCCACGATAGGGCAAAAGTTTATATAGTAGAGGGCAATCTAGACAAATAAAGTGGCCAGAAGTGAACAATCATCCTCCAATGAAAGGGAACGATAGAAATCCATTTTAATCCGATACGATCAGAAATGTTTTCGTCATTTTTTTTAAAGTCAAGGGTCGCTTCATTGGCCAAGGGAGAGATGTGGCAATAAACAACTTCAAAAAGATTTCCTCACCGCCGATCATTACAGATAGTTCAGAATAGAGTACGATATCGGGAATTATATCGTATGAAAAAACACGATATATGCAAAAAGTTACGTATCAACTATTTTTTTCGGTTTCCGTCGAATTATATTAACAACGCAGACAATTAACAAAATATTTATACATAATATATTAGAAATATTTAATCTCCACTTCTTCATTCCTGGTTGTTGACTTATTGTAAGTTGTTTTAAAGGCTTTTTGTTTTTTAACGGAACTTTAAGGAATATGAAATTTATTTCTTTGTTGAATTTTAGTTTAATGTTCTACTTGATAATTTGTTGTTTCTACTTTAAAGAAACCGATAAAAGAAATAGTCATAATAAAAAGAATAAAGTTACAATTCTTTTCGCAAGCCTGCAGATTGTAAAACTTAATCTCGTAAATAAATGTTGGGGAAAAAAAGATTTATGACTGTGATGTAAACTATTCAGTTTCGGCTCTTCTTTACCTGTCTATTGTTATTGGTGTAAATTATTGGTTTTTCTATAAGTGAAATCTTATTTATACTATCTGTAATTAATAATAAATTTACAAGGGAAAATAATGAATGGTAATTAATACAAACAAAGCATCTTAAGATAGTTCAGTGCACAAACCAATATTACGTTTCATCCGTCCTCCTGTTGAAAATATATCCTGCAGATTTGTTGATTTGAAATTATAATTCATGAGCTTTTCCGGAAAGATAATTTAGACGGGAGATGAGAAATCGCGTAAGGGTGGCTGCCGAGGTATGCACCAATCAGCTGTAGGGTCGGCCAGGTGTCTCCCGTTCCTGGAACGTTCCAGGTAAACAGCGAGTGTGCCGTAAACAAGAGCCCTCACCTGGCTGACTAAGCACACATACCGCTGGGTGGAATGCTCAGAAATTTCCCTATTATGTGGTGACCTCTCTCAATAATTATAGGTTCCTTTAAAATGATTAAAAAGAAGGCAATTTAAGGCGTACAAATCAACACAAAATGTACATTTTTAACCTGAGACATTACAAATCAACGTGAATCCTATGTTAAATACTTTAAACAATTACATGAAATAAACGAGAGAAACCCCAATCGCTGAAACCTGCTTATAATATATAGACCACCATGCAACAACAAATTAGCTTACATTGATGAGACTTTACACAAGAACACCAACACAATGTAATGAAACAATAGCCACATTTTGACCATTTCTGAAGAACACTAATAATAATAGAAAAAAATATTGAACAAAAGTTAAACCCATTCACGTTTACAACTAAAAACCTTCATTCAGAGAAAAAAACCAAGCATTGTTATTTTCACAGGGATTTATACGAACGATTTTGAAAATTTTATCTGTAGTTCGGTCGTTCCGATCTTGCAACTGACTATCCTTGCTGTTTTATTTGTCAGACGCGTTTTGGCTTCACGCCATTTTCAGTTGTGGTCTTGCTAGTTTATTTTTGTAGTTTATGCATGTACTTAAACGTCGTACGTAAAATCCAGCGATATCAATCAATGTGACTAATTTACGAAAGTACCGGAAATCTTCGAGGATTGTAACGAAAGATTTCCTTTCAAAGAAGAGATGAACATGTATGCTTGTAAGAACGTTATGTATTTCTAAATATATATTCTCTTTTGTTTTTCTTCGATAAAACATCCACCTGGCCTTTCTGTGTTCTTTCATTTTTGATAAAACTGATAGGCTTAAAATATATAAAATAGGGGGATGACATTTGGTTCGTCACTACGCAGAAGTAAAGAGGAATCCCACAAGGAGTCAATTTTGCTTTTCCTTTTCTTCTAGGCTATGTATGGTGCTTCGTTCCTTCCTTGTTTGAAAATTGTTTTCTTTGAAGGGCCTTGACAAGTTTTAAAAGAAGACTTTTTAATGGCGATCGGAAATCGCCGTAAGCCACTTTTTTCATAATGAGCAAATTTCATAATAAAATTTCATGTCGACTTGGACTTCAGAAAAAATAACGAAAGCTAAATATTAGATTTTTTCGGTTAAAAGAGAGATTTCACTAAACTTAACTTGCGTGTGTTGAAAATTACAGTTAAATGTATAAATAGAAACCCTGTTTACTAGTGTAACCCGTCTATTATTTTTATTTTGTTGTTTTTGATCTAATTAGCTCAAAAATGGCATAATTATGTTGTGAAGTTGAAGTCCTTTTGATCGGTTTAATTTCCTTCATTATCTCGACAACCGACGATGTGAATGCGCCATAGGAAATGAGAAATAATGTGCAATAGACCTAATTCGGACTCCTCACGCCATATGCTCCGGCCCATATGGCCGCCGGTTCACACCGCCTCTAGGAGATTCAACGTGGGCCAGAAGCGTTTCCCTATTAATTCCCTATTCAAATCCTTAAAGGTGTGTAACTCGGCTAGGAAGTCACGATTTACTAATTTCCTTTTCAGACGTGACGAAAGACGATTTCACCTCGCCTGGGGCGAGGACTCGTGTTTGGTATGATTGGCAGGAATTTAGACGTAAAGCTGCGTAGGGCCTGCTAACTCAAAACTTGGCTCAAAGAAAGCCGGTCTCTTTCAAAATTCTCCAGAATGTCTGGTTGAAATCAAATGTTCCCGTTGACCCTTCGTAAATAAAATCCCCATACAATAACGTAGGTGTAACTTATTTAAATAAATTGCAGTTAATGTTTTCTTATAGACTGTAGAATGCGCTTTGATTCAATAACTATTTCATATTATCAACACTTTAGAAACAGAAATGGTTTATGCTTGTCAATAAAATAAATTGTTCTTCCTTTTATTTTATTATGATTACTACCATGTTTGGCCTGAAATCATCGTCTAGAGTGATGGTATATAATTAGGACTGAAAATGAAGCAGACTCATCCAATCAAACTCTTTGATTATAGGCAATTAGCTGAAATTTTTAACGATCATATGTCTTATACAAATTCGAAATATTCTAGATTTCTTACTTAATTTATTCAATCGAAGTGGTAATTTATTTTTATTGTACACGCCCAGGGATTCTCTAGTCTATCTATTGACATTCTGTACTTTAATATGGCTTATAGATTTTTTCTAGTTCATTTTTATTTAATAAGATTATCTGTTAATACTGACCTTTTTTGGCATTTAGCCAATTTCAAGGTTATCAGGAATGCATCTGTTTACAGATGTTCAAATATTAGCAGACCTACCACTTAGCTACAAAAAGAGGATTTACGATGTGGTATATGTTGTAATATCGATTGGAATTTAAAATGTAAGCCACTAATGGAAAGGTAGAATAGCCTAACTACCATGAAAGAATGCTGATGCTATTTTCATTCAGTCCATTCTTTAATTTCCGCTTTAATTAAGTGGAAAGACAAATAAACGAAATAAGGAATGACTGCATTCCACCTAATTTACGACAAAGAAGACTATTTGCATTAATTCAAAATTTTGGTCCAACGGTAATATTACTTTCAATTAATTATTTTTTTACGTAAGGTCTTGTTGAGATGAAAAAGTTAGTGTCACCAGCGGGATTCGAACTCACGACCTTCTCGAGACACTAACTTTTTCATCCCAACCAAGACCTTACATAAAAAGAATAATTAATTGAAATAAGTAATTTGGTCAATTATACCACTAAACATAAATGGAGAATTATTAATATTTACCCATAAATATGACGAAAAGAAGCCCCTTCTTCCTCCCTTCATTAAATTAAAATCGCGTCATAAAGCTCGTCATTATTTCTGCTGTGTATTGTATACCGATCCAATATTCGAAATGTTTCTGCGAATGACTTCAGCAATTTCATAAATACTGCACAGCAGATTGTAGAATAACATGGCGTAACATAACAAAGCTCTACTGTCAAATTTTGAACGATAAAATAAAATTATAATACTACTATAAAAAATAAAACTACCCTATATTTCTCCATTGAATTTAAAATTTGTTGTTTGTATTCTACCACTTATTACGTCAAAATACCATCAGGGAAATGTGGGAGTGGGCGAAATTAGGTCCTTCCTGAAGGGCTGGATTTAATGGGAGTGTTATCTTTATAACTTGGCCTGAGCCATTGTCTCGTCTTTCACTATGGTCCGAGAACAGTGTCCGACCAATTAGCACCAGTACCCCATCTGAGTTCCTTGGGATAAATTGCTAATTAAACTCGTTTGCCCCACACTTCGTCGCTTACGGGGCAAGCCTTTAAAAATTACTTTTACATGGCCGGAAATAACTATCAATTAATATTTCCACCGAGGAAGACGTGTCACGAGCTCGATAATAAGCGTATCAGTAAGAATTATTAACTTTTTACGAATCTGAAGATCTCTTCGAGCATGGATGGCGTGTGGGAGAGTCTATGTGGTTATTTGTTGATTCGCATAAAGTTGACCTTTTTTATTATACCTCCTTGATAAATAAAAGCATCATGCAGTGTTTTGATGATTTATTTGGAAATTTATTTATTTCCTTCGGACCCTGTATTTCCACAATGGTTGCGTGTTCGTTACGATTTGTAGCTTTGCTTCGGCAGTAATGCTCACTTTTACATGCCGAGTCCATTTTCAATTATTAGATTTCCGCTGCGTTTTTCTCCTAATGTATCGTCGTGTCACACTTTTTATGCGTTCCGACGGTAGGAAAATGTATGCTCCACGTGCCGAAAAGCAGGTATAGCTTCATCAATGAGAGTGCAATTTTGTAAATAGGTGCTGGACAGGATCGATTTGAACCATTCATTCAATCATAGAAAAAAGTGTTCATGAAAGAAGTTGTGAGAGAAAGGTTATTATCTTAATTTGTCATATTTCAGCTATTCAGAACAAAGAGAAGATTCGGCCTTTTTGAATAATGTTGAAAATAAAGAGGACGTCACTTGATGTCAATTAGAGGGCAACTTTATTAAATCATCAAGTCGGTTGAAGGTAATGCGGGAAAGGTCATAGTGGACCCTGCCTGATGTATCGTTTTGTTGGAAGGTCTCCTGTTCTATTGGGATTCTATTTACGGGAAATTACGTGATCTGCACACGCCAGCGGCTTATGCCCCTCCACATTTTATGATTCCCAACCAGTCTCGAGGTCTGAAGGGCTGAATACAAACTTCGAAGAGCACGAGGAAGGCCACTCGAATTGTTTGTGGCCGTAGTACCAGTTATCCTCCGCGGTGGTAACCGCCAATTTTAGACTGTGATTCATGGAAGTACGTTCGTTGCGGATTTATAAATGAAATTTGCACAGTTATGTGTTTATTTTATTGCCCAGTTCAAATGTTTCAATTTTAACCTGTGTAGTTTGATTTGGTGCGCAAGCAGATGGACAGAAATCAGCAGTTTGATATCCAGTTCCGCTTATTCTCGCAGTTTGTTTGCCTTTCCTCTTTACAAAACATCAGATATTTAAGTTCGTTTAAGGGGTGTGCAATTCGCCGTTAAAATCGCTGTTTTTAGTTAAGGATGGTTAACTATTTTTATTTTCCGAGAATTGTTTTCATTGGTTTCTATTTTCTACTCAGATTAATCAACTTCGCTTAACATAGATCAGAAGAAATGAATTTGTTCTTTGTTTAGCCTTTCACCATCATCAGTGATCGAGAAAATTGCTTGCTCATCAAGTGGCACATTTTTATTATAATAGACCTGGCTTGTATAGTATATAGTTTACAATAAACACCTTAAAAAAATACACATTTAACGAATTCTTTGAACAAATAGGTCCGAAGTGTATTCAACTTAGTTTATTACTCCCGAGTTTAAACCCAACCTCTCAAAGCACTCGCCTATCCATAAATTTAATTCCACAGACCACCCCAACCTGGAAAACGTTTTCCAATTTGAATCGATACCATTTGCCGGATTGGCACAAACGATTTTTTACAAGTGCCAAATGCGATAAACAGTTCTGGTAGACTTCAGGCGTTTCTCGTGGCAATCCTATCTGAAAATAAAACAGCCCGATCTTAAAAGCCTTTTTCATTGCGCTTGTTCGGGCTTTGACCTTATTAATCCAAGTGAAATATGAGACGGCTTCTAATGGACGTTTGGCCAATTCATTAGCTGCTAGGCAACCGCCGAGGCTTACTAGGCTAATTTCAATTAGCTTTAATTGAAATTTAAAGGACACCTGCTCTTCAAAAGCCAAGAGAACGTGACTAGGCTCTACTCTTTAGTCCTGGAAAAAGAAGTGATATATTTCTTATAATCCTTTCATTGATCCGCTTTATTGTCGGTGATAAGATTTTTTCTACAATATACTTTATTACATTTATCATTTCTTTTTTTAATGATGTAAAGCCGGAACTCGAGACATTATCTTTAGAACCTATAAATGAAGAAACTATAAGACTAACTGTCAAGTTTCAACATGTGTTTCAAGGATTGAAACGTAAACTACAATAACAAACCTGTGAATATCTGATCCACAAAAAAATCTTTGTTGTTTTGTGCATTTTGTATTAAAATTATGTCTTTTTTACTAGAAAAATAAGTTTTGACAGTGTTATTTCAAATATAACGGTCTGGCGTTTTTACAACCATAGTCTGACAAGTGATGGACAGTAATTTGGTCGTTACCGATCATTTTCGTTTGACGGATCAAGCTACCGAGTTTAGGTAGGTCGGTAAAGACCAAATTACAGATATATAGTTTTGTATAAGCAACAGTTATCTTGTAGTAACACGAATGTCCGGAAATCGCACTTTCTAGGCACTGGTTAGTGGAATTTCTGCAGTCTTTACAAAGTGTGATGTTTTGCACTAAACAAGGTATATTACACTCCTCCCATACGAATTCCATGGATTGTACTATTGCATAGTTTTTTAACAAGTCAGCAGTAAATTTCCCAGAAATACGTGTGCAAACAGTAAGATGTTAAACCTTCTTGGTCTCGTTGTGTTGTACTGTTAGATGCATTCAGGGCATATCGCAATCTTTAGTGTTGGACCGTTATCTTTGTTTATTGGTGCCTTTGGTGGATTAAGTTTTCCGTTCAGTCTTTGTGAACATCGGTCGTCATTTTTATTAGAGTTTCGCATTAGTTAGTGGAAAAGTTCAAGAAATAAAATAATATATACTCAAAAGAAGAAAAGGCACCTCCAATTGAATGAATGTAGATATTATAGTAAATATCACTACCGATGTACATATTTTTACAAAATAAGTAAACTATTTGTCACTCGTCTTAATACAGTTAAAAGTATTATATTGGATAAAAGATTTTCTTTTCCTCCTGTAAATACGAGGCAATATTGAGAGATAATGCCCTATCAGTTCTGGGAACATGAAAGGTTCATACAGTTATGCCCATTAATCCTTAATTCATATCTAAGAATGTGGGGGTCACACTGGGTCTGTTGAAGGCAAGTTACGACACAGGAAGCTCGGTTATTGCCCCTCCCAAAAACGCACCGAGCCTTATCCCTAGCGTTAACCACTATTTTCGTCAACCTGTCTTATCTATTTCTGTTGTCGTAGGCTGTCTCTTTTGTCTAGTTGGACACGGTATCACCGGCTTCGTTTCAAAAATGGAATCGATAGTCAGACCCGAGACTGGAGAGAATGCAGGAAGTCGAGGGTCAAGGTGGAGGAAAACGACAATTCAGCCTTTTGTTTGTCTCCGGCCGAGAGTCGGTCACGAACCCGCCTATGGCTCACAACTGCATTGAACTTTTAATTGAAATATCCGAGAGATCAGTCCGTTTGATTATACAATTGAAAGCAATTATGTTACTCTGCCCGTTCCTATTGATTATTATTCCGAGCCAATTTCTTTCCTTTTGTCGTCGTTCATGGCGGCTTCATTTATACGTTTTTATTTTCTACAACAAATAAAAATAAATTACCAGCTTTTTTGTTTAATATTTGAACAATCAATTGTAATATTGCAACCATCATCAAACCAAGTTTTTTTATTTATTCGACTTATGGATTAGGTGGGCATACCACGATAAATTAAATGCAAGGTGTCGATGAAACTGAGCACCCTTTATGTTTTTCATATTTCTGAAACGATTTAATTTGCTCGTTTTATAATTTACGTAGATATATGAATACACATATTAAAATGAAATCTACAAGTAACGTTTCCGAACAGACATGTACGAAAATAAAGAAAGGAAATTTTTTCAAAAATACGTTATAGTAATAATTATTTTTTAAGTTTCATTAAACTAAAAAATAATGTTGTTTAAGGAATCCAATTTAACAATATTGCTTTTTAGTTTCGAATGTGTGAAATAACATAACAATAACAAGTAGCTTAGAAAATATTCTTGGTTTGTAAGAGCAATATTTAGTTGAAAAATTTAATTAACCATTTTCATTCAGTCTAAGAAGTATGTTGTAAATAATATTTTCATTGTGTTTAATGACCAAATAACCCATGAGGGTGTGGTCCGAATATGAACACGTCAGTGTTATTTATGTGCCCCAGGCCATCCTTTAATCGCAAATATTCCGCATGCCTTTCAACGCTGAATTCATTTGATAAAAGAAGTTATATATTATGCCTTTCTGCATTTTTAGCGCTGCAATAAAGCGCAGGGTCGGCAAGTCCTCTGGGTTGCCAATTTAAAATACAAGAGAACAAATTGAAATCCTTATTCAATTCAAACAATATGTAAATATTAAAGACAAAACGTGACTATCAGATCTTTTTGTTTCATTGAAATTTAATTTACCGCTATGCTTATCCGCCAACAGTTTACATCACGTACGCCTCGCTAGCTCCTTTCTCATAATAACGCCCCTAAAATTGCACCTGTAATTTAATAAAACGCCAACTTCGTATCCTCTGGACGTATCCTATTATTAATTTTTAGAATGCCGTTAAATGCACAAGTTAGATGATTTAACATCCCTAGCCTATTAAGTTTTAACTTTTATGCACGTATTGTCGGGAAATATATTGCTGACCATTACAAAAAATTATCCACCGTTACAAGCTAGGTAATTCGTTCAGGAGTGTAATATATCATGTTTAGTACAAAACAGCACGTATCATAGTCTATAGAAATTCCACCGACCAATGTCTAGAAAGTATCCGGACATTCATATAATAGGCTAACGTTTACTTATACAAAAAAAAATATATCTTTACTTTTTCACTATCCGCGCAGGAGAACCAAATAACATGTACAACATCCCGCAGACCCTCGGAAATATATTACAAAAACTATAATAGTCATTGATTTAGTAATTACAAATAAATATTATTATTTTCCACACTTGAGTCGACTTGCTCAGCTTCAGGAATGATATTTCATGTCTGTCTGCTTTGGTCTTTTTTTCAAATTCATGACAAAAAAGGAGCATTAGTGATGATACGAAGTTATTTGTACGGACGTGTGAATTTGGTTGAGGTTAGATTACCTGGCAGTATTTCAAGTTCGTAAGTGCAAATATGTTTGCTAATAGTCTTGTAAATGGTTTGTTTTTCATGTAGGGCCAAGGACACTACCTTGAGGGACATCTGCTTTTATGGGTTGCAGCTCCTATTCAACAAGAAAAACAATTTTGTACTATGTAAAATGAGTACAGAAAGAAAAGTTTGACCTTGTACAACAGGCCAGAATGTCAATGAAAAATCCCGTACAATATATGTTTTGCTCTAGTACATGCAAAATTATGCGAAAACCTACGGCTTAGAAACTTTTTAAAAGTTGGGATGTAAGTGAAAAATAAAATATAAACCACACGGTTATTAATTTTGTAATAGAGATTTATACCTTATCACACACCTGTAAAAGGCATATCTCACCTCTTTTTTCTTTGTTTCAAAAATCTTGGTCATTAGGCAAACCAGGAGATCCAGATTTTTTATTGTAGTCTAACAATAACGTTTTCTTAGGCATATTTCTTTGCATGTGTCATATTAGGTTTATTATCAAATAGATAAATCAAATCAATGTATTGTCAAATAATTTGGAATATATTCGTTTACTTTTTTTAAATTACAGTTTCACCTTTGCCTTTTCGTTTGAGGGGATTTAGTCTAATGAATAAATTATTTTAAACAGGCTATTTTTTTTAAGACCATCCCATAGCCGTTTCCAAATGCTGAGAGTTACAAAACAGATCTATAAGTGCTGACAAAGACCTCAATAATAAAGATTTAAATAAATTTAAATGTTTATACACCTATGAATTACAGTAGATGGTTAGATGGTTGTAGAGAGGAGGAAAGTTGTTTTGGTTAAATCCTAGAAATGTCGAACTTTCACCCATATGGGTTATTTTTAATTCATGTACAATTTTTACGCTTTGCCTCGAGTCTAGACCACGACCAAGTTACAGGAAACAGCTCGATAAGGGCTCTCACCAGGTGTTTAGATTGTAGGCGAGATATAGCCTAAGGGCCGTGGAATTATGATTATGAAATGGTCAACACTGCCGTTGTGTGTTCGACCTATATATACAGCTTTAGGGCTTACCCGGAAAACGAGTTTTAAATGTATAATGATGACTACTTTAACTTTAGGATCCAGGTCGAGAAACTTGGATGTTCCCGTGGGGCGACAGGAATGGGCGTTTGTTCCTGCCATCTGGTTCAAGACGATAGCGGCAGATAGGCCCACCCTTATTTTCAAAGTTTACTCGATCTACCATTTTAACTAGGACGGCTGGCCGAAACACTTACGCGGCACTGATCGTAATCGTCCAATTCTCCTTGTTCCCATTTTGCGTAATAATGATGTTGGATGTATCTAACCATAATTAATTAACAAAGATAGTATTGGTAGAAAATTATATTCAATCTTTGTGTTCTTTACCACGCGCACTAAACTATTATTATCAGCTATGTATAATTGTCGTATAATTATAATATAATACAAGTATGATACAAAGATAAAAAATCACGTGACAACTATTTTTTTTAAATATATTGTGATGATAGAAATTAATATTTGCTCTGAATTGTACAATTATATACCCAATTTTGGAGGACCGCGGTGGCCGAGTTGTTAGGGCTTCTGAATCTTATTTGTAACGCTAGAGGTCCTGGGTTCGAATTCCGGAATAGTCCATGGATTTTTAAAAGGGGGTAAAGGCAATTATTGACACTTGTAACTTTATTATATAAATTAAGCGTTTGGGTCCTAGGATTTCAAACTTGGCCATTTCAAAGCCACCTGATCTGCCACTGTTTTCCGCCAGAATCACGTACTGGTTGGGGTGAAAAGTCGCCGGGTCCTTATGGATTTCGGTGAGAAGACTCAAAATTTTGCGTGTTTTTCTAATTATTCTACTTTGTTTATGGGATTCAATGCGTTCACCCATTTTCATATCACTTCCTGAAAAGGAGAATATTATTTTAAACGATTCATTCCATTAAAACAATACTTGTTTGGAGTATCAATAACTGGATCTTCAAAATGATCAGTTACTCCAATTATTGACACTTTGTGTGACTTTTGTGCCAATAACTGGATATTTTATGATAGTTTGGTTTATATGCTTACTAAGTTCTTTTTTCATTTGCAACTGAATGAATAACGTTTTCCAAATTGATGAGGATGAGATACTAGTCAAAAGTAAGACATATTTACAAATTGACAAAGCCTCTAGTGTTTGGGAATAAGAAAAACCAATGAGTTGTATTTCTTAATTCTTTAAATATCGATTAAAATGTACCAAAGTATATCTATCAATTTAACAATTACTTAGGTAATTTTTTGTCTAAGAATATTTTGTTGTCTGGTTATAACTGTAATAATTTTAAAACTGTTCAGATTCAGAACCTATTGTGTGATAATTTTCCACCAATCAATAACGATAAATTTATTTTGTTCAATTTAACTCGTTTGATGGTTGAATATGGAGCCAATAACTGGTTCCTTTCGCTGTCTAAAACTAGTACACACTTGTCAATAATAGGTTAGTTTCCCAGACGATAATTAGTTTTTGCAATCGATATTAGTAATTGGTGAAAAAAATTTGCAATCGATATTCGGCTAAAAAAAAAATTAGCATTTTGGCAAAAATTATAATATAATAATATATTTACAATTATATTAAATTACAATTATAATAATGTAAAATAGATCTGTACAAGTATGAACAACTTTGAAAAATAAAGTTAGCTAAATTAATAAAAAAGTTGTTAGAAAATACTTTCAAAATTACTTTAAAGTGTCAGGGGTTACTTACCCTTGTGAATAATATGAAGAAAGAATTATAAATTGGTTTGACCCATCGTCTATGACAACTAACGAGACGTTCAGCCCTCCTGTGTGAAAGAATTTACTTTACACCAAATTTAGGAAAATCCGAAAACTTATTTGACTTTTTGATAAAAATAAAATGATTGAAGTTATTTTTCTACCTACTTATCAAATTATTTTTACTGTTGTACTACTAATTGAACCACTACCTTACAATTAAATTGAATTATATTTCTTTGTATCAGTATAAATTTTAAAAGTTTATATCTTGGATGTAATTGTATATTATTCAGCGCTTTACAGTGCAGCCCATGAAAAAAGACCAATATTTTATTTGTCATTTCATCTCAGTAGGACATCTTTTATGAGTCACTTATACCCCATTAAAAACTTTCCTGTCTCTTTATTATTCATGGGATGTCAATATTTCATAAATTTTTTCCTTAACAACTCTTGACTTTTAAGTAGTTTTTTAAAGCAAAATAATTTATAGTTAAAAATAAATTACTTAATTAATCATTAACAATGGTGATGAATATATGTTTTAATAATATAGGCTTATGATACTTAATGTACCCATCATTGTAACATTAAAACCCTCGTAGGTAATTGAGGAAGCAGTACCATGTGGATGTTTTTAAATTGTAATTTCGTTTCGACCGAAAATGTACAGACCATTGAATGAAATAATTGTTCTCACCTCATGGTTGACTGGGTGCAATTACTGCTAATGAAACTCTATCCCGTATTTGTTTAAGGATTACTTTCGTCTAGACGATATATTCCAAGGTTTTTCTCAGTTTTGACCGTCTGTTTGGTCGGTCCCGAACCCAAACAGAGCGGGGAAAAATAGAAAATGCAAATTAAACGAGTCTACGGACAATTTCTCGGGCAATGAATACGAGAAGTCGCCCGTAACGAAATTATATGCTAGGAAGGGCGAATACTTGGAACTGGACCAAGTGAAATAAATTTTGGCATATATCCCAGATTTTTGACTTAACATACTAGGTGCGGGTCACTGTGAACTTTTCATACACACATAAACACACCAAACACTCAAACATAAACATAAAGAATTTAACGAACGAAAATGCCTAATTTTTATTTTTGTTTTTTCAATATTTATATTTCTTTCATAGGTAGTACAATACAATACCGAATTATAATACCAAGGTACAATGAATATTTTATCAAATTTGAAAAGAAACGTATACAAAACTGTGCGGTAAAGTTAATAACATAACTCATTAAACGACAACAAAAAGTTACATAACTATATACCAAATTCGCAGTAATGTTTATGCAGATAAATTGTACGTAATAAATTAAGATCTTACTAATCCTGGACGCTTCATGTATTACGTCATTGACTTAGTGTGAATATTTGATTATTTAGTATACTAATTGATTCCTGTTGTTTTTCCTTGTAACTATATTCATTGGTTTTTATTTTTTTTTATTTTTCAGTAAATACATATTTTTTAAATCACCCAGTTTGTCTTTACGTCAGATTGCATAAAAATGTTTAACGGTGTGCGATGGCTAAAAGGAAAACGGCAAGCTTCATTAAACATACGTTAAAAAAACCGTCGCGCCAGTTGACATCTTGATTGTTATTTCCTTACCATCATCTAGCTTAAAAATAGCCGAATTAAAATAAATGAAAACTTCATTAATTCGCCTCGAATGATTGCCCTGGCGTGAGCAAGTGGCCCGTGACCGACCATTGTCTCAAATGGCTTCGGAGATTCGAGACAACCTCCGGATCTAAACGGGCCACTGTGTTATCCATCTTTTCATTTAAATCTACAAAACGCCTAATTCTCAATTTCTTGAAACCCCTCGGCCCTGGAATAACTCTTGGTATTTATAAATACCGAACCATATGGGCCCAACCCTATCATCCATCCGGCATTGTCCCCTGCAAGTAGAATGAGTTGAACAAACTTTTATACTTCCTCTTTCAATACGCTGAAAGGGTGTACTACTAATCCGAGAGCGTCTGTTCCTGAATTCCAGTTTTATTTTTATCAAAAACCACCCTATCAAATCGCTTTTATATCTTATAAATACAAAAAATTGTCGGTCAATACTAAATGCCATTTTTTTTCAACCAACAAAAATTAAAAAGCATGTGTGAATTTCCATGCTTTGAATTTTTAAGCAGTTAAATTAATTAAATCTTGAATCGAAGTAAGTCAATATACAATACGCTAGAAACGAAATGTTAAAATTGGTCTTAACTTTTAAACACAAGTTAATTATATTTTAGAAAATAAGATAGCGTTTGATTAAATATTTTGTAAATATAAAGGGCGCATTCCTGGTCCCATCCTTTATATATTATTATCTATCAAATCATGCAAGCTGTCATATGCTGGCCTTCCTATATACTCTAGTGTCATCACCATCTACGCGGACGATACCGCAATTTTGTCCTCTAACTCCTGTCCTCTCCAACATCCAAGAACCCCTTGACCTTATGACTGGACGAAAATTGGAGAACAAGACTGAATGAATAAAAATGTGCTCAGTGTAAGTTCACATTGAAACAACAATTTTCTCCTCCACTGTACATCAACAACAAAGAACTACCACGACTTTATCGACGATGGCCTCGAGATCTTGCCACTTAATTCCTCACACTGAGTGCCAGTATTGGCTGGTTTTCATGGCATGGTCCCTCCGGTGCAGTGCTAACATTAGTGTTAGGGCTGTAACCGTGTGATAAGATTTAATGTAATCACGTTTGTAATATGTATAGGCTAAAAATAAAAGAATAATAAATATTCAAAACCGTACGGTTTACAAAATTTAATGTATCAATTGCAGACTAATTTTAACTGTACCCCAGGATGACCTCATCAACCTGGATGACCAAGTTAGTGTGATATTAAATAGAATAAAGTTATGATTATTCCAACATGAGGATATCAATTATTTTAAAAAACTGAAAATATATAAAAATTATATTTAAAAAATTAAACGATTTACATCTACTAGCGCATAAGACACTATTTTTTAGATTTAGATTTTTACGTTTGTCAAATTAACTACACTAATTACATGCCCAAAGTCTTTACTTGGGACAATTAAAGGACAACATTATCATATTATTTATGATTAAATTTATTCAGTTTTGGAGAAATTCAGCTACAAAATCGATCACGTTACTTTCATCTCATCTGTGAGAATCCGATAAGTGGTGATCATTCTTACAAAAATCGGATTGATATAAGCCGCTATTTGTTTTTGCCCATAGCTGACTTTCTCCATACTTATTTCCCTACGCATTTATCTTCCGATATTGTGCATATTGAATGTCTTTTTGGAATGAAAGAAGGCAAATGGTATCCGGTTGATTGGCCATCTGGCTTTTTCTGAAAGAGAGAATTTAGATTTAAAAAAATTTTATATGTATATTATAAGTACAGGCTGTTTTATTTGAAATTATAGCTATTCTTGGAAGTCAAACTAGAAATCAAATTAGAACAAAAAACCGTTTTGAACTTTCTTTACCAGTTAAGGTTTCGCCTACTCACGTCGCCTTTGTTAGCTCATATTAACGATTATAGTTTCGCAAGTGGTCCGATAATCATTGAATAAAATTCTGCTCAAAGTCGTCATCTGAACTGGCCTAGCTGTGGGTTTGCCACTTTAACAAATTGCGCGAACTCATGTGGGCGATGAACAAATAGTGGCAGACGAAAATAAACGTTGTAGTACCAGGGCACGTAATTCACCTTTTTGACCCCGCCCCACCGGCATTTATCCCGAGATTGCTTAAGAACTGGAAGGATATTAGAATGGTACTTTCCACGGGGTCGCGTTCAGCCCGTAGATAAAGGCACTCCGTACACGATGGATACTCCGAAAGTGCCATGTAAATAAGAAAGCGGTTTCTATTCATTGGGTAGGGCCACGTGGTCCTTCTCCTGAGAACTTGTGTCTATCCCATAGCACAAAAAACAGAAACCCTTTATGTGAGTGTCACTTGTCGGCCCTTTGGATCTTTGATGACGTCCCTTCACACGGACAAATAGTTAAAATTGCTTCAAACCCTATTCTTGACCGATACTTGAATGAGTGCTATGAATACCGCTGTGCTTAAAGAGTTTTAAACAGTAAATATACATACAATATTATAAAACATTTCTGCATAAATTGTATATATTTATCAATAGCCATACGTTTTTACCGTGCTGATACTTTTCCTATTTTCCAAATATTTGCCAGTTACACGCTTAGAAAAAAATCAGATAGTAAGAAGAAATGATAAGCAGAAAAAATCAAAATAAGAAAAGAAGTTTTACAATCAATGTTATCAATAATATCTATACCATTCGTAAAAATAGCCAGTTTGAAAAACTTGTATCAATATTTTTTTAAACCCATATAAACTTCAGATTTTCTCATATGATGTAGTCAAGGATTCATTCTTTTCCTACAAAACAACTTCCTTAAAAATGTATACTATACTACTAATTAAACTTTTGCTACTTGTCGTATGCATGTGTATGGAGTTAACCAATTCTAGTAATTAATTAAAGTAATGTTAAAAAATAGAAAATTAATTTAAAAGCACAAATTAATTTACAAATTTACTGTTTAAAGTGTGGATAAAATTTGATTTTTAAATAGGCAAATCAGTGGACTTTATGGTGTTTTTGATGTCCTTTACATACCTATCAAATGCAAATGTCCAAATGAAGTTATATGATTTTTATAAGTGGCAATCATCTAATGTTTTGTTTCTATTGTTTTACTTTTCATTCAAACTTTTTTTATTGTAAATTGTTAGAACGGCTTTTTGTTAAAAACCTTTTTAATGGCAATTACCCATTAATATAACCTCTTAATGTGTAATTTCATAGGTCTTTTCTGTTTTGATTCGATCCTTCAACAGCAGATGTTTGGCTCTTAGTTGATTCTATTTAAAAAGCAACGAAAATTTGTTTGGTTCATTTCTTTTATTTGGGGTTATTTGTTTGGCTAGGAATACTAAGTCTTTTCAATGTAATTACATTAATGTGTACTTCACTGGGCGTAACAGTGAGAAAATTAAATATTCTCTTGGCCAATTAGATTTATTCGATACGCTTATTAGTCAAGAAATTAATTAAAAGCGTTGCCACAAGGTAGTTCGACAACACTAGGAAAATTTGGAATTTTATTAATTCAAAACGTTTTTAGACTCTATTATTTTATTTTTTATTGAGAAACAATCTGCGCCAATAAGTTGCGTATTCCTCATAAAGATAATCTAATAATAAATCGAATGGAGAAGCTATCAAATTCTAGCACTTCTAAATCCTCGATTAATAATGATTACGTACTTTGCGCACTCTCTGAGAGCAGGACACGAGGCCATTGTCTTGCTAGACGGCGTGGAAGATTATTTGGGAAATGATCAGGAGGAAAATTGTACGTGAGAATTAGAGGCTAGTTGTAATTTTTTGTAGGTTCTTTTATAAAGGGAAAATTTCGATCGTGCGGTTGGAAAACGTCTGGATTAAGGTTTGATTAAACGTAATTTTTGTCATGCTGTTTGTCCATATTGGTTTCAGTATCGAGTTGTGTATAAATATTTTATTGAGCAGACTTAGATATGTTTTCTAGTAGTCTTTAAAGTAATCGAATTCATTGGTCCGCTTCTGTCTTTTTAAGTCGTCTATGGGGATTCGAGGCCAGTTGTGTAGACATAGCCCAAGGTAGCAGATAAGGTTTTCAGAAGGGTGAAGGTTATATTTTGTAGTGTTGTGTTTGATTCATCATTTTTTGAAACATTGTTCAATGGAATATAAGCATGTCTGGATTGGTCGGCGAACTATAAAGACGCCACACTTGGAGGATAGAATGGCAGTGTTATCAGCATCAGGATGGTAGTGTCGTGATAGGAAGGGATAACAACCATTATTCTCACAGAGAGATTAAAATTAAGCCTTATATGCAATACATGTAAAAAAAATTAAATTGAAACTCAAACGTGACAACTGTAATAATCACTTTTTCCATATTTTTTAAAAATAATTTTTATCTTTTAAAGTTTTATCATTATACTAAGTTTCGAGTCAGTAAGCCAAGAATTCCAAAATGAAGGCCTTCATAGTTGGAAATTTAATTTTAAACGACAATTATCTGGCAATATTAATTGTTTTTCTATCCAAGAGCGTTAATGGTAATCAATCCTTTATCTTAACTTTAGGGTCCTAAGGGCGTACACGTGCCGTATTATACGACGGCTCTCAGTGAGGTCGATCTATAAAACATCATAAACGTAGTCATAAAAACTTATCTACATATTACCGCTTTTCTGTCCGTAATATAAACGATCGAATAATTTTATACGTATATATATTTTTTTAAATTGTCTTAAGAGAAATTTTGGTATGCTATGTATAATAATAATAATGTTTTATTTAAACACAAAAAAAGAGATAAATTTAATTAATAACAATGGGCTAGAGTCCATATTTCCAGTTTACTTATACACATACATACAAAATAAAGAAGTAAACATATTAAAATTAAGTAAAATATTATTTTTAAATAAAATGAAACATTAATTAAAATTAAATTCATTTATCAAAAACTTTCTCCATTTTACACGAGTAGTGGTACTTGAATGCCACACATTCCAATTATATCGGTTTAAAATGGCTATACACCGATCATGTCGCAAAGATCTCCGGCAGTAATAAATTAAACGAAATTCTACCACGCTATCCTATATTTGCTTGTATTTGCTTAGAAAATGCCTTACATTAACATTGTAGTTACTTAGCGAACAAAGGTAATTATAATTGTTTCTCCACGGTCTGGTTGAAACTTTTTCATTTTTGTCCTTAATAGTTGACGTAATATAGATCTTGACATAACTGTGTACAGTACAGGAAGAATCTTGCTGCGGTACATTGGCCAATAATCTGACCCTTTCCCGCAACCTGAGTCTCTCCAAAAATACTACAGCGATGCTATTAGCATATTCGGCATTGAATTTGTTTAAATCTATGGGGATTTCGAGTTACTGCCCTCTTTCCAACCAGACAGTATTGCAAGTTGAATAATTGAAATCTTAGCATTGATTTTTGTATTAAATTAATTCAATTGTACACTCGCAAAAAGTCCGTACCTTACCGCTTGTATCCGCCTAGTTATTATTAATTAATTATTAATATAATTTAAAAATTCTCGAGTAGGGACAAATTTTGGTGTTGATCATGAAATTCACAAGAAGTGAACTTAAATTTAATTACGGATATATCGTGGAAATGACATGTAAGAAAACCCGTTAAAATTGCGACATCATCTCTCATTCTCGTTGAAACATGAGTAAGACTGTTGATTGTACCCGCCAATTATCGTACATCCGCTTGTAAAGAATCGATAATTCAGAGAAGGTGAGAGAAAAAATGGCCAGAAAGTCGTCAATGCTTACTATGTCACACAAACAAGCAATTGACAATTGGTGAATAATGCTTTGGAAAATATAAAATAATATCGAAATGTTACCAAGCTGTCTGCAGTTTACAAAAACAAAGAAAACCAAAGTTGTATCATTAAATAACTCTTAGTGAACAGGGTTTTGTACAGCCGGTATTACGTTATTATTACTATAATGTGGTTAACAGCTATTTCACTATTTGTTTTAAGACAAATTAGTTTAAAAAAGGGTAAAAAATGTAATTTATCAAATCAAAGTGGTACTTTACATTATGTTTTTACTTGCTGCACTTGATGTCAGGAAATACGAAACAAAACCAGAGTCGGCAGTAGCCTTAAGAAATCTCCAGGACAACTCACTTTTGTAGAAGAGTAGAACTGGAGGATCAGAATCAATAAAACCAAATTCTCTCCCATGCCTTAGTTCCACAAGCCACCATTATCTATTCAGTATGGACTGCAGATGCCTATCAATCCCGAGTACTTCTCACATTGCAGACTATACAGCCATCCTTTCAATAAATCCAGATCCAGTGGTGGACAGAAATCTTCATGATCAACTCTTCCGGTTTGAAAAATGGTTCAAGAAATGGGGGATTAGGCTCAACGAAACCAAACCACAACAAATAACCTTCACCTTTCGCCACACCATTTTCCTATCTACGGAATCGACTAAAACTTTGTTCTTCTCTCAGCTACTTATTTTGTTTGCTATTTGTGAATTTACTGCGTCAGACCTACACTCAACTCAAAGTAATAAATCTAGACGTCTTGAAAACTCAAAAGACTACTGGACAACAAATTGAATCTCTCAATTTTAACAATTCACACATATGTAAGCCATTACTAAACAGATCTGGACGTACGAACTTGAACTGTGGGATCCAAGCATTCCAACCACCAAGAATCCAGTTGGTACAGTCCAAAAGATTTAGAACCATTGCCTGCGCTCACTACTCCGTACCCAACCTTACAAACCACACAGACCTTCAAATCTAATTTGTCTTCGAAACCGCAGCATAACCCCTAGATCATCGGCCCAGCTTCCTAGTCGAACACTTTCATCCCAAACCCTTCTTGACATTCCTCTTGGAAAGGAGTGCTGTAATAGGAGTGCAATTAATGGATTACTTCTTTACTCTCTACATGTTTATATTTTAGAACATAAAATTAATAAAGACGATAAAGTTGCTTGTACCGTCGCTCTAGCGAATAGAGAAAGTCTGTATCCATAGGACACAAAAATAATTGACTTATTCTCTGCAAAAGCATTTCCTCTGGTGCGATAAAATAGTTTTTTCCGTTATTTTATACTCAACAGATATATCGATTTGTTATGAAAGTTATTATAAGTAACTCTGTTAGTTAATATCAACTAGAGCATAGAATTATTTTAAAGTTTATGTGTTATACCCGAATATTTACGAGAAACGCCCTGCGCCAAGGGTGCGAGAATTTGAATTAATGTTCCTTGACTTGATTTCAAGTTGTTTTTATCTGCGTAGAACGTCTTTCTCAGTCGAGAAAGTTCGGTCTTTTAGTTCATTTTCTTTCTTTTTGATACTTACAAGGAATGCTGATTTCGGCTCTTTTCTGTTGCCGGGCACGTTTAAACTTATTTTTTGTTCGTTTTCGATTGAATTCTGGGCCTCCCGATGGGCCACGTCTTCTTGAACCAGTCCGTCGGGTTTTTCTAACTGAAGACAATGGTTCGCGTTTGTCCTGGCAATTGTTCATCCTCGATAGGCTTGACGATAACATTTACATTTTAGCAGGAGTAACGGATTAAAGCTATTCCGACAAAATAAAGTTATCTGTTATGGTGTGTAATAGGGATTTATACAAATTCTAGTATTGAGAGGTAAATAATTAAATAAATACCACGTTTGGCCACAATGAAAATCATTATTTTTAGTCAATGAAGCAACTTTTAATAACGAAATAGAATAATAAAGAAAATAACAATGGTCTATGTTTCTTGTAAACAAATGTTTTAAAAATGATTCTTAAACGAAATTGAAATGTTCACACATTTATGATTATTTCGTTGTCCCAATGCATTAAAGGCTTCATGAGCGCTAAATAAGATGATATCGAGGACTGTAATTCAATATTTTAATGAATGGACTCGAACGGAGAAGAGAGAGGATAAATTAATCATCACGTTCGACAAATGATATCAATCAATTATCATAATAATGCTTTTAGTATGTCGTGAACCGAGTTTATTACAGGCGCTGGAACAAGCCGGTAAATGAATTTAGGGCAATGCGCTCCGCCTACATTCATCGGAAACTAGGTTTAAATTATCATAATCCATCCTTCGGGTTTGAGCCCGTCGTACTCCAAACTTGGTTTTGCCCATTTGGATAAATTACTGTCCATTTGGGCAGTGATTCCTTTTTTCCATTTTGGTGAAAATGCCTTTGCGAAAGCGGCCACGTTTACATCACGATGTAATGAAAGGACGTGACAATCTCTTACATTTTGTAATGACTAATACATTTTCACTCTGTAACATGATCCTGAGATCCTGGCTTTATGAATAACTCAGATGTGATAGGGGCGGCGATCATTTACTTAATTTTCTAACCAATCGTTACTCCGCTGTAATAAGGAACACGAAAAAAAAAGTAATTTTATAGTTAAAATATAAAAGTAAAAGAAAAATAAGTAAATCACAAGATTTATAGTATTAAGCACACTAACGGAGATAAAGGCGTTCCTATTCAGCAAGTCACCTTCATCATAATTGATCATTTTAATTATGAAAAATTGCCCTAAGCTGGTGATTTCATTTTGGATAAAGTTTGAATATTCACTATTTTCTTCGGATCTCTTCGCTGGTGAACGAACTAGAAACTTTTTGACAGTTTTCTTACTACTTAAAAAAAGTTTAGTTAATAATTCACAACCGCATTATTACATTATACTGCTATTTCTTGCTTAACGTCATATTTTCATAAACAAAAGAGAAGAGAGCTATAAACATATACAATGAACACATTGCTCGTTTGGATTGTTTTCTTTAAGAAAAAATATAAATTTGCTTTTCATTAATTTTATATATTTAGATAGCACTAGGTTGAAAAAGAGGCCAGACATTCCGGATCAATGATCAATATTATTGAACGTGTACATAAACAATTTACCTTCGTTGTCGTTCGAATTACTTGTAATATCATAAGCCGGACACTTTAATAGATTTAGTTACTTCATACTAAATCAACATAAAGTGATACGATGATCGTCCAATATTTGGCTGTGAACTATAACTGACAAACTATTTCTAATTGTTTCTGGCATTTTTTCTGGAAAACATGCTTACTAAACTTATTACATACTAACTAGCTTACTAATAACGATTTGAAAACACCATTCTCGGTTCTTTTGGCCATTGGTGAACATTTGAAGTCTGTGGCTGAGATAATCTAAATGTCTCGTTACCTCTAAACTATGTGGGCTTAAAAATAAGGCCGCGGAAAGAATTAATATAAATCTTTATTGATCATAAATAACTTTAACTTTAGGATTAAAAAAACCCAAAAAAAACAGTATTTATCATCTTATCTTCTCTGCATGAGTAGACTAGGCAATTTAACAAGAAATAGTACAACATAGACTAGCATTGTCTCACTATGTAATGTATTATATAAAGTATAAACTATAAGCGTATAATTTAACAAAAAACCAGCGGTGTCGCGGAAAGGCAGCCCGACTCTTTTTTGTCACGCTAGCAATTGTGGGTTCGAATTCGAATCCTGGTATATCCCGTGAAAATTTATGTGTTTTGTTGTGATGTAGCATGCAATATAATGATCACTTGAGACAATTGTAAAGGAGAATTGCACATTTACCTAGATGCTGCGAGAACATGAACTGATTTAAAGGATCTTAGGTCAAACAGTGGAGTTTTTGCATATTTTCCGCTTATCATTACAATGTGTTTATTCATTTCTTCCTTTTATTCATACACTTTTATTATTTCATTTAGTCATCATCGCCCATGTGTTATGTACATAAATCAACTTTTGATCCTCCTGACATTATCCAGTACTTTAGTTCTATTGAGCCAAAATAATTTACTTATTAATATTACATATTCGCATCGTTTTTAAGATATGGAGACTCAGGATAAAATGGTATCGAGGTAGAGGAATTTGTAACAATGCAATTTTAAAAGAAATAAAATGTTTTTGCTTTCTTTAAAATTAAAGGGGTGTCGGTTAGCTAAAAGGATTTCCTCGCAGGCTCGTTATTACAGTCGAAGGATCATCGTTGATTATCAGTAGAGGCCCATCCTGCCAGCACGTATTTTCCATTCATGAGAAGAGGAACGACTGTAACAGTTTACACGGGCGAACGCCCTCGGGTCCTAGCGGAGAGACACGCCTTGTTAAGGATTAATACACGGCCGATTTCCAAAATATCTAGCTCGCCCTTCGTTACCTAAACCGGTGATTCTTTCTTATCCGGAGGTCGTTAGACGTCCGACGTACGACTTTTCGACCGCGGCCGCTTCCAGGATGAACGAACCGGTCACACAACTGTTCTTCAGCCGCTTTGAACATACCAGTTTACGTTTATTCGGCCTGTATTCGTTAACATCTCATACTGTGTTTTTTTAGGTAGTTTACTCTTCTGCTATTTCTTAAATATTTTGTTAAAACTTCAGGTCAATTCAAAATAAAAGTAGACAAAAAATTAATGTGGAGTTTTTAAAACGACGTTAATATCAAATAATTTGTCCAAAAATAAAACTATAGATGGTTGTATAAATAGACCTTTTGTTGAAGTGAATAAGAATAGAAGCTGGCAAATGGTTATCTAAACTAAGCAGACAGAATGCTAATATCTGGTTCCAAGTTCTGAAAATGTCAAAATATTAATATTCAGATGTATAAACTGTATAATTTTTTAAAATAAAATAAATGAGTTATTAAAGATTATTGTTTAAATAAACTGTAGGTGAAAATAATATGTCACAAAGTAAACAAAATTATCATAAAAATGAACCAAATTATATTATTTAGACAGAAAAATGTCTATGGTAAAATATAGATATGATAAACGATGAAAAAATACATATTAAACTTTAAGGAGAATGCGACAGTTTTTGTACCAAAAAATTCTTTTTCCAAATATTTTTCGTTTTTGTATTAAATAATACACAGTACAAGTAATTTTAGACCAAATTAAACTAGACCCATGAGATTACGAGCTTGGCGCATCAAATAATTTTTAAAAATTAGTGAAACAAGTGATTACCGAAAAATGGCCCCTAAATCGTACATGACAGGCAATAATTAAAAGTTCAAAATAATAAGTAAAGTATTAATCAGTCTCGACATCTTTCTATACAAGAAACAAAAAACTGAAATTGTTCAAGTTGAATCAGATCATTATAAAGTTTTGTCCATTTTTGAAATTGCACAGTATTAAAACTGCCTTCTAACAGTCTTAAGTTGAAAAAGCGGACAGTTTCGTCGAGATCGAAATATTTTAGTTTTATTGTAAAACTTTATTTTTTTCTATTTCCCCCCAATAAGATCATTTATATACTTAAAACAAAAGTAGCAGAATTAAATATTTAACTAACGTAGAGCCGTTAGTAAATTTTAGTGGCACGTAATTGTTCAATTTTGATAAGCATCTGGTAACCTTTGACATTTTTTGAAGTCCTGTTGTAGTATAATAACCAATTCTTAAAATATGTTTTCTATGGCAATCGATAGTATTTAAAAAAGATAAACAAAATCAAAGTATCTTATAATTATGCTATTTTTTCACGCTTATATTTACGCAAGTCCGCTTATTGCTTTTTGTTTTATATTCTATACCAGTTTCCATTTGCTATAGGTCCCATACGTTGTAAACTGTTTTACGCTAAACATTCTTTTCTTTGGTATTTATGCATTTAATTTACATTAAACTTTATATTTATTAAAATAACTGTAACATTTAGCAAGAAACTTTCGGATTTTAAGGCTTTACCATTAATAATGCTAAATATAAGCTCAATAAGTATGTATACTGTAGTGAACCTTGAAATTTACTAAATGACCAGTGTCTTGATAAGAATCTACAAAATTTAATTTTTCAAAGGTTTCAAACTCATCTATTGTAAATTGTGCTTTTCACATGAGAGAGGTGTTAAAAATTTGCATTTATTAGTCATCTAGCATTTTTATATTTTTTTACTCTGAGAGATCCGGTTTGATAAACATCTTCTGGTTCTTGGTATTTTTTTCGAAGGATCAACGCACATTCAGCAATAATGATGTTTACCTTTTTTAAGATTGTATGAATAATTAATTAGTTTAGGAAAATGTTAAACTTATTTACTGTAAACTCTATTACCTAGTCGCACAATCATTAATCTGACAGAAACCATACTGAAGCATCTTAGAATGATCTTGTTTATTGACATGCATGTGATTACGTGCGCACTTGAATAAACAGCCGTATAAACACAATTATATTTCCTTCCAGCTTACCCCTTTTTCCATTTCTCTACTTTTCGGATTAGCTAAATCTGTTAATAAAGAAAGAAATTCCTGGGGAGATTAAATAAACGCAAATTAAATTTTAAAATATTAAAAAAACTATTTTTTTTCTCTTTCTCACACACACAACCACTCTTCCTTTCTCTGTTTATTTTTCTATTTCTCTCGTTCTATCTATCTATCTATCTATCCTCTCTCTCACTCTCTCTCTCTCACTCTCTCTCTCTCTCTCTCTCTCTTTCTCTCTCTCTCTCTCTCTCTCTCTCAATAGATAGTGTTTTGCTTTCAAAAGTTTTAAAAGAATCGTTATGAAAGATCGGAAGGAAAGTGTAAAGAGGCTCATAGGCCAGTCCGTAATCTCATTCATGAAATAGTACACAAGATTAAGTTCAGATGTCCTTACGTTGACACATCTCTAATTTAATCTAGGCCGAGGCTAAGTCGTACGGGTTTTTTCTTTTATTCACAGGATGCAAGTAACCCGGCTGGCGCTTTTTGGAAAGGCTTACAAAGCTTGGTTGTTATTTACATATTAACTGTTATTGATAAAATATGTCAAATAACAAGGAAAGCAATTAGATAAATTGCCGGTTCTGACATGATTTTCTTGTTGTTCCTACGGTTTCCGACCGAAAAACTTCTTTTCTTATTAGTATAATATTATGATTAATCACTTTTGATTAAATAAGCCAAATTGAGTCGTATTAGATAAATTTGCAAGTTTGGTGTTGACATGATGCAGAATTAGTTTCATATTGAAATATATTGTGAAGAAATAAATCGAAAATATTTCAGTTCTTTCCTAGTATACGGTTAATTAATAATTTTAACAGATGGTCCATTATTTGAAAAAATTGATTAAGTAGAACTTTAAAGATTTAAAATAATGGCATATTTTATGGAAGCCTTTTTTTTTAAATTAACGACAAAATAAAAAAGTTTTAATTAGAAGTGAAAATGAGTGTAGAGAATTAAAACATTAAGGAAATTCAGCTGCAGCTGTATATATCGGCTGAAGTTCACTTATTTGAGATTTGATGATTTGATGATGAGTATGATGATAATAACACAGAGAGGCAAAAAATGCTACTCTTAATATTTTGAATTATCTCTTAGAAAATCCTCCATTGATTATCTTACAACAAACAATACTTGACCCGTTTTAAAAACACAACTAAAATCTCCCACTTGCATCTACAATTGGATTTTGTAAATGAGTCTGTAAGGACATTCACATCTTCGTTGATTTTTCTGTAAAACTTCGATCCGGTGGTTTTACCCAAGAAGCCATGGATCAGGTTGCCATCGTGTCACATCTCAGAGATTATTTTATTGTTCTGAATGTACTCCGTTAGTTGTCAAAGATGGTAAAAAGCCCAGTGATGCCAGAGAATTTACATGAATTAAGAATGGCACTGTTGGAGGAGTATGAAAAAATTTCACAGCACTACATTCAAAACCAAATAAAATCGATGTTACGTGGAATGTAAGCGGGGATCAACGCAAGAGGAGGAAATACTCCGTACCTAATTTTATTTTCTTCAATATTTCCATAGCAACATTTTTGGTAAAATGGTTTTACTCAGTTTAATTATAATTTATCTATATCTTATATTTTTCCTTAAAAAATATCCAGTAAACAACAAAATATAAAATTTATACCGATTGCAAGTAGTTGAAAAAACGTGGGTGGCAGTTATTTTCTTCTCTGTGTATTATCAGTTTGAGATGGTAGTACATATTTGGAAGATCTTGTATTTTTTTAAACAACCTTACAAAGGTCTTTCCAGAGGTCTGCATCTAATTTGACATTTATCAATAGTTTCGATGTATACAAAAGTTTAAACGTGTTTAACAGGTTTAAATTATGTTTTTCTTGTTTTCACAACGTTTTGTAACTTGAAAAACAAAATCAAAAAATAAGTTGGGTAAAATACAATATTTGAGCAATTAGAATTGTTTTCTGGGGTGCAGCACATCCACTTCTTGTTTGTACATATTATAAAGTTTATAAAAAAAAATCTTGAAAATATGGGAAAAACGGGCAGCTATCGTATTAAACGTTTGCAATAGAGTTTATTTAACCAGATGGAATTAAATTTTGAATCGAATTAAAAAGTTAATATTGTATTAAAGCTACAATAGGTTTAGATCAGTTTTCCATCGTAGAACATTCTTCTTATCTTTTTCTAAGAGATGTCTGGTATTGTCAAGATATGGAATGACAGTAAGATGACCTCCCCTGGGTCGTGGATCAACTTGGCCTTAATCTCGATGTATTTCTTGTCTGCAAAATGATCTCTCCCAATCAGAAGTTTAAAAAAACGCTTCAAATGTCTTTAGTCTATGAAATTTGATTAAGTTAAATTTTTTGGTAAGGGAAAAGCAGTTATGATACAAGAGGAAACGGCGAGTTAGTCTCTCAATGAAACCGTCACTGCTAAGTGAATTTACTTTCCGTTAATGTACACACACGCTTTCCAATTGACGTTATCAACCGCTGGTCATTGTGCGCCGTAGTTTACATCCTCCGAGTCAATGTTTATGTCTTTTCTCTATAAGATGAAAGGCGGGCGATGCCGCTGAACGTTTCAACGTCTTCTTACGTTAAAACGGGCGCGACGTTAATTACAAATCTTTATTCCTTCAGATGGTCGAGTGAGGTCTAATTACGTCGTTCGGATACCCAAGTGGCTCTTAGTCATTACAAGGGTAAAATATGTTTTATTCATGAGTAGGCGTAATATGTATAAAGTATGATAGGTATCTTAATTTATGTCACGGATGTGTCATAATTGTAAATGCTTTCATTCTTTCACATTTAATATCAATAATTGAAGAAACGGTGAACAATTTTGCAATTCAGTGTTCACAAATTAATCTTAATTTTAAAAATGAAAGTAAATCTGACATTTCAGTATTTAACTTGTTTAAAAAACGATGGTGATGATGATAATGATAAGAAGATAAGAAGTTTGGTATTCCCAAGCATTGCAGACGTTTGGCTTATTAGTCCTTAGTTCAATTCTATTGACTCGATCTTTTCTTTTAAGAAATAATAGTCCATTGACTGTCATTACTGCAATTCTTTTTCCCGGGCCTTCCTGCTTCAACGAGCGGTTCCATAGCATTTGAAGATAATATGGGTGGCAGTTTCTTCTTCCACATTGCATAAGCTAAAAATGGAGTCATCATTGAATATATCTAAGTTGTTTAAGCGTTTTCTCCTATTCCAGAGATTGGTATGTAGCCCTATCATTCCCTGAGTTCAACCCAGTCTATCTGTAAAAATATGCTTGCCAGTTTTGATGAAGATTCTTTAATCGTGAGTTTACTGTGCATGGCACCTAAGGAATTCGTCTGCTTTTGTTTTTTATAGGGTCTATGTTTGATCTTGTTATCCCAAGTATAGATTCTGGGCCGATATATGGTCTTGCAGATCCTCCTCTGACCAGTTTGTCTGCATGTTCCCAATTCTCTGACCCAGAATTCCTTTTAGACCTAAGATAGCCGCCCTAATCTAACACCTAAGATTTCATCAAGTTAATGTTTTCCCAATTTTTGGAGATTTCGGATGCATTCACCCACTATTTTGGATATGACTTTTTAAATTGCTAATGTTTCTGCTCTTTTGATGGCTTAAACAACAATAATACTATAACTAGAAGGGGCATCAGAAAAATCCATCATATCAATCAAATTTCTTTCATGTATTTTTAAAACATGTATGCTTGATCTCGGAACAATTGTTTCTCTAACCAAATCTATTTAACCACACATAAATTTTTAGATATTATCGATGAAAATCTGTGCATGAATTATGTATATTTACAACTTAAATAACTCATTCAACTCATTAAAACCCATCAATTACTAGATGCTTAGAAATGATCTACATATTACACAGGTCTATAAATAATAAATTGATTTTCTATCCAGGGCAGGATAATTTTAATAATCTAGAATACGCTTTGCATTGTAATGCAACTCGTGGTTAGCCGGGACGTGTATGTAGTTACAAAATGGAAACAAAAGTGTTACAATCCTGTGTTTTTTCTTTATCGACAAATCGGATCGGGCCCTCAAGGCGTTTTTAAATCGAGTCGGTTTAAGTGCAGGTTAACACCTAGCTTATCTCTCTTCTTTTTTGACCGAAATATCTACAGATAATACATGTAGATGGGTGAATCGGCCTTAAGGTAATGAGATTCTCCTAGCATATCAGTGAAAGGCGTCAAATACAGTCATATACAACCTTATAACTGGACAACAGTGGAAACCTGGAATTGGGATGATTCCAGACCTCAGTCGATTTTTATCGGAACTTTAATGTCCGGATCGTCGGTTTTATTTCAAAGGCAGATTGGGGGAAACAATATTGACGGATGGTGAAAAAAGTACCCTCGTGACATTCAAGTTCAAATGGGGTGTCGAATCGCCCCCTTTAATATAAGCTTCTCGGGGTTTTAACTTCCTGTAGATAATTTACTTTAAACTATTTCATGTGATTCTAATTTAATTTTTGTCGTTTAATCTTTGAGTTACGAAAAAAAATACGTTTCCAGCTTACTAAATGTTTATTTATTTAATTTTGAATTTTGTCTGTTAAGGTATTGTCCTTGGTTTTATTTTAATAGATTACCATATGAAATCGCTTTCTAAACATAATGCTCCCCATTATGCCCAGTATTTGTTTGACATTCCTTCAATGGACATGACCTTAAGATGTGAAATTCATTCAACAACTTTCCTGTTCAAAGAGTTCCATACATTAAAAAATGGACTTTGCTGATTCAGATTGATTGAAATTGTTGAAAAACAGTCAAGCGTTACCATGGGTAGTGAACAGCCAGGCTGAAACAGACGCTAATGAGGTCGATCTTACAAAAAGCACACTCGTCAAACTAAGTTGGTTTCAAGTGTGGATCGGCAAATATGTTGTGTAAAGTGAAGGTACAGAATTTCTCCTGTAAACACGGGTTAATTCTTTAAAATCCATGTGATAAGCGTTGCATCAAATTGTTATACTGTGATGAATAGAAAGAAAAATTTGTTTGAGCCTGACAGTCGAAGGAAAACTTTCGGAAACATATGTAATTGAGCTTCTACCGCATCTACTTTGCAGTCCTTGCTTCTTAATAATCATACAATAATAATCTCTTCCAAACAATAGCTCACTTCCTAAATAAAAAGAAACATTTGATAGATTAGAAGGAGTGGTCACACCAAGTTGAAATGTTTTCTTAATAAATATAAACAATGCAAGTTGTAACAGTACACGTTTTGAGATACTATTCTCAAATGGAGAAGATATAAGAAGATGTAAGTGTAAAATATAATAGTTAGGAGGAAAACTTATGTAGCACAGTGTAATGTAAGTCGCAAAGAAAGAAACTTTAGGTCACATATGAATTCGCTATATGTTTTCGTAACGAGTTTGAGATAGTAATTCAAAACCGTCTGTTTTTCGTTTTATTTCCTTTTCAACGAGTCCAAAGTTGTAAGTGTATTAAAACTATCAAGTTTATTTGCTCATTCACTTCAAGATCGACACATATGGGACTTCGCGAGTGACACGTGCACAGCATGTGACCCCACGCATCCGATTTGCATAACACTGGCGAGATTCGACCTAATACGCCAAGCGGGCATGATGTAATCCCGGATGAATTAATTCTTTGCAGTTTAAGCGTTAATACTCTTGGGTTCGAACGACAGCGGAGGCGTGACTTTCGCCCCATTCCCGAAAAACTATTTCGCAACGCCATTCACTTAAGGTGGGCTCGCCTTTTTTCGAATCCTTCTTGACAAGGGTCGTGATGAACAATAGCCACGCCTAAAAACGATGTTGTTTTATTTCTACTAAACAAATATTGTACAAGTTTTACGCTACCTAAAACAATTTAGGCTAGGTAAACTTGTTTTCAGTTATCGATTTGTTACAAGAATCAATATCGCTATCTAATGAAATGTGACCTAAAATCCAGTCAACGTAATCTAAAACGTCGCTTAGTTTACAGATTGTTTTTGTTTCATCATATGAACGCAAAAAAAATCTTAAAATACAAATTTGTTAAAATCTGAAAATGTGTGTTTTGACACAAGTTGATCTGGTCGATCTCTTAATATGAATGAGCCACTCTCATTTATTTTAAGTAACAAACAGAAATATCAAAAAAACCTACAAAACCAAATTTGACATATCCTTGACAACTTGACACAGATATACAGGGTGTCCCAATTCCTTCTGACGAAACCCAGGGAATAGATTCTACTCTTCATTTGGAGCAAGAAATACCCAGGAGAAAATTTTCGGAAATTTCTCTATTTTGAAGATATTCGTCAATTTAGGTTTTTTCAACTTTTCACTAACTTACCACATAAAAACGCTTACAATTTCCAAAATGTTGAGACTACAACAAATCCAATTATACCATTTGAAAGAACGCTAAATTTGCTGTAACATTCTTCTATTTGCAATAATCTGAATGATATAAAATGTTAGCCAATATCAGTTGGAACATGTCAAAATTACAAAATTTAATATTTTGGTCATGACTGCACGTTCTACTGAGGTTCCAAAAAAGTACCTACAACTTGTCAAATTTCACAAAAACTTTTTCCTGATTGATTCCTGGTTGATATATCCTGGTTTTTAAATAACGTTCTAGTAGAGTTGAAAAATAACAATTGAATGTTCGAAAACGTGAGCTAAGGTAAATTTGAAGGGGGGATAGAAATAAATAAATTAGAACTCGTTTTGTAAAGTAATATTAATATTAATTAATATTATTATCTTTCAGTAACACACCCTACCTGATACATTCTGGGATGATTATTGTTTAAACTTCGATCCCATCCAGCATTTTTCATTCAATCGGTCAAACAAGTGTCATTTTTATTTTACAAAACGGTTCTAATTGATTTATTTCTATCCACCCTTCAAATTTACCTTAGCTCACGTTTTCGAACATTCAATTGTTATTTTTCAACTCTACTAGAACGTTATTTAAAAACCAGGATATATCAACGTAAAGCATATTAGATGAAAAAGTTTTTGTGAAATTTGACAAGTTATAGGTATTTTTTGTAACCTCAGTAGAACGTACAATCATGACCAAAATTTTAAATTTTGTAATTTTGACATGTTCCAACTGATATTGGCTAACTTTTATACCATTAAGATTATTGCAAATAGAAGTATCTTACAGCAAATTTAGCGTTCTTTCAAATGGTGTAATTGGATTTGTTGTAGTCTCAACATTTTGGAAGTTGTAAGCATTTTTATGTGGTAAGGTAGTAAAAAGTTGAAAAAACCTAAATTGACGAATATCTTCAAAATAGAGAACTTTCCGAAAATTTTCTCATGGGCATTTTTTGCTCCAAACGAAGAGTAGAATCGATTCCCTGAGTTTCGTCAGAGGAACTGGGACACCCAGTAGAAAGGGTAAGGAAAGGGAGAGAGAGAGAGAGATATGCTACACTAAATAATAAATGTAATAATTCAAATAAGTGAAATGAAACAGTACTAAATAAGCAGCATATTTGCATCATTCTCATTGGTACTTTACTTTTCTTTTTGAGACTATGTATTTATTTATACACGTAGATAGAGTTGCTGATAATTTATGTCTATTTACAAAGAATAACAAACCATGGAAATTTTCTTACTTCTGATTTGTTAAGTTTTTTAGTAAATGAGTCCTGTCGTTACTTCTCTTTTTTCAGCGTTGTTAATTGTCTATACCTCGTGGCTGTACATCTAAAAGGAAAAAACCATTCAAACAAAAATTTATATCGTAAAATTTCTTCTTTGGTTACGTGGAGTGATCATATATTTAGTAATTTGTATGTAATAATTGTATACAGTTTTGGAATAGTTTGGGCAGTAAGGTAATTTAGCTAGAGTGGTATATTGGAAAAAGTTGTAAATAATGTTGATATTTTTTGTTTTTCTTTCTTTACATTTTAATTAAACCAATCTGGCCTATGATAAATAATAATACCAATTTTTCTTCTAACCAATGTGAAATTGGGCCAGTTTTGTTTATTGTTTGACTGACGGGAGTCTTTTGATGTTTAAAATTGGAAAACGAGGCATGTGGCGATCTTTTTAGCAGCTGGGCCACCTTGACGTGAAATAGTCACTGTTCGAATAGATCCTCGTTATCTTGCCGTTATTGCACTGTGTATTTTTTTAACAACTGGCCCCTTCGTGTCAATCACTGCTTGCGAAAACTGACTGGGTCAGACATCTGTAGGGGAAAATCTTTGCTGTATGCCCCAGTTTGTTTTGCTTTTATAAAACCGTCATCAGGAATTTTCAGCATATTCAATTTTTCATATAACTACGCATAAATGTACAAAACTAGCCTGTGAAGAAGGTGATACGCATCTGACAGACCTAAGTAAATTGCGATCCCGCAGAAATCCACAGAAAAATCAATAAATCAAAACAAATACAATTTTTCTGCCTTAGTTCACATCGTTTATTTATTGTATGAGGAAACATGTCTCTAATGAGTTTTAAATTGTAAACCACACCTCATCGTTTTACAATTTACAATATTTTTTTCTACCACCTCTTATAAAATAACTGTTTTTACGATTAAATTGTTTACAGTTCTATGTCTGTTTATCATAAAGGCTCAAGGCAATCTAAGGCGAAGCGATAAACGTTCCAATAATTCCAAATGTTTATTTGATTATAATTGAATTATGTCCGGCGGAGGTCGACGGGAAGATTGTGATGGTGGGGACTTAGGGACCCTTAATTTCGTTACATAAATACGGGCGGATGGTGACTATTTGATGTTGAGATAGCTGTTGATGACTATAATTTGTTCACTCCCCTCGGGCTGCTCACCGCAACTCAGTAGCATCTTCCGTTTCTTCTTACTAGATGAACCTATCGGTTGTTCATTGCTTGGGTTAGTTTTTTCGATTTCCTTTCGATTTTTGTTCTTTTCGGTTAAGCAACATGGCTCATTATTGGTAATAGGATTTATTCGCTAATATTCTAAGAACACCCAAAATTCATGATTTTCTAGCTATGTCTTTTGTTTAAAATGCGGAAATAATCTTACAATAATATATANACATAATATATTGTTATGATAGAAATATTTTATATGTGAATATTCTTTTTTTTTCCATATGGGTTATTTTGTATGATTTTGATAATCTATGGTACATATGCATATTTTTTTTCAATACTCTCTAAAAACAACATATACTTAATAACCTTAAGAAACATTAAATAATTTTTAAAAAATCTATCTGTTAACAAATAACTCCATTTCTTAGTATTTTTATAATTTTATTTAAATTTTTTATTTTACACTTCTCTGGTATCTGAGGACAAATAATGTTCAAGATTAGACGGGTTTTTAAATTATATTTTTCTCCTTATGGCCAAACTTTAAATATTGTTTTCTATTTTTGGTTGTAAATGAGTGATCGAACAAGGTTTAAAATATTTCGATATTCACATTTAGAGTCTGACGTAGTCGTGTTTGGATGTCTGCCTAATAGCTACGTGGAAGATATTCCCTTCAATAAATTGTTAGAAGTAAAACCTCCTTCGGCGTTTATAACAAAACTTTATCCAGGACAAAGGAATCTTTTATAATTCCAGTTATGAACTTAAATAATGAAACTTTGCAAGACTCATAATCAGTATAAAATTTTTATTTGCACTTTAATAAATTGTAATAAGTAAAAAAGAGACTTTTTAAAAGAATAAGTTAGGACTTTTTATGACATTTTTCTTCGGACTTTGAAAGTTTCGACAATACTAAATATCTACATTCATCTAAAAAACACACCGATCTGAATAAAATCGAGGTAACCCAAAAATACTTATACTGATCTTTAAATTTCCAGACTGGCTTTTTATTTACACTGATCACTCGTAAACGGACTTACAGGCTGTGCATTTTATGATCCAATATAGAGCTATAGTAAAAGGTTCCCACTTCCACAGTTCATGTCTATGTATACAGCAGCATTGGTTGCTAATAGGGAAGCTATGAAGTATGAAATCAACAACTATTTTCAAACAAACTTGCCATATGTACAGATTACTTTAGTTACGTGCAAAAACCTCGGAACGACAAAAACATATATGTCGTGGACTCCATCATTATAGATATCTTCGAACGAACTGCAAAGATCAGGTCTAAAGGACGCAAAATAGTAATGACATGGATCAAAGACCATACAGGGTTCAAACACAGTGATGCAGGCTCGGCTTGCCAAAATGCCACCACGACGGGCATTCCTTTGAAGGTACCTGTAGATTGGCAAATAGAATATATGCAAATGATAACAGTATAAAATGTTTCCTTTTGTAACACGTGCACCTTGGTTCTCTAAAGCAATTAATACAACCAACGCGTTGTGTAAAACGATAATAAGGCTAAGATCAAATCACGGAGTGTGCAATGGATTTCTCCACAGAACCAACGTAATCCCATCACCAAACTGCGAGGCCTGCGGAACATCTCGAACACATCATCGTGCACTGCAAGAAGCCCACAAAATAACGCAATAATATATTCCATAGACTCTCAAACGCCAAAGAAATGACACTTCTACCACCCTATAGATAACGAGATTTAAAATCGTCAAGCGAATTAGATCTATACCAATAATTATACGATTTTTTTAGGAATATTAATGTAAGAGTGTAAATACAAATAAACAAAAGACTGTAAATACTGTTGTATCGGGTTGTCCGGAAAATAATGCAGGATTTTAAGTTTTCATTAAAAAAAATCTATATAAAATATTCTGTTTACGTTTACAGTATTACTCATTTGTATGAATGTCAACACTTATTAATCCTCTTCCAAATGATATTGTTTGTTTACCTCTGTAGCATTCCGCTACTTGGAAATAATTCNAAAAGTTACCAACACGTTGGGAGAAATGTATTGAGAGTATGGGAAATTATTTTGATTAAAGAACATTGCTTTAAAGTAACTAGTTTCTTTTTTTTTTGTTTAATACCAAAATCCTGCATTATTTTCCGGACAACCCAATATAAACTGTCTGTATTAGTAACAGCACGAATATTATGATGAATAATATGATGGCTGTATAAAATTTTGAAATCAATAAAAATGTTTCTTTAGTGGGGGCTATCCATCAGACATTGGCTCAAGAATAAGTCCTCAGTTCAATGAAAATATATCTCAGGACAGAGGCATGCGAAAAAGTTCATCATAGGACCATCACAGAAATTAAAGACAGAACTGCTAAATTTTGGACGTGTTGTACTAAAATGATAGTAGAACTGCTGACTAGACCTGCATACTCCAGAAGCTACGAAAACCACTCAACGATAATGTAGATTGAACAAACCAATATTGGTCGCGGTGCGAAAAGTCATAAAGAGGGCGAATTCATTTAACCTTTTACGTGTATGTTGTCTAAGTACTTCAATATATAAAAAAACATAGGATTAGATAATTTTAACTTAACTTTAATTTTAAAAATTAAAAAATTTTGACTTGATGTTTTAATGTTTTTTACTTACCTGATCATACAAGGCAATGGTGGAATGTTTCTTTATTTTGTTTTGGAATTTATTTTTATGTTATTTTACACAGATTTGTACTAGTTTTTTTTTTATAATTGATGGATTTGTTGTTAGCAAAAAAGGACACGATTCTTTAAAATTCTCCAGGATTTAGGTTTTGATGTAAAGTAGTACTTAATTTTTTTTATATATACCTAGCCTTTTAAATTCGACAACTCAAATTATTTGCATGGTTTTATCTGTATCCTCGAAAACGGTTGCGTTTATCTGGTATCTAGTTGACGAAATCGGGCCACTTAGCGACTAAGTGGTTCTTTCTTTAATTACTAAACGTTTTTCTTCCTAATTTAATCCCAAACGATTGTTTAACTTTAACGTAATGGTTTCCATTAAAAGGCCCATAATGTGAATGAGATGCAATTAGGCGTTAGGAGGTTGGAAAGGAAAGCCGTCCCATTCCGTCGTTGCCTTCTCGGGTCAAAAATGAGTAAAACTCGTCTTGGGGGCTTGGTCGAAAAAGCTTGACAAGCGGGTCGTGTGAATAAGTTAGCCCGGCTCTCCTTGAAAACCTTTTGGGGTCTTTTGTGTCAACCTTAAAAATATTTCCGTTTTGTTTTGAAGCGTTTATTGTGCCTTTCTTTGAAACTGACATTTTATTTATTTAAAAAACCTAACTAAACCTTCAAGTTGAATATAAATTGAAAATGATATTTTTTTAATCATGTTATGTAGCAATTTTAGAATATTTTTTTCTCTTTGCAGTCAAACCAAATTTTTTAAATTTTTATTTTCCAAACCTAACATAAACAGGACGAGTTTATCATATAACTATTTCAGTTATACATTATCAAAATTGAATGTATATTTTTTATTTTGTGAAAAGGAAAAAGTTTGTCAAGGAGAAAATAATCGTATTACAAACGTTTTTCCCGCCAAATAACAATCTAAGATTTAAAAACATTAACACTATGAACATAAATGAGATACAATTCACCTTTTCAAATTTATCATTTCATGATATCATTATACAATATTACACTTTTTTCTTAAGTGAAGATTGCAAGTACCCTCTATTGTGGTTAACAAAGTTAAAATTTAAATGATTTTTTATTTTGCTGAGGATAACCTCGTCGTATTTTTTCTAAATATCGGGATATTAATTACTTGGCTAGCGCAATCATTTTATAGAAGCAGTTTGTGCCTTATTTGCAATTACTAAAATCTTTATTAATATTTGAAATTGTGGAACAATGACATTACCAACACTTATTTTTATTATTTAGCCATAGTTAATTTCCGGTCTGTGGAGTAATGAACGAAGTTTAGTCGTTTTCAATTATTTTGGTCTGCTTAAAGTGAAAACTCAAAAAAGACCAAACTTTAGTACGGTTATTAGTAGAAATTAACCACTATTTTATTATGGATGGATCATTATTATGGAATTTCATGGATAACACCGGTAACAGAATTCAGTATCGAGATATTTTTTTTTTTCGAGGGTTTGCAACAGCAGAGGCCATATAGCTATAACTATGTCGGGTTCGAATGCAGGGCCACTGGATTTCGAACCCGGGACCTTTACCTTACAGTGATGAGCGCTGTGTCAACGCCTAAACCGTTGCGGCCACCGACGCCCCCTCATTACTTATTGCAGCATATTATTAACATACGTTTATTTTTAGTCGCAAAAATCGTGTAGGGTCCCACAGCCCGTGGTACACGTATTACGCTGTATGAAAGAAATCCTGTCAAATAATTGTGACTAATTGGTCGCGAACCTTCGGCGGCATGCAAAAGGAAAAGTATGCGATTAATTGTTAATAAGGGCAGGTGTTGCTCACCGCTCCTCTTTCGATCTGGTTATGATAATTCCCAGTCCGAGCACCGCCTCGCAAGCACGTACTCCTGTGGAACTTTTATTTATTAATAAATTCTCGTCGGTTTGCATTGGACGCACGTCCTAAGAATTCTTAGTACGGACGGCGACAGTTAGCTGCTCGCCTTATTCAGCCAGACATACCATGTACGACAAAGGATCGTAAAACCTACACCGTTTGGTATTTTATGATTAATAAAAAGACTGTTATTCTGGCACAGCATTGTCCCTTATATTGATTTCTTTTACGAAGAGGAAGCAATTATAGGCGGATTTTTTTCCATTTTTTAATAAGTAAAATTTTCCGACTTCGGGATTAGATGAACGATGTCTGCAGTTTTGTATAAATCTTGATTGTATGATCTGTTGTGAAGCTGAATATTAAGTGTTAGTGCTTTTTATGGCTGTACTAAAGATCTAGGGTTGTTCAACAAGTGCTGTAGATTAAATGTTCTAATTATTTAACAGCCTGTACAATACATCATGTAAACGACATCTGGGCGAATGTTTTCGTCTGGAATGTAAGAATTATAAGGAATATTTGTTTCTAAGACGGATACAAGTCAGACGAGTCATAAATAAGAAGTGTTATGGTTAACTAATAAGAATATTCAACAGCCGAATATCAGTTCAATTCTAAATCATTTAATCGGCTTATTGAATATGGAAACTTGTATCAAGACCAGGTGAAAGTTTGGAAACAAAACTATACGGGTTAATTATAAATAAAATATCACATAGGAATTTACGATCTGCCGGGTTTTCGAGAGATAGGGATTGGGTCTGACTTTTGGTTCGACGCCAGGACGTTCCTGGCGATACGTTTGGTAAAAATTGAATGGCGAGACTCCGCGTCTGAGAAAGGACGTCAAAAATAGACGGCTGGAATCGCGTAGCTCGTCCTACAAACGTGGTGTGTGCAGTTAAAGATTTTTTTCCACAACGTTTTAACCAATTGTTTAACTCGTTCATTACTGGATATGGAAGGACGTTTTTGTTTTTATGTTGTGACCGTAAACCTTCAGTAGGAGGGTTCTTATATAATTGGCCTATAACATCTGTTGCGGAGACATATGTCTATTCCTCTTGGGTGTAATCAAAATGACATATATTACACTCTAAGCTAGCCACGAAAAGATAGAAATAAAACCTTTATAAAGAAATATAAACTATCAAAGTGAACTTTAGCGAAATGCAAATCATTGCTGAAAAACAAAAAACAAATTCATGTTAATATGAATAGGGAATTTTTTTTCTGTAACTCATATAAAAGCTATACCTAGGTAAGGTACACCTTACTTTCTAAAGATAACCAGCCTTTACTATTATGAAATTTCCGTAAATTAATGTTAACCAGCGAACATTACTTTCTTTAGTTTTTTAACTTGATACTTGCATTTATTCATTGATCCAGCTATCGGTACAATTATTTTTACGTTTATTTACTACATACATCCATAATTTATTCATACTTTGATTACTCGATCAATCTAAGTTTCGTGCCAAGGAGGAGGAGCGGTTAAGGCCTCCGACTCGTATTTGCCGCGTATATTTGAATAGTAGTATTTGACTCCCGGCATGCCCCTTGTAATTTTATTTGAGATTAAGTCAGAAAAATATCGCATAACGGTGTGAACCCTCGGGCACGACACCCAACCTTAAGCCTCCCTGTACGACAGAAATCACTTTGAAAATGGATACAATAAACTGTACATTAATAAAAATTCTATTGATTGAAGTGGATAATGGAGTTTAAACATAAATTGTAAAAATGGAACGTAGCTATGGCTTCATTCAATTCCCTTGTTTTCGTGGTCCGCTTGACCAATTAATATCATTCAATTAATTAATGTTTTTAATTGAGATAAAAAAGTCAGTGTCACGAGCAGGATTCGAACCCACGACCTTCGGCCTTGATACGCAGCTACACTACCACTTGAGCTATCGTGACTTCAAGCCGAAGGTCGTGGGTTCGAATCCCGCTCGTGACACTGACTTTTTTATTTCAACTAAAAACTTAATTAATTGAATGGTAGCTATAGTTATTGATGCTAATTAAAAAAGTGGGAAATGGACAAAAAGTTTGTAAAAGCATATGTGAAACATTTTTTAATTTTTAAATTCTTATATTAGTTTATTGAGTTTTGCTGTGATGGTGAATAATTTATTCTTCGGGTTCGGCTAGTCTCATTTATAATTCGGTTCACCAAAGTCTCTTGTTAACAGTTAATCCAATGATATAAAAAATAGTTGTTAACGTTTTTGCAATTAATAATAGGCAGTTGTGGTCAGCGATGATTAGTAACGACCGAACTCAATCTAATCTTCGTAATTTCATGGCTCATATAAATATTTATTAGACTTGTAATTACATATTCATAAATATGTAATTATATATAATTTTTTCTTATAATTAACTCAGCTGGTTGAACTTTTCGCGGGTGTTGTTGTATTTCAACGATTCAACACTGGAGAGTGAAAGTCGAATGATTTTATCTGGTCGTCTGTTTTTAGCGGTGATTACAAATTAATGTGGAAAAAACCCAATGCATAAACTGTGCCTATCAATCAGAGTGGCTTTGAAACAATCCAGTCGACATAAGTAAACAACAGGAACTGTAAGGATCTCCAGTTCTAAGGTAATGTTCTGGAGGTGGCGTCGCTATCCTTTGTCGCCGGCCGTGATTGGAATAAAATTCCGAGAAAATACTATTTCTCAGCAACTAGCCGAATCCGATGTGTGAGCCCACAGTTTGAACAATTACCCATGGTCTCTTTTCAATAATTCATCTGCCGTACCGACCGTGGAACAATGCTCCCTGTCCGGAATGTCATCGAGACACGTGGCTGTTTGGACAACTCCAAAAAGAAAAAATGACGTACGTTCCAGTTTGAATAACTGAGAAAACTTCCTGTTCACGATTGAATTCAAACATTCGCTTCTATAAAGAGTGAATTGAAATTATACCGGTTGCGTAACACGGGTTGTCCTATAATCTTACTACACATTCTAACCAATTTAGAAGTAAATTTATTCAAATTGAGGTTCTGCCTGTCTGAGAGCCGCTTCAAATCTCATCAATTTCATAACTTCGTTTTCTAATGTACGATATAAAAAAATATATACTGTTATGGTCAGCCACTTTGTAATACTAAACATGTTGACACATTTTCTCCTTACAATTGTGTGTTAGTTAAATAACAGTTGATCTTCCTGGAACACGTAAATTTATGTATTTTCAGAAATTGTGCATAGTAATAAAAAAGAATAAATGCATGATGTAATGCAACTTAATTTATTATTATCTCAAACTCATTTTCCCGGAATTATAACAAAACATCTATATGTGGTCACAAGTGAAGTGTAAGTTAAATTCTTGGTTTTTCATTTATGGTTGGTTATAAACTGGAGTTTCACCGCGAAAGGTTGTCTCACTCCTTCATGTCCTGACCCTAGGGCTGTTCACCTATCACGTTATACTGCTGGATTGCTAATGTCCCCATTCAGCCAGATGCCCAAGAGAGCGTCGCTTCCCAACCAACAGAGTCTTTCGACAGCTAGGTCTTTCAGCCCCCAACGCATGCAAAATATAATCTAGGCTAAAACTAACTTCTATACTACTGTCGCACATATAAATACATTCACATCTATGCACACTTTCAGATTAGTCGGTGGAGTACTCCATATTCCTCCATAAACCTACACACAATATTAATAATCCAATCTAAATTAAGGTCGATTGAGTACTTTTATAAATATTCTGCAATCGACTCTGAACATACGCACTGCTGAAGGGGCGATGGTAACACTATATAAGCCCCTTACCTCTCACACTAATAAATACATGCACGCAAAAAAAAAACAGAACTAAAGGAACCATTCTTAAATTCGACGGCTCGCCCATACCTTCTCTGTAAGGATCCAAAGCATGACAAGGTTCTATTATGTGGGAGCAACCTTTCTGTGCATGAGGGGCACCTGGGCAGGCTTTGGCTCAGGAGTAAGTAAGTGCCCGTGTGTCAACTGCGTTTGACCTATTCTTAATCGGGTAAACACGATTCATCGATTCTGTTCGTTCACGGCGGAGTTGATTATAATGAAATTGAAAATCTATGAATTTTGCAAATGACGCAAGACAAGATTTTTGAAATTAATCATTTTTCTCTTATTAAATTACACTCAATTACCCCCAGCCGAGCATTTACATTCATACACCATGAATGAATGGTATTAGTCAAATAATTATTAAATAGTGTAAACAAAATCAGTTATTTTCTTTATTTAGGCCACATTTTACATGCGTTAAAGTTATCAGATATTTACAAATATCGAATCCCACTTGAACGAAAAAATATACAATATTATTAGTGTCATTTTTAATTTTATTATTATTGTTTGTATTGTGAAGAGCAGTCACACCTTTATTTATGATTAATTTGAAAACTTGTACAAACATTTTGTCATTGTTAATTCGGTTTTCTGGCCGTTATGTTTTTTTTCGTTGAAAGTTACAAAAACAATTTGTAGTATGAAACTAGTTGTCATATAAATTTGTTGATCTTTTTGGCAAGGTAATAGCGAATCTAGGCGGACCCATAGATAATCAGGCATCTGGCATATCCGGATTGTAATATTCAGTGCAGTTTAAAATCCGCCTGAAAGATCAGGAAATAGAAGAGCTTTGATTCTTTGAAGGCAAAATTATATAATGGGTTATTGTCCGTTATGCAGAAATTCTCCTTTGTTTATGAATTTGTACTTGATTTATTTTAACAATGTAACTTTTTTATTTTTATTAAAAGTTTAAAACAATGTTTCCTGTACTTTGGTTACCAATCAAATTTATTCTAGATATTACTTAATAAATATTTAAAACGTATTAACATTCGCAAAAAGAAAGATTAGTTTAGGGTGTTGATTCATTGTTGTGCACCAGTCGTAACAATCATTTCAATTTGAAAATTACTAACCGCAACAGTACAAATACGCCCTCGGCCCAATGATACCCTAATAAATCCAGAGCAATTTTTGATTACGGACTGGCCGTATTTGTTTTCAGATGCTGTCATAGATTCTCTTCAACAGGCTTACAGTATGAGTTAAAGACCATCGTTTGTCGCCACACACGGCAATTTGCCCTTTACTAAGTTACCAACCAGTGCTTAGACTAATGTGGAACAAGTTCTAATTTGTACGTCGAGTCCAGTTGTTCTACTGTCCTGCTCCTAATTGGAGATCCGGGCAATGGGCGGAAGACAACTGGCATTAATCCAAACTGAGAAAGTGGGCTTTGTTATATACAATGCTTTGTTTCGTACAGTAAAAAAGGAAAGTAGAAAAAGGTAAATTTCGATTTTATTGTTTGGTGGAAAGTACGTTTGTGGAAATGACTTTTACGTTTTTTTTTGTCCTTCATCTTCTTTGGCCTTCGACATATTTCCGCAGGACGTCCCATATAAAGACAGTTTGTTTTATTCGTATGTCAGTTGTAACCATTCCTTGTTTTCTACAAAAGAAATATTTGTATAGTTATGCATAAATAGATAGTTGAATAGATGTAAAATTCTATACCCATATTACCAATAGATGTAATATATACAGAAACATGGATTGAAATTTGAATGGCAGTTGTGTTAGGTTGATAGGTAGATAAGATACATACATGTACATTAATTATCTAAATATGTCTACAGATTTTTAAGTATGATAGTAAAAATGATACATTAAATAATAATACATTTCAATTGATAGCCAATTGTGTTAAATGTTTGAAATTGAATAAAATTTGCATCTGCCTGAATCGCGCTTTAATGAGTTATATCCAGAGCGTCCTTTTAATCGATGTGATTTGAGGCAATTCTTGTGAAGTTTTTCTTTTGGTAAGATTTCGCTGAAAAGCAATGTTCGGAAAAAGTTTTGTGCAAATAACATGAGAAAGGTTGTTACAAATCACAAACCGTTTGCAACGTTGAATTTAGGGAAAAACTTTTCAACAAAGGTTTATTGTTAAGTATGTTGCTATTTGAAATAGTTAAGCGCCTATTCATCCTTAAGAGTTAGAGGAAAATATTTGGATCATTAAAAACCAGACAAAAAATAAAAGTTTATGTTTCTAGGATTTTATTCAAAAACGCCACAACAAAAAATATAGCGGGGTGGGGAAAGGTAAATGGGATACATTGGTGACGATACTTCTATTGATCGATTCATGGCAATCCGTGGTAGTGGTCGATAATATAATAAATATTATATACTGGGTGTCTTTTTTTGATGGCCCGGCTGAATTTCTCTCGTACCAATGACGCTATGAATACTTTTCAATATTTTTTAGTCTAGTTTCAAATTTTTACCTTTTTTTTGCAGAAAAATTATGCAAAGACCTCAGGCCAAGTTCAACTTCAAAATTTCAAATACGACCCTATACATCCTGATACACATTTTAAAGGACTTTTTACGCTGAACACAATGGTGCAATCAGATTTTAAATTTGGCAGATTGTGTAGATAAGATTGTAAATTTAAAAAAAAAATGACAAAGCTATGGCAAAAAAAGAAAAGTCATTTTGGTTTACAATTTATTAATCGCATTTCATGTTCGAACTACCTGTCTTGCGTAATGACCCAACGATTTAACCACTCTTCACCGGCGCTCAGAGCGATAGAATCATAGAATTGCAAACCAAATGACTTTTTTTTAATCTAAAAGGATCTCTTTCAACTTCTTTTAAAAAGGACACTCTGTATATATATATATATATATATATATATATATATATATATATATATATACAAAATTATCAATAGATGAAAGATGACATAAAATTTTATGTAGATATTCGCATAAAACATGGATCGATCAACCTTTGGGAGAATTCATTTATTGATAGTATAATTGATAAACAGACAGATGGCTTGATCTAGTGTCAGGATAGTTAGATAGTTGTGGGTATTATTCTTCTAACTGATTTTATGTTTTGAGACATATACATATACATATGTCTAAAAACCCATTTATATTTCATATTTATGTCTGATGAGGACGCTGAGGCCAACTACAAATGAACTTCTTGAAAAAACGTGTCTTTAAAAAATATACAAAATAGATACGATAATAAATTAAGATAAGGAGGTGACAATTTATAAAAATTGCTCCTTGTAGACTTTTTCTGTTTTTGTTTAATTGTTAAAACTGGTTGTACTGCTATAACAACCAGATAACGATAGCAGATTAGTAAAACATGCTTAAGGAAGCAAGACTTTCTAATTGCATCGTCTAACGTTTTACTCAATAACCAAATAATAAAAGTATTTTTTATCAAAGTATCTTAAAATACGCTAAAATCTGAGCAAAAATGCTTGACGTTACTTGTTTTGAAATTGATTGTTTTTTATGGTAAAGAGTAAGAGGCAGTGAAAACTCAGGGATGTTGGATCAAGGATGGATCAATAGGTTAAAGATTTTTAATCTTTTTTTAGGACATTAAAAGTAAAATGACAATGGTTCCATTATAATGTAACAATTGTACGCCACGTGTTCAAATTGTCAATCGCGACGGTATTAATTTTTTATCGTTGAATCGAATGTAAAACTGTAGTAGAACCCCACCAGAAAATAATCAGGGCCTTAAACAAAGAGGCGGTGATATCAAAAGAAACCACCATTGTTCTAGGGCAGATGAGTCGAATTCGTTGGTGATAATGAGTCCACGAAAGTGCAATTAGACTAATAATGAGGAATATTATGGCAGGAAATGTTGTCAGAGCGGTGGTATGCTGGGGTAAATAAGGAGGCCCCCCTTCGTAAATAATTCAAGGGAGGAGGCACGGCGCCCTTAGGGAAATATAATGACAGAGCGAGTGCCATGTTGACAATTCATTAGGAATTCGGGGGGGGGGGCCTCGTGTGATCAGTCGCGAGAATAGAACGGGTAAAAATTGACTTGTAAAAATCAAGAAGAGTCTGAGTCAGAAGGAACGAAATGATGAGTCCTTGGAAAAGGTTTCATCCCACAGGATTGTGAAATATACAAGATAACTGAGAGATAGCGTTTTATACGTTGGCTAAACTGTCAGGCTTGCATTTACAAACTGCAGCCGTTTTGCGTACAACCAACATTCTCGGCTTCCCTATTTGAGAATGTTGTTCTAAGAGACGTCAGTTTTGTTTATTATCCTTGTCCTTGCGTGTGAGAACATGATAAAATGCTTTTTTGTCCTTCATCTGGAGTCTTTTAATCTTTCCCTTTGAATCACTTAAACGTAATTTGCATTAATTAATTCTTTAGTTTCTGCTGTATCAACTTGAAAACCATTCGATATCCCAGCTGTACCATTCTTAGAATTGCAGAATATTATTTTTTTAAAATATATTTATAAATTATCAAGTTGCCATGCAGTATATTTTTCCCCAGCGGCCGATTGCTCCAAATTTTGTTTCATAACGGGCACTGAAATTAACGGCTTCCTCAGCCCCGTCCCTTTAAAGGCGTGGCTCGAGTACGGTAAGTTGTGTTTTTTACATTTAATACTAGGGTTAATTAATAAGCCGATGGATAGTACCCTCTTCATAATAACGCAGAGAACACTAGATGGACGTTTAAGAGAGAGAAACCCCCGTACATACTCGTTACAAAATTAATTTATAACAAATACATAGAAGGTAATGTTTGAGCAATGTTGTAGGTAGAAGGTAATGGTGGAAAACTTATGAATTCCAAATAAAAATTCCAAACAATTTCTTCTTGCTCAAAAATTACTTTATAATAAAAAAAATTATTCCCCGTGAATAATAAATTTATATAAGCTCATTTCTGGACATACATTGTACATACATACAGGATTAACATCATGACTTTTCGTGGTAAGCCGGGGACAAATGCGGGGAAAGACCTCGTTCTTATCCGTTTCGCCGCCAAAGATTGATTCCAGGGGCTGTCAACAGATAGGTTATTTATGCCCTTAACGCATTTTTTTCCAGTTTTGAAAACTAGATACACTCGCACTCTCATCCATTTTTTTTACGAGGGTTCGCAACAGCAGATGTTATATCAACCCTCGGGGTGCCGGTGTTTTTGAAAAAAAAAGCCTATTTGTAAGTATTTCCAGCGGCTCTGCATTCGAACCCGGGACCTTTACCTCACAGTGATGAGCGCCGTGTCAACGCCTAAACCGTTGCGGCCACCGACACCCCTTCAACCATTCTTAAATACACTCTTTCCTATTTACATACCATTAACTACCTCATGTACTACAAATCTACGCTGATAAGTACATTCAATGTCAATAAACACAAATGGGAACACAAAATGAGATATATAGTACTATACATAATAAAACAAGCTTGAATCCTCCAAAAATCGGAAGAGGGGACCCAAATACCCAACCTAAGGGAATTAACACTTTGAAAAACTCTATAAGACTTGTTTAAAAAATATCTTATCCAAACATGCAATTTGCATAATAATAGGTTTATTATATCTAGCCATCTATGATTGCATTTAACGGCAAGGTGGAAGCGTGGCTCGTTCGTAGCCATCTGGAATATGTAAGTGTCGTGTGGTCCCCTTACTACGTTGGTGAGGTTAGCGACTTGGAAAAGGTACAAAAGAAAGCAACCAGGATAATGGCCTTCAGGTTTGGTCTTGCACACCTGAATTATTTGGAAAGACTGAACTGGCTTGGTCTTGAGTCGCTTAGCTCCCGCCGTATTTTTGCCTATCTCATTTGGGGTTGGAAATTGTGGAATGGGGCCTTCATGTCCTAGACTTGCATTTGTCGCTATGTGTGCCTCAGCGACCACTTAGGAACCATAATTTGTTCTTTGTTCCACACTATAAAACAGAATATGGGCTAAATTCACCCCTACCGAGGATAATGAGATTGCTGAATCATTATTCTAATGAAATAGATGTATTTCGCGATTCCTTGAATTCAGTTAGAGTTAAATTAAAATGTTTACTTGCCTTGAATCATTAAGCCTTGTGTTTTTGTTATTATTACTTTGTTAATTTGTTCTTTTTGTTATTATGTGCCTTTTTTGACTACTCCTCTTGTAGATTCTTTCTGTTCGAGATAAATAAATAAGTAATATGTATTTTGTAAATGATATTCATATTTATAATTAATTATTCACTAGCGGCAGTTTAAATTCGAAAATATGTATAAATCGTTTCCTATTTTTTAAATTTATCGAATCTCAATTAAAATTGACATAAACAATAAATGTGAAAAACAGTTAAATATAAAAGTTACGTTATTATAAAGATTATATTTATATACGACTATTTTCATTTTCCTTCCAACGATCTCGGTCATCATTTAAATTTTACATATAATATCAACTGAAAAGATTTTTATATCAAGTATTTTTCAAAAATAAATCCCCAGATTACAATAAAAATCCGGTGAATGTGTGAAACGTCATAGTTAAAAAAACGAGGTTTGGCAAAGAAAGAAAACGTATACTCTTCCTTGACCTGGAAGTTGTTCCGACCTCCGAAACAAACGCTACCACCCGGATAGTACGAAAACTGGATAAATGGGAGGATTGTTTTAATTGTACTCAGATTTATCTAAGAGGAGTGAATAACAAAAAAATTAGGCCGTCTGAAAAAGGTAGGAAATGGATTTTGTTGATGGAGCGGAATTCGCAACTGGGGCAAGGTTGAGGGCACAAAAAGATCAAGTTGCTTCTCTGTGCTCAGGCATTAAAACTGAGTCACCTGTCATAAATAGGGACAGAATTTTACCAAATTTCTTTTCATAACAAGTGAAAAGCATACACAGACATTACTCCAATTACTTGTTGATAAAAATAGACGAAGGCGACGAATAAACTGTACGATAGCTTTTAAAAATTCAAGTTAAAAACTATCCAGTTTTCTTGGAACTTTCTAAACATACAACATAATACCATATGAAACTACTTGATATTTATTTTTGCAAACAGGTGTCAACATTTGTCATATGAAACAATAATAACCCTAAGTGTGTTATCTTTATGAATCACTTCAGCAAAGCTCGATTTATTTAAAAAATTAAAATAAAAACAAGAGGAATTAAAAATGACGTTCACTGGAATCGTGGAGTTGCGACATACTTAAAGTTACTTTCTTTTAAATAAATAAATTGTGCAACACACCTTTGATCTTTGAGTCAGTTTTCGTGTTTGTTATTTAATATTGTCCGAAGTTTTAATTAAGAGAACGTTTCATTAAATTACCATACAAAAGTATAATTTGCGTAGTAACGGAATAATAAAACCAAAGGCATAATAGTAAGTATCATTGAAAAAAAATAATTACAGCTTCAGTTTAATTAATAATTAGCGGTCATAATTCTCGATTACAATATTTTATAATATAACAGATCTAACCACTTTAACCATTCAAAATCCAGGTTAACTACAAAGGAACCTTATATAGATAAGATATTTTCTTAATATGAAAAGGTCGATGAACTTTTATACAATCAAGCCTTCTTAGGCTGATTGTACAGTTTAACAAATAAAATAAATATGGTATTATTATGTGATTGCTAATTTTATCTAGACTGAAATAGGCGATGACCGACTGTAAAATTATAATTGAACAAATTCCGCAGACGGGCCAATGGGTTTTCCGACTGACCCCCCTGGGCAAATGCCAAGCATCTGGACCAGATATATGCGTCTCATAGAGGAAAACCGCAGTGCGAATTATAAAAAAATTGAAGGACAAAAGTCTTTAGGTCAACAGGTCAAAATTATTTTACCGTTTTATAATGAGAAAACGTGCTTCATAAATCTCGAATTGTGTTTTTATTGCATTGTTTTTTACAATCAACCTTAAATATGTAAGGTATAAAAATTGACATGCAGGCTTGTAATCTTTAGTCAGGCTTATCTACATTGCATTTTTCCTAAGTCAAACTTGTTCATTTGTGAACCAGTTTTTATCACAGGAAGAGAGAGCAGTGTCTCAAGGATGAACTCACTTCCAGATAAAGTTTTTCGTACTTTAAGGCACAAATTGTTTGTTGACATACGAAACAAAGATAAAAGTATGTTGTAACCCGAGGTTTCTTAACTCCGGCTAAGTCTTGAATATGGAGCAAACGTATTACATGAGCTAATAATTTTCCAATAATAGAATGTTTAAAATAAGAGTAGGACGAACACTAGGATCCGAACAATGCGTTGTTTTCAATGTTTCGACCTTCATTTAAGCCCACTTGTTTCAAATTTCGTGTTCGGGCTTTTTGTATTTATTCCTTTCTCCAATAATTAATTGTTACTCACGATATCGGAATGTCATGGATTGGACAGAATATTAATACGGCAATCAAGCCTGCTAAACTGGAAACGGTCTTCAATTTATGCGGAAATTTTATTCATCATAATAGCTTATAATAAACAAATATTCAATTTTTCTCCAATCTTGCAAAATTTATTTATTTTATGTTAACTAATATTTCATACTTTTTTAATAAAAACAACTCCGGCCGACGGAATAAAATCCATGCTGTCAAGCACTTAGTTATTTTTCGTTCTATCTTGTAACTTATTTGAAAAAATAAAGTTTATTTTATTTTATTCTATTTTAAATAGACAGTATCACATAACTTTCTTTTCAAATTATGGATTGTTATAATATGAATTTCAGGTCACTTTAACTAAGGAAATTTTTTCAAACAAATCCAAAGGTTCTTTTTCCACTTATATTCTTTACTAGGTCTAACAGTGTTGCAATAATGGGAATTTAAAAACATATTCAGCGATGTTACATCTTTCGTCTAACAAGGCCAAATGTTCAATTATTGTTTGGGAATAGCTACAATACACGATGTAGATTAACATCTTCCACCGTCCGCAAGGTGTATCAACATAATCACATACATACCTACCCTAAGGCACATTTCTTATTCCTTAAGCAGCGCGTGTGTGTGTGGTCTAACGTTTACGTGTTTTAAAGAAAGAAAATACTGTCCAGTCTTAAAGCAATAGTGCAAATTTGAGTTAATCTTAATATTCTCGTAAAAAAAATATGGACGGCCCACAATAAAGCCTTATAAATATTACTTTTTTTACAAGAAGTAAAATTTGTTTCGCTTAATTGGTGATAATTAAGAAAAAGAACGAATACCTTTATTTGTAAATATGTTTAATTATCAATTTGCTTAATCTCATTATTGTACACTTGATTCAGAAAGCAACTAATCGTTTACTTTTTAAAAGCTTAATAGAAGACAATAAACATTACTATTTTCAAAGAATCCAGGAAACACAATAGTCAAAGGATGGATGCTCTTTTTTCTCTATCTATCAATCTGTCTATCAGTCTGTCTATCTGTCTATCTATCTTATCTATCTATTGATTTACCTATCTAGTTGAATATGCATATTTTAAGGCTACAAAAATTACCATTATCATTATTTGGTGGATTCTTAGCATCTTTTATGAAACAACCATTCTCTAGTTAACGTCTGGTGTTACTACGTATCTAAAAAAATTTTAAAAGAAAAGGAACTCTCTCTTTTTTGTTCTCTCTCACTCTCTCTCTCTCTCTCTCTCTCTCTCAATACGTACGTCTGTCTGTCACTCAATCACTCTCTCGCTTTGCCTATTTACCTGCACACTCTCTCTCTCACTTTTTCTCTTTTCTATCTATCTTTTTCGTTTTTTTCTTTCTCATTGTTGTTGCCAAATAAACAGAAGTAGTACAACTTACATATACGAAAAGAAGTTACATAGCAGAATAATAAAATAATAACGATTACTATTTTGTCACAAATTCACGATATGTTGGTCATAGAAAAGGAATTCCAGTGGATACAAGGTCGTCCAATTTTCAAATTAAATCGTCGTCGGTTGGCCTTTGAAAATTGTTTCCTCATTTTTTATGAGAATCGGCGGTCAAACCAGACTATGACAAACCATCGAGTCGTTCTTTTAAGAATTCCAGAGATCCACTTTTATACAATCGGTTCACAATTTTAATATTTGCGCATTGAAGAAACAAAACATTTATTGGGAATGAATTTGGAATATAATGGAATATAATATATAAAAGGACCTGAATTGTGTTGAATTGCTATGTGCCCTCGACCGTTCCAATAAAATGCCCGGTCTTCCTTTCATTTGTGATGATTACATCTCCTTTACTTTCTAAAATAAATATAATAGAAGGTAACCAATCGTTCGAGACTAGGATTAGCACTGTAAGTACGTACGGTGTACACACCCTTCCGTGGACCACACAATAAAACAATGACTGACTCGTCCTTGTCTCTGTACCCAAGCTGATAACATGAAGTGACAATGATGTATAAACAAAAGGACTATTATCTTAACACTGAAGGATTGGAATATGAATTCTATTAAATTGTTTATAATTGACTGTGACAATCGGATCACATTTCGTTTTGGACTTCCTTGCCCGAAATACTAACGACTCCATTCTACCAAATACTTTCAGAGGTAAAGTAACGTTGTTCTAAAAAATTTTGGTATTACGATTAATGTGAAAGTTTTTTTATCATTACGTACCTTCAGTGTAATACCGACAGATTTAATTTAAAAATTTAACATATGAGGGCGTGAGATAGGAAGAGAGAATAGATATGTGGAAATGTGTAGATAAAAGTGTGGGAAGAGAGAGTTTTATACATATGTAATTAAATTAATATTTAATTAAATAGGTATAGCAATATTACTAGATACAAGTTATAGGAATTTCGCTGGATTATTAATTATATTAGATAGAAAAAATAGATAGTACATAGAAAGATATAAACACGAATCTTAACTAAATTCTTATAGAATACGCATTGAATTGAATTTCTGATAGTTTTAGCGAAGGGGATACGTTTATCGAAGACAGATTTTTCCCAGACGAAGTTGCCGTAAATATTTGTAAATTGGCTGCGGAGTTGTAACGTGATGGAGATGGAACGACATATAACGACATCAACCTTAGTTTAAATATGCAAATTTAAAAAATTCTCCGATCCCCTCGCATTTGATATGTTCATTCCCGTCAACACGTTAATAAACTATGTCGGTTTTTGGATTTTAGCAATTCGATATTTGAGTCTGTTTACTCTAGCTCTTTATCCTTGAACAAAACGTTTCGGCTTTTCGCCAACATGTCTCGAGAACATGCCTCTAAATCAACGTGCAATAACAACAAGCGAGAATAGACTCACCGACAAAAGTGGTAAATAGTGATTTTCTATTGTCTGGATAACCATGTTTTATCACAAGCTTTTATTGGTCAAGTCAAATTTTATTTATATTAATTCGACATTAGTATAGGTGTCATTTTATCTACTATATTTCTTTGTTTAATTTTCTCTGTTATGTTACAGGTGAGTAGTATTGGGGCGTTGGCCGTCGTTTTCTCCTTGGGTTCGGTGAGTCTATCATTTCTCTTATAGATCCAGTCAAGGCGATTTGTCATTAACGTCTGACCCGAAATTCTCATTCCGAGAGACTATTTCAGTGTGACCGAATCTCGTAATCGGAGAACTTGAACTTTTGCAAGCGATGGCCGGTCGATTCGGCCAATTTGGATTGACCTTCGGCCAGGCACGACAAAAGCGCGAACAGGGTCGCACCAGATCTGGCCGATCGTGAAAAAAACCGCTCTAAATTCGGACTTAGGCTTGGCCGAGATCCCATTTTCTTCCGCCCAGCCCAAAACGAATGCTAATGGCACAAATTAAACAATTGTGGTAATTATCGTCTCCCACGTCCGGGACTGTGCTAGTGTGTAGGACTTTTGTCTCTCTCTCTCTCTCTCTCTCTCTCTCTCTCTCAAAAAAAAAAAAAAAAAAAAAAAAAAAAACTTCCCGCCTGGATTCCTCCGGCTACATTACTGAATTACAGAATGCAATTAAATGAATGCTAGTCATTTGTTTTCATCCAACATATAGTTAATTTTAGCAAAGGCTAATTGAAAGAAAACATAAAGACAATTAAATGAAACAAGTTAAATAAATATTAAGCTCATTAGTAAATAATAAATCAGATAATTACAATAAGTAAATACGTTATTTCTAGTTAACCTTTATCAATAATTAATACTTGTAGAGCACTATTAAAGCTTATTTTAAATTGATTCATAATTTTAATGTATAATGTGGTTGAGCTGAAAAATTAGTGTCACGAGGGGGACTCGAAACTTATTTTAAATACTAGCTCAATAAAGACTTAGATTAATTATCCCAAAAAAGAAAGATGAAGGGTTACTTTAAAAGACATTTTAAAAACGTTAGCAGATCGTAAAATTATTAAAATTCAATCAACGACCAGCACACTGCGCAACATTGGACATTCTTCCATGGAAAGGAAGGCTCAGAGCGATTATCAAAAGGTTGCTAAAGTTCTGCAGAGATGCAGAATAGGCAAAAGTAATCCCGTACTTGTTAGGTAGTGTGGAGTATACTCGAAGTGAAGAACGTGAAAAAGAACACTAGATTGTCCCCCATAGACTTACGCTTCAGCAGTCAGTAGGAGAAAATTTGCTGACATCTTTTAAAATGCCGATTTTTTCGAGATTCGATGTACTTTCTCGGTGGAACTCCAACATCAAAAACTGATTATCAATGAAGCTTTTAGTTCCAACTCTATTTTAAGGTGCCTATGTGATATACGAAACCCTGCCGTCCGTTTTTTGAAACTAGGTATTTATTATTAATTCCGGGTTAGTTCCTAGTGGACGTTCTATTTAGTCTATTCTATTTAATTTACTGAAAACTAGTAAGAACGTACGTAAAGTTTTCATAGCGTTACCTAGATTTGGTTAGCCGAAAATCAACATAATAACTCTCAGCCATTTTCTTCCTACCAAGAATGGTCCGAAGATTTTATCGGATTGACTCTTACCGCACCCACCATTTTTTCTAGACCCTGTTCCTTCATATTGTTGGTTGTTTTGATTCATGGCGCACATTGGTCAAAGGGAAAATCCAATAATTTTTCAGAAATCGAAATTGCTATGCAAAGTTTTGTGGAAAACGGTCATTTTTCATAAAATAGTACACTTGATGTTAAAAGTAGAAATGACAACCAAGTAATACGAAACAATTAGAATAATTATAAATAATAGGGTTGGCTAAAAACACTGTAATTTTGGCAATGTTTTTAAATGTAGGAATAAATTTCTATTTCTGTCTTGTTCATAATGTTCTTTTAAAGAAAATTCCATCAGAAATGCCGAGATTTGAACCCAGAACCACAATTAAAGGAAATCATAATGTATGCGTTATTATTTTATATGATTTTAACGGTAGGTATTTTGTTATTAGGTATTATGGTACAAGTAATTAATCAAACTCAACAGCCAGTTTCAGCCCCATCAAATAGAATTCCACCTTTTCGACTTAGTCATCCTAGAAAATTACCAGCGGGTTCGTTTCAGGTGGGGGCTTTTATGTTTCAGTTTGCTTCCCGAGGCTGTGGGCGTTGAAAAAACACGGCCTGGAAAAAAGGGGCGAAGCAAAAGTCAATATTTTCAGATCGTAATGATCCCTGGTATTCAGAGCGATTAGTAACGTCAGAACAAGAGAGTGGGAGTTAAAGCTATTAAATCAACTCTTGCCCCCGGTCAAATAAGTTTGACCTGCTAGAAAGGGGTGGTTTTTAAGCGATCTACCTGTTTTTTTTGTCCTACAGCAAGATATTTTTCTACTAAGAGATAATGCGAATTAACTGGATGAAAATCTGAAAATTATTGCGAAGGAATCGTATAATAATGTAAATAAACGAAAGGAAAACGAGACTATCTGCGTTTAAATTACTTCAAGCCGTATCCACGCCGTATTCCACGCACGGCTTGCACGGTGACTTATCTTTAAAGAAACGGATATGTCGTGCTAACATTACGGCACGGAGATTTGCAGATTGGTCTTATCTCGCCTTTGCCTTAACAGGCCTGGTATTTTATTTTCACAGTCTCGTCTCAACATTTCTAAAATCAGGCTAATGGCGAGGGAGTGAGTTGAACGTTAAGCGTAGGAATGAAAGTGAAAGATAAATGAATATGCATTAATAGGATCATTTGGACTATAGCAGCCTATTTTTGTACAAATGGCTTGTCCATGTTGCCATTACTGTCCTATTTATTAATTTATCTATTTATCAAAGATAGATTCTCTAGAAGGTCTCATTTACGTAAATCTAGGATGACCAGAAAAAATATGATGTATCCACATGCCCTCTACCGTGTACGGTGGAACCTTGAAAAATACAAAATTCTCGTTTTTAAACCTGAGAAGAGGAGCAAAAACTGTTGATAGAATTAAAAATGTTTATTTCTTAGTCGATTAAAAATAGTTGTATCTGCCTTCCAGAGAAAAACTTTGGAAGAAAAAAAAATTATATTTACTTTTGGGTTGTTCAAGAATCTAAAAATTGTAAACATAGTACAGTATGATGATCAAAATTTGGTTACGTGACTTTCTAGCAACTGAAATTAATGGAATTTATAATAAAATGTTTTATAATTACATAAAACATATGAAAAACCTAAATTACTAGCAACGTTCATATTGCTATTGTTGGAAACTAAAGAAGAATATATTGTATTGATGTGTAAATTGTTATTTATAAAGAACAGGCTGAATTGTAGTTATGATATAATAAAGTATCTTAAATTCAATATAGATTGAGTGTTACCATATTTATGCTTAATAAATCAAGAATATTGATCGTTCGGCTGTATGACTGGCTTATGATGATGCTGATACATTATAAATAAATAATTTATTATTTAAATTGGTAGTGGTCGAAACCCCGTCATAGAAACCTGAAAGAATATTTTTAAAAGGCTGAAAAGGAAAATGGTACCTGACCATTTTTCCCCAGGAAGTAGGTCTCTGGGTTGAGCTGATTGTCTCTTCATAACCGTGAATATTTTGTAGTGTTGTTGTTTGTATTGTCTGGAATGTTTGTCTTCAAAATGAAAAGTTTCACATACGGCCGACTTCAAATCATTTTTGATGGTGAAGAATAAAATAAATCTTAAAAAGAGCACGTTTCTTTGTTTCCATGATGGCTCATTTTCTTTGACTAGCAAAAATAATAAAGATTTTGAGGTTATTTTACTCATTATATAATAAAATTTGCTTATGATCATAAATTATTAAATTTATATTTTTTGTTAACACAGAAAAGTCCGTCCTGTAACTTTTTACCAATAGAGAAATTAAAATATAACTTGATGAATGCCTGGACGTAATTTGAGCCTATCAATTTTGTAAACATATTCAACAAAATCTCACTAATATTCGATCATTTTTACACGATTTGGCAATTTTGTTAAGTGTGTTTTAGTAGCCAATATAGAGTATGAAGCAAGTAAATCAACAGGATATGGTACTCTCTCGGAGCAAGTATATGAGCAATTTTTTAAAATTTAATTATATTGTAATACAACTATCATCAAATGCGGTAACGAGTTGCAATAAGATAGGAAATATACACAGTTAAAAACAAGAGTGGAGAAATGGGTTCGAAGGATTCATCAAGATGCGAAGTTTTGGATGTGCTGATTTAATGTGCTGACGGTGGTTGAAAGAAATATTTAAGTCTGTATATGTAACATTTTATGTATTGTATAAAATGGACCGTCAAGGATTTTTCGTAGGAAGAAGGATTGGGCAGTTCGAATGCGGCGGATTTTTGAATGATTGGCTGACTACCGCACGTCCAATCTGTAATTCCATATTGGCTTAATTATGGTGTTGTAAAACAGCCTTTTATTTTTGAGAGATAACTTAGAACATTGTCAAGATGTAGTCCAAAAATCCCACATCGCGTCATAACTTTTTTAAAGGATGTTTAAAGAATGATTTAAACCATAAAACGGTAATGTTGATACTTCTGACTAGTGGCAGCCATGAAATCAATTCAGTTTAAGTATTTTCATTTTACCAAACAATAATTTTTTTTCTTGTGATATCTGTCTCCAAAAAAGGAAATTTGAATAATATAAAAATGACAGGCAGGTTAGGGAATGGACGTTGATCACTGTAGATTATCTTTTTACTTTGCTTTACCGTTACAATCCATCTGAAATATAGGTTTTTTCATTCCGTTATCATCTAAATGTTTTGATTCCATCAAAAGCTTAAGCGAGTTGATTTCAATTACTCCCGCACAAAGACCTATAATTAATTTTTTCAACAATAACGAAGCGATTAGTTATTTTTTCCATTCAAGGAGTCCTATAAAAGGATTTGGCTCCAATTAACATGCCTTTCAAGTTTAATTTACATAACAAAAACACACCGTGTCGAGATAAAATGGATGGGGGTGTCGCGGTCGCAAAAAAAATGTTTTAACTTAACTGTCTGCTAGATAAGATTTTCTATTACGCTAAAGTCAAAAGCTAGACGAAAGCGATAGCAAAACAATTTTAATTTTTATAAATATTTAAAAATGCTACAAAAATAATATTTATAAACTGAACTTATGGTGAATTTCTGAATGCTTCCAATGCCACCAAAAAACTTGCATAGCTTTATTCGGCACGCTGTTTATCACATTACCCTCGTAGAAACTTCTATTTTTGATTATCGTAAAATATACGCTTCGCTTTTTGGATAAAACGGTCAAACAAATGGCTAATGAATAATTCATGGTGTTTTCAATTGCAAAAAGCCCTCTACCATATCAGAAACCGCTAATACGAAAAAAAAATCAATCGGAAGAAGCCAATTCTGGCTATTTAAATGAGCTGAGCTTTACCGCTTCTGAATTTGTGTACATGTGTACATATCATGCAATTTCCCCTCAAATATCATACCTTCACAAAAATCAGACTTTTAAAAATCTTTAAAAGTCAGAGAGGTCTTTCCCCAGGGTCTTTTTTTAGAAATTTCCTGTGGATTATGACGGCATAGGGTAGACTTTGTTTTCTTAGGCCGGTGCGGTACTGTTTTTTTACCCACTCACTATTTTTTTTTATCACGCCTAAGCCGGGTATTGGTGATTAGGGGTGGGCCATTACGCCACACAAAGCTTAATGAGGGTTAATAGCTGACCAGTACACCTACATCCAGCCCTCATGAATACAGACTTGTCTCTATTAGAAAAACTCTTCCGCCGCCTCGTTCTGGCATAAATCACTGACTGAAACCGTCAAACACAGTACAGACAATTGAATTGTTTTTAAAACACTATTTAGGTTTACAACAAAATACTTAAAGTTAACTTTAGATTAGAGGAACTGAATTGATTAAATTAAAAGAATTTTCAATGAACAATTATATATACATGTTGTAAGTCCATTTATATATAGTAGTAATTATTAATTATCTCTTATATTATAGGAGTTTAAAATATGATAAATTAAATGTAGGGACTCTATTAAAACTGATAGTAGTGGAGAAAATTAAAAGTTATCATCAAAGGCAATAATAAGATTCACCTCTTCATTATTCTTTCACAATCTTTGAAGAACGAAAATTACTTCCACAATAAAAAATATTTTTAATCTTTGGATCAGCCATTAAATAGAATTTATTAGTCAGAGATATTAAACAAATAAAAATATTTGAGATATAAATTATTGGCAAAACCAAGTTTGTCTTATCTGATTATATGTAGATGATTATGAGTCCTGATATAGCGTTAGTAAATATTACAACGAAGGTAGAAGAAAGAGTAGACTTAAAGATACAAGATACAGAGAATGAGAGAGTCTTCAGACACACACATACACACACATCAGAATATAAGGAAATGGTTGGTGTGAGATAAAATTAGTTGCGATGCGTTTGAACAGGCGAGAAGATACGGGCACAGAAAGGTGATCAATAACAATAATAAGTCATTCGTTCGCAAGACAACAGATCATAACTCAAAACTAGAAAGTTTATAACAACGAAAATATAAGGACTCAGTACAAACTAAAATTACTAGAATAGGTGTTCGTGTTGGATAAGTAACAGTTTCAGTATTACATTAACTATTATACATGTGGTTATTAAATATCATTAACGCATATCGTTGAGCCCTATAAAATTATTAACTTCATATATTTTTAATGACACAATTTTTCGTTGTTTAAAGGTGTACTTTTCATCTTTGCTAACCAACCGTGACCAGAGTAGAAAGAACGATTATTTCAACTTTTTCAAAAAAAGTTCTAATCTGTTCGTTTTATTATTATTTATTCTATTGAATCTTTAGGACTTTGATAATTTAAAACTTATTTAAAGAAAGGATTTAATACATATATAAATGGTTATTATTTACAACAACAGTATGCTTTTTTATTACCTATTTTATATTGATGATTTTTTCAACGATTCTCTAATTATTTGGTTTTGGTCGATACAGTGTGCAGAATACACAGAATACAGTATTATTGTAGTGCTGGTGAGTTACTTAGCTCTGACCTATGTGGTGATTAACAATTCCACAATAATACAAAAGTTAATTAAACACCACTGCTAATTACGTGTCTAATAAGATACAAAGTGGAAAGGTCACTAGAAAAGACTTAATTCATACGACACACACGTTTTCATTAAATAAGGAATGCTTTCCTAGATGGACAATGCATTAGAAGTTGAAGTTCCAGTCGCCGTTAAATTCTTCAGCCTTTCCTAATTGCAGGTAATTACCTTGATTGGTGGTGAGGTCATTTCCAACACAGCCTCCACAAGCTCAATTTAAATGCTTAGGGCTTCATCTGTTCTATAGTCCTCGATAACGTTTATTAAACAATTTATCCATCATTTAAATATTTCAAGTGATATATTATTTTAAAAAGGGTCCACTTTTTTAACAAGGCAAAAAGTAAAAGGAGTGTCTGTTTTTGTAGATGTCCAATGATGTATTGGTAGATTAGGACTTACTTAGCACTGTCGGAGCCCTGTGGTTTTTGAATGTCAAGGGGTGTGAAATAAATGTATTTTCCACCCTCGCCCCTCCTCGGCGGCCCGGTTCACGTAAACAGTTCCATCTCTCTAAGTGCTTCCAGCCGAGTTGTTTAGGTACAGAAGTTGTGTCGATCTATTCACTTCCACTTCTTCTTAGTTTTAATGGCAACTGTCGTAATAAAACAAATATAACAAGTTTTAATAAAATTAACTATAGGTTTTTCTATAGTATACCTTCTTTAACAAGAGCTTGTCAGAACTGCGTCCACGTCTGCGTGCGTGAGTCTGATTGTTAACTTGGGACGTAGGCCTACACGGTGGCCGTTTCTCTCAGTTGGTAATAACCGTTCTTTTTATAACATCACAAGTAAATTGAAACCGCCTAGGCCTCCTGTAATTACATGCGATATGTCTATTTAAACCTGTTCTCCCTCTGGATTTCTTTTTTTCTCTTAAATGGTATTAAGTAAGAGTACTGAACTCTACTACACGTGTTAGTAGTTAAAAAGCTTATAATAAATGAATATCAAATAATAAATATTCAAATTATCAGAGAAATGTTGACAATAACGTCTGTTTCACACGCGGTTTATGAAGAGAAAGGTTGCTCAATATGCCCGCATAATAGAGGTTTGGCCTTGGCTCCTTACCGAGAGCGTATAGGCTTGCCGTCGAATTGAAAAATGGTTCTCAGGTACAGTAGGGGAATTCCCTGTTTCACTTTTTAGAGGTCGTTTGTTTTTTATTGTATATAGATCTCTTTTATATGTTTCGTGGTTCTGCGTTTTGTGTGAGTGCGTGTATTTATTTAGTAGTGTGAGTGGTGTGGGGTTGATGGTGAAAATCACCCCTTCAGCAGTGGTGAGTGCAGAGTTGATCGCGGAATAATTATAACAGAATTCCATCGATCCTAATTTAGATTAGCTGATTACTATTGTATTTAGTCAATGGAGAAAATTCGAGTAATCCACCGACCAATAAGAATGAGTGCAATATACATAGGGGTGAATGTATTTATTTGTGCGATTGTACTTGTAGTCTCTTAGCTTGATTATGTTTTGCAAGCGTTGGGGGGGGGGGGGTAAATGACGTATCAATCAAAAGCCTAACCTCGTTGATTAGGAAGTACAATCTTCTGAGCATCTAGTTTATGGGGGATACTAGCGACTCAGCTGCATAACAGGGAAGTGTGTCACTCCCTAGGATCAGCATATCGTGAAGTGTCAACCCTTTGGTGTAAAAGTCCTAATAATTTCTGCGAATTAAGTCTTAATTGGGTTAAAGGTGGGGAGTTAATCAAACAGCTTATCAGACATACTTTTCCAAATGGCCAACTTTATAGTGCAAAACTGTTACCCCAAGAACCACACTCTTATTGAAAATCTCTCTCTTTCTCAAACACACTCACACACACACACACACACACTCTCACACATCTATTTTCTCTCTTCTCTCTTTCTCACCCATTCCTTCTTCATTTTTATATAACAAGTTCACAAAAAGTCGGCAACCATTTTCTTTTTGGGATTATCGTTTTCTGACCTTAAGGAAGGATAATGTATAGAAAAGTTCTTAAAACACCTAGCAAATGTTAAACGAATCTTTCGCAACCGCTTTTTATTCTTTTTGTAGTTTCTTTTCTTTCTGTCTACAATTCGGCACGTGGACTATGTCGGACTGTTTAACCACCCCCCATTGGTGGCTCGGCGCCACCCCTTGTCTGGTGCCGAGGGTATTGACTCCGAGCCACCCTTGAGACCGATCTTCTCCATTAAATGGATCTGGGCAAAAATGAATTATAAGATTTTTCTTTTTCTCTTTCCTTTTTCCTTTATCCCAGGCTCGTTAAGGAAACTATAGCTATAAAACTACTAGCAAACTTCGCTCATGGGAGACGATTATTGAAAACATGAAAGCACTATAAATCAAAAACATTTCGGTAAATTCATAACGAAAAGTCTTCAGCTTTTTTTGTGTTCATGGAATAAACATCACCGTAGGATTTTTTATATTTTATTTTTATTTTTATTGTATGAACAGTAAAGGTTAATTTTACATTGCATTTTAAAATAAATTCATTTCTTTCAAAATTTTATATTTTAAGATAAAATTTACCGAGGGATTTCTTGCCAAGTGATGAAATTACCATTTATTTGTATTTGTTCAACTTAAACAACAAAATTGAGTTTGTTATGTCTTGATTACGCATTTCATTATCTGTGAAAACACGCGAAATTGCATAAACAAGAACATTCAACTTTCGAAATAACGATACATTTTCAAAAATTGATACTCGAAAATATATTATTTAGAATCAGTAGTTACGAATATATATTTTTCTTATATTATATTAAAGACAGACATTGAGGGAAGGAAATAATTGTTTGAATACCAGGGCATACATAAATAAGTTTAAATAAAAATAAAACAAAGTGCTGTTTAACTTTTTCATTAGCCTTCCTCTTTTTGCGCAAATTTAGCCAAATAATTGCAACTGCAAATTCAACCTTGACTAGCCTTTTCCGTGATTTTATAATCCTTTAACAGTGAAAAATCCGACAATTGTCGATTAACGCTAATTGGTTTTGCATGCATGTTTGAACATTATTTTCTTTGGCCTGTGCAATTATTTATTGTATCAGAGCATAATTGTCAATAAAGTTTAGGTGATTTTCTTTCCTTCCGCGTCGAGGCAAACGAACTACAATTTTATTGTCTTATTTCTTGGATTAATTAGTTGATGCCATGGGGTGGTTTATTTGGTTTGTTGGATTGTTCTATATGCTATAAACGTTAAAAATCACCATACCGTTCACAAATAAAAACACTGGATTTTTATACAGTTTGAAGTTTGTTGTTTAGGAAAACCTCTCTATTGATAATCATAAAATAAAGTCTTACACAACATTACATTCTTACATATTTACAATAATATTCCATTGATTTTCTAGTTAAATGATTTTTTAAACTTAAAAAAGTCCATTTCTGGCTGTACAATCAAAATTATTTCGAAAAGTTATGTGCATTAGTGATGAACTGTCCTATCACTAATTCACTAAGAAGGATTTCAGGTGAACAATTAGGTGTTTTTTATTTATAACAAAAACGTTTCTATAAACTACGGATCTTTTTAAAATATTTTAAAGATATTTAACATTTTAAATGATCACTATTTATATTTTATATCGGTAGTAGTGGTAACTATCGACAATATTATGTATCATTCAGGGTTGATACAGCATGTTTTTTATTAAGTGAATAACACGCTCTCGATATCTTTAGCAATTTTTGATTAATTAGTTTAGAATCATTATGGTTTTTTAAAAGCTTTAAAAAATAATTGTCTGATCTATTCGTGAAAAACCTGAGCTACCTAATAAAAGAGCTATAAATCCACATGTAAAACGTAATATACGCAAAGTTATGAAATTAATAAATATTTTCTACCGAAGATGCCGACTCAGTGAAGAGGTCAATTTTATTCTAGACTGCATGTGAAATTTTCTTAAGTAATAGAATAGCCTTACATATTAAATCTTACTCTTCGAAAAATAGGCCTAAAAGCGATTGAATACATGAATAAGCCGTTATTTCCTAGTCAGGTCGTATCATCAATGAAAAAAGGAAAAAAATGGTCAATGACATGCAAATAGGACTAACAGTACTGCTGAACCACGGATGCTCGTCCGTCAAAGTCGCTTTCGGGCTCACGTTTGAAATTTTGATTCCGTCCGACTATCCTTTGTTGCCCCGAAACTCCGTTTCCGACTCACTCGGCATAAATCAGATGTATGCGGGTAGCAGATGGTCTGATGGGGTCAAACGATGAAGTCAATCTCATATCGGCCGTTTTCTGTTAATGGCCCACATGGGAACCTTTGTCCGCGTTTATAATGCACACGCCCATTTTTCACACCTCGCCTCGGCTGAGAATGGATACGGAAAGCGTTACAAACTACATTTTTCATCCTTTTTCATGGATACCTGTGTTCGAAGAAGTGCTGTCCGTACATGTAATACTAAAGGCGTGTATTGAAATTATTTGTTGAAAATGCATCCTTTGATACACGTTTCGAGGACGTTCCTTTCTGGTTTACTCAGAATGACTATTGCATAAACAAACACATCATTGCATTTCTCGCATGCATTCCTGCTCGGCCTCACTTCTTTCGATGGAAAGGGATAAGCAAAACGATCACAAAGAGAATTCTAAACAGACGCTTAACGTGGAGTTTTATATACAACAAATATTTTTATAATAGAATGTAAACAAAATATATATTAGGAAAGGAAGGTTTGAGCAAAAATAGTGCAAAGGGCCATATTTATTCAATAATATTCATCAATAATAATCTGATTTCTTAATCCAAAAATAATCCCCAGATAACGCGACATTCCAATGAGAAATTGGTTTTTAATGCCACTCAATCTTGAACGTGCGAAAACCGGGAATTATAAAACACCTAATATTATATTAATAAATAATGTAAGACAATTATTATAAATTAGTGATTAATTTGTGTTTTTTATTTATTAAGTAGTACAAATAATAAAAAATACATTAATAATAGATTAGAAAATTAATGATCAAATTTAAAAAAATAATTTGACTTATTTGTACGTCTAATATTATTTAGGTACGTATTAACAGTAGGAAGTAAGTCAAAATACATTGTATTATTAATGCATTTATCTCCATGTTTGATTTTACATTTTTTAATTACAAATTTTTCAAATCAATCTAGTTCCTTCCCTTTGTTGAAACTGTGTAATACTGACACGTATTTAAATCGAAATTGAAATTGTGTTTGATTTAGGTAAGTGTTCTTTAACCATCGTTTTCATTTCTCTACCGCTTTGTACTATACATTTAATGTCGCAATCATTACAACTAAGTTGGTAAACCCCGCTTTTTGCCAAGTTGTCGACCTTGCTATTAGATCCATTAGTGGTCCATTAGTTAATTAGTGGTATATTGACCAAATTATTTCAATTAATTAATCCTTTTATGTAAGGTTTTTGAATCCCGCTCGTGGCACTAACTTTTTCATTTCAACCAAAACCTTACATAACAGGATTAATTATTTGCTATTAGATTTTGAGAGGATGTTTCTAAGTGAACACGAACCTGTAAAAGCTACTCTAAAACCTTCTTGTTTAAGAATTTTACCTACTTTTTCTGATAGTTCCACAGTTTTAATAGTTTGTAATTTTTTTATACTTGTGAGGTGTTAAAGGGAGTTTTAACATATGGTATATGAACCAATTGAAACCAGCAGCTTTTTCGATCCATGGTGAGAAGTATCCGCTAGGACGTTTAATGAAAAGACATTAAAAAAGGCATTTAAACAACCAACTTTATTTATTTCCAATGTAAAATTTATATTACGGTGTAAAGAATTAATTAGTTGGAGGAATTCTTTTAGATCCTCTAGTGTTCCTACCATATGCGTAAAATATTGCCTTCATAGCGGTTCAAACAAAGAACAGATTTATTTAATTTGTTGCTTGATTTGAAAAGAAAAAGGTTACCAATGGGGCCTCCATTGTCCCCACTTTGTACGGGTAATTCCATGGATAATTAAGCAACCTAAATAAAATAAAAAATTCGGAATTTATGGACCACTTAAATGAAACAAAATACAATTTTATTTTAAATGTGGATAAACAATGTTACACAATTTCAACAAAGGGAGGGAACTAGATTGGTTTGGAAAATTTGAAATTAAAAAATGTAATATCGAGCATGGAGATAAATGCATTAAACATATAATAGATTTTGATTTACCTCCTATTTTAAATATGTACCTAAATAATATTAGACGTATTTAAAAATTTTATTGTTATTTATTAATATATTATTAATGTATTATTTTTAAATGTATAATTAATAAATAAAAACTAAAAATGAATCACTAATTTATAATAATTTTCTTACAGTATTTATTAATATAATATTTAATTGTGTTATAATTCTCGCTTTTCGCCCGTTAAAAGATTGTGCGGCATTAAAAACCAACTTTCCAATGGAACGTCGCGTTAGCGGTGGATCACTTTTACAATTCAAGTCGAGAGAAGTGGTTATAAATTCCTTCAACCTGATGATGAGGTATAAGCTTGAATTCCGGCTAGTGGAAAACAACTGACTGAGAATAGGAACTATCTTTTTATAAAGACACGTTTGGTGTTGTTTTTGAACATAGTACATAATTATTCAGATATCATGAGATGCGGTCGGGTGTCACGATATCTGAATAACTATCGATTAACGGTCACTAATCTCTACACATAGTACATAATCTATACTTCACATATCGATATATGAATTTTATTGTTGTTGTTGATTATTAGTACTTAAGAAAATTGATAGCTGTATATAAACAGAATTATTAAAAAGACAAAACTCGTGGGGGTGTAAAAATCGTATTTTAAACTTCTATGAGTGGTAGGTGTCTTTCCATCGGTGTTGGGGGGAACATATGAAAGCTATTAATTTTCCAGCGGCTAGGCAGTTGAAGGGCTGAAGACAGACCAAATAGATTGCTCTGTACAGCCATGGATGAGGCAATTTTTAAATTTAGACCAGACAGTCTTGATTGATCCAGTTCAGTACCGCCGCGCCGTTTTAGAAAAGGACAAGGCAAAATACGGTTCATTAATTGCTGGGTAGGTCAACGACAGTCCTCAGACTGCATCTGTCACAATAGTGTCTGTATTATCCCTTTTATTGCTTGGGAGTTGGTCAGGCCTATTGTGGATCCACACATAGATTAGGTGAGGTTTTTTTATTCCGTTCTAGTAGACTTCTGCCCCCCAATGAGCCCGGTGGGTTATTATGTGTACCTAATAGCCCTAACCCCTCCAATTCACTTATAAAGTTGCTATAAATCATTTTTATTTGATATCGTATAGTTCTGTTTTGGTCAGAACATGGTTAAGAGTAACACACATTATACACACAATTGAGAGAAAACAGAGAAAGGAAGAGAGAGAGAGTGAGAAGTAGAAGGGAGTGAGGGAAAGAAAGAGAAGAAAGATAACGAAAGAGATAAATAGATACATAGATAGACAGATAGATAGAGAAAGAGAGAGGGAGAGAGAGAGTGTGTGCTAATGTCTGAGCATATTTTATCTTTTTCTAAATGTGTGAGAGGAAAGAGTGAAAGGAAGGAAGAGAGTGAAAGAGAGAGAAGAAGACAGAGAAAGAGAGAGTGAGTGAGGAGAGAGAGAGAGAGAGAGAGAGAGCGAGTGAGATATCGGGGGAGACGTAAAGATTTGTATTAATAGATAGATATAGCAGTTTAGCTATTTTATAAATAATAGATAAATAAAAAATCAGTGCATAGGAAGACCAACGTAATATATACTAACTACGGGTCTTTCACTAGAGATTTAATTGATAATTAAGTTCATAAACCATAAACATAATAGCAAACTGCTAGAGATCACATGATATATGAAGGTGGACAGATGGATAGATATGAGATAGATAATTACGTTTGTATGCCTATCGATATGTGCATGAATATATATTATATTTGTAAAATATATAAATCTATCGATACATCGTTTTATTTCGTATTTCACATTAACAAAATATATTGTGTTAAGTGTGCAAGCAACATCACCATTCAGATAATAACATACGATTCTAATTTGCAATTGACAGTCCTTCAGCACACAAATATGTGATTTCTAGTTATTCTAATTCTTTTTATATAGTACGCTTGGATCAATTTGCAACATATGAAGGACGTTTGCAAGTTGTTAGATATAAATGTATTGTTAAATACATTAATTAAGACATCATACTAACTCCGTGTCACTGATTAAGTCAATCTACGTCCTTTGATAAAACCTTTTTTTCAAAATTAAAATAAGCTCGATTTTTAAAAATTGAAGGTCAAATATCTCAGCATTAACTTTGGCTTTAGAAACAAGCCGGAAAATCGATGTAGGCCTAGTCTCTTAACGTACAATTGTCACGCGAGGTTCAACCCACTTCCCACTCATTCAGCACACTTTAACAAACGGAATAAAAATAAAAGCCAGTGTTACAGTCGGTTTTTACTTAAAATATCCTTTTGTAGAAGATGTTAAAGCACAAGAGCCGTTTGGAATTGGTGAAATTCACCATGGCCATATGGCTATAAAGTTAGCCTATCCCTATTTAATTTGTAAAGTTGCACTGAACAACTACATAAGCGACATAGGTTTGCTTGCATAACAACCTCTTAAAGTTGCTAAGGAAAGCTTTGAAAAATGGAAACGTTATTTTACCGATTTCGGACGTTAACGTGTTAAAACGTATGGAATGTCTCTTCTCATTCGAATTGATGAGTTCATCGACCTAAAGATCGGTTTAATCTTCCCTTTATCCACACGACCCTTATACAATATATCACACTGCAATTTTTTTTTCATCTGGTTAACGACTTCTTCATCTGGTTCCACTGATTAACAGCACCTATACCAACTATATCATTTATTGGTACGATATTAAACAATTTCGACCCTTCTTGTTTGATAAACACATGCCGGGCCACCGAAAGGATCAACCGGTTTTCGGATTTTGTCTTATCCTATTATTAAGAAATTGACGCTCTGATGAAATCAAACTGGGTCAAGACAAATTAAGTCATTATTGCCATTTTACTTTAGCCTTTTCTTTATAACATCGTCGTGATCATCTAAAATGTTTTACATGTCAGACATTTTTTCTGACTAAACACACAACTTATAAAATTAAATTGTGATTTTTTGATAATAAACATGAACGTATTTATTATTCAACATATTATTTTTATAATAATGACATCCTTAAAGAAAAATTTTTTAATTTTGGAAGTGATTGAAAGCAAACCTTGTGTAAATAACTGTTGGAATGCTTTTACATAAATAAATATTCAACAAAAATAGTTTTCTTAATTTTGTATGATGTACCCAGTCAGTTTGCAAAGTGTTAAAAACAAATAAACTCAAAAATGAACAATAATTATTAAATTTAAAAGGGGGATGCAAGGTAAACATCAGTAGGTAAGAATACTTTTTCATAAGCTTTCCTTCAGACCGAACCATTATAAACACGCAAAGTTATACAGTTACAAATTCTTATAATTGTGTTACAATCACGTCTATATGTGCATGGTTGCTGTGCAATGCTGCACAACTTTTACAAATTCAAGGCATAGCCGAGATCTGAAATTACCGGCTTATCTCACTGGACTGGCATTCCTATTAAGAAGTGAATTATGTAAATTCTAAATGAAACTGACAGAATGCTTAGGACATTTTACCCGAAGGATGTATCTGAAGGATTGTAAATATCTGGGGGTTCGTCTTTGGTATTTTTCTTTTAATTCATGTCTTACAGTTGTCTTACCCCAGGCTCAACGTGGGTATCGCGGGCGAGGGGACAAAGCACGTCACAAAACGTTTTTCATATCAATCTCAATTAAAATTAAATTGACTATCTGAGATTCGAACGCAGAACCGTTGGCGTGTCAAATATGAGTCGAGCTTTGGTATTTAATCACTATAAAAATATTCAAAACGAACATTTCCATGTGATAATGTGTAGTATTATTTATAAGTATTTAATACTAATTATTTTGAGTATGATTGATCTAGTTATCTGATTATTTCTTGACTTAAATATTGCCACAATGGAGAAAAGAATATAATATCATAAGTAGAACATTATAAACTGCGCCATTCCTTGGATTATTAATTCAATTTTTTATTCATTAGGACACATAGTTACCGTATAAATAGGATTTTTTTAAATATACTTTTATCTCATTTAAAAAGGTGCGAAGGAAATAATGGCGACTCATCAAAACCGGTAATTTTAAAAAGTAACGCGTGACTACACGAAGCGAACATAGCAGAATGGACGGAAATAGACGGAATTAAGCTTGCGTAATGTGGCCTCGGAAAGTCTGGATAGTAAAGTCCGTTTGCGGTTGAGTGCACTCATAAAAATGGCTGTAAATTTCCTTAGGGGTAAAACGCAGGGAGCACCTGGCCACCGCCCTGTGGAGAACACGTGAACGGGCCCCGAGGAAAAAATTGAACCGGCTGATCCTTGGATAAATAGAATTTAAAATTAGAAACGGCAATCTGCCGCTCCCTAGGGTTTTCAAAATTCTAATCCCAGAGGTGAAGTCGATAAAAACAACGAGAAAATAGTTTATTACGGAAGTACTTCAAATATAATTTGACTATAAGTAATAGCTTTTAAGCAATATAAGATGTATTTGCAAAAANTATATAAAACGCCGCTTTAAAAACATCATTTTCTTAATATAAATGGCATATAACATAAACAAAACATAATACAATATTCATCCACAATTGTCAAAAATCTAAAGAAAAGTCAGTGAATAACTGCATGTTGCCCTCCTATTTCTACCTTTGTTTGCAATGCATTATGCAGTTGACAGGGTTAAATTTCTCTAATTTATAGATTTGGATTATTATTGAACACTCAATAAAACAATTTGAGAATAAAATGTTACATTTAGACGTTTTATACAAAAAATGCTGCAAACGCTCACTTTTTAAAATATGATATTTCCATGAGTGGTACACCGGGTGCTGAACCTATAATTGGTCGTTACCAATCATCCTCTTGGTTTGTCAAGGGATTCGGCATTTTTGCCTGCTTCAATGTTGAGTCTGTGTGATTTCTGCGATGTGAAGGCTCTTTTAGACGGTCCTATCTAAAATAATTCAGTGAGTGACTGCATTTCTTTCTATTTCGGTTGTTTATCTAGTTTTATATTGTTACAATTCTTCATTTTCTAGAGTTTAATTCGGTATCTTTGGTGGAGTAACCCTGTTATTTTTTTATTGCCCCGGTAGGCCTTCGTGATCGTCGGTACTTTTCTTTTTAATTGGTATAATGTTTCGAATGATGTAAATTATGAACTGCAGTTAATTTTTGGCTGTATTAGTTTTTTAGTGATAAATTTGTTATTTTTATATATTTTCAACTTTTCGTGTATTTTCATTTTTCCTCGATTCGTGCTGATGGTTGAGGGTTTGTGATTTTTGTTGAAGTTAGTCGCGTCATTTGATTTTATGTCATTGTTATTGTCCCTTAAAGATTTTATATGAAGAACAGACTTCGTATCTGTCTTTTATTTGATTAGATAAATAAAAAAATTTAGTTACATTCAATAGTTAAAAAACAACATAAATATAACAATTGCCGATTGGAACAGCGACGCAAGAAAGACAGTGCATACTGATTAACATAAAAAACATCCAAAAACCTAAACCCGATCCGAAGCGTATAAGGGTGATTATAAAAAATATCATTAATTTACATATTTATTAATTTTATGTAGAATTGATGCAATAGCAGTTTGTATAATAAAGAGATGTGTGAGTTCCGTAACGAATCGGTTAATAAGGAAACAGCCTTTTTTCCGTTTTTTTTTAATTTACAATGCTTGAACAGATTTTACGATTGAACCTTTTGTCGGGAGAAAAACTAGAATTGATTTCTGTTAAAATTGTACTGAAGCAAATGACTTATTTTCTATTCAAATTTAATTGGCTCTCTTTGCTCAAGTTTTTTTCTGTGTCTGAGCGAGAACGATAAAACATGAGAATCACACACCTGATAAACTTATTACGTCATAAATAATATTCTATTTGTCTCAGTAATAGCATCAGAAAATTTGTCTTTCAATTTGTAGAGCGAAGATAGTAAGAAAAAATAACCCAAAACAATATTTTATAAATCGATCAAAACTTTCAATCTAGCTACATATACACAGATGTTGATAATTTATTACATACTGAATTTGAAATTTTCTCCCATATTTTTCACTTCTTCCTCTCCCTTTTAGTCCCTCTCCCTTCTTTCCTCCCTGTCTCTCTTTCGCTCTCCCGCTTTATTTTTATACTTGTGTATATATTTACATTCATATATCCATGTAGTTATAATTTTGTCTGTTTATTCATATATATATATATATATATATATATATATATATATATGAATAAACAGACATATAAAATCTATTTTTCATATACCTATTCCATTTTATTTATCTGTATCTTTCTTTATACTTCTTTTTAACTTAATAGTTATTGGTAGAACTACCTAGATCCTACCTACATTTTGTTTGTTAGTAGGTTTTTTTTCCATCCTATGATATTGTATTTGTATATTGCTGTTATAATTTATTTTTTTAATCGGTTTGAAAACTTGCTAAATAATAATCTTATTTACATCATTGTTTTCATGCAAAATTTGCATAATTGTGTTAGCATAAAGCAAACATATATTTGTGATGACGGCATTGCATTGTATTACTAATATCCGTGCACCTAAACATACTGATTACACGATTACATTTAAACGGCCAATGATGAATGCATGTACATAAGAGTATACAACTGAGTTCGCACGATATTGTCTTTCACACAATCCTTTGTGCAAGTGTTAGTAAATAGCAGGTCAATTAGTTCTGAATAGGATTCGCGGTTGAAAACGAGTACAACGCGATTGCTCAGTGTTTGTAGAGCGTGAGACATGTGATGGGTAAGGCAAAAAATGTCAGCTTCCTGTTTGTAAATAAAGCATCTTGGCCTAAAGGGGCGTGTGAGACCGTGCCGATGCCAACAAGAGCAGAAACGCTATATTTATAGACACCGATGTCCACCCCAGCAAACGAAAACACCATGAATATTCAAGGGTCTATTGGCAAGTACGACCACCTTATTAGCAGGACGACGATCATGTTCTTCAGACAAATGACCACTTGTAAGTCTATATTTAAACTCTCTTTTTTTATTTTCCCGGACAAAAGTTGGTTCGATCTAGTGGAGATATGGATACGCTTCTCAAGGGGAAGAACGGATCGTTGAATATTTCACGAAAGGAAATCCACTTTCGATTTCGGAGGCCGTAATAGGATGTCGAGGGTTATTGATTCCTGATCATCAACCGGCTCAATTGCCTTTGTCGTAAATTGAATTGATCATGTGTTGATTTGAAGCGAAAATGAACCACCGAACCGAAACTGATTCAATTTACTAATTTTGGGAAATCTGTTAGGATGGCAGATGCAGCGTGAGTCAGTCATTCTGACAACCGTGACGATGGGAAACCAATGATTATGTCAGAACTGAATGAAACACTCTTTATATAAATAAATTTTTTGGGGAAGGAACTAAAAAGTGTAACACTATCTCACTGTATAAACAAGCGGGGTGTAATAAATGTGTAAAATGTATACACCTTCTATAAAAAGCCCAAAAAGATTATGCCTTATCAGTAGGAATAAAGCCAAACTTGTATTTTCATCTTAACTCAGCTATACTCTCAATTACAAGGTTAACCTTGAAATATAAATGCTAATCAAGCCTCAAACTGAAATAAATACCAAACGTTTTGTGAAAAATAAAATAATGAATGTTTAAGAAAATATTGAAGCTTTTCAAATGATTCTTCTTTTCAGCTCACGTCACCAAATATATTTACCCTCCCTCCCCTAATAACTTAAGTGCTTATTTTTCTCCCTAACCTAAGATCAATTTCCATTAAAAGGCTATAAAGGAGAATTATCCGTAATGAAATGTTTAACAAATCGGTTCATCGTGCAAGGGGTTCGTATATTTGGATTTGTGGATTCTAATACGAATAGTATTTTTCAATTGGGTCAACCTGAAAATTATGATTGGAGCTGACGACAATCGTGTACATATTGTTTGACAACAAGGCTGCCATTTATCGTCGACCTTTATCACTAACCTTAAATTGACCTTATTACTTTAGGCGAATTAAGAGAAGAAATGGCAACGGTTTTCGTGCCAAAGCCTGTCCTACTTCAGCGGCCAGGCCACTTGTACCGATATTATGTTCCAAAAGAGGCAAAATGTCATGGAGGAACTGAAATACGGGAAGAGGTGCTTTGCAGGATAGGTGTGTGAGAAACTTTAGAATTCTTCCTCGAGGGAGGGCAAATGCCAAGGCTCATCTAGAACCCTCTTGATCCCGGTGATCCACCCCCCCTAATGTCAGGAGACGGCCAGCAGATTTATGGTGAACAGGAGATCGAAACAGATGGAATGTAATGTTCGAAAGGAAATAACGAATAAACACGCCAGCTCACGTAAAACAATCACTTTACCCTTGCTTTTTTTAATCCTCCCATAAAAAAAACTACCGTACAGGCATTAAACATAACCAAGCTTTGTTGGAACTATATGAACTTGAATGAAATACTACAAATTACAATTACTAACGCAAAAATTTGAAGGAAAAACCAATAAAAAATAATTTTCATTCATTAGCAAGTGGCTTTATTAAAACAAAAATTTCTTCTCAAAAATTTAAATATTTTTAAAATCCTCTACCGCTAGGATCAGTCATCAATAATGTCAATTCTCCCTTGATAAATATGTCTATGTAATATTATGTAATTAAATAAACTCAAGTTCAAACTTTGAATAGAACCTTTTATTTTGAAAATCCAAGCAATAAAATGCAAGATATTCCAAAACTAGTTCATTTGTAATTTATTTTCTAAAACCCTCAAACTTTGATGTTTTTGGAATAGGAATGTTTTCGAACAACGAAGAAACAAAATATTAAGATAAATAATAAAGAAATATAAATTGTTTCATGATAGGTATCTTCTGTCACTTTTAACTATTCACGAGAATACAATTATGAATAAAATACAAAAACATATAGAGAGCGTAGAAAAAGTGAAATAGGGTAAGAAGGGAAAAAGTAGAGTGTGTGAGAGAGGGTGAGGGAGATAGAAAATACGAAACAAATTGATAGAGCAGTGGGAATATAAATATAAACAGATTTTAAAGGCATAGAGAGAGACGGTGATAAAGGGTAAAATCAGATAACTTATTTCTGTCAAACGTTAAAAATTTAAATGGGAGAATAAAGTTGATTATTCGCATGTAAATATGTAAATAGATCTAAATATGACTGCGCGTTGTCAAATTAGAAGTTGTAATAAGAAATTTGCAGATTGTAATAACAGATTGATTATAAAAAATTCTCTATTGCTTACTTACGTAATTTATTTTTTCCCCTCTAGTAGAAGGATGAATTGTCCTAGCCATTTGCCCTTGTTCTTATTTGTTACACATATATATATAACATTATATAATTATATAAATTCAAACCTTGAAAAAGAACCTCTTTTTTGAAAACCTATATGTCCTATATAATAGAACTCAACAAAATTAGTTGGTTCATTTGCAATTTATTCGCTAAAATACGATGTTTTAGCAATAGAAATTGTTCCGAACAACGAAGAAATACAACTTATGGTTAAATAATGAAGAACTAATTGTTTCACGAAAGATATCTTCTGACAGTTTTAACTATTCACCAGAATTCTTACCTATCCAAAAGAAGAATGAATAAAAACCATCGTCCGAAAATTTAATTGATAAAATCACAAATAATAATGGGTCAAATGAGAAATATAATCGGAAAAATAAAATTAGGTAATAAATATCAGCATGTAGATTTTTATCAAACATAACCAAATAAATATTTCTATTCCGAAAAGTATTTAAAATAGTGAAAAGAATAGGATTGCGTGAGACAGAAATCAGAGATACATGTACTATAATAATAATAATAAATCTTTATTCTGTATAGAGTGAGGAACGGAAAAATTAATTGTAATACAACAAATTTTCGATTCGATATTCACACATTAACAAAGTCGATAAATTTTAACACCCTCCTGGGGAGAAGTGACACCGTACCCGTGTTTTTCAATGTGTTTACCCTGTCCAGAATTGGGTAGACAAAATTCGTGGAGTGAGTTTTTAACATATTTTAAGACAAATAAAACGTATCGAGACAAAAAAACACCTAACGCAAAAGACTTGGGGATGCCGGCCCCCCACTGGTTTGATAAACGGCTCGACAAGGAGAATTATGGCACCTCAGATTGGTTGCCGCAGCTTTAAGCAGCTCTTTCTCGCATGCTATAGTCTGAAGTAGAAAAAAAGTGAAACCGCCATGAGAAACGCGGCGAGACAAAAACTGTTTGGCCCCTTTCGCTCTCTGAGAGAGGATGCGGCCAGATGTTACCGAAAGTCTCGGATATAATTTAAAAAAAAGGTTCGGGAAGTCATGGATCTTTTGGAATTTTCCTTGGAAGATATTCCTATTTGCCTGCACGCGTACCAGTGTTTGCGGTTCCGGCAAACGAATATGCACAAGAAGAAGAAAGAGATTGAAGTCGTGACCCGAAGCCTTTCGAAACTTGATGATATTAAACTTCTCCCTCGTCTCTAGAAAGGGACACGTAATAACTAGAAAACTATAAGGAAAAGCAATCGCAAAGATTAACTGTTTGATAAATAACATAGTGAGGATTTAAGTACTGTATAACGGACATAGCTTTTCTAATCAACTATCTTAATAAATAATCTAACTCAATTCTAAAATACAATATTGCTACGCCGTTTAACATGAATCTTGACATTTGCCTGTTTCATTAGGGATAAAAAAACAGCTTTGGACTGATATTAAACATGACAGTTTGCTAAATTGCTGAGTATTATTTCGAACTTTCAAAATGACAGTAGATCCATTGAGGAAAAGATCTGTGTAAAAAATTTATTTACTCGAAGATTAAATGTACGATACAACATTCGTAAATGTCAGGAAAAATATTGCCCGTGAACATTCTTTGAACTATATGTACAACTGAATAAGAAACATATTTTGGTTCAAAACAAAAAACAATGTCAAAGAAGGTTTTTATATAATAAATATAAAAATTTATTTGCACTACTGTGATATACCGAATTTTTCATTTTTTTTTCTTTGAAACACAAGATATTGAAATAATTTTTAATTTCTTTTTCTTTTATTTTTACCATGGTTCTGCAGAGATACAGAATGTTGGGGTTTTGGATTTTGATTTTTTACATCTGTATCAACAACTAAACATCATAAATAATGATAATTTTTTAATTAATATTTTATAGTGGGAATTGTTTAATCGGTTAAAATGAAGGACTTGACTAAAGGAAATAAAGGATAAAGGGACTTGTTTATATTGGTTATACATCAGGGATAGGATCGAAGTAAAGAAATACCAGCTGCCTCTGCCAAACTGTAGAAGTTTGTTCTGTTTATCTTCGAAGAAGGGACAATAATAAAGACAAAATTTCTAATAATACGGCTACTTCAAATACGCCATGTGAATAATCTCCTACATTTCAATCAATTCCTAACTGCAGTAATTGACAAGAAGTGCTGCGTAGATAAGAGCATAAAAAACAAACCACTGCAGTTTTTCATTCAGAAATACTTTTCCCGGCTAAGTACGATGAACTGGGCCTACCATGACGCTTTATTAAACTGACATCATCTCATTGTGAGCTAATGATAGTTGTAAGCTGTTAATTCCTTTTAATGGCTTCAATGACTGGTAGGCCGTCTCGCACGGAAGTACCATCACGTCCCCTAGCTTAAATTGGTCAAAAATCAACCGTGCAGAGATAGTGTTTTACGTGTTCTATTTTCAGAAAAAATATTTCATTCTGTTATATTTATAAGTGATTTTTCATTAATTGAATAATTGTCATATTACACTTATTGGAAGGACAGTTGTATGATATGGATGCATCGGCATGAGTAAGTTGCTTATTAACAAAAAGAGTAATTTGGTTTTAGTTTTTCCAACATCTTTCAAATTTGAAATTTTCGGAAAATATTGCAGATTTTCTTGAATTTTCTAAAAAGAGCGCCATTACCTATAGCCTTTTTTAATGTATTGATGTTGAAACTAAAATAATTTCGACGTTTTTAAAAGGTTTTCTTAGGAGTTCCTCTTAAGTTCCCAGAAATTTATCCAACATTTTTGCACTTATCAAACATTTAGTTAACATTTCTTCCTTATACGATTAATTTTTCAAATTATTTAGATGAAACCTAGCAGGATTCAATCAGAATTGGACCCAGATCTATCTTGAAAATAGATAGTGATATATAACAGTGGTTGACAGCAGCCAGGTAAAAAATCACTGGTCCGCCTATCCTCGCTGTTGCCCGTTATAGACGCAATTCAGCATTCCAGAAGGTTGAAAAACGATCCCTGTGCAATGGTCATTTGTCCAAGTGTGATGAACGATTTGCAGTTTAAGTTTCAGCAAAAAAAAAGGTCCATTGATAATTTATTCTTGTAGTGTTTGAAGTTTGGTCAATTATATTGAGTTAAGACGGGTTACGTAACTATTGTACTATCAGCGATTTCTAAAACTACAAGCTTCTTAAATAATGAAAAAAAAGAAATCGACACTATGTTTTTAAAGGCAAGCCTATCTATTTTTGTCTAGATCTCTGGAGTTTAGAAACTTACAATAGGCCGCGCCATTCCACTCTATTATCTTAATTGAGGTCCAGACCGTTGGATCCTTTTTGGCAAACTTTCACCAACTGGAGGCCCTTGTTAGTCCTGACGGTGATTTAAGGTCGGAGATTACAAAGACAGCGGATCCCCTGTTTACAAGGCAGCTCTTCTCGAGACATTATTTTTAGGAAAGGACGCCGCCAGGATATCTTTTGAGTTAAAATGCGTTTATAAAGAATGCCTACGTGCATAAATTAACCGCCTACGCATCTTCTAGAGGAACGGACAGGGCACAAATCGTATTTTAAGTGATGTGAATTTTAACTCAGCTCGTAAGACAGCATCGGAAAATAAATGACGCCTGTCTTATTTTCAGAATGTATTTTTTCTAAATTTTGAAAGACTGTTGAAACGATTGATATTCAATCGTTTCCGGATGAGGAAATAAATCAGGACAGTCATAATTTCAAATCTGCATTTGAGCATTCTCAGCAGATCCATTATCAAATGACCTAAGGTTAGATAGACAATCAGTTAAACGATTTGGCATTAAAAATTGCAACTAGAAAAATATAAATAACAATTAGAATCTTTATCAGCTCTCAACATCTGACGTTTTTGACCTTACTTACTACGATTACAGTTACTGCACTAGCTTTCTTTCTGCTGTCGGAAGCAAATATTTCTCTTTTCCAAGAAGGCGATTAGGCAACAGCGAGAATTGGCGGACAGGGAAGATCAATTTTCAACATAACTGGACAATTATAAAAAAATTTACAATTCAAACAGATGCGTTCTTAATGATACAAATGACACAAATTCATCAAATTTTGTTTAAAAAAAACAACAAGAAATTAACCTAACAAAATTTCATTGTTATTTTTTACCTAACCTAGATCTATAGTAGATGATGGGGTTTGGTCTGCGAGTTGGCGAACTCATGTTGAACCGGCACACGGGCACTACTGGGTCTGTCTTCACTCGCGGGTTTTTTGTTTGAGTTATTCAAACGCGTTTCGGCATTACGCCATCTTCAGTGAAAAACTGTCAGTGAAGACAGACCCAGTAGTGCCCGTCTGCCGGTTCAATATAACCTAGATTTATGGAAAATTACAGTCTCTGCTAAATGATCCAATTGAAAACTTAAGGAATGGGTAATTAAATTGTTCTCTAAATCAAAACTAATAAAAATGATTATTTGTAGATCGTGAGGTGCGGTCTGGTGTGACGTGGGTTTCGGAAAAACATTTTCTTTATCATACCAACGTTTCGATCTTTATTGAGATCATCTTCAGGGCTCAAAGTGTTTGTTTTCTTATGTGTCATACACACACGGACTCACAAGAATGACACATCTACACGGAAAACAAACACTTTGACCTCTGAAGATGATCTCAATAAAGATCGAAACATTGCACGATAAAGATAATGTTTTTCTGAAACCTACGTCACACCAGACCGCATACCTCACGATCTCTAAATAATCATTGACTAACGGTCACTAAACACCACATACTAATAAAAATACAAAAACAGACTTAATTTTCAGTAAAATTAAACAAAACAGTACTGTTTTAGTGATTAATTACGGAGTTGATAACCATCTTTTAAATAAGGTTTTGTTTTAGAGTCTCACGACTTTTCGGGGACGAATAATCATGGGGTAATTAGTGTGTCATTAAAGCGACATTGTGTTGTAGGAAAACAAAGATCCACCCTCAGTTCTATTGTGTACGGACACGATAAAACCCTTGACATCTTGGAACCACCGCGAAAGAGTTCGTCTTCGATGCGGTTCAAGGACCCGGCTGTCATACGCCCACATTTTTTATAGATCCGGAGATGCCCGCCTAGGATAAAAGACTTCCCCTTCATATAAATTGTCATTCCGTTTTATTAGCCTGTCTAAGGAGTATCTCACTATGGGAAGTACTAGATTTATCGACGACAACAACGACAAACATGTGCTCTTGAAAGAAAGAGGCGTTCTTTGCCGTCTGAACCGAACTGGTACGAAGCCGAATCGATCAAATTTTTGTAAGGAGTTAGATATAAAAAAAGGACAAATCTGTGGTGACTTCATTTCCTGAATTCTTCAAGGCGGCTATGTGGTGACGCATACCACGGACGGTCATTTATCCCACTTTGTTAGCATATCATCGATTCAGTCACACTACAATGTTTACGAGTTTTGTCAACGAATTACATTTACATTTATTAAAATCAATGTGCGTAACGGTTTTACAGTTACACTTTTAGTTTAGTGTTTAAACAAGCAATACCGTCCGTCATAGAATGTTACATGACAAATGTTTTTTAACAACAAATGAAACAAATTTTTATAAAATATTCAACCACAACTATGCATGTACGTGAGTGCTGAACAAAAGTGCATAATTTTTTAGTCACACAACAATTTCTATAGAAAGTAGTCTCATACCGATTTCCTTATATAGGAAACTACTTCTAGAGTAATTACATTCCTACCTATATTTCTTAGTTAATAAATTATAAATTAAACTTTCCTTCACTCCCATTAAATTGGTGTATTGACAGTTGTTTATCATTCTATTATTGATTTTCTTATTATTATTGTATTTCTAATATATTTTCTAATGCAAGGGCACTTTTTCATATAAACTACTTTATAATTATTAACGTTTTCGTTGAAGAGTAAAACAATATAAGAACAACTGTATAAAAGAACAAAATGTCACAGGCCTATCTCAGCATGTTTTACAAACAAAGCATACAATTGAGTGTGATAATCTTAAAAGTTAGACAAATAGCAGTATGAGGTGAAACCGAATGTACTGGAGAGCTCTGTAAATATTAATGAAGATAACATCTACTTGCAAAAGGACTCTGAAAAAATAAATCAACAAAATGAACAATATAAGAACTGACCATACATACTTATCAGTTCTTATATTCTCAGGATGTTATTCATGTATATACCTATTCATTTTTCTTATATTGGACCTATTTGTTATGCGTGTATATTTATTTATATTACAATAATTTCAAACCAAAGATATCTCTCTATGTATAGATATATAAATGTACAGTTATTAAGTTATGAGTAAACTAACGATGTTTTATACAGTTAAAATGATGTTATTTTTGTTGCATTTACTATAATATGTATTGCTTGTTGAGTTGTATAGTCTATTTGGGTTTAATTTGTTGTGAGGTTTGTTATAAATTGTTATTTTAATATTAAGATATACATATTTATTATTAGTCGTATACCATACGTATACCATAGTTTGCTTGAAAAATACGGATACGTATTGTAAAATGGAGTGATAAAATAACTGCCAATGCACAAATATAAGGGGATTGCATAACAATTTACGAAAAAAATTTAGAGGTCAAGCCTGGTAGCGAAGTGATAAAGAAAAGAAAGTAGAGTCGTATATAAACTCCCTGAAAGTCAGTATCACCTTGCTGCTCGTTTATTTTAAGTATGTTTTATTATCGTAATAATTTTATTGAGACCAAGGTAGCCATGAAAACGGAAGCCGGAAAAATTGGATCCAAAGTGCATAGCTGTAACGGAAAGTTACGTAAAAGAAAGTAAATGAAATACATGTTGTAAAAGTTCATCATTCTTATCACTTTCAGACTTCATCAGTATAACATTTACTGCATACATTAGAAACTACTTTATTGAGTGAATATATATTAATAATTAAAAGACCTATTTTTTAAATATTTTATTTATGTTTTCTGTAAATATTTTGATAATTTGTAAACTGTGCACTTTTGAAGCAATTTTTACATAAAGCGAGGCTAATAATTTTAAAAACTAATTAGAAATATATTTTTTTAAACAATAAATTCTCTCTAACATCATAGACATTTAACTGTACAATAACCTCCTATATCTAGCTGATATTTGCTGCCAAACAGTCAGCATTACGATTAATTCAAATCAAAATCTACTTCGTAAATTATAATATTTTGTTTTTCTAACAATACTATGTAAGAATATAACTGTTTTATTGAAAAAGTGTTTTCTGGTTTTCTTCTGGTATTTCTGATGATTCAATTTGAAGTGCATCGAACTCTCCATAAAAATTATAAATTCGAGTCTGACAATTTGCTTTGCCAGTCACATTTTCTCTTTTATCTAAGGTTAAAACCGAGTTTTTTTGTCGCAACCATTTTTATTTGGAATTGCCTGCCAAATTAGCACAAAATCCCGCAAAAGTATTAAATATGACAACATATTGACTAGATGCACGATATTTTAGTGAGTAATAATCGTATCGTCATCAGTAACTATAATTTCTGTTTGACAGGTTTACTATATTATATTATTCTTTTAAAATTATTAGTTATTAATTTTAGATTATCGACATTCAGATGTTTGCGAGACACATGGCGATTATTTGTCACCCAAAAAAGTTGATGTGAAAATATTTCATTAGAAATATACCATTATCAACTTAATCAACTCTCAAATCAAATTAATCAAATCAATTATCAACTAATAATAATCGATTGACATTTTAAAAATCGATTAATTGAGATTTGCTGATTTTAATTTCAATTTTTTTCATTGATGTTGCATCCGTTAAATTCGCAAACCCGGCGCACAATCCCTCCATTCCGCAAGACTCGCCGACAAATCTGAAAACGGATCTTTTCTTTCCTCTTTTCCCCTGTTCTACGTCCATCCAAACGTGTGCAGCTGTTTGTACATCGGTACATTTTAATTACATTAACACACTCTTTCACTCTCCAAACCAAGATCATTCTTAATGACGAACCGATAATTAAAGCCCGAACATTCATCAATCACCGTTTCCTCTCTTAATTCGTTTACCACGTGCCTTCGGTTTAATCTCCTTTCCGGCCGTTGGAGTTTAATCTGTTTAAACATTTCACTAATATTACTGTTTTTCTTGCAGGTAAGTGCGGAAAGAAGAGGTGTGGCCCATTGTCATTTAATTTTAATTAATAAGCATCAGTGATTAGATGAAAAAAGTAAGTGATCTCATACCTTTTGCTAATTGAATTATTTGCAGTATAGTCATACCTTCAAATCAATTGTTTTTACCTACCAAATAATTATTGAATAAGTTATTAATATTATTATTATACTGCAATCACACGGTTATTAAAATTATTTTTTTATAAAATTCCACTTAATTTATTATTCATTATTCGAAGAACTACAAGCGTCACAAATGTTTCACTCTTGTTTTTAAATTGTACTGAACCCGTTTTTGCTCCTTTTGCTTGTTAACCATGAATCGTATTCTGTTGCCAGTTTAGTCAGATTTTTTCACTTTGATGAAACTAACATAAACGAAAGGATGAACTCTGCTATTTGCTATTTCAAAAAATGTAATTTAAATTTTATTCAATGGCAATAAGATATAAACAGTGCTATATGGAAATCTCAATAAACAGGAGAAATCCTAGTTTCTTTGAACTTCGATGTTTATTACTTTTATTTTTTCCATCAAAGAGCCTAGGATGTTGATGGTCCACTTTTCGGTTTACAAGCCTACTGAAAATAGAAATGAGTCCTAATACAGCAAATTTTTAAACGTGTTTGACTTGATTTGGACTCGGGGAGTCTAACGGCGCGAGGGAAGTAAGCATTCAGAATTGAAGTAAAGTAAAAAATTCAAAAGAAATTTTGTGTTGTATGTAATCTTTTAACTTTTTTAACTTCATTTATTTTCATCTTCAACTGTATAGGTATTACACATAACTAGCAGCTTCGTTTTAATTTATGATTGAGACATTATGGAAGTTATAGAAAAAGCTACCCATTGGCAGCCGCGCTCTGTATTAATAATAAGATATTAATCATTCACGAGATCTCTTATCCATGTCCTTTTCAGTTGTCCTTTTCAGTCATTTACAAGGTAATCGTGCGAAATGGAGTAATCATATTTGGGAATTAGTGTGATCTTGTAATTTACTGTGAAAACATAGGTAATATGTTTTGATGTATGAAAACTGTTGTTGTCATCTGAAATGTGTTATTGTTTACATAAGAAAAGGCAGAAACAATTCGCCCTAAAATCTTTGATTGAAAACTTTGTGACTTTGAAGATTGAAATATTTGGCCAATTAATAAATTTGGCACCCGTACATTCAAAAAGGTTTGAGTAGGTATTGGTATCTGAAAAGTTTTGATTTTAAAGGTAATATATAAATGTGTTAGTTGCATTAACCAAAGTAACATTTTAATTGATTTGTGTTTTTTAACCCATTTAATGGTAATCTTGATGGTCGCGTTAGTAGATAATAAAGCAATGTATGTTTTTTATAATTGCTTGTGCGGATTCCAGTTAGTCTTATATCAAATGTAAGCACTAAATAGTTAACTTTGACGGATTGAGGAACAGGTTCATCGTATAAATATATGCTGGGATATGTCTCCCGGGGGAGTAAAAAGGTGATGTGTTGTGACTTTGAGGTGTTAAACTGTATTTTCCAAAGATTGCTCCATTTTTCAATTGTTGACGAGGTTTTTTTAACAACAGGAAGCTTGTGTAGAAGAGGGGTGACTTGTGAATATGGCTGTGTCATCTGCGTATGTGACGGCCCTGTGGCAACTTGCAAGCACTTCTTTCATCTCAGAAGGCTCTGATCCCTGGGTTACTGAGAAAAATCTCTCATTAAGATACGATTGTATAACCAGATAATAGGGCTGGAGTAAAAATAGTTTCAATTTGTATAATAGTCCCTCATGTCTTACATTTTCGAACATGAGAAACATCTAAAATCACTCTATTCGCTTTCAGTTTTTCCCCGAGGCGTGAAGTGATTTAATCTGTAACTCTGTGAAGTTGAAGTGTAGTCGAATGATGGGTTTGAAAGCCAAATTGATAGTCTGGCAAGATGTTCGAAGTACCAGTAGAGCTAATTCTTTTGTGAATTAATTTGTTTAATGATTTGGTAGCAACTGGTAACAAAATAATAAGTCGATTTGATGATGAGGAGAGATTGGGAGCATCAATATGTGTTAAAACATAAAAATAGATTAGTTTATATTTATATATTTAAAATTTATTTCAAAAAGTATAAACGAAATAAAATATTCTATTCCTTGAAAAACATGTTTCGTTCTAGTTTTTAGTTTATTTATTCATTTATTTTATTGATGTCCACAGTGTAAAATTAAACAGTAGATTACGGAAAATTATGGTTTTAACATAAATACAGATTGGTGACAGAAATGAATGAATGACTAAGAAATAGGACAAAAAACATCGAGTGGGTGGACAACTAGTTGCACATGTTTTTTTCTCTTTCAATCAGGAGAAATAAGTGCCAAGGGCATATATATTAAGGAATTACAAAAAAAAAAAAAAAAAAAACTCTACAAATTTAGGTTAAGTCAGTAGCAATTTTGTTATACTATGTATTTTTTAATAAATCAGAACTGTTTAGGTTTTAATTATTATAGCGTTATGAAATAAACGAGGGATCGGTGATAGAAATGGGAAGATGATAAAGAAATTAAAGTGTTTCTTTCAAAAATAGTTCAGAAGTCCTGCAAACACTACATTAATTTTTATTTTTCACTTCAGATGATAACTGAATATCAGTTTTGTATTAAAAATAATAAGGAAGTGTCAGTTGGACGTTAAAGAGAAAGAAAAGAAAGGTCTAGCAGAATAAAAAAAACAGAAAAATGTCTGAACAAAAATTGGCCACTATACGTAACACATAAATGATGATTAGTAAATACAATGATAAACTTGAAAATAAATGATAAAAAGGAAGAAATAAATAAACCCATTGTATTGGTAAGTGGGACATTTACAAGCTCAATACACCAACGTTTTTTGATCTAAGAACCTTTATATCAGTTCAATTAGCGCAGCATGATCTAAAGGTGAATGTGCAATGTTTTTTATAATTTTCTCAAGTGACAACAAGGATCATTATATTGTGAGACCTATATAAAATATCCCACACTCTAATAAAAATATGTTTTTAATTAAGTAAAGTGATTCTTGTCATTCAGGAAGGCTTAACGTCCAGATAACCTGTTGAGTGTCCCGGACGTGGGTTGAAAATGCTTCACATTAGTTTTTTAATTTTATTTTCAATTAACATTCCTTTAGCTACGCCGGATTCGAACCCAAACCATCTGGCAAATATGAGCCGGACGCCCTAACAACACGGCCACCGCAGTCCTCAGAATTTCTGATTATTCAAAATTAAGAACAACGTCGATATTTTCTAAATTTATAAGCTAAAAAAGAAAGCATTTTCTAGTTCGCGCGTTGTACTTTTAGAAAGAACAAAAAGGATCTAATCAGAAGCACTGAAACATTTTTGTTTTATTTTTAGTTCAGATCAATGTTAAATTTAGTGTTTATTTTAAGATGTGGAAACTTCTATTAAAAATATTGTAAGCAATACAAAGTAAACAGAAACTTTGTACAAAACTGCACAAAATTATACATAAAAAAAAAACAAGCTTAGATTTAACCACGATGGACTCCCACAAATGAGGAACACTTAAAATTGAAGTCTATTCCATACTTGTCACGACTAACACCCCGTAGAAAGGAATCAGGAATCTTGTGCTCTTATGAGATGTTTGTCAGGAATGATGCCCAGCTTGTATTCGTCAAGAAGGTGAACATTTGATACAATGGATTATTAATAAAAATGGCCTGTATAGAAAAAAAAACCAATCTTAAAACATGATATCAGAACTGAATGACTAAAAAAATAAATTTAAACAGATTTTATGTTAACGTCGATGTTTCTTTTGCATTCCGTCAACTCCTCACGTGGGGACAATGAGTTTGTTAACTCATAAACATAAGAAAGAAATTAGGGAAAAATTACTATGTGGTTCATTGTGTCAACTTGAAAGGCGGAATAAATGCGTTAAGCACGTGTACAGAAGTTTAATTAAGAGAATTTGTCTTTACGTGAATGTAAGAATTTTCTCTACGCTTATCATTCCAAAAAGAAAATGATTGATATGCCACTCTCCTAAATTCACTTTGGTTTTCAGAAGTGCATTTAATATTGTAAAGATAAATAGTCGGTAACAGAAAACAAGGATAGGAATGGTGTTGACGCAGAATTAGTCCATGACGGGACTTTTGCCAAAATAGGCCGGCCAACAAACACACGTGTATTTTCGTCTGGTGGGATCCACTTCCCTTTCGACCTACATAACCGGTGTTTCAAGTCTGCGAAACGTCGACTTCATTTTTCAATCGCGTGATCGTCTCAAGAACAAAGCTATCCGGACCGGCAGACCGTCAGACAACTCGGTCAGGAGGAAACGACGATCAATCACCGGGTGTCCTCTGACTCAGGAAATGTCCTCCAGCAGCCTTACACGCGCGTAACGAATCACTGTTTCGATGGAAACGGCCGGCGTTAACAGCAAAACATATAATTCTTTGTACTATACAATAAATGTAAGGCTTGTACCCTCGAATAAAACGAGGGTGGTTTATTGTGGAAAGGAGACGCACCATTATAGTGTGTGCACAACTGGCCTAACGCGCTCAATTAAACCGAAAGGGAATCGTGTATTTAAAGACGGCGTTGAGCTGGCAACTATAAAATATCTGGTGATATTCAATAAATGTCAAGGTTATTTTTGTAGGCAGTTAAATGTCAGAATTGCATCGCGTCGAAGCACGTCATGACGACAAATAGTTGGTTTTATCGTAACAATGAAGACGAAATGAAACTCTAATCACAACTTGTGCGTTTTACGGCATTTCCTTTTCGAACTGCTATAGAACCAAATATAAACTATACCTAGTTCAATAAGATTATAGAAGACATCAAATTAGGACAAAATCACTGGTGAAATGTTCATACCAATTAAATCAAAGCTTAATAGAAAGAGCCTAAATATTTTTTAAAGAGCAATGATTACCTTCACACCTTACCTTATCCTACAAAGTACATTCTGATGTCTTAACCAAATCTGTCTTATTACTAAAGAACCGATTTTTACAGTTTCAATTCATTCGTCTTCTTATCTAAAATCAACACCAGTTTCGACTATCATCACTGTTTCTTTTTATTAAAAGATTTGCCAATAATTTAGAAGAAACTAAATTACTCTCTAAATGCAATTATTTGGAATGAAGGCATTCGTAGTGACCGGTTGTTTCATAATTTGCTGAATTGCGGTCAAGAATGAGGTAGTTTAGAAAAACACCTTTTTTATTTTTGTTTTGTCGACGCTTCGACCTTTATTCGGGACATCTTCAGAGCATAAAGTGTGGTGCTATTCTTGTGGTAGCATGTTGGTTGTTAAAACTGTTGTGAAACCTTTCAAAAACTTTCACACAAAATCAACATGACACCGCATGAAATAATAATAAAGTAATAGAGTGATCAATTATCGAACCAACGTTTTCGGTTCGTAGAAGTGTGAATATTTTTGACCAGAATCGACATTGACCACTAGTCATAACTCAATGTCAAGCCACTGAGAGTAACTATAACTTGTAGAATTTATTTACCTATAAAATACGTTAATAAGTTATACACTACATTGATTAATCGATCGAAGCACAAGAAAGTGACGAAATATTTAAAGGTGCAAAGGAAGTAATCTTTTTACGCGCAGTTTTGTCTTCTACAGGCACCAATTCTTCGGCACGTATTGGAAGTACAATAACATAAAGTGGTAGTACTAAATGTCCAAATCTTCTAAAGTTAATCGAACTTTCAATAGAACTATTGATGTTTGGCCAGGGCACATGACAAATTAAATAAAAAAGACACCTCCTTACAAAGCACGTTAGGATTTTCATGAGTTGAAACAGTACATACGTCGACGGTAGTGTCGTCAACATTAGTTATTCAATCCGCCCTCGGCATTGTCCCCGGTCGGACAATGAGCAGTTAAACCTCCAGCGATTGTGAAACACAGGGGAGTTCCGGACCGGACATGTATTAGGATGCCGCTCCCCAATCCTTCCCTGTATATATTTCAACTATCGACATAATCCTGTATTATGTCCTCCCCGGTGATAATCCTCGTGATACTGACTCCTGACTCATGTTAATCGTTTGTACGGATTTGTTCACCCATCGGTTCGGTTGACATGTTTGGACAAGAGGTCATTTTTCAGGACCAACGGAATCTAACGGAGATCTTCACCGATTAGCTTTATCAAATGTGATTTTTCAAGATTACAAATTCTACCGACTTAAACCACCCGATCCTATTCGCAAGAATAAAGCTATGGATTTTATTTCATAGGATAAATCATTCTACCACAAATGAAGGAACTAACAAATACATCAGTTTTTTAAAAACGTTTTTAAATTTCCTACAAAATCTTTTCTTGTTTGTTCCTGTTATCAAGTATGGGCTTATTTCTACCCTGTAAATTACGCCTATCTCATGTTTGAACCAGATAACGTTTTGTGCGCGGGAATTGTTGTTCTAATGCTGTTTTAAATTACAAGAAATGGATATTATTTAAGAGAATTTCTCAACCTTAAAAATATCTCCGTGTTTTCAGATGCTCGTTGTTTTTTCTCTGTTACTTTGTACATGTAATCAGGCGATTTTACCAACGTGAAATCAGCAATTAATTTAAATAGGGTATGGAATACTGTTCGAAGTTTCCTTTATTCCAACAGTGATTTCTTTCAAATATTAGTTTTTTAGGATTGCGGTGAGCCTAGTTTCTGAAAAGAAAAAATCTGCTTATCACTACTAGTTTCATTGTGTTTAGAAAAAGTAACAGTGTTTATAGGTATAATCAATGGACTTTTTTCCACGTCAGCCGTTGCTTTATGACTTGTGTTTTATGTGGTGTAAATATGAATTGACAAGAATACCAATGATTTTCCAAGCTCGTGCTTTTACAGCGTACGCTTCGTTTCCGTATACCTTTTATGATCATGATGATAGTATTACGTCTTGTACAATTTGATTTTCTGATCAATAAACTAGATGGACCACTGGTCTTTGACTACTCCAAAGACTGTTGTTACATTATTTTGTAGTTTGGTCGTTTTGAATCTCTTTAGATCCGCATTCACTCGTTGTTTCTGTCTATGAGAGCGTTTCGGCTTCTCGGAAGCTTTGTCGATTGGCAAAATAACGTAAAGAACTACCATTGAATATGTTAGAAGCCGAAACCGCTGGGATATGCAGATCTGATTACACGAATTACAGGTTCAGGAGACTGCAAGAGGGAATCTTTAAAAAAATAGTTGCTACTGCCTATATTAATTTCACATTATGAAAAATAACTATATAGGACTTACAAAACAACCTTAAATACGTCTAAAACAGCTCGAAACAACATATGCAGAGGATTAATTTCTGCGTCGAATGAGATTAAAACCACCCTGATCGGCTGAAAATTTCATTTTTGGCGATTTTTCGAAGTTAGGAGGTGAAGTGGTACACAAAATCACAATTTCTGACAGTTTTATCGAAAATTCACAACTTGAACTGTTTTCTGATGGGTACCCCCTACTGAATGAAATAATGTACGAAAAATCTGAACGGATACCCCTTCACCTCCTAACTTCGAAAAATCGCCAAAAATGAAATGTTCGGCCGATCAGGCTGGTTTTAATCTCATTCGACGCAGAAATTAATCCTCTACAGATGTTCTTTCGAACTGTTTTACAGTCAGGCTAACGGTTTACTAACACTTTCACTAATAAGGTCAAAAAACGTGGTTTTTCATGGTTTTTTGCCTGTACCTCGGAACTGAAGGGTTTGCGAACACAGGTTCATAGGACCTTTTTTATTCAGCGTTCAATGCCCTATAAGATCTGAAAGTGTGGTTGAATCAATTGGGGCCACCCTGTATAAAGAGTTAATTTTAATATTTTATTTGTAACAACAAACGATGTCGGGTATGTATTTCTTTATTAAGTGGTCGATACTTCTAATACTGAAAAGAGAGAATCTTACAAAATAGTATTATTAGTGAACAATATTCAAACTGATGAACTTCTTAAGTTGTATAACATTCGTACACTTGGATTTGAATTTAATTGTTATTTAGTTAAGCTCTCTAACTGCTTGTCGTGTGCATAATGCTGTAATAATATACTATACATAAGTACTCTGTGTATACCTTTTTTTTGTCACTTTGAAATAGAGGAAGTTGGCCATTTGTTCTTTTAGAATTTTTTAAAGGCAACACATCGAGACAACCCAACAGATATAAACGCTTCTTATGTACCACTAAATTCCAAATATAGCCGGGAATGGGAATGGGTCTCATTACAGAGTGGCACTCCCTCTAAGGTCGAAGGTATACATATATCTGGCTGGGACAACAAAAAGGCGTAGGTTCCTAATAAGGCGAACGCCCGCTTCGGGGTCCGTCAGATACCTCAGGTCAAAGGTCGCCAAAGCCACAACTGACGTTTAAGTAAAGAGCGAAATTGTTTAAAGAAGGGAAGAAACTATTTGTTCGATCAACACGGCGGCATCCTATGCGGTTTTTACATGGTGGTCTTTGAATTGTACCTTTGTCATTAGTAGTAAAAAAAATACACCGCTAGAATAGAATTATCAACGCCCTGTACGTGTGTAACAATCTGAATATTTACTAATGGAGAACGTCTTTGTTTAATTTCCTATTTATTAGGCGTTTTTAACTGTGACTACAAAATGGCTGTCAAACTAATGATGATAAAATGATTTAGATTACATATACTATTTTCCTTGTCAATATCCGTATTGATTTTCTGATTTAATTAAGTGGTTTTTTTAATATATTTTGTCTTTATAAATAATTGTCTGATGCATGAGTATTTAAAAATTTCAATCTGAATTTGGCAGAATCGTGTGTAGTGAAACCTCTTGCTAAGGAAGAGTCATGGTGTCACCATTTTTGTTTCCTTTCGGAAGGTGTCCACTCAAAAGGGAGTCTTTTTAATCTGATAACACAGCAGTCTGTATAATATATACATATATTAAAATTTTTCCCAAACAGCGTTTTGCCAATCTTTGTTAACTTTAAAACCAACTAATGCTTTACTCAAGGAATCCCCAATGTTACATAAGAATCCAGCACTGTTTTTCTTTCTTTAAGTAAATCTTTGGCGGGTCAATACCACGTTATTATGAAAAATATGAATTTAAACGGAAATTATGATGTAACAACAATTCACAAATTTCGTGGTTCGCTTGACCAATTAATATATTACAATTAATTAAGGTTTTTAGTTGAGATAAAAAAGTCAATGGCACGAGCGGGATTCGAACCCACGATCTTCGGCTAGATACGCCGCTGCTCTACCACTTGAGCTATCGTGACCGAATCCCGCTCGTGCCATTGACTTTTTTATCTCAACTAAAAACCTTAATTAATTGTAATATATTAATTGGTCAAGCGGACCGCGAAATTAGTGAATTTAATTAATTAAAATGAAGTATACTTCACTAAAGCTCTCAGTGGCCATTTCATTTGTCGCCGAGAATCCAATCCGATTACACGACATTTGAAAAATGGCAAAAAGGAGGGAAAATTCAAAAGGTGGGGTTGAGATGGGAAGTTAGTGTCCGAGTGGATCGAAGTGGTAAAGCAGCGGCGTATCTACCCGAAGATCGTGGGTTCGAATCCCGCTCGTGCCATTGACTTTTTATCTCAACTAAAACCCTTAATTAATTGTAACAACAATATCGATTGGATGAGGGGGAAAAGTTAACAAATTCACGGAAAAGCTTTAATTCAGTAATTGTAAACATAATTAGATGTGGTTTTTAACCCTCAGAGATCGTCTTTTTGTACCTAAGAAGAATGAAAAACTTATTTCGTCTGTCCACTCATCAGAGGCTCAGGTCGAGGACAGGAGGACAGTACCCTTGTCCTTTATGTGGAGCGTCCTCTAACTAGAGACCTTAAATACATAGAAAATTAATCATGCATGCGTCTGAAAATGGAGGCTTCCCCTAAACAAAGGAGTTCCTTATCTCAGGTTTCACTGCATTTATAATTTTTTTGAAAATGATAGTCCATCGATTGCGTATCCATGATTTTTTGCAAACACTTTTTTTCTAGGGTACAGTGGTTGAATAAATTATATTGATTATTCTTGTAATGTAGAATACTCTACACTAGAATGTGCTTAAATGAATGAATCATTTGTTAGGATTAATTTTAGTCTACATAGAATGAATTAATCATCTTGAGTCTGAATATTTTAAAATCTTACACGGGAACTAAATGAGATTCTTTTCTGTTTGCTTACACTAAATATCAGTCAAAGCCTACCTGCGATGCAAACTAATATTTACATACAGTAGATCGATTGGCCCGATCAATAATGCTTATTACCATTTACATATGGAAATATACAGTAATTACGGAAAACAGTTTTATCCTAATATTGAACAGTAAAAGAAGGCTAGTGTTTCCCTTTCTATTACTTTATCAAAACTGATTAAAACCGTAAATCCGGGAAATTAACACGGATGTTCTCCAGCAGCCAGAATTTTCAGCTGTTCTTAAGGAAGGTCAAAACGTGAGGTCCCCGACTCCGGTCTGATTAGGAACCCTTCCTTCGGACGGTTTTAGTTATGAGAAGGGTGAAAAAATGATGACGTAACGTCTAAGGGTAGTTCTCTCCCTTAACCACCCCTCGTTCCGTTAATGGTCTGTTGGGACTTATCTCGGTCATTTGTCCTCAGCTTCTATTTCAGCGACGAGGATTAATGTTGTGGACCGCTTTAGACGTTGTTAATGTCGCTTCGACAAGGGATGTAATTGTAAACAAAAGTTGCATCTAGGAATCAGACCCCCATTTACATTTCAAAGAAACGAGACTAAGCATACTTAGGCCCAAATCATGGAGGGGTTTCGTAATTTAACACTCGTTTGACCCTGTTTCTTAAGAGAAAAAAAATTAATATTAATAACACGAAGGTGTGCGATGTCTTTATTACGACATCGAGCGCAGAGAAATATTTTTAAACGGTAGTCAAATGGGAAAAAGTGTTTCGTTTGTTTGCCGACGGCCTGCTCTTTTCTTTGTTCTTTCTGGGGATTCCGTCACGTAGTGAGCCGGAGAACATCGGCCTATGTTGAAACATTAATTTATTTTCATGTTACGCCGTCCTTTACCCCGGGCCGGCTATGCTCTGTGATCAGAAAAGTTAATGAATATGTTAACGAATTTAAACGATATCCTTTTCTTGACGCGGGCTCACGATCGGAACGCGCGATGGAACAAACGACCAGGGGACAGATATTGTACGCGGCTCACTAGACACTAACGGGTTCCGATCTTCTAAGAATAAACTCGGCAATATAGCCTACGAAGACGAGAATAGTCGTGTTACACCCTCACAAAAATAGATGTCAGCATCGAAAATATTCTTATACCTTTTTTAACCTTTCTGTATCTTTTAACGTGCTAATTTGTATTGAAACGAAATGAAGTCGATAGGATCGATAAATTATGATATTTTTATAGTTTCAGTTCAATAACCACCGACAAATTGGGAGATTTTAATATATTTTTAATATGTTATATGGCAAACATACTGTGAGAACAGAAAGGCCAAGTAAACGTAATAACTTTAGAAAACATACACAATAACGTGAAAAAATAACTGTACGTTTTCACGTTTTTACAGATGGTTAAATAAAAAGAACATAAAATAAACCATAGCGAGAATAGACGGACCTTGATGCAAAGCGATATTTGATCTAGCTAGGGATTTGGACTGAGAGGACAAATATACATCGTTCTTTTCTTCGCGATAGTACATCTTATTTTTAAATAATTCGCTTGCTCTCAAAAATTTATTACAAAGCAACATGGTGTGAGTATTGCCAAAAAAATAAACCTTACTTGTTAAAAACTATTCTATAATCAAGAATATTCAAGATAACTAACAAAAAAATTATGTCTCGGTGTGTTTCTGTACAGTAAAAAAGCTTTTGATAAGGTGCTCTGGGCTTCTCAGCCAAAAGAAAGTAATGAAAATACTCCCAAGTAAGGCTTACATTCTGTTTTAAAATCTACTTTACGATCCCAATATACGTTTACAATAATGCGGTTTCTCCTTCACGGCCCATTGCATCTGGCCTAACACAGGGAAGCATGATAGCCCCTCTTTTTTATCTGTATTACACACCGACAGGCAATGAACAGAACTAAGTATGCACACCTTACCTTTCATGTCGTCAAAGAACGGTGTACCAAATGAAGAATTAACCTAGACCCGGAATAAATCAAAGGGTGAAATACCTAACTTAGAATTGATATCTAGGTCTCCACTTGGACAGCAAACTAACGTTGACTAAACATGTTTCATACATGATAACCAAAATAAGGCGGCAAATAGATCTTTATAACTCCCGGACAACCTCTCTCCAAGCAGTCTCAGTACAAAGTGGCATATCTATCTAGAGCTGATACAACCAATGTAAAGATATATCTCTGTATATCGGGTCATCGAAAAGATTCAAACAAAAAACAAGGTCTTCATACTCATCAAGAAATTATTGTGGTCTGTACTAAGATTTTAGCATAGAGTGATTGTCTGAGATGACATTTTCGGTGACCTGGAAGTAAAATATAATTTGTTAAGTTTTAACCAAAAGATTAACTTGTTAGCTAGATCTTCACCACTTTTGAATAAGTTAGTTGTATTTCAACGTCTTCGGTTTAGAACGCGTTTAGTCGTTGTCCTTCTCTAGTCCTACGAAAAGCTAATGACCTCCATTAGAATATAATTCTGTATTAGGTCATTGTTTGATCGTTTGCACTTAATAGCAAACAACTATTGGGTGGGACTAATGCGAAATACATCTAAAATATACGACGAGACCGGTCAGACATTCAAATTACCGGAAAATTTCAACAGCTGGCATTACCGACAGACAACACGTCACGAACAAATTACAGGTTTATGGTTTGAATTATGCCATAGTTCGAACGACCAACCAATTGCTTATCACGGCCAATCAGCCCTGATTGAAGATATTATTTCAAAGTACAAGTAATTCTGTATTAACATACAATTCAATGTTTTTATTTACTTCGGAAGACTGCGTGATCAATCTTTGTTTCCGATTTTACTATTAATATGAAATTTAACGGATCATTTGGGGGACATATCCATCTTATTTTGACTTAATATATTTAGAAGATCCAGGCATAAGAAATCTCTCTCTCTCTCTCTCTCTCTCTCTCTCTCTCCTCTCTCTCTCTCTCACTTTCAGTACGTTGACATTGAACACGAAAAATACAAACCCGAAAGTGTTAACTACAATCATCTGGTTGATAATTTATTTCCTTATAGTACTTGTCTTTTCTTACCTTACAATACATTGTACAAATTGTTCCTAAGAAACGGATTTTGTTTTTGATAAGCTAAATTTCATCAGTTAGCAAAAGATTTAAAAGTAGTTTGTCAATTTTGGAGAAGTCAACATTGTACGAAATAATTTATTTTAATTTATATGATATTTATATGCAATTTTGTCATATTTAATTTGCCATTAATAGCATCAATAAAACTTGTTTATGTGTTGTTGAAAAAGTTTATAAAACTGCTCTATATTGTTGAGAGCTTGTACTCTTGAATAGCATCTTACCAGCAGTTAAAACTGAATAAATTTATTTAAAAAATGATACTATTTACTGAAAGAGTAAGCATAATTCCGCAATAGCATTACGTTCATTGCCTTAATAATTAAAATTAATATAATCTAGCTTTGATTTGACACATCTGCTATTGTCAAATTGTTGAACGCTTCTTTCGTAAAGCGTTCTTTCGGCATACTGACGACGAGACGCAATCGTGAGTGTTGAGTTTATCTCAGAAAAGATCGGCTCCTCAGGTAACTACTGTAATAATGGCTCTGGACCCCAAAAGGAGCCCGTGACAAGGTCCCAGTGCCAGTGAGATATCTTGATTTGGTGTTCTCGAGAGGGTCTGCATATTTTTAAGCAGTTTAAGCAGAGGAAAAATTTGCATGACAAGGAGCGGTCCAAAATTTTAGTGTTACTTAAAAGCATGCGGTTTTCACGACTTGCAACCGAGAGCCAGTGGGATGATGTAAACGGATTAGGGGTCATTACTGTACAGCTCTGATTGGGTCAATTGAGCCAGTCTGGTTTCTAACGTCCCATGTGCCCTTGACTCTTTACTCGTCCTCCCCTATCTGGAATAACTGATAAATGTCCCGTAACAGATGAGTTTAAAAATGGATCAATGTCAACGTCCTAAAGACGATTTGGTAAAGGTTCAAACAGTGTACAGGGCCGCTTTTACCTTGGTCTGCAGGCGGATCGTGGGTTTCCATGTTATCTATTGGTATGAAACACGATCCGTCCAACTTTTAAAATATTTCTAGGGGGAATCGACCTTATTTATTTTCATAGTTATAACACGTGTTTGTTTTCATTCGTATCGGGTTGTCCGGAAAATAATGCAGGATTTTAAGTTTTCATTAAAAAAAATCTATATAAAATATTCTGTTTACGTTTACAGGATTACTCATTTGTATNAACACGTTGGGAGAAATGTATTGAGAGTATGGGAAATTATTTTGATTAAAGAACATTGCTTTAAAGTAACTAGTTTCTTTTTTTTTTGTTTAATACCAAAATCCTGCATTATTTTCCGGACAACCCAATAAAATGGGCGCTGAGGCCTTCCAAAAATCCTTTCAACGAATTAGAACGGATGTTTATTTTTTAACATAAAAATCTATTACATGTCTTCTAGTTTTTGGAGACAACATAAAAAGTTGGTGAAAACAACATTTTTATACGTCTTTATTTCTGTATACTGCCTTGTGGCTAAAATTTTGAATTTTCGTTATTCATGAAAATATTTTTCAAACTTAAGGCTCTTTCTCTGTCTCTCTCTCTCTCTCTCTCTCTCTCTCTCTCTCTCTCTCACTTTCAGTACGTTGACATTGAACACGAAAAATACAAACCCGAAAGTGTTAACTACAAGAAACTATCGTTTCATCGCATTTCAGGACTATTTGTATTGGTTTGATTGTTGAGGGTTTAAGGTATTTCAAACAGCCTGGAGAGGATTGGTCAAAGCGTGAAACAATCCTGAAATATAATGAGTTTAGGTGGTGAATCAAATTTCATTTAAATGGCTCATGTCAACTGGAGGCCGTTTGACTGGCATATCGGATTATCCGTGCTTTGTCCGAACCGGTCTTCGTATTCGGATCTAAGCATTCTAGGTATGCCGGACAACTGCCCATATCGGCCAACATCTAAACCACAGAAATCCATCGGCAACGTGGTTTACAGGCGGAAGGGCCTTGGGTCCGGTTTTTTTCCCTTTGTCATATCCATCTAGCGTACCTTCCGAAACCACACTGCTTTATTTTTGTTTACGTCCACCGTGCTATTTTCACCTGAGCGGAATATCTTTTGTTGGTATTTCGACTCTATTTATAAAACCGGAGAGTTAACCCCTCGGTCTGCCCTAAGCTTTCTTCTTTAAATAATACAGATCCACTGACATACGAGCAGATGATATTTAGCGACAACACATTAACAGAACAAAGCAAAAAGTGAAAAGACAACTTTTTATACTTGATTTTGTAAACAAAAATTTACAACAACAAAAAATTACTGTTTATGCATTAAGTTTTGATTTTTATGTGCTGGTGATCCACATAGAACTTTATATTTTGTCCTCTTCGTTCTAGAACTAGCCAGTTTAAATATTTTTGTTACATGCAGGTTACATAGAGCTTAACATAAATAATATAGTAAATGTTCAATCAACAACTATCAATGGAACTATTAATTTAGTACTTTTACGGCGCAATAATATATTATTTCGTCACAAAACCAAACTGCACGTGCAATGTAAATACCAGGATCATCACAGGAAATGTCATTAACATAAGCCGGTAAAAATTTACATTGTATGGCAGTTTCTTGAAAGGCCAAATCAATCGATTATGATTAATAGAGCGTGTCGCCTGACGAGGAGGCTTGGTCGCAAAAGAAGTCAAGTGGGATTACGATCGATGTTGGAATTACTACGAATAACTGATCGCGAATTTAATTTTTTTGAGATTGCTTAATTGAGATTGATGCCAGTCATCGACCTTATTCGAAAAGAAGAATAAGAAAATAGCAACAATTAGACCACAAATCGTTCTGTCCTTTCAGTCTATTGTGATTTATTTCCAACCATTTGACTAGAACTAAAGTTTTTTACGCTAGATTTTTGAACACAGTCAATTTTTTATTATACAATGAACATTTCTGGTTTTAAATATTAAAAATGAATAATGATACTACGTTTAGGGTAATTTACTAAAATACTAGCATAGCATTTTCAGTAGAAAAAATTGTGTTGTACGTTACGTTCTGAATATAAAACATCTCACTAACAACAACAGAGAAAAAAAACAACAGATTCAAGACTAGACTTCTTTATTAGCTGGGATTGGAAATGACAGAATTCCTTAAGAGAACAGCTCGCAAGGACGCATTTTTATTACCTATTGGTCTCTCTGTGGGGCCTTGACTGGTTTCACGCAATATGATAGTCTTCCGTTCTATTCGCACTTTTGCGTGAGAATCTTTTTTCTTATAATCAATTAGTTAATTGGCCCGTAAAAAAAAACCACGGTGCGAAGCAATGAGTCACACGCAATCGAAATCGATATTGCCATTTTATGACTAGTCACTTTATGACCTCTAAGAGAATTGACGCCCTTTTGTACTCAAACCCTTGTTTGCGCTTACTAACTAGAAAAGTAACAGGAAATGAACTATTGGCAACAAATCTCAATGGAAAAAGTTTCGAGAGAGATGTCAAGTTGTTAAGAGTTATATTTATATTTATAGAACATGGAAAGAATAATAAAGAATTGCAAAAAGACAGAAAGATAGATATAGAACGAGTGACAGAGAAAGAAAGCGAAAATAGATAGAGGTAGGTAGGTAGAGCGATAGAGAGAGATAGAGATAGAGATGAGAGAGAGAGAGAGAGAGAGAGAGAGAAAGAGATGGAGGTGATAATATGCTTAATGTGCTGTGATGACCTTTTATTTTTCCACGCAAAAATATGTCTTCTTTTCAAGAGAGGTCCTTGCATACAGAGCAGAGAGCAAGGGAAGGGTAGAGAAAATAAGAAAGAAAGACATGTGGAGAAAGAAAAAGTCAGAGAGAGAGAGGGAGAGAGAGTAAGAGAGGAAGATAGAGTGTAAGGAAAATAGAGAAGGTGAGAGAGAGAGAAACAAAAGAGAGAGAGAGAGAGTGGTGGGGAGAGTGACTGTGCATGTGTGTGTGAGAGAGAGATAGTGAGAGGGGGAGAGAGAGAGAGAGAGAGAGAGAGAGAGAGAGAGTGTGTGTGTGTAGAGAGAGAGGGGGGGACAGAGAGAGAGCGAGAGAGAGAGCGAGAGAGAGAGAGAGTGAGAGGGAGAGATAGAGTGAAAGTGCGAAAGAGATAGAGAGAGAGTGAGAGAGAGATAGCGAGAGATAGAGTGAGAGAGAGAGAGCTAGAGAGAGAGCGAGAGAGATAGAGTGAGAGGGTGAGAGAGAGGGAGAGAAAGGCGGACTGCCAATGATAGAGAGAGAGGGAGAGAAAGGCGGACTGCCAATGATAGAGAGAGAGGGAGAGAGAGAGTTCAGTAATTCCGCAAATAAATTTAACTTCCTTAATATAATTTTTGTTGGTGTGTTTCATCGTTGAGAAAGATAATAGTAAGATTGATTATTATTGAATTATGATGTGGTCCATGTTCGATCGCTTAAATTTCAATTAATGTGAGTGTAAATTTCGACGGAAAAAATGTATGCTACGGGATGGAAGAGGAAGGCTGACTACCGTTAGTCATCTTCTAATTCCGTTCGGCCGAAGTTTATTTCTAAGCCGGCACCAGTATACGCGGACGGTCCAGAATTTCCTCAAGGTATTCCATCACAGATTTACGGCTTCACGACTGGTGGTACGACTATCCGATTTGTTCCCCAGCCGGGAGGCCGGTTTCCTTGGCTACCTGTGCACCTCCGGGGTAATTTGACGGGCGTATCTCGGAGGATCACACTCCTCGGTGCCACTTCACAATGCTTCCTTTGTGCCGGGTGTCGGCCAGGTCATGGATTCAGGTGTCCTTTCTTTACCCGTCCCACTTCCCTTCTTTATCGCACCTTAAAGGAAACAGTGCATAGTCTTTAAATCATGTCGACCTCGAGTACACCTTGGAAATTATTTCTATTGGGGTGCAGGTGTGAAACTCACTCTTCTTACACTAAGAGGCGAAACTAGAGTAAAAAAAGAGGTTAAAATGAAGAGACAAATTTTTACAACAGTGCTGTTAGTATTGGGTTGGCAGATATACAAAAAAACTGAAACATAAAGGTTCATCTTTGGAAACTATCGTCGAGGTGTACTGTATATTCCAGACATTCAATTCAGTGATTTAAAACATGGAAGTATATTCACTTAATTAAAAAAATAAAAATTAAGCTAGCCAACAATATATAGCTTCAATTATCTAGTCATGCTTTCTTTTAATTCGGACTTATTAAAAGTTAGTTCTGGTTAATTTTTATACTTGGTGAACCCCCATGACCTCCGTTTCAATAAGAAACCTGTGAAACCTGACCGTTCTGCGTTCCTAAATAGTCGAATTGTAGATTATTTTCTATTCGCTTTATCGCTGTATTCAGGTCGAATAGAAGAATGCTCTGTAAAGGCAGAATCGTCAACGTCTTTTCAAATCTGACATTTCAATTTAGCCGTGCAAAGTTTAAACTTTTGAGCCCTGCCCTGGCTTATAATTCGATAAAAATAAACTGCCCCAAGAGTTTGGGTATGTATGGGTAAGTAGGTAAACAAATCGATCTTACTTTACCCTAGTTCTAATCATAGAACAAAGATAGCCACTTCCTTCTGATAGGGTAAATTATCACCTTTAATCATCATAAAAATATTTTGTTAACCTTGATGCTAAGTATTGTGACTTTTTTTACAATATTTCTTTATTATTCTTTATTTATTCTTATTATTCTTTCTTCGATGAACTGTTTAAATTTTAATAAGAAACTGTTAAGATAAAGATTATCAACGATGATATTCATTTGCTGATCTGTTGTAACCCCAGCAAAGCGTCATCCGTGATCATATTTAGTCAAAATAGATTTGTAACTAACCATTGCCTTTCTGTTTTCTTAATAACCATACTTGTTCCGATTCTCCAGAATTTTTTTAAATATTTATGGTCGTCATTTGTAATTTATAATTATTTTTGAAGTTGAAAATACACTGATACACTCTGAAATGAACTTCGCATACCTCTAAACTAGGTTTAACCCTCGCGGCCGTTTAAAGTTGAACCAGGTTCATCACTCCGGTTCAAGATAAATTGAAAAAACCCAATTATTGAGCTGTACTCGGTTCAAAACTGTTCTAAGTTAAGACTTAGTTCGTGCAAGGGTCTCTGACAGATATAAGCTGCCAATCTGTCTTATCGGAGAAATATGGTAGATTTACATTTATCACGAAGATAAGTAAATATAATTAACCGTGAATTTTGTACAAATAATTCTGACTGTTTTCTTAATTAGTTTAATTTTATATCAATTCTCAGAAAATTAAAATTGTGGTTTAAAAGATTAGTTGTTCAAGCTGTTAACCATCGGAAAATATTTTTTTGTAATTTGTAGAACATTACAACTACCTTGAAATAGGTAACATGTAACAATGAGCAAGGTAATATGTACAAAATTAAAAGCAAGGGTGGAGAAAGTACCAATTTGTAATCCTCTAATGATACTCAAAAACTGTCGGTTTATTGATACTTGTATCGTTATCACTTTCACTATCATCACTATCAGAAAATAAAAATAAATACTAATTATTTAATCATTAAAATTTCTGCAATAATTTTAACTGCTAAACTATTTTCGTTTTTAGTCGAACAACTTCGCATTTCTCACATCTCCGGAAATAAGCTGAAATGATATCTTATCCACACTCGTGCAGATTAATTGATTATTCCGGACATGCTGTTTACCCTAGTGTCAGACTTGCCAAAAAGTCCCCCGTTAATATTCAAAGTGTGATAGTTTAGAAATGATTTTGGGCCACGTCCGCCTTCAAATGGTTCGTAATGAATGCCAATTCGTATCTCTCGATCCGTGATTCAATCCTGTAATCGCTCCAATGGCTAGGTTGACGAATTAAGCGCCTCACTTATCCGCTATGTCCTCCGTATCCATTTTCAGTTCGAACTTTTCGTCGTCTCAAGTTTTAACTAATAAACACTTCTAAATGAAACTACCTGTGATTCGTTGCAACATAGTTTCCTCTTTGCAGATACAGATCTGAAAGTACCTGATCGAGGTGAAATATTATGTAAATACGATGAAAAAGGGGTTGTGTGAGAACAAGGGTGATACGAAGGGTGCATTTACATTTGAAAGGCGGCCAGGTGGGCCTGTCTACTAACTGACCTACCTAACTCAAATAATGGGTCTGCACTCCGCAGTGCATACCGGTACAGTTTGAATTACGGAAATATGACCGAGGCCGGATGAGACAATTTTTTATGCTGTTTGACATTGAAAGAAATAACTGGAAACGTTTGTTTCGTTACTACGCCTACGAGCATCCTGGGGAATGCGAACTAGGCAACTATTTCAGACGAGAACCATTTCACGATATCTCTAGCGTGAAACGTTAAGTGAGCACCCTTTTAGATATTTTTGAAAACTCAAAAGACAAATAATTTACACAAATAATTATAGAAGTTGAACGGATGAAAAAACTCACTCACGTTTTTCAAAAGCCACTGTATTTAAAACCTCCACCCGTAAAATATACATATATTTGCCAACTTAACTTTTTTTAAATGCAATGCTTAACGTTTTTTACACATTCCAAAACTAAATTTTATTTTGTAAATATTTGTAGATTAAATCGGTGAGAAATTAGTAGAGATAGATTTTCGAAGGAAAAAACAAAACCCTAACTTAGAGACTTCATTTTAATTTTACTTATTACCAAATTTTTTAAAAGTTTTTATCCAAATTGTCATAAATGAGATTTTGTTAAAAGTCTCAAGAGAAAATATCCACTGGCTTGAGGTTTATTCCGTAGACCCTTCGGGCTATAACAAAAATCTGAATTTTCAACTGGGATACAACAGAAAAAAATAATAAAACAAAGTAATGATGAGTAATGAATTTTGAGGTTTCTTTGTGTGGTTTGCATGGTGATTAACCTAGAATTTGATCGAACTGGTCCGTCAATCCACGCTGTGTTGATCTGTCATACGCTTTCGTAATTTTGCCATCTTCAGGTGTTAGTATCAGTACCAAATCAAAAATTAATTCTGTGTACATACAAATTGACTTTTCAAATACAATTTGATTTGAAAGTCTCAATATTGCGACAAGTGTGTTGTGTAAATTTCTGCTTTATCTTACGTGTTATTCTATTTGTTAAAGAGAAAAAAATATTCGACATTACCGACTATTAAATTCAATTAGTTTTGCTATATTTTTCTAGACTATAGGTTGATTAATTACTTAAGAACATCATTTTATTAATTGTAAACTGCAGATTTATATACATTATCATACCGAATTACATCGCATTTTTTAACGAGACTATAGTATAAATGGCACATTATCAATTGCCCAATACCTACTCAAACTATCAACAACATATGTATTATCGTAGACTGGTCAGATAATAATAACAATTTGTTGACATTTCGACTGTTCGACATCTTCGGATAAATTTCGAAAACAAGACAAAACTCTTGAATGATGGTCTGTTGTACGAATATGCAAAAGAATTTTCCATAGCATTCTGAGATGAAAATTAATAGTCATGTAAGATTTGTTTAATTCTGTTTGAAAATCATTTGTCATGTTCATAATATTGTAATCGAAGATAAACGGTTTGGTTTAGAGTAAATAGTTTTTTCCAGTAATTAATTTATATCAGATCTTAAATAGCGGTTTGCGACAGTAGAGGTCATACAAACCCCGGTGTTCTGGTGTTTGTGAAAAATTCAAGGGCCGCTGAGATTCGAACCCGGGACCCATAGAAGTGTGTTATGGCAGCCACTCATAGCAAATAATTGTTATGTATTAATGAAAAAATCGTATGAGGATTGTTAAAGCATTATATGTAAAAAATAAAATTAAAGGTTAAAAGAGTAGCTATTGAATACAATTCGTTCGTTTAATTTTTTAAACTTTAATTTGATTAATTACGTAAGACTAACCATTGGATCGGTTTTAAATGACATTTTTACATACATCTGCTGTTATGATATCAATATTATGCAGTACTTTATTACAAAGGGTGAACAATCCCAAAGTTCCATTTTAGTTTGCATTCTGATTCCTTTTTATAGTTCTTGGAAGCACTGTCTTGATTGCATATACGATAAATATTTGATTTAATTAAACATTTTTATCCAGTTTAACTTGAATACATTATAAAAATACATAATCAAACAGATTAGAGATAAAGTCGATGTTTTGTCACTACACTTAAAAAAATAAATAAGAATTTTCGTTTGATTTTATTTTTAGTAACGATTACTAGATTTAAAAAATATATCTAATCTACTATCTTATGATCGTTCCAAACGTCTGATCTCAAAGGAAGTTCATTCCTCCCTTACAACCTTGTCAAAACGCCAACTGGAATTCGGATTCCTTCAAAGATAGTTTGGCAGAGCGGCTTGTTGATGTGTGAGTCACGGATTTAACAAGAACCGTTTATGAAGAACGGATTTGAATGTCCACCCTAATCACTTATCGGCATAGTTATTTTATCAAAAAGATTCATGATCGGTTTTAATTATTACATAGAATACAGCCATTCTGGAAAAGACCGACAGGGCGTGAAAGACATCCGCTACACATGAGCTGACGTTATGATTTATGAAGGCACGTTTCACGGAGGTAATTATTTCACGCGATAGTGCAACATTATACGACGGAATTATTTTTAAAAGTCGATTTTCTGGTCGCCAAGGTCTTCCCGCTAATGAAATATTTTAATGTACCACATTCTTATAAAGGGTGTAAAGTGTGGACGGGATCGTAATGTATTCGTTTGCAATGTCGGCAAAAAAATTAACATATTTGCTAGTCAGCTTCCTTCGTCTTTGTCCTGCTGAAAGCAGTTGAATCAACTCCAACAACCAGACGCCAATCGGGACAAAAGGTGTGGTTGCTCTTCTGTCTGCTCCTGCAAATGGCTATTAAGTAACAATAGGTACGAAGACATAACAATGCTTGAGTTTTATAATAGTCACTGCCAAATCATTACTGATCCGCCTACATAAACAACTGTAAATAGTTTTACGGAGAAATGGCGCAATCAAAAACAATTAGCAATAAATTAATACTGAAACATATCTGAATTAATTTGTCTAATAAGAGAAGCTAGGGGACGTGGGTTCATGGATTTTTTGTTGATGCTAATACGAAAAATATTAGACACGTGTCCCAGTGATCTTTCCAATGGGCCCAGGAGCCGAGAAAAACCTTTTGTGTGTAATTTAATTTTTTTTAAATATGGGTTTCCGCCTTTATTGTGCATGTATTTCTAGGTTATTATATAGCAGTCGATTTATCTTTTTAACTTAAAATATGAAAATAATATGCAGGACGATACTGTTAACTATGTTAAAAATATTTAATACAAGATTTGTTTTCAGCTCTTTTAAAAGCCATTGAATAACGAATTAGGATAGCAATAAAAAATAGGTAAGATTAGCCGGACGCAATTTTTTTCTCAGATGTTCTTATTAAAATTAGAAATACACGGCTCCTCTGGATTTTATTTCAACTCAATATTACAACAGTATGTATTTTTTTTTTCATTTATATTCATCTACAACTGTACTTTTATAAAACCAGCAATTGGATTTCAATTTGTATATTGTGACATTATGGGCGTTGTACAGAAAGCTACCCATTGGATTAATAATATGATATTAATCAGTCACACGGTCCCTTACCTATATTATTTTCAGTCATTTACAGTATGATTGTGTATTTTGTTAGCGTAATCTTGTAATTTACTTTATAAACGTCTGTAATATGGTTTGGTGGAGGAAAAAACACATCGCATGTGACGATCTAAGTAAGAAGGAGCAGAAAAAAATAGTCTTAAAATTTTGGATTGAAAACGTTGTAATCTTAAAATATTTGAATATTAGGCCGATCCATAAACTTGGCAGCCGTACATCCAAACTGTTAAAAAGCTTAATTCGTATGATTTTAGATTCTGTCAACAAGGCTTATATTTTCTGCAACTATCAGGTGAAAAAATAAGTACAAAAATTTCTCAAACGTTTTATTTTATATCTCAAAACAAAACAAACAAAATTATACCATTATGTGTAACTTAGAAGTAATTTATTGTAGTAATAAGATGTGATTCTAATTTCCTAAATTTCCGGTAGGTCGGTGGAGTTGTTTCAAAGTTATCTGTAATTTCTGTGATTTTAGAAAAAAAATTGCAGAACATGGAATGAAAATATTTGGTATCTTTTTTTCGAGAAAATGGATATTCTTGGACTTTTGAGGGTGCAAAAACAACTACTTTGTTATTTGTAAAAATATTTTAGTGCATTATAATAGCTGCGTAGCTTGGACACAAATCATATTTCATTATCTATGATACCCAAGTTAAACTCAGCTGTCAAATAATAATTTTGACGTATTGACCGAGCGATTTCGAAAGATGTGTTTTAGCAAGATACAAAATTTTATTCCTTCACTACACCCTCCAATCCTCCCAAATTACAATTTTTGTGGAAAATCAAAAAGTAATTTTTAGTATTCACTGTTTTTGCCTTTCAAGCCTATAATTTTTTCGGAAATGAAAAAAATAGCGATAATATAGAACACGACCCTACCGATCTACCAGATACTTTACAGATATTTAAAATCCACCAAAATACATACATAATGGGCGCTTTGGCCTCCGTGATTAAATTAAAACCAAAGATAAAACAAAACGTTTCCGGCATTTGTGCTAAATTCATCCTTATTTTACCACTTTTAATAATATAACATCTAAACGCTGTTAACATAGGCTAAAATTAGAATAAACCCGCTTTCCAACGGTTTTCTTAAAGTTCAATTTGGATAGAATCCAGAGAAGTTATGAATTTTTAAGAGGAATACCGGACATCCGAGACATAAAAATAACCACTCTGTTTGTTTAATATATTGGATACGATCCTGCATATTATTTTTTATCGTAAATGCAAAAAAAAAATCGACGGACATATAATAATATTAAAATACATACGCAATGAAGGTTGAAAAATATATTCTTAAAAAACTTGATATCTGAGACAAAAAATTGCCAGTCTGTGTTTAATTTAATAAGATAATGCATATTATTTTTTAATCCCAAATGAAAATAACTATACTTATATCTTTGAATATATATGAACAATGAAGGTCGACAATTAAATTTTTAAAAATTACTTAACAATTTTTTCAGTTTCTAGGACCCATTGGCAAGACTCTAGCACACGTAGCTAATGTTTTTCTTTCTGGTATGCCATAGAAAAGTTAATTACACTTTTGGATCCCATGTTAGCCTTCCCTTGTTAACAGATATTTTATGTACATTTGTCTTGAGCCTTAATTATACAAGATGCCTCAGAGCTATCGCGATACCCACTTTTCTGTAAAACAAAGCGCTATACAAATAAATGTTAGAATCATAAAAAACCCGAGATTTTCCCCATCTTAAATTTTCGGATTTTTTAAACGTTACGAGTTATAGTATCTAAATCTATTTTTTGAATTGATTGAATTCTTATTGTACAAAGTGCAATACAATAAGAGTGGAAAATTACTTTTGTGGTTTAAGTCTTGTATATATATATATATATATATATATATATATATATATATATATATATCATATTACGCGAAACAACAATTACTGAAAACTATTAAATAATAATAAATAACGTTAATAAATAGAAAACTAATTAAAAACTAAATAAGCAAATAACCTAGCATTTAACTAAATTATATTACATTGTTTTGATGAATGTGTCAAAATGTTCGTAATATTCTTTCTTCATGAGGCCCTTCTCATCAGGTGGCAGTGTGAACTATGAATATACACTCATATATTAAATCAGACTGGTTATCAGTTTTTTTTTTTTTTTTCAATTTTCGGTGTAGGTGCGGCGGTAGATTGCAATTCTTTTGAAAATGGTACATTAATCAATCCTAGTCAAATCGAAAAAGTGATGACAATAATCGTCAAGGCTACCCATGCTTTTTTTTTTCTTCTTCAATTTGTGATAATTACTATTGCGCTCACTTGCACGAATAGGTGTGGTGTAGAATTTTTCAAACATATATATTATAAATGACTATATTTAACAATTCATTTATTTGATTGCTAAATGAGAAATGAATGGAATAAAGTGTTATTACCAACTACACCATTCCTTACGTTCATTGGTTTTGCAAATATATGAATTTGAATAGTTTTCGTGAGTGTAGAGCGGTAATATTAGGTTTAAATGTACATTATATTATAAATGTTTTTTTTTTTAATAAGACACCATGTACACTAGAGATGAAGAGATATTTAAGAATAGGCTAAGGAATTGCTCTTACTATATTTGTGATCTACATTCCTTTTTCGTAAGCTGTTAAAAGGCTTTTTCAAGATAAAACATGAATTGACAAATAGTTTACGCACCTTCAATAATTAATTATACTTGAATTTTCTGTTTCAGGTAAGCGAGAGGAGTCATGCCGCCACGGTTGGGTCGGCTGAGTCTGTAAGCTGTCGAAGATGATATACTAATTGGATACCCTTGTCCCTTTCATTGTTCATGTTTTTTTATCCTGAAGTTATTCAATGCCGACGTTCCTTTGGTCTTGTTACTTTGTCGGTCCGTTCCACGCAGACAATTGAATGGTAACGAAGTCAATACGCTCCTATATGCCCACAACTTGCGTTGTTCCTTACCATCGCCTGTTAAAATTTTAGATACGATCTAATGGCTTTGTGATAAGATACCTCAAGGTTTGTAAAGCGGTGATAAAGGGTTTAAAAGCCCTAAACATCCGGGGGAAAAACAGCCCTTGTATAGGAGGTTCATGTTGGCGCCCCCCTAATCAGGTTTTACGAGCCGACGATATTTTCTCACGTTGTAGGTAGACCCACATAACTCCAATTCTCCGTTGTTTAAAAGCTCTTTGGGTTTTGAATGGCCTATTCATACGTAGTACCCGTAAATGGCATTTTATCCGCATCATTAGATTTCCATTGTGGATCAAACACTCTTTTGGCGGACCATTACCTTTCATTCTCATTACTTGGTACGTTTATATGTAAAATTCTTAATACAATGCTATTCAATCAAAAGGTTTTTATTATTGTATAAGCGTGTCTGCAGTTTAAATGTTTCTTGTATTTACAATAGTTAAGACATTTTATCTATTATTGTACAATCTTTCATGAGTTGAACTTTTGTTTTGCTAATTGAATAATTTTCACGTGGCAAAAATAGTAATGTTTTTATGTAATATACCATAAAACGTTGTTACAGTTTCAACACAAATGATCTAAAATAAAACACACACATGAAATCAAAGAAAACAAACAAACATTATTTCTGTCGTAAGTGTACTTAGAACATAAATGTACTTTATCTACATATAAGAAACATATCTTTATAAGGCCAAGTGAGATATTTGAAAAGTATTTAACTTCAAATATACATTGATTGTCAGTTAATACTGATAATATGGGAACTTAAATACCATTAAATCAGGTAACCGTCAGCGCAGAAACTATAAAAGCTAATTCACTCACAATGGAGTGACACGCCGTCCGGTTAAAATTGGAATGAAAGGGTTTTTTTTCTATTGCCCTGCTGGCGATAAATTAATTTTCATGGCCGGCTATGTACGAATGGGGTGGAGATATGCGATAGAGGTCCATTAAGGGCCAGCTCCGTCGGCGGGGTGTTGTGCCATTTAAGTCCCCCTGCCCTCTCTTTCTTATCTCCCTCGAAAGGGTGGTTCTGAGTCACAAGGGAATCCAGCTTGGGGTAGGTCTGGAACCCCACCCCAGACAAATTTATACTATTATGGAACATTGGACCTTGTGAGCTCTGGACAAGCGGTTTTTGAAATATAGCAGTGACGATTCGTTTCCCCCTTCTTTCTTGTATAAATGGGTGAGAGATTGTAAATCAACAAGGGCCTACTTACTAAGATTAGATGTGGAGCAATAATTCCATAAATTGGACTGTTTCGTTCATCCTTCATGATATACAGCAGTAGCCATCCCTTCTCCTCTAATTATAGAACATCTATTGGAGAGAATTTATGAAAAGAATTCTCCGCTTATAGAAAACAAATCTATAAAATAAGAAAATGTTTAGAATTCAAATGAATAGAGTTATATTTTATGGTAAAATCACAATATATCGTCTTTAATAATGGACTTACAGTGGTAGAGAGTGTAAAGAAAAGTCGATCTGACCAGGTTCGATTCCAGATGTTTCAAAGATTTTTATTTTATTTATTTTTACTATAGATAGAAAAAGGGAGATTGATGGAAGATAGAAAGAGACAGGGAGAGAGAGTGTGTTTGTGTGTAACTTAGGGAAATAGAAAACACGGATTATTTATTATTACTCAGCCAAAAACAACAACAGATTTTATTGGTAGAGAGAGTCAGGGTGACAGATGGAAAGACTCGGAAAGATGGAGAGAAGACAGAGAAATAGAGAACAAGGATTATTTATTATCTACCCCACCAATAATTAAAACATTTTTATTGGAAGAGAGAGATGTGCGACAGGTTGAAGGAAACAGAGACTGACCGAGAAAAACAGAGAGAGAGAGAGTGAGTTAGAAAGTGGGAAGGAGAGAGATTAGTAAAACCAAATTGTCTCATTACTATGAGAATTTTAATATCTATGAATCTATAGTTAACAAGAAATAATCCTTATAATCCATTTTAATAAACCAAATCTTTCAATGCAATCATAACCATTCCTGAAAATTTTAACATAATTCCCTAATTTCTTTTCAATTTACCAAGTTTACAAATCTAACTTACTTATTTTCATAATGCTGATTGTCTCCCTCTCTTTTATATATAACTGTTGAACGTTCCTTCCACTCTCATTAGTGATTCTATTAATCAGTTTAATGTAGATTTTCGAATACAACTCATGACGTCATTCCGTAGTCTAGTTTAGCAAATATTCAATCGTGCAATGTCGTAATAACAGTTTCATGCATAAAATATAATTTATTATACATTTTTAATATCTGATAATAAATTGGCTTTTGTACATACATTTTTTTTTTATTACAAAGGAAAACACTTTATATATTATATTCATTAATTTCGTGGTCTTGACCAATTAATACATTACAATTAATTAAGGTTTTTAGTTGAGATGAAGAAAAGTTAATGGTACGAGCGGGATTCGAACCCACGATCTTCGGCTAAATACGCCACTGCTCTACCACTTGAGCTATCGTGACCTCGATCCACTCGGACATCAGCTTCCTATCTCAACCCCACCTTATGAGTTTTCCCTCCTTTTTGCGGTGGTCACGATAGCTCAAGTGGTAGAGCAGCGGCGTATCTAGCCGAAGATCGTGGGTTCGAATCCCGCTCGTGCCATTAAGTTTTTTTTCATCTCAACTAAAAACCTTAATTAATTGTAATTTATATATTATGTTGATGTGTGCAGACCAGTAACGTTCAATCGAAAACCTCCTCAGCTATTTTTATTATTGCCTATTTTGTTCAGCCTTCCGCTAGTTCTCCGCAAACTATACGAAGTCTTCGCCCCTTCGTTGTCTTTCATTTTCTATTTTTGTTTTTCTTAGGTAATTTGTGATTTTATTAGCCTGTCTTTCGCCTTCACGCGCCTATTATTGATGGTTTGTTTCATTCATATGTTTGTATGCGTATTGATTTCTCCTAATACATTAGTATGAATAATTTAATTCCAAACTGTTCTTGACTAACCGAAAGCAGACAAGAAAGTTGAAACCTATGACTTGGTTTAGATAGAAGAAATGACTCGAAAGTCTTCTTCTGAATAGAGATTTTTTTTGTCGTGGACACGTTTCGAAATGGAGCGTGAAAAATGAACTTACAAAACATCGGTATGATATTTACCCATGCAAATCAACCAAGGGAGTAAAGAGTTTGATTCGGCTCGTCATCACGAATTGTGAATTTAAAAAAAGTTCATATCAGTTTCAATTGAGTATTCGATCATCATCGGACAAAGGCATACCAGACGTCAAATAACGTTAAATTATCACAGATGTGTCCTCGCTTCTTCCGTCCTATCCTTTATCAGGAATTCGGCACGCGGTCAAACAGTTTGCTTGTTTTGGCTCGGGCCCCACTGCCTTTACAAACAACCGGGAGGACAGCTCGAAGAAATTTATGTTTATTTTACCGTTTGACTAGCTTGACATATCTGTTCGTTAAACTGAAATATAATATATGAGATTCTATTTACTTAATTGTATAGTTTAATGAAAACAAGGTGCACAGGTCGTAAAGAGGCCGGCTCCTATATAATATAATAATCGAATGGTTTAATGGAACGAAAAAACTTATAACAATTTTCTAACAACCCTGTCAAATATTCTTAGATAATTAAAAAGACTCTCTGAAGTCTGCGGGGTGATGGACCAAGTTCGGTAGTGTTCTGCATGTGCTCGCTTTTTTAAACTAACTTTAAATTGGATTTTGTCTTTAGTACGTAAAGCAAAAGTCAAAGTAACTGTTTGTTTTTTCTTCTAAATCGAGTGAATCCGTCGTTATTTTTCGACGTGGCGTGCGATAATACAAGGGGAAAGATCCCGCGATATTTCTGAATTGTTTTCTTATCTCCGGATGTTTTTAATTATGACTATCTGACCTCAGTGTGACTATAGCCTATTAAGGATTAAACTGATATATAAGGAATTTCGTAATATCAATATTTAACATAAAAAAGCATTTCTATAATTAAAGCTTCCATCAGTCGAAAATCACACAATAAGAGCCACTCTATTGCGAAGTAAACACTTGTTAAGCATGTGTTGAATTTAACGCAAAATAAACAAATTTGACAAACAGCTATATGTAAACGCACTTTATTCAAAGGTATATATACTTGCGAACTTCATTTAAAAAAAACTGGCACTCTCAACACTACACGCAAGAATGGCACAATTACACAGAAGACAAACACTTTGAGCCCTGAAGGTGATATCAATAAAGATCGAAGCGTTGGCACGATAAAGAAAATGTTTTTCTGAAACCTACATCACACCAGATCGCATCTCACGATTTCTGAATAATTATCGATTAACGGTCAATAATCACCACACATTAATAAAAAAAACTCTCTCGAGGAACTAACCACACATTTTTCCCAATTTCGCAAAACACTATCGAATAATGACTTGTTGATCTGTTCAGGTCGATGAAACCTAACATTCTTCATCCTCTTACTATCGTTGCATAATCACTTTAGGCAGATAAATAAAATGGCCTAAAATATGTAACGTACGATGAACACGAAAACTGCGGACAATTTCATAAATTTTGTCATAAATTGAACTTTAATCAGTCGAAAGTTTATACAACAGTCCTGAAATTTACTGACATTGAAGCCGGGTTGAACGTTATTCGAATTGTAAAAATTACTAAGTCTTATCATCCTTGCCCGCATAGTTTCGCTGAAATCTGACTATTTAGCAAAACCAACTACACAGATAAAAGTAAAAGAAGTACAATCCTTCTTACATTTAAGCTGTCATATTTATATTGAAAAGTGTCTTGCCATCAAAATTTAAACCCCAATTTTAAAATTATTGTGAAAACATGTCGATCGGTATGCGGGTAGTTGTAGCGCTTTTATACAGGCATTGTCAATAATCCTCGTCCGCCAACTCACTGAAAATTTTCTCCTGGTCGTACATGTGAAATTGACAAAATCGACTGCAAATATAGAACTTGTGGTAAAATGTTTCGTACATTACAATTTACCCAGTTTAAATTTTTTATAATAGTTATGAAGACAGTGTAGTATTGCCATCGAAAGATAAAACTTTCTTAAATATTTATATTTTGAAGCCTTTTAAATTGGTTTTAGATGGTTATAATGGTTAATCTACAAACATGGTTGCTGGTCTGCCTAGTCTGTTGTGCTGTATCCTAGATGTATGTGGAAAAGATGGGATGTATCAGAAAGGAGCTATATATTTAACAAACAAAATATGTTTAGCCTTCGGTTTAAATTATACATTAGAAATTATACAGTCAAAATTTGGTTGTTCAATATTCCTTTTGGTTGGTAGTTAGAATGCCGCTGATATTTAAGATATGAACATTGCGAAAAAATCTAATTTTTACTTGGATGGTCCATATTTCCACCTTGACGGATATAATCACGAAATGTAAGTTTAATGATCCAAGTCGAATTTTTGGACGATGAGTATCAACTACAAACACAACTATGACCGGATATATTTCTGTGAAAAATTCATGAGATGATCTCGATCCACGGTTGTCAGTATGCGCGACAGCCGCCTGTGAATCAGAATAGGCCGTATCACAAACAATAGAAAATTCTATTGCTCAACCAATTCGACGAATTTCCTCCTCATATTTATGTGACACTTCGCAAAACCCATTCATGCGAAACGGCATGTAAATAATTGTAAAAGCTCAATACTCATGCTCATCCGTACTAACGTCCGTACAAAATGGACAGGAGAAAATTATTTACATTTCAAATGTAAAGCACATCACTTCTATTGTGTTGCATCTACAACTATTACAGATTTATACGTTAATTTGAAACTTTGTTTCTATTAAATTCACTAATTTCGTGGTACTCTTGACCAACAAACCATTGTTTCTATTGTTCAGTTCTAATATCATGATAATTTCACCCCTCAGAGAAGTTGACGACAAAATCAATCATTAGAATAACAAGATTATGTAGTTTTGTTGGGTGGTCTGAGTGCTTAACATGACATTTATCAATAGTCTCATCATACCAATCCGCCTATACGATCACGGACGATCAGACAGATGACAAATGATATCTTGTGAACGTATTTCACTTTTCAAAAAAAAAAACTGTTATTAAAAACCGAAAGCCGTTTATAGACCCCCATATGAACTTTCCACTTGACCCGAACGAATTGGAAGAGAACCAAAACGTCTGTTGCCAATCTTTTAAATGGGATGGAATGATTCAAAAACGGTCAGCCCAGGTTCGAAAGGAGGTCCGCATTTTTATTCCAGCTTCAAAGATGAACTTTTGAGTGTTGACATTTGTGACATTTGACTCTCGATTCGATAAGGAAATATGAAATTCCATTGCACGAATCAAACAATTCTGGACATTGACCCTATATCCAAATAAAAGTTTTTCTTAGGTTGTGATCAATTTTCTAGTTTTTTTTTTTTTTTTTTAGCTTTACAGTGATCTGAAACAAATGCAATAAAGTTAATACAAATGTTTAACATTTAAATTATAAAAATAATTTTCTGCGTGTTTTTGACTGGACCATAGCATAATAAATCCTAACTTCTGAAAAGATTTTCTTCTTGCAAAATAAAAAATGAAATAAAAACGGTGTAGCATCTAGAAAAAAATGTAGTTTATCTGGGAAAGTTTCAATAATGTCATGGAAATCACTATGGCCTCAGCTTCTTTTTTACTCTAAACTGGAAAATCAAAATTTGCCAAAAAATGCCACTGCAGTTTTAAGACATTTAAGATCATAGAATAAATTAAGAGCATTAGCAACACTAAGTAATATATTTTTATGAATATTCACTGAAACAGTTGTAAGTTTAATTTGTATATTAATAATAAACCAATGAAATTGTTACCAAAAAGGTTCATTGTAAACACTAATATATATANTATATATAGGTAAAGAAACTTGTTTTTTACAATGCAAGCGTAATAAATTCTTGGTCGGTGGTCAATCATCTTTCATTCATGAGATGCAAGTTTCTATCATTGATGTCTAATCGTGTAATTGTGGTAGACTGCACGAGAAATATGAAACCATAAATAATCTCTTATTAAGTCGATAGCTTCCAATTAAAAGTAAAATAATTAGAGAGTAAAGGAAAAGATCCGCGGACTCTTAACATTTCAAATATTTCAAATTCCTCCTAAATCCATTGAGTCTGGCGGCTAGGAAAAAGGTGCGAGAGGAACTCAAGTAAATCACTTCCACGTGTCGTCAAGGGAGGCCGACGGTATTTCCACAGGATCTTAATGACCTGCAGATAAACCGGAATGGAGGAAGTCAGACGGGGGAATTACCAATATTGGAAAGCATCCAGCATTCTTTCAAAACTGGTGTGTTTGTTGGTCTGCGAAACGATAAAACCATGTTTGAACTGATCGACAGTGATCACTTTATTGGGTATACTCGTTGGTTCACGTTTCTTACAAACGCGTTCATGTCCTCTTTATTGAGCAAAATTAACTATTCCTACACCAGTGAGAATAGATCCAGTTAAATCAGTTCAGCACCAGTTATGTGTCCCCTTGTTAACTAAAAACTAGAATTACACTAAAAATAGGTCCAACAAACCAAGACAGTAGGGATAGGCAGACTAAAATAATAGTAACGTCCAAATAACAAATGTGATAGACCAAGAAAGTAATTATATACGGAATAAAATAATGGTGTCGACCAAACTACAAGGTTCGGTAGACCAAGAAAGCAGTGATAACCGTACTACAGACCTGATAGCCCAAAACAGCAAGGAAAGGCAGAGCAAAATAATTGGAACTACCAAACGATATACCAGAGCTCGATAATATTTTTATCATTGAACAACTCAAATATGATTAAAAATTAAACTATTTTCTCAGAAGACGAATGAAAACGAAATGGTTTAATAATTAACATGGCTATATGTGTGGGAATGTCAAACTGATCCCAATTCACAGTACACAAAGGGCGTCCCCGGGGTGCCAGTGACTCTGGTTGTCCCCAACCCTTTTGGGGCCTAAGGGCAAAAAAGGGGCCTCCCCTTTTTATTTACGGTCACAAATATTGCCGTAATGGAAAGGGACTTGTTGTGGCCTGTTAATTAAGACTGCAGAGGGGGTGGTTTTGGCCACTTGACAAAACAAGTAGGCCAGACCCGAGTCTGGTCGGGTTTATATTTAAATAAGCCGGAATTGTCAGGGAAATCCTTCCGTTTTCGTACTGGGGGGAAACAATTTTGCGGCTTTCACACTTTGGGATGAACGAAGGGATAAAAATCTTCATGATAATTTGGTGGAAAAAAGTGATTATTCTGCCATTTTCATGCAATTCATTATGCTTTTCCTTTTTGCGTAACATTTTTTGTTTAATATTTAAAAAATGGATTTATCGGTATAGTCTATCTTAAGCAATAAAAAAAATTAGAGTTGCACTCAATCTTTTCTATTCTCTGATCTAATACATCTATCTAGTCGGTCTAGGTCATCGACAGTCATCCCGAGCGTTCTTAGTCTTTAATTGAATAAACTAACTTCTCCCAACTTGCTATGCTACCCCTTAGTAGTAGATGAAAGAAAAGATGTGCATAAAAAATAAACCTTATGCCAAACGACTAGCATCACGGAGAAGTTGTTTACAAACAAACATGATTAATGAAGAGTTAATTAGTAATATGTAAACATACAAGCTCTTGAAGTTCATTAGCCTCGTACCTAGTTTAAAACACAACATTCTGGTAACTAAGTATTATAGTTTTCTAAGTTAAAAGTGGTCTGGTTCACTTAGATTTAGTTTGTTTCAGTATAGTATATCGGGTTCGAATGCAGGGCCGCTGGATTCGAGCCCGGGAACATCACCTTACAGTGATGAGCGCCGTGCGAACGCCCCCAGCAGAGCTCTTATAATGTTAGCCATTCTAATTTGTTCTTGTACAGCAGTTAAAAATAGTCTATATATAAAATATTTTCATTTTTCCTTTCAAATATGTAAATAAGTTAAGTAAGACCTGATACAAGAGGGCTTAACCCTTTCAACGCCGATTTGTCACAAAAAATTTATTTTTTGAGAGGTCTAATTATCTTACCTGAATTATTTTGAAAATGTTAGTTCAAAGGAATGTAATAACTATTTTTTACTTTTTTTGTCTAAATAAACAAATATCTTCTTCATAGGTCTTGTTTGGCACTTAATTCGTTCTATTTTTAGTTACAATTTATAAAATCGTTTCGACAAAAACTAAACCAATTTATTTCTCTAAAACAAATAATCTACTTCATCAGGATATAATAAAGTAACTAATAACCAGAAAACTCCATTTAGTTTCTTCCCTCGAGAATGTAATGTCTTTTACATCATCATCATCATCATCATCATCATAATCAAGATCTTCCAAATTTGTTGGGTTCGAACAGTATTGAGTAGATAGCTCCTTCCGACCACTCCTTCCTGTCTGATGGTTAATTATGCTCCGGTACCTCTGTATCTTTAAAACACTATTTTGCAAAGCAATAGCAGAATAAGTTTCAATGAAAAATTATGGGCACTGGAGCCAACTGTTGCCATACTTATGTTTCAAAAGCTGTTATTCATACATAGTAAGCACCTAGTTTTAAAAAAATATATTTTTTTCTTTCTTCTTACACTAGGAAAAAAATTAACTTGATGTGTCGAATGACTTCTTGTGAATAATTCACTATTTAATAGAATTGTAAAACCGCATTGACTGATGACGTAGATAAAAAACTACAATTGTTGAAACGATGGGAAATGGAACATATAAATAAAAGCTAGACAAATTAGCTAGACAAATAGTAAATCAACATAATTAAATCAGTTGAAAAAGCTGATGTCGGTTGCTAGGAACTTGTACTTAACATAGTATTACTATCCGCTTGATCGGATGAAAAAATATAATTTCTTTATTATCCAAAAATATTAATGACTAATAAGGAAAATGTTCATCTTGCAGCATTTATAATGTATGTTTCTTAGCGACCTGTTTGAAGTCATGAGGAGCAATCAAGAATGAGGTAGTTTAGACAATACCTTTTTCATTTTTTGCCGACGTTTCGTCCTTTTGGAAAAAATACAATTTAAGAGTAAATATAAATTTAGAACCAAGTATTTCATACTCACTAGTGTGGTGCTATTCTTGTGGTGTCATAATGGTTTTGGGTGAGTGTTGTGAAACATGAATTTGTATTCTGCTGTTTTTATATGATTCTGAAAGACCCCCCCCCCATACTTTATGTGAGTGTGAAATACTTGGTTCAAAACTTATATTTACATCTTAAATTGTACTTTTTCGTATGTTTTGTAATTTACCCAGCCCTGAAGATGACCCGAATAAAGGTCGAAACGTCAGAAAAAAATGAATAAGGTGTTTTTCTAAACTATCTCATTCTTGACAACTACTTCTTCGTAGTACGACTTCAACAAATTATTTAATGGTAATTTCGAATAGTTTACTCTTTTAACCAAATTTATAGAAAAAATTCTTACAATTACATAGGAATTTATATTAACTCTCCAGCCACCCAAAAGAAACTAATTTACCTTTAATGGCTTTTTTTTTAAATAATAACACTTTGTTAGTTAGAAACTCATTGAGTCAAGTATGACAGTTTAAATGTGCTTAGTTCGTTTTGGAACGCAATGTGTTCAAAATAATCTAAAAATGTCTATATGCAATTGGTCAACGACTGAATTTTTTGAAAAGCCAACTAAACTAATGATTCAGGCAAACCGTGTGAACCTTTTTTGATTAGCCGATCAATAAATTTGAGGAAGGCAGAAAAAATCATTCAGATAAGGTTCATTGCCGTCAGAATTCCTTCGTTGGAGAAAATAATCAATCCAGTCAGGTTCACGAGATATAGATTGACTTTTCTCGTCGGTCTTCAAGTTTATTCACCCTGGATAATGCCGGCGCAGAATTGTTTTGATTGGATCAGCTGTATTTTGTCGTCATCGCAGCTGTATCAGGCCTTTGTAGCTTCAGAAGCCCAACGGCATCTGGCTTTCGTACATCGGATACGGGGTCAATCTCTCTCTGCTCGGAAACGTCGTCCACCTGGCCTATTACTATTCTATTACAGGCCGGGGTCGTATTTCTTCTTAAACACACGCCAATCATTGTCGGACCCCTCGTTCGGATCGATTTCTGGAACCAATTACCGAAGATTTCGGATCGTAAATACGTATCAATGAGACGGCATTTTCCTTGAAATATTTTTTTACGAGATAGGCCGAGTGGGTGGTTCTTTTCATTTTGGGATCGAGAGGTGCTAAGTGGTGCATAGAACCCGAGAGCTGAATGAAGCCCATTGAGTCCTGAAACCATCTCGTTTTTATCTACAAACATTTTACCCATGGTACATAGAAAGCAGAGATCCGATTAAGTAAACTTGTTTTAATCAAACTGGGTAACTACAATATTTAACTCTTTTGATTGTTCTTTCCGTCGTTTTGGTCATTGGTGGACATAAGTCATAAAATTACATTATATTTTAAAAAGTGATTAATAGATGTACACAATTTTTAATGCCTAGTTCCCGATTAATTTTTAATAAGCAAAAGTACTTCATTTAATTTAAAATATGTTCATGACCATCAAATACTTGGCGTGCTTGGTTAATAATTAATCTAAACACGTGTAGAATTTAAATATCAATTTGCAGAACCTAACCATAATGTTGTTTGCATTGACTTCAATAGGTGTATATCCAAACTATAAACTATGTCATATTAATTATTGCACATTAATTTTTTGATTCCACATTTCATCCCAGTTAGAATTCATAGTTACGTGTGTCGGCAGTTAAATCTTTTGATCAGTAATAAAAGCTACTCAGCAGTTAATTTTATTGTTTCGCAGTTTCATCAGCTCAGGGAGAGAGAGAGAGAGAGAGAGAGAGAGAGAGAGAGAGTGATAGATAGCGCAGACTTGATTTCTATTAATAGAAGCTTTAGAAAAGTAACATCCAATGAAAATAGAATAGAAGGAAACGTAAAGAACTGTGAACCGTGCGTGTCCGTCAGGATGGTGGCCAACGTTGACAAACGCTGCCTTGTCAGGAATCCAATGGATATCGCGAATGGAAAAGAATTTCGTGCTTACCGATAGGACATGGTTCGGCAACGACCGGCGTTGCGATGATCACGAAAGTTTTATAAACTTTTTCGCTACGCTTTTTGTTCTCATTATGCTTTTGTTTAAAAAACGGTGTTCCATATTTTCTTTAAATACAGTTAAACAGTCTAACATAAAAGATTCTTGATTCAAACATAATCAAAAGTATAATATCGTTTTAGTAGAGAATTTGAAACTCTTCTAACCGCTTTCTTAGAACCACATTACTCAAAAATTAGGCAGTATGCAAAGAATGGCAAATCCGTACATTACACGGGCAATGACTTCAACCCTCATCAGCTTACTAAGATATACTATTAAACTTCTATTATAAATTTGTAGTATGTGGTAGTNTATATTAGTATATTAATAGTGTAGAAGCTAGGAATATTAGTATTGCCGGTCTCTTATCTGGTAGACATTACCCAATGTTCCCTGGTTGAGATAGAAAGTTTTCAAAACTGTTTTCCTTTCCCAATTGTAAACATAAACATATTTATAAACAAGTATTCCGCTCTCCCATACGAGGAGAAGCTATGAATATGGGCAATCGAACTCAAACTCACACCTCAGCTTTTCAAGCTGAAACACATGCTGACCATAGAAAAATATGTGACACTGGCAAAGTATCCTCATAAGATCAGACAGCCAAGCAGCCCTAAGAGCATTAGCACGTAAAACCTGGGAAAACATAACAATATCATAGGTGCCTGGGCACAAAGGAATTTTTGGTACTGAACAAGCAAACAACTGGCCAAACGAGGATGGATCTGCAAGATATAAGCTCAGAACCTATATTTGGGATAACAAGATCAAACATAGACTTCATAAAAAACGTAAATGTATTCCATAATTGTCGTAGACTGTAAACTCATGATTACAGAACGATCACCAAAACTGGTAAACATATTATTATAGTTAAACAGGGTACACCTACACTGTCATCTGAGAAAACACCTATACAACATGGGTGCATGCAATTATGGCCCTTATTTTCATCAATGGTTATCAATGAGGTTGACGAAACTAACACCCATATTATCTTCGAACACGAAGCAACGGCTCAATGGGGACATAATCCAGGTTATCGTGTAGCCCGGGAAAAACAATTGCGGGGATGACAGTCAATATTCCTACTACATACTTCCTAAAAAATCTAGTTAATTGAACTGTACTGAGGAACTAGGAAAAGCATAATACGTAAAAATGCAGTACTTCTTGGGGAATAGCATAGCTTTCTAGTATCCTTTTCATCATTATCACAAACTTCTTTCTTTCCACTATCTTATTTTTTAAGCACTAATTATGAAGTACAAATTGTAGCCGTTTTGTATATTTTATGTATTGATCGAGTAATTTATTGTATGATATCTTTTTTGATTGACTATGTAGTAAAAATTGATAAATTTAATCATTTGGAAAGTAAAGACAAAATTTCAAATCTTAAAGTCTGTCCCAATTTTACTTTAGTTTTTACTTTTTCTTAGAGATTGATCTAGATCAAACTATATAAAATGAAAAATGAACCAGGTAAAATGAAAATTTTCCTTTATTTCCTCCAGGATTGAAATTTTAAACCTTCCGTCTCGATGAGGTTGATTAAGAAAGAAGAAACAAACGGTGGTCAAGATCCGATAAATTCCTTCGAAATTTCCTTATCCTTTACTAACTGTAACTTTACTTTTACTTTTCCTTTGACCTTTCTTCAACATGAGTTTATACCTCACAATAAACCGAAAAAAATAACAAATTTAATCATTTGAAATTAATTAAAAACCAGCGTAATTAAAGAAATCGGTCTGAATCCTCAATTTTTTCGCATTCAAATTTTAGCCAGTGAGATGACAATGTATGCAATATTACGATATATTAACTAATCGTTTTTCTTTTCTCTTGTGTTTTCTAGGAGTTCAATTTATACTTCTTACGACGTATAAGTTAAAAGGAATGTTGGTCTTCGTCTGATAAGCCTTCCAGCTGGAACTTGTCTAGTATGCGTTTTTATGGCTCACTTTTAAAAACAGCAAACGATATAAAATCAAAAAAATATTTAATCTTATCATTAAAAAATGTTTAATACGCAGCATTTAAAGTTTTTGCAAATAAATGTCAAAAAGTAATTAATTACTAATTAAAGAGGTTAATCTAACGGCTTTTTTCACAATCATACATGCTTGTGGAAAGGGTTGAATATAGATTTTTAGTTAACTATCGGTTATTAGTTTTGTAAAAACAAGCGAGGTATATTTGTTTTTTAAAAGGCTTCCAAGTTGAAAATGGTCTAGGGACAATTAAAATTTAAAAATAATATTCCAAAACCTAAATATTGATTTTTATTCAGCCCTACTCGGTCCATAAATCGTTCTGTAGCGGCGAGGGAGCAAATTAAAAGTCCAATTTCGTAACGATGCAGCCGCTTTAAGCCGTCAAGTTTACTGCTGTGACAACTACCATTTTTCCCCTCTCCTATTATTATTTTTATATTGTAATCTCAACAAAGTGCTGACAGTAAATCACGAGCGATTTACGTGATAATACCTCTGTTTTAAAAGTTACTTTCCGACGAGTGCGAGCCTCGGATTTCACGGCAGGTAAGCCGGGTTGAAGGAGATTCTTTCTTTTTTGTCCTACGACGTTACGTGTCTGGAAAGAAACCGGTAGGTTTTGAAAATTAGCCGTCGCTTTTCAACCCTCGACTGAGGTCACATGTGAAACGGCCACACATGAAGAATCCAGGGCCTAATAGACAAGTTCAAGAATATATTATAACCCTCGTACATCTCAGAATCCCTTTATTACTATCTTCTGCTTAAAGACCTTTTAACATGAATTACTGATGAGGCTGTATAGTTCGAAATTCTGAACACTAACGTATATTTTCATTCGAGATATTGTATTTGATGATCGTATATAAAATCTTCATTTTCGATATACCCATATAAATTGATCTATGTATGTTGAAGGATAATTTACCCACATCAAAAGTATATATGTTTTTCTCCGGGTAGGTGGTCGTTAAGCTCTGGTGGGGGCAAATTACACCTGTAACGATGAAGTTATTATTTCTGTTTATTTAGCAATTTGTATCAAATCAACTTTGTGAAAAATCTTTTTTCATTGCTTATAGTCATGCACTTTAAGACTAAAGTCCCAATCACTTCGTCACAGGTACAGTTAAAGAAATCTCTGTTTATTTCTACTAATTACTTTTAAACCAGCCTTGAGGTTTTCACGCTTGATCAAACCGCTGGCAAACGTTTAAGCAGACTCGCCTACCAACCAACAAGGTTTCATAATTACATCTTAGCCTGTATCTAGATATGGCCCTGTCGACGCCCAGCCTTACCTTTTCCTAGTGCTGTGGCTAGATTGGGCTTGATAATTCACACCAGACCATAAGGTAACCGTGGCCGCAATTCCAATCTGTTTCCAGAAGATCAGGAGCAATTCTGTTGAAGTGAATCTTCGTTTTTATCTGACGAAGACGAAATGCTCCGGTCACGACCTCTCAGACGGCACACTAACAATCATCTGTCAACAATAGAACTCGCCATGCCCCGATCCATCAAGATTCTGTTTAAATGCCTCGTCGACTTTTCAAAAGCCGCCTCAGCAGGAGTTCTTTTGTCGTTCCTTCCGCCCGAAACTCCTCCTTCCTTCACAACGCTCTGACATTTACCTGTTATTTGTGTTGTCGCTGCTTTCACCTAAGAATACAATTTCTATCTATTGTATTATTATGAAAACGTTATACCGTGAGCCAAAACAGAGATTTTCTCCTCTGAAAGTCTTTTTAATTCAAATCCCATTAAATGGACTTCCGCGACGCAGAACGGAAACAGGTTGAACGCCGAGAACAAATAAAACAACAGGTCTAACGAGCTTTTATCACCAAAACTTAATTGGCTATCCATCAACATGTCCGTTGTGTCGGTTGGTTTTGCCTTTAAGCTACAAATTGCTCTTCAATGTGAAACACATAAGGCCGTACAACTACCAGCAGTGTAATAAAATTAATTGACACCAGTTACCCTCATTTCTTCTATGTGACGCCCTATGGTGCGTCCTTTGAGCGCATATTTCGAAAGGGGGAATGGACAATTACTCGACTAGTTCGGGTCCTTCCCCATTCGTGTACAGAAGTGAATCATGAAATGGAGAACACGGAAATCGAGGAATGCCGCCATAACGTGTGGTTATGTATTTAAGGTTTGATAGATTTCACGATTGATGCTTTTGTAAGCCTCTTGGGTATGAATGCCAGTAGTTCCTCCGTCTTAGAATTACATCGTTTAACACAGTTAATAATAGTTTTTATAAAAAGAATTCAATAACATCTTAAATTATCGACGAAAACTATTTGTTATTATGGAATTGTTTCGTGTTTAAACAAGATATGAGGATAAAACTGTGAGAGCAAACTTCACAAGTTTTTTAAGACTTTTAATCGAACAATAATGATCATTTCTTAAATACGATTCGCATTTACATTTCTGTTTGTATTGAAATTTTAGCAGCAGTTAATAAACGACACTTTTGTTTTATATCAATGCCTGATGTAGTAGAGACCTCGGTCTTTCTGGTATGCTAATGCACTCTCCTTTTTTTCTTTTCTTGTTTTGTGAGACGCATTTCGACATTTTACCATTTTTAGCAAACGCTTAAGGCTTGTTTTTGTATGGCCGTCCTTCATTGGGTACCCTTTAAGTTAGCTGACGATAGCCGACGATAGATAAATAAAGATCTGTATATCTTTTCGAATATTGGTGGGAAATGGAATTTCAAGACACACTGAGAAGCAAAAAAAAAAAAAAATGCCGACTCTTGTGCTTTTAGTACATCCTGGCAATCGTTATATATGTTTTTGTTTATTGAATATTTTTAAAGAAAAATATAAGATACAATCCAAACTTTGAATTGATGCTCGTTCCAAGTAGCCACCATCAATCCTAGCTGTCTGGGGCCTTGCGTTGTCATAAAAATAAAACCGTTGTCAATTAATGGCATATAAAAAGCAACTTATGATTACACATCTTCAATGGATCGCGCAGCTGTTTGGGAACCCTCGATGAAGAACAAGTTTGTGCGAGCTTCCATAGAAACGCCTGCTGAAAACATAACATCACCACCTCCATAGCTTCTCCGGAGTGAAAATATTGCGGGGATATATCGCTTTTCTTTCACCAAACCCTCTCTCGGCCGAAGACCGCAAACAAAACCATCATCAACCGAAAACAAGATTCTAGTCCACTCTTGGTCACACCAATTTATATGATTTCTTGCGAAATTTAACCGAGCTGTTCTATGCCTTGTCAGAAGTTCTGGACCAGGCAGGCCTTCTCGCATGTAATCCAGCTTCTGCAAATCTTTGCCTTACAGTGCGTTAACTGACATTAACATTACTGTCTTGTTGAAGTCATTGCTCGGTCAAACAAAAATGTTATAACTATAAGATAATCAATTGAGTTTTGTTTGAAAGATAATTAAAAATATTAAGGGTGGGCCTTTTTTGCCTCTCAATGTAGTTGCAGGTTAAGATGAAGTTGGTAATTCGTGAGAATAGAACGTCGCAGTAGGTCAAGGTTAATGGTAGAGAGCATTTGAGTATTTATCCGAAATTCGTGGGTTCGAGTCCTGCACGTGACATTATCTTTTCGTATTAACCTCGTTGATTATTTTAGTCTATTACTGTCTTTGATCCTGGGGTTTTATTGTAATTGAGTCCACTTTATTTAAAAGTTTGAATTTGTATATTCTTGTGCATGCATGTTGGATTATACCGTCTTCTCTGAGGTCATCGTCGTGTTAAGCGTTGTGGCTGAATTTCGGTTTGGTAAGTGGCTTGGCCGATATTTTTAGGATGCATATTAAGCTTGGTGCTTTTGGAAGAGGGAACGGATCAGTAGTTGTGATAGTGTTAGTGGCATAGTAAAAGGAAATTTGACCATTTGTCTGAGGACTTTTGATGGAAGAATTGAATGCGCTGAATATTGAAATTGCGGAAGCAATCTTCAGTTCTACTGCATAGTTCCAGAGTGGTTGCACCAATCTAGGAATGCAATCAAGCCTTTATTTTCCAGAGCAGAGGAAATGGTGTCAACGATTCACATATCTAGGATTGCTACTAAATGCTCTAAAATGAGTCTTTCAATATGGAGGTTTATGAGCTTTAGGAATGAGAATGATTACGGAATATTTCCTTAAGAGAGGATACGAGTTATGTACTTATAATGTTTCCGTAAGGATAAGAGTGGTATGCAAGATGGCATGGTATATCTTTTTAAAAAGGTAGTTCCTACTCAGAGTTAGTTGTTTTCAGCGATCCGGATTTCAAGCTTACAGCTCATCATAAGGTTGAAGGAATTTACAACCACCTCTCTCGACATGAATTGTAAGGGTCCACCATTTATCATTTCTATTAATTTACTAATCACATTTAAAAATATGGAACAACACACTCACTCTACCATTTATCATTTCATTTGCATTGTATATTGTCGTTAAAAATAAAATGGCCTTCTGGGGAAAAGGTCAAGATTGTTTTCTGGTGTGATATAATATTTAAAAAATTCTATTACCAATTGGATTTTCAAAAGGTGCTTGCTTAAATGAAAAAAAAACACGAAGAAAGGTAATCCTTCGGCTTTGACACTGGTGTGATTTTTATACAGCTCTAATCATAAATAAAGGGTCTTAAATCGTGTTTTTATGTATTAAACTTCCTCTGTAATTTGTAGTTTATAGACATGTATAGAACTGAAATAAGTTAAAGAAAAAGTTTCTATTGCATGATATTTTCAAGATAGTATTAATAAAACTTATACTAATAAAGTTGTAAAGCGTAAAGTGTGCGGTGAATGAAAGAAAATTAACGTTCGATTAATTCTCATAGGCCTAAAGATTAAAAGATATAGCATAATAATAAGCATAAACCAATACTGAAACATTGAATAAAACCTCTTACGGTTATACGTTATTTCAAAGAAAAATGGCGAAAAATACGGGAAATTCAAAAGGTAGGGTTGAGATGGGAAGTTAGTGTCCGAGTGGACTGAAGTCACGATAACTCAAGTGGTAGAGCAGCGCGTATCTAGCAGAAGGTCGTGGGTTCGAATCCCGCTCGTGACACTGACTTTTTTATCTCAACTAAAAACCTTAATTAATTGAAAGTTATATTAAAGGTCTGTACTTTCTGAAGCTCCGCTTACATAAAATTTATGATCTAACAGTAAGATTATAATAAAACTTCAGTGTGAGATGATAATGGTCAAATTATTTGAAATCCGACAAAAAAAAATTCTAATCAGTTTGGCTATTCCTGCTTGTTTACTCCTTGTTCAAGAGACGCTTTTTACCAATCAATCTGGATACTAGATCGTCCATAAATATCCATGTATCTATTTGTTCTCTTATCTTGTCTTTTATTTATCATTATCTTTTATTTTGTCTCAATGGTGTGAATTTTCTGTCAACAGATGTCTTTTGTTGAAAATTATAAATGCTTGAAACATTAAACTACTGTTAATATGTGCCACTAAGGCCACTTTTCTCCACTATTCAACGGTTTATACAATGCATTGTTGTAGGTTTTTTGAGTATTTTTCACAGATAATGTTAATAGAGTAAGAAAAGAAATATAGCGAGAGATAAAACACATTAGTTTTGATGTTGTAATGCCATAATGTGGGTTTCTAGTTCTAGGTGTTGTTTCATAATTTGTGTCGTATGTTTCATAAATCGTGAATGAGATAGTTTAGAAAAACACACAAAACCAATAGGATACCACACTACACTTTATACTCTGAAGATGACTCGAATAAAGGTCGAAACGTCGGCAAAAAATGAAAATGGTATTTTTCTAAATTACCTCACTCTTGACCGCTCCTTCAACAAGGTTATGCAGTAAGTTTAACTTTTTTACTATTGATTTGTTGACTTTCACTTACCTATTCAAAATGCAATCCATAATACTATAGCATAAGCCTTTTCATGTTCCTTGATTCAACTTTTTTAGAAGTTAAGTATCAAAGTTCTTGAAAACTGTTATTTCCAAAAGAGAAAGTAACCAAATAGTAGAATATCAGAAGAAATGGAGACATAAAACACACACCTGTGACCTCTTTCTCCCTCGTTGATTCACAGGTTACTATTATTAAATTAAACAACGTTGTAGGTAGATTTCGGGAAAGGAGCTTGTTCGGTGACTGCTTGATTAGATGAGTCTCCGTTCTGTGGATATTACACGTGAGCACGAACATGCCCACGACTTCCACTTAGCGCAATTAGGCACACAGGCTTACCGAAGTGATGGAAAAGGACCATTTGCTTCCAAGAGTAACTTGTCCTCAAACACCTTTTAGTTCGGAACCAATTTTATTTTTGAATAAGTTCAAGTTAGATTAAAGCGTATTGGTGGAGTGCCAGTGGATGCAAGGCGAAAAAAGGTGATAGGAATAGGACAGTAGGCCAGGATTAGATCTCGCTAAATAATTAATATCTTTTTCTAAATCTGTGCCGGTCATTCCACTTCCTCGCGCCGTCAAAAATCGCCTCCAACAGAACGCTTTTTTCATTCCGCTTAGGATTATTTTTAAAAACCCACCACTCCTTCAGTTACTAGGGTTCTTCTTGGCCTATTTATTACCCTAACAGTGGATTTGTTTTCCTTTCACTTTTACAACTTTAGTGTAACGTTTAAAGGAATAAACTTCATATTTTGAAGAATAGCTGTGTGTGGTCTTTATACCCTCGTTATTGGCGTTGTCAATTCATTTAAATTTATTATTCCACAGACAAATACCATTGTTATATTATTTTTCAGTTGAGTAAAAAAAGCAGACAGGCGGACCAGAGGCTGTAAAAATTATTAAAATATTTAAATATAACATATGTTAAAACATATTTATGTTACACAATATTTGTTTTCAAGTTCAAATCAATCTTATCGTTAAAAATCTCATTTGTTGCCCTTTGTCTTTTTCAACAGTCAACATGAAGATTTGATGAAAATTATCAAACACTTCATTGACTAATTGAAGGGAGTTGTTATCCTGTCTATCATTGAAATCGTCCAATGATCAATCAATCAGTGGTTTAATTTAAAAAAATTTAATTCTCATTTTACATTTGTTTACAATGAAAAAATCAAATAATTTATTAATGTCCTATTCATTTTTAATTTTATGTCGGATTTATTACTATTAGAAATATAATAACGTAATAGATCATCTGTGATTTTTAAATTGCAATTCGTTGTATTCATATAAGAAATGTGTACGTAATTAAATCCATTATATTTCGTCGGATTGACCAAATAACTTGTTTCAATTTATTAATTTTTATGTAAGGTATTGGTTGTAATAAAACAGCCAGTGTCACAAGCGGGATTCGAACCCACGACCTTCGGCTAAATACGCCGCTGCTCTACCACTTCGATCCACTCGGACACCAACTTCCCATCTTGAAAAATGGCAAAAACGAGAGAAAATTCGAAAGGTGGGTTGAGATGGGAAATTGGTGTCCGAATGGATCGAAGTCACGATAGCTCAAGTGGTAGAGCAGCGGCGTATTTACCCGAAGGCCGTGGGTTCGAATCCCGCTCGTGACACTGGCTTTTTTTATTCCAACCAATACCTTACATAAAGATTAATTAATTGTGTACGTAATGTTTTTTTTCCTCCGGTTACTACACTGACTCTGCTCCCCAATATGTGGCATTAAGGAAAGAATCCTGAAATCATCGTCGTTTAAAGCGGAAAGTTCTCCGGAAGTGAAAGTGTATATAGGGCTGTAGCAGGTTGATAAGAAACTTCTAGTACCAATAATTAATCCTCGGAACCGGGAATGGATCAGTTCTTTGCCTATAGTGAGGTCAGTAACGTAGTAAGGAGCTTTGGTAATTCATCTGAAGACTTTTGATTGAAATAGTTAGATGCGCTGGATATTGATGGCTTGATGGACCCCACAATTCGACTCTTTATGTCTAAAATATGAAGTAAAGATTTGTATAGAGCTAGTTAAGTACTTAATGTTCAAATAAATTTCGGCCCTAGAGGTCGAAGTCCCAGTCTTCTTTTATAGTCGGAAGCTCCAGTGTTATTGATTGATGTACAACGGGAGGCAATTTTCGAGCACAGTGTCCATTATCTCCTGTCTTTCAGTTTTTGCACTATTCTCTTCAATAAGCTGAATGTATTTTGAATGTTACAGGTTTCTTAGATAAGTTTCGAATATGGTTCGCGTAGGTGGTAACGCCAATATTAGAAAATGTAGGTAAGTTAGTAGGAAAAATAGTTCACAGGATGGTACCTAACATGCTCCCATGTAGAAAGCCACCTTCTATTTGTACTCTACTCCGAGTATTGTTGCAATACGATTGGGAAACAGCTATCAGTTAAATCGGACTCCAGGATAAGATTGCATTATATTAGGATTTAAGTTGATTTAAGCATAACATATCATAATGTAATATAATAATAACATAATATTAAGGACATCCACTGAAGATGTCAAGAAACCATAAAACGACAGACAGACCACAAACAGAGAAGATTCGCAGGACAATGTGACTGGAAACGACCAAACTACATTCCTTATTTCGCAGATCTCAACAGGAATTCTCACAATATTAAAAGCGGTATTACCCAAGGCGTTACATGAATGCGTGATAAGCAGTTTAATATCTGCTGAATTAAGATGGTTGTTGAATCATTTAATTGACCTTCAGTTTGACCTAGTACAAAACTTAGCGAGAATGAGCGTATCCAGAGACCGCACGGTACAAACGATAGTGACCTCACGTCGACCGACCGTTACCCGCACAAAAAGCCCGACCGTTTAAACGGGTTAAATTTAATGCCGGGAATATCTCACCTGTGCTCATTCAGGCGGCCTTTGAACGGACAATCCGCGAGGTATAATTACGCCAGGGCCTAATTTCCTGCCGTGCCCATGCAAATTGACCGACGGATTTGATAATTGCTCTTGATAAGGAATGCACGTGTGTCCACGTGGTGGCCGCGCCCAGCACCACATGGATCCGTTTCTTATATGACAGATTCCGGCGGATGCTCCTGTCTGGAAAAATTACCGACGGGTTTCCAGCCGGGCTGAAATCCTCATTGTTTACAACGGAGATTGGCGGGATCGGGAGGAAGAAATTTTGTCCCGATCTAATATCGGCACCAACAGGAATCAACAAAGTAAAAGCACTGTAAATCTTATGCGATTGTAAAATATCAGCGGATCAAAGGCGGAACGTTTCATTGATACGAAAATACGCTTTATGAGTTATGCCGAGGAATGGAAGAAGAGGAGAGCGGTTTCTATTTTCAGCAAGCCATAATTCCCAGGTCGGCGCTCAGCTCTTCAAAACCTACAACGGTCTCCTATAATCTTCAAGTTTCAACGTGAACCATTGTAATATTTAAAAATGGTAACGACTTTGAACTTTGGAATGCGTAGCATCCTCCTTATTATCGAATGGTTTACGTTTATATTAGTTCGAAACTGTATTTTAATTGGTTTCTGCATACTTGCTTGCCATAAAAAACCCTAGCATTCTTTTTGAATTGTTATGATTTAGAATAAACATAAATAACTCAAGTTTGTTATTCTTAAAAACCCAAATTTGACCAAAAAAATGTCTGAATTATTTTGAAACAATTCATCGTCAGTACAAAGTATTTACCCATCAGTAAAATAATCCAACGTTCACATTAAAAATTCGACTAAAATCTTTTAAATACATACATAACAAATAGTAATAAAGATTTTCATTAATTTAATGGTCCGATGATAAACACAATATGCCATAAAGTATTTAGTAGGGGGTGCGATATAAGGGACCGATAGGCGAAGAAGACGAAAGCCGAAAAGCTCAACTCACATTTCCAACCGCGGACGAAGAGGCCGACTCAACAAAGGAGGCTGAGGATTACACAAGCCCGCTCAAAACAAGGCCAATAGCAGGTAGAACGAATGGAGGAAAATATCCCGCACGGGATACTCCATCCAATTCGGCCCACTGTCAGATTGAAAGGGAGGAATCAGGGTATTCCTCGATTCAGGTCGAGGTGCAGCAGGCCTTGTGGCTGCCTCTTTTATCCCTATCCTATCCCTAAGTATTTAAATTTTCACCTTGTTTATCTGCATTTTTTGCAGCTCTTTTGGCTGTTGGTTGTAGTTTTTTTTTAAATCCTGTCCATAGTAACCCTATGGACAGAGATTTTATTTTCAACCTGCTCCCATGCTGATTAGAGCTTATTTAACATTTACATTGTATTATGTTATTACGTTCACAGTCTTAAATATGTTTATATATTAACAGTTAAAATGTTCAAGATAATTATTACTTATTTATTTCGTTATGATTTAGTTATTGAATTTATCAAGTCCAGAAATTCTTTTTTATATTCAGAGATAAAACTTCTCTCACACTGAGGCCATGGTTCCACTTCATTAAAATTTTGTAGATTAATGTGGCTCTTTCTCTATCAAATAAGATGCAGATGTATATAATGTGCGGCGTCCAGGTCTGTGGTCCCAAACCACATGGACACCTCGGATCGCACACGATGTTGAAGCGCGCTAGATAGGATCTGTTTTGCCATGGTTTGGAAGAGCCATTGTAGTCTTATGGGGTGGTCAATGATAATATCAATTCAGGATTCGACTGTCGGCAAGTAGCTGCTGGTATATGCTGCATTTTCCCAGATCATCCTGCTCTGAATCTTAGTACTTCTAATGACATGGCTTTTTGGTACTTTTATGTGTCTCCGAGGTCCTCATCAAGGGCTGCTTTTCTTGTCAGGATGTCTGCCCTTTCATTCTCCCAGATCCCGGCATGAGCTTTAATCCACTGGAGGCTAATTTTCCATTGAAGGTCGTATCGCATTTCTCTAAGCGTACTTCTTATTTTTTCCTTAGTTGAGCATGGTTTCTATGATCTTGGATTTTTGATAATGCAACCGCACTGTCAGTTATTATATACAGTTAGTTATTATAATAGTTATTATAATACAGCTGTTATTTCTTTTATTTCATAAATATTTTCTTTAAACCAATAGCTTAGAAAATTTCTGGTAATTCAACCTGGTTATTCGAGCAGCAATCCGCTAATTTAAGTTTCTTCTCTAATTAAATGTTACCTCCTGTTAAACCTACAAGCACAGCCAACTGCATTACCTATTTTACTACTATCCGTGAAAATTTCATGGTGAGCATTTTCTATGTTGGCAGTGTCCGATAAAATGTTCTCTACTTGACGAGGGTGAGACCATTCAACAAATTTTGTAGGCATTTCTAATTCGTATTTTGGTAATTTGGGATTTTGTTCTCCTTCATATGCTGAATGGATCTGTACGATTTCCCGCAATTTGATGTCAATTGGTAGAAATCCTGCCAAGACGACGGCGGCATTGAAAGAGATTGTTTTGAATCCTCTTATTGTTCTCAATGCTATCCTACGTTGTACACTCCTAAGTTTGTGTATATTCTGTTTAATATCCAATCCAGAAATCCATACTGGTACAGCATAAGACAATATAGTTGTTGGTTGTAGTGGTTCTGGTTGTACAAGGCATGCCTTAATATAATTTCTTTATCTGTGATAAATTTTTTTTAAATTTTTTAGTATATATTAATATATTAATTATTATACTATATTATTAATTACTACACTATATTAATTTGACCGTGTTGGTATTTTTAACCCATAGTTCTCTCTTTTGACTTATGTTACAATAGTGGCTACAGTGGTATTTTGAGATATTACGATAAATTGAGTTAAGTGGAGGGGAATGAATATGGTTTGAGAAGAATAGAGTTCAGTTGAATCAAATAGAAATGTGACCAGCAAGTTGTGAAAGGTTGAGCTATGTAGTAAGCAAAGAGTCGAGTTGAGTTGATGATATTTGAGTATAAGAAGCTTCAGTCGACTTCAGGTGAATTAAGTAGAAACGAGAAGTAAAACGTTGAGTAGAATTAAGTTAAGAGAAGTTAAGTGAGAGGCAACCGTTTGATGAAATCTTGAAACCTATTTAATGAAGTCAGAAATAAAAGATTGGTTTGGATTAAAAAACGACAAGTTCGATCTAATTAAACCTGTGAGACAGTGGACAAAAAGGGCGCCTCGGTGTCATTCAGAGAATGCCTTACGCTTCTATTGTCAGCCAACAATTGTTCTCACCTATTTATTTTTGAAAGGTTTGTATTACGAATTAACTGCGGGAGGTAGTTTTAATACGGACTGCGACGATAGGGGAGGCATCGTATTGATAACATTTGCCCTATCAATTTATACGATAAGACTGTGAGTTGTAAATAAAAAGAAAATATTGTATTGATTAGAGTATTAAATTTATATGAATTGGTCGGAGAAAAACCTTTTTTCTCCAAATATTTTATCGACATTTAGAACATGCTTCACGATCATTTATACGCTGTAGACAAATTTGATTGCTATTTTAATAGGCATTTTCATTGTGCCATTAACCAAAAGTTTTAAGACATTTTATCTAAAAAGTATTTTATTGATACATTAACGTCTTTTATTTAGGTAGGTTTTACAATAAAAAGAACATATCAGGGAAATATGGTAGGTGAAGTCTTGTGAAGTGGCCAATACGAACCATGAACCTTTTTGCATTTTCTTTAAAAAAGTAAATCCATTTATAAAACAAATGAAGGCTGGTAAATCTATGGCGGAATAGAAAAACTATTATACCTACCTGCATTGAAAGGATAGACAGGGTATCTCTATTTCAAGGAAGGCTCTGGTGGTTAATAAAAATTTTCAATTAATTATTCTTTAATTAAGGTTTTGGTTGAGATAAACAATCAGTGTCACGAGCGGGATTCGAACCCACGATCTTCGCCTAAATACGCCGCTGCTCTACCGCTTGAGCTGTCGTGACTTCGATCCACTCGGACACTAACTTCCCATCTCAACTCCACCTTTTGAATTTTCCCTCCTTTTTGCCATTTTTTTAGGGTCCGAGTGGATCGAAGTCACGATAGCTCAAGTGGTAGAGCAGCGGCGTATTTAGGCGAAGATCGTGGGTTCGAATCCCGCTCGTGGCACTGACTTTTTTATCTCAACCAAAACCTTAATTAAAGATTAATTAATTGAAAAGAATTTATTTGGTCAAGCTAATAAAAGTCAATAATAATAATGATTATTCGGAGATGGTGAGATGCGGTCTGGTGTGACGTAGGTTTTAGAAAAACATTTTCTTTATCGCGCCAACCTTTCGATCTTTATTGAGATCATCTTCAGGGCCTGGGATTTATAAACATTGTTTAAATTTAACAAATACATGTAGGATGTGGAAAAAAAGTGAATTTATACAATGCAAAAAAATATTTTTATATTCAAAGTATTTCTACTCACTCAAAGAGTTTAATATCAACAATAATAATAGTTAGATAATAATGAACAATATCAGTCGGATTGTCTTTTGGTTGTTAATTTTCCTCCTATCATAAGCTATAAACTTCCAAAATATTTATTTCTGTTTGAAAAACATTGCAGTATGAAATAGTCTCCAGCTTTTGAATCCAATTATCCGGTAGTACGCAATCAATATAATTGTTGTTTGTGTCATTTTTATATTAAAACATCAGGTTTTTGAACGTCTATTCAAACTTGGTAGATCTCACTTGAAAAAATAAAACACTCATTAATTAATCACATTACCCATTAGCAATACCAAATGAAACCATTCCAGAAAATGGGGACTGATTATATAATCCTGGAAAAAAAATTTACATACCTTATAACGTTTTAACCTACGATGGGAAAGAAAAAAATATATAAATACCATAAAATTTTATTTTATTCTGCAGTTTATATATATAAAACTAGAAATAAAGAACCCCCTTCAATGTTATGTACTGTACTTTGAATATTATTATTTGTTTGCGACTCTTACCTTTTAGTACGTTCTGTTTATGTAATGTTGAAATAGGCGATTTTCTAAGGTAAATTAAATGTAAAATGATTATTCCTCAGAAGTGAATTGTACGTTAAAACGCCTCGGTCGCCCCACTATATAATATGATAAACATGAAAAGTTATGGAAAGATTAATTTTTTAAAGTAATTTTATAAAGGTTGAGATTAAAGGGTATTAGAGTTTAGAGATAACGGATAAGGATATAAATAACTTGTTGCTTTCAACAAATTAAATTGATTAATTGCTTCGGGATCAGGGAGAGAAGGATAGTCAATTTATTGACCATAATTCACCGTTGTAGAACAACATAATGCACAATTTCGGATGCAACTTTATAGTTTTCGTATATTCAAACGGTGGCCAACTTTTATTTTAAAACCGTGTAATTTCTGCCGTGGAAGAAACGATTTTCGGTTTCGGGGTCGGCGATTTTCTCGGGCTTACACCCTCGTGGCTGGGAGGGTTTTTAGATAGCTAGGCTCTCAGCCGATAAGGTTAGCTCCAGGAAATAAATTTACGATACCATATCACGATAAAATATTTATTTATTCCTTCACTCCGATATTGGTTAAGTTATTGCTCTCTATGTTCAGAACCCTTTAGAATAAAAAAAACTATTTACTCATTTGTTTTATTCACAAAAATAAGCTTTATAACACAGTTGCTTGTAAAAAATATAAGTTATACAATTAAAAAATACAAATGAAGATTTCGTTTTATTAAGAATCATTTTATTATTCAGAAATCGTGAGATGCGGTCTGGTGTGATGTAGGTTTCAGAAAAACATTTTCTTTATCGTACCAACGTTTCGATCTTTATTGAGATCATCTTCACGGCCTGGGATTTACAAACATTGTTTACATTTAACAAATACATTTAGGATGTGGAAAAGTGAATTTATACAATGCAAAATATATATTTTTTTTTATATCCAATCAAATTATTTCTACTCAATCAAAGTGTTTGTCTTCTGTGTAATTGTGCCATTCTTGCGTGTCGTGTTGACAGTGCCAGTGAGATTTTGCTGTTTTATGTGTACATACGTTGGATTTTGGAGGGATGGGGAAGGATGTCGGTATAGAAAGACATTTTTGTATAAGGAGTCGGCTTGTTTGAGGTAAAAGGAGCCGACGAAGAGAAAAAACGTTGGTATTGGTTCAGCCAGATTATCCTTTCAGGAAATGCGTTTAATGTAAATCCCAGGCCCTGAAGATGATCTCAATAAAGATCGAAACGTTGGCACGATAAAGAAAATGTTTTTCTGAAACCTACATCACACCAGACCGCATCTCACGATTTTTAAATAAATATCGATTAACGGTCACTAATCACCACACAAATCATTTTATTCTCGTATGTCCGTAAGATATATACTAAATCTTAAATTTGACGATCGTATATATGATTTTTAAATTTTTCAAAATTACTTAAAGATGAAAGATGTTAATAGATTATAAGTTGGCATGTATGATTTTCAAATTTAAAAAATTGACAAACATAAGTACCTAAAACGAAAAATTAAAATGACCATCCATTGTACCCTCTATTAATACTAGATATAAGAGTCAATACTTACAATTTATAAAACATAAAACTATAATTTTTAATTACTTTTTTCTGTAAAAAGTGCTGGAGATCCCCAAAGAAATAAAAACGTTACAATTTCTTAAAATTTAGATGTAAAATTAAGGGAAAATTTAGTAAAGAAGTACGTTTACATGGTTAAACGTACAATTGTTATACTAAAATAGATGATAAAACCCACGTGTCAAATGTTTCTTGTTCTAATCTCTTATATCGATTGTAAACATATTACTTTGTTTAATTGTTTAATTTTTGTTTTGTTAAGTTCAAGTTGTATGTTAAGAGATATTTATTTTATTGTAAATATGTAATTCACTTTAGAAGTAAGAGTAGTTCTCTCTCTCTCTTTCTCTCTCTCTCTCTCTCTCTCTCTCTCTCTCTCTCTCTCTCTCTCTCTCTCTCTCTCCTCTCATTCTCACTCATAAACACACAATGAGTTCCTGTTTTATCGATTTGTAATTGTTGTGTTTGTAGTATAAGAGGAGACATTAAATATGTACAATTTTTAAATAAGAAAACGATTCTCATTTAACTAGTCGTTGAAATACATTGTACACCTTTGTAAAAGTCAAATTATTTGGCAATTTTTTTTTAATTAAACAAAAATAATGATAGTAATAATTGTTCTCATTCCATTTTCATTTTCAATACTAGGTTGGAAGATTTGATTATGTTTATCGACATAACCACACTTATTTTAAAAAAAGAAAAAGTATATATAGTATCTTCTCTACAGAATTGATTACTGTCAAATTATATTTCCTACTCCTTAAATCTTTGGTTAATCGTGCGTAAAGTTGGGTATTATTAGGTTGGCAATATTGATAATGATAGTGTTGATTCGTATGTTTTATACAATCCTTAATTATCAACATTTAGTATGTGGTATGGTGGCTGATTACCGTGGGCCCCTTGCAAAATTGAAATTTCAACAAAAGTCAAAAGCAAAAATTGAGTTATAATCGAATTCCGAAACGCTAATGGCAGGTAGTTTGTATTTTTAATACTTATAAATTGTACGTGATGGATAAAGTAAAAGATAACCTTATAGGTCTAAACTTGGGGAAAAAAACGGTGTAGTCATCCATCACTCTGAGATAGTAATGTTCTAACTCATTGATTGTTCGCCCACGCGAACAAAATCCATTCATCCCTAAACTCAACGGTACTTTATCATAATTTAACGAAATGTTATTCTAAACGGAAAACGGCTTAAAAACCCTATTATTTGAGTCGGTTAATAAGTTCATAACAAACAATATTTGATTGTGACATTCAAAGGGAGAAAGTACGTGAATCACCCGATGAATCATACAGGCGAAATTTTGTCGTTGAAGCGTAAGTCACGCTGCAAGAATACCTGCAATGTTCAGTGTGTAAATTATAATTCACCGTGCAGTTGAATTTTGCTATATTTCAAAGTAGGGAAAAGACACGTTGCTTCGTGCGGGGTCGGCATCGGCAAAAGGCGATCATCGTTTTCACCACCAAGTCGGCAATTGTGCATATAACCGGCATTTGTCACGCCCAGCCAGGCGATGGAAGGTGATGATGATTCATCACACCCGTGAACCCTAGACTCGAACTTCAGAGAGATTCCAGTCTCGCCTTGCGTCGACTTCCGTGTTCTAAAATTGAACATGTTTCAAACCGGAGGCTTGTAAGCCGAGAGGTGATCTCACATTGGAAAAGAGTGACGTATCGCTTAAATCCGTCCAACATATCTACCATGAAATTTCATAAACAAAAAACGAATTGCCAGATCAGACGATTTCTTTTGTCCGATTCTTCTATAACGAATTATTCTTTCAACATGAAACCTAGGAGGACATGGTTTAAAAAAAATATTTTTGTGGAGTAGGCCGGAAACAGGAAGAGTCTGATGGACCCTTGTCATCGCTGCTTTGATTGAGATGCAACTGCCTTCAATTATGTCAATCTCACTGGCCATTACATGTTTTCATTTAACGCTCGGCAGCGTCCAACCCCTCGCTGTGGCAAACAAGCACTAACCAGCCTCACTGTTATTCAATTTTCGTTGCGCTTTGTGCCTATGATTAAAAAAACATGATGTCTATCGTAGGAAAACAGTAGCGTAACCACTTCTGTCACCATGAGTGAAATAGAAAGACTTTCGGGTAGACACAATTGTACAATCAAATCCTCATTTACATAAAATATCGGGTGTTAAGCGGTAAAACAGAGAATAAAGCATAACACTAAATTTAACAAAACCACATAAAAGGTTATTTAATCATAAACATTAAGTTATATTTTCGTTTGTAATCACTTAACTATCCATTGACAGATGATAAATGAGAGAACTAAGGTCATAAGCATAGTGCACAAAAAAACGAATGAAAAATTATCCACACTCACTTAAGGTTTTCGTTAATCGCGCGCCCTATAGTACTAATATGAAACAATTATATTCGACAATTTTTAAAATTCTTTTGCTTCCATATATATACAAGAGATTAAGAAGTTATAATTTACTTTAAATTGTGCAGCTTCCACTGTTCACTTGAAGAATTCAAGTTTGGAATTTAGAGTTTATCTTTAACTATTCATTTCATAAAAACTGTTAAATACCATAAATTTTGAATGTTGAAGGAATGAAAGTTGATGGATATGTAGAGAATTGAGCTTATGACTTATCACACCACCGAAGTTGGCTCCAGGTGTTGTCAAAAGTTAGGTCATTTTAGACCCCAAAACATGTAGCTTTTAAATTTAACACACCCACACTCTCACTAATTCTTAATTACATAATTTTCTATTTATATATCATTTACTCATTAGTAGTACTCGATATTTTTTCTCCAACATACTTCACATGTGCTGTATAACTAATCTAATGGGAACTCAATATTCCTTTTCACTGTACACATTCACGCTACTAACTACATTCACTTAATATACACAAAAGGAAACAACAATATCTTTCAGTTCTACATTTTGGAAATGTTTTATTAATTCGTGTAAGTTCTATTAAATCTAGCCTATTCTCGATAAAGAACAACTGCGTTATTAAGATACCATAGTAATTACTATCGTAACGATATTTGGCGGATCCTTAAAATAAAAATATTATTATCGGAATTTGAACTACTACCATTTATCATAGCCCTGTCAACCTGGTAATATTCTCTTGTTATTTATCTTTTAATTCAACTATAATTAAAATGTTCTGTTTATCATCTGAAAAGGTGTGTTTACCTAAACCATCAATTTTCACCAATCCCTGCTATTCTTATTATCAGGAGGCGTTTGGAAAAAAATTGCCCACCTCCCCGCTATAAATAATTACAGCTATTTCGAAAGTGGCCATAGTGAAGCGTTGATCGCACGTTAGATTATGTACGTGAACATACCTTATACAATTTGTTTATTTATCTCCAGTCTCAGGTTGAAGCAACTTGTTATTTGCAGTGGTCGTTGACGGAAAACCATAAATTTCCGTTATCTCCTTCTGAAGGAAACAGGTGGCTTAATTGTGTTTTCAATTAAACCACGGCTTTCGAATTAAGTTGGTACTAGCCTCTGATTAAGCGCATTTATCAGCAGCAAAGGGTATCTCAGTTCCGTTCGAGAAATGTGTGTTCCACGGCGCCAAAGAAAGTCCCGAGTCAGCTTTTCTGGACCGTAAAAACTTCCTAGGTTCCCCTCGGTTTACCGTGTCCATTTTTTTATTTAGTGTAGCACAAGCTGGTCGTCGCGCTACGAATCTTTTATTTTCAAGTAATTATATGACGGTTTTTGAATCGGTCCTTGTGGCTCTTGCTTCGTGCATTGCCCTGTTTCCGATTTTCCACCGCAAAATGCTGAATCATGACAAATGGAAAAGACGCTACGACAGATTCTTGACTCTGTTCCTTGAAAGATCGGCTTTTCTGAACTAACACCACAAGATTAATTCGGCATAACCAGCTATTAAAAATAGCCGTTTATCTCTTCAGACGTCAGTAGACGTCCAACACGCTCATTCAACTTTAAAATTAAATCAACCAATGAGTCTTGTGTCTAAAACATAAAATTACATTCTAACGGAAGCTACAAACCGATTTAACGAAAATTTAAAAAAAGGTTCATGTTATTCATATTGATTTTAATTTTACTTTTTGAAAGACCCGAGGAGTGACAGTACTGTTTGTTTCACAATTCAATACGCGCCGGATACGGCTTCCGCACACATCGGCTCGGCCATTTATGGAAATTAATAAAAGCTTTTTCTAAGCGGTGGATCAAAGTACTCGTGGTTCCGGACACGCCTTTCCAGAGGAACACGTGTGCACCCGGCACTTTCATATTCATGGATCGGTACGGCCCTGAAAGAGACAACTATTACACACTTGACTTAAGGACGGACAATCAGGTTGAATTGTATACGGTTTATTTTAAACAGCTTATGGCTTAGCTTTAATACAAAAGAGAGCATTATTGAGGGTGTTTGTTTCTGTAGTGCGAGGTTTTTTGCGCGCCATCGACCTATTGTAACAGAAGCTATTAAATTATATATAATAAATACTATAATATTTAAAAAAATTTCTGTGATACAATTGACACAAATTTATGTGGGTACGTTGAGCTATTAGTTATTAAATAACTTTACTCAAATGCTCCAATTAAAATATGACATATAATATACACACTGAAAGGCAAAAAAGGTGACCATCCTTAATATTCACTAGTTTTCGTGGTCCGCTTGACCAAATAATATCTTTCAATTAATTAATCTGTATTTAAGGTATTGGTTGAGATAAAAAAGTGAGTGTGACAAGCGGGATTCGAACCCGCTTGAAAAATGACAAAAAGGAGGGAAAGGTGGGTTGAGATGGGAAATTGTCCGAGTGGATCGAAGTTACGATAGCTCAAGTGGTAGAGCAGCGGCGTATTTAGCCGAAGGTCGTGGGTTCAGATCCCGCCTGTGACACTCACTTTTTTATCTCAGCCAATACCTTAATACAGATTAATTAATTCAAGGATTCTTAATATTTTTAATTATCTCCTAGAAAAACTCAATTGACTTATAGCAATATTGATCCGTTTTAAAGGATTAGACGTAAATAAAATACAGATAAAATCTACAAATTGTGTTTACAATTGAATTTTGAAAATAAATCTTTGCATAGTCAATCTCTGATTTGTTGGTTTTCCTGTCAAGCTTCTTTCTAACGTTCCGGTGATTTGATTGTTTTTAGGTTTTACCATTTTTAAGTTTCAAATTTGTTTGAGCGATGGTTTTAAGTGATACCGATTCGGCTAGAATTGTTGGCAGATGGAAACGTATGTGGCCAGGGTGCGTATATTGCCAGAACGTCCGAAGTATCGTTACCAAGATGCTGAAGTTTACTCAAGAAGGTATGAGATGGCAACATGGCATCATGCCACATCCCATGGGAGTTGATCGTTTCACTCTTTCGAATGCTCTATCACTGTTGAGATCGAGCAATGATTTCAACAATTTAGTAATGTTAATGTCAGTTAACGCACTGTAAGGCAAAGACTTTCATAAGCTTGATTACATGCAAGGAGGCATGCCTGGTCCAGAACTTCTGACAAGGCACAGAACAGCTTGGTTAATTTTCGCAAGAAATCACATCAATTATATATATATATATATATATATATATATATATTATGCAGGGTGGGCGACCAAGACCCGAGGGGTTTAATCACATCAATTGGTCTGACCAAGAGTGGACTAAAATTTTGTTTTCGGATGATGGTTTTGTTTGAATTCTTCTGACGGCCGAGAGAGGGTTTGGGGACGAACAAAAAAGCGATATATCCCCGAAAATCTCCCATTTGTGTTTACAATTGGATTTTGTAAATAAATCTTTGAATAGATTTGATTTTTTTAAGTTATATCATTTTTAATTTTCAAATATTTTAGAGTAATCGTTTTAAGTGATAACAATTCGTCTAGAATCATAGTATTGGAAGATGGCAAAAGTCAAGCGTATGAAGTTAGGGTGCTTAATATTCCAAGAACAACCGTCTTCCATTATAACATCAACCAAGATGTTACTCAAGAAGGCATGGATGAAATGATAGTTTTATCGTTTCGAATGTACACTTTAGCTGTATGAGCTAGATTATTCGGAGATCGTGGGATGCGATCTGGTGTGACGTAGGTTTTAGAAAAACATTTTCTTTATCGTGCCAACGTTTCGATCTTTATTGAGATCATCTTCAGGGTCTGGGATTTATAAAGTTGTTTAAATTTTACAAATACATGTAGGATGTGAAAAAATTAGTTTATACAATGCTAGAACATTTTAGATTTAAAAGAATGAAATGCTAGCATTTGTAGCAGTGTATAAATTCATTTTTTTATTCTAAAATTTTATAGCATTGTATAAATTCATTTTTTTATCTAGAATTTTCTAGCATAAATGTATATATATATTTTTTTAATCTAAAATTTCTAACATTGTATAAATTCATTTTTTCACATCCTACATGTGTTTGTAAAATTTAAACAATGTTTATAAATACCAGGCCCTGAAGATGATCTCAATAAAGATCGAAACGTTGGCTCGATAAAGAAAATGTTTTTCTAAAATCTACGTCCCACCAGAACGCATCTCACGGTCTCCGAATAATCATTGACTAACGGTCACTAAACACCACACATTAATTACTAGCTAGGATCGTTGGTGACTATTTGGAACGGGCTTCAATTCAATTGGAGTGGCCATCATGCAGACCCGACTTAAACCCTATCGAACACCTTTGGGACGAGTTGTCAAAGAGGATGACAAAAAGTCGATCAGTGGTTCATTGTTCCATATCAATACTTTTGGTAAAATTGTTTTATTTAGTTTATTTTTTATTTATCTATATCTTATATTTTTCCTTAAAAAATATCCAGTATACCATAAAAAATAAAAACTATAAAGAACGACAGAAGAACAAGAAACAAAAACGAGGGTGCCCACTTTCATTTGTCTCTCAGTGTACATATAAGTTGTTATATAAATATATGTATAGTTAGTTTGCTAATACATTTATTAGAAGCAGAAATAATGCTGCATAATAAGGTGAACCAAACTTTCTTCTTTCTTCTTCTTGTCCAAAAATTTGAAGATTGAATCGATTAGCAGTTGAAACTCTTTCCTCTACTCTGGATTCAGAAACTTGCTCAAGGGCCAATAAAAGCATTTGATAATTATACGTTTGATCATATACTCCTGGCAGGCATTATCTGTTGACAGTTATACAGTCGACCGTCGCAGGAACATGTTTCAGATGTGATGAGATTAAATCTCTTCAAATAGGCAGCGAACTGATTCTTAAAGTTTGTTCAATTTGTGTGTGCGTACGTGCGCTTATTATTTGATTTTCAAATTCTTCTAATGCAGGCTTTCTCGAGAGTGCATCTGCTTCTGTAATATCCTTGTCTGGTGAATGTCGAATGGTGAAATCGTATTGCTGTAGATAATATACCAATTCACTTAATTCCTCATCTGTTCTACATTTTATTTTTTTATAATTTTCTAACGGCTTGTGGCTTGGAGATAACTACAAATGTATGAGCCAGTGCTGCCAGTAACGCACTGCTTCTTTGATAGCTAAATATTCCAGATAGATGGCTTTCTTTTTTTATTGTGTAGGCGTCCAATTTTTTTGAAAAGTTAGCCATTGCATTTAGTTCACCATTATCTTCATTTTGGTTTAAAATTGCTCCTATATCCAATCCACCAGCATCCTATAAAACATTATATAAAGAAACATGAGCCGATTTGGTTCAAAAATTGCTAGAATTGGACTTGTGCAAAGGCCTACTAAAAATTATTTAGTCCATTTATTTGGACAAATAATTGATCACACTTCTTAATCCATTGGAAAGGATTTTGCGGACAAATTCGTTCTAAAGGTATAGTAGAATTTGGTAAATATTTATAATAAAAATTTAAGGTCTTGGGAACTTCCTGATTGATATTAAATTATCATGGTGAGGACTAATTGTATTGTTCTGCCCTAAATATTTAACTCAACGCTGAGAAAAATTAAATTTTATTAATTATCCATCACATATGCATCTGATGTACATGAAGTAAGTACATGTTACATTTTTCTCAGAAATTCATACTAACGATTAAGCTGAGTAATCGCAATTGAGATATAAGGATCTAAAGATTTATGTGCTAGTTTTAATTATATGCCCTAAAAAGGGCGAGAAAAGGCAAACTAATTATTCTAAAGATATGATATATCAGTTCTTTTTTACAACGGAGGTTTGGTTTAAATTAAGTGGTTGATTATTACTTGGTCTATTTAGATATCCGTTCATTCATGCAACTGTTGTTAACAAAAAAACACGTCTTAATTGAAATGTGGTTTCCGAATTGAAGTAGCAAGAACAGGCGAAACACATAGAATCAATTGTCAAACCAAAAGATATTATTTTTACCCTCCTGAATGGAGCTGTTCCTCGCAAAAATTAATTAAAAATCCTTGTTTGCAATAGTCTAGCGATGAACTTGTCCACGCATTAATCAAGGAAATATCAATAGAGTTATGAAACAATTTGATAGTTAAAGCAATTTGCACAATTGCTGGGTCTTTATTGGTTAAGTAGATTCGTTGCATGACAGTGGCCGCAACTCTTTCATCATCGGCAAGACTGAATCTACTTAATGCCCGAAATATGTTCTATTATTTTGTTTTGAATTAATAGAACAAACAAAAAAAACCTTCTTTTGTTACAAAGCCTGTTATCTACATTGTCCCTAATCACTCATTCCGTAATTTTTTCGTCCAAAGGGGACTTTTAACGTGATTAAATGGAAGTTCGCGTAGGCTTCCGCCTCCAGCTTTTACGGCCTTTCGCTCGGTTGGGTATCTTGGCAACATAAGACTGCAGCTGTCCGGCTTTAAATTTCTTGTCTGTTATAAACGGCAGGCGTTGGCTTCTGGCAGAAAAATTCCCCCTTCTGCGAAGCCCATACATTCCGTGATCAACAGACCAAAAGGAAGAGCCATCCGGAAGGAACTTAATGCCTGCTTTGGAGATTCTATTGTATTTTTTAACACTCAGAAGGATTATTATTAAATTTTTGACTTCAAGAAAATTTATTTTTATACATTTTTATAAAATAAATCATTTTGGTATACATTTCCTCATTTAACATTCCATGAACTTTAATATAACAATTATTCGGAGATGGTGAGGTGCGGTCTGGTGTGACGTAGGTTTTACAAAAACATTTTTTTTTATCGTGCCATTTATCGTTTCGATCTTTATTGAGATCATCTTCAGAGCCTGGGATTTACAAAATTGTATAAATTTTACAAATACATGTAGGATGTGAAAAAGTGAACTTACGCAACGCTAGAAATTTTAGATTTAAAAAACAAGAATTTATACAATGCTGAAAAATGAATTTATACGATGAAAATTTTACATTCAAAAATCATTGTATAAATTCATTTTTTTTAATCTAAAATTTCCTAGCATTGTATAAATTTATTTTTTAAATTTTTTAGCATTGTATAAATTCATTTTTTTAATTTTTAGCATTGTATAAATTCTTTTTTTTTTTTTTCATACTAGATGTATTTGTAAAATTTAAACAATGTTTATTAATCCCAAGCCCTGAAGATGACCTAAATAAAGATCGAAAAGTTGGCATGAAAAAGAAAATGTTTTTCTGAAACTCACGATTTCCAAATAATTAACATTTAACTTTTACCAATCCATGAACTTTAATATAATAATTATTCGGAGATCGTGAGATGCGGTCTGGTGTGACGTAGATTTTAGAAAAACTTTTTTTATCGTGCCAACGTTTCGATCTTTAATTATTCCGAAATCGTGAGATGCGGTTCGGTGTGATGTAGGTTTGAAGTAGTAGAAACCTACATCACACCAGACCGCATCTCACGATTTCGGAATAATTATCGATTAACAGTCACTAATAATCAGCACACGTTTCGATCTTTATTGAGATCATCTTCAGGGCCTGGGATCTACAAACATTGTTTAAAATTTACAAATACATGTAGAATGTGATAGAATGAATTTATACAATGCTAGAAATTTTAGATTAAAAAAAAAGAATTTATACAATGCTAAAAAAATTTAGATTAAAAAAATGAAATTATACGATGCTAGAAAATTTTAGATTCAAAAAAGCATTGTATAAATTCATTTTTTTAAATCTAAAATTTCCTAGCATTATATAAATTCATTTTTTAATTTTTTTAGCATTGTATAAATTCATTTTTTTTTATTTTTTAGCATTGCATAAATTCATTTTTTTTTATTTAAAATTTCTAGTATTGTATAAATTCATTTTTTCACATACTATATTTGTTTGTAAAATTTAAACAGTGTTTATAAATCCCAGGCCCTGAAGATGATCTCAATAGAGATGGAACGTTGGCACGTTACAGAAAATGTTTTTCTAAAACCTACGTCACACCAGGCCGCATCTTACGATCTCTGAATAATCATTGACTAACGGTCACTAAATACCACACACTTTATTATAATAATAATAATTGAGAAATTTATTGTTTTCTTCCGGTGCTATGATCCCGACAACAGACAAGATTCTGTATAAAAAGTAAATTTAAGTACCAATTAAAGACAAACGAACACGAATTGGACGAAACCCCTTATATGTCATTTGCCTTGGTACCAAATCGACATACCTAATAAAACATATGACGAAGCAGTAAAACACTATAACGGCTACATTTATTTAACGACCCTGTGAAATAAAATTGTATTTAATTACAAGATAAATTTGTGAGTACTCCGCTAATGGGCATCTCTATTAAGGTTTCTTAATTGAAAGGAATTAAGAAAGATGCCACGTGCATTATGGGTGAACGTACTCGTGGCATTTTTCATCCCCTTGTAAATAATAAAATATTTAACAATATAAATTTGTTACAATGATAAATTAAAGCCAGTACGCCTGGATTATTTTGTTTTATTGTTTCATTAAACAATGCTTGTTTTCTATGTTAAAATTAAGGGAAAGTTCAAGAAATCTTCAACCACGATACAGAAACGATAAAGAATGCCTTCCTCCAGCCCACATCGGCGGTTCTTTTTGCAAATAAGCAAAAATGAAGGATAACCAATTTTCCTTGTGCATCAAAGATCCAAGAATGATTAAAACAACAGACTGTTTAAAATAATCTGTTTCTATTATCGTAAAAATTACGCATAGAAGTTATAAATAAAGATTATGCTCTGTGTATTTATATGCGTGTGTGTTAATTTGTCTGCTACTAATTTGGCCAATGTACACACCCTCAACCTAACAAAACAAAGATTGATAGTGGATTTTTATCAAAGTCGGCCAGGGCGATTTGTAGCATGTTCGAGGGTGAAGTACAGGCCTTAATTAAATAAGGGCTACGCCCGGAAAACGCCCTTGATTTTCGCGGAAAAAGAAACTTAACAAGAGAACTATTACCGGTGTTCTTTTTTCCCAACACAGAATAAGAATGACGATATAAAAATGAAAAACCTTTTGTTTAACAAAAAATTGTGTTTCCTTAACAATGAATTTGAATTGTAATAATCATTGCACAGCGTTCTTGTAGTCAACTTATTAATTTATATTTTAATTATACAGATATGTGCTAAGGATCAGGAACAGCAAGGAAAACCTGTCTTTAAAAATGTCCACCATTAATCACCACTCATTTGCTTTACTATAAAATTGAAATCATATTATTTCTTTGTTAGTAATTTTACAATTTTCTTGTTCATAGCATATGGGATGCCTTCTCCAGATGATGATTACAATAATGATGATATTATAAATGATGATCTAGTGGATGATTATGACGATGAACCAAAAATGGTGTCCAGAAATGAGAATTACACTGTTGCAGTTGGTGCAACAGTTTCATTACCTTGTAAGATCGAAGGAGGTATGTGATAATATTTACACTTGAATTATTAAAATTTCAACTATTCCTAATACAAACTTTTTTCTCAGAGGATCCAGTAGTACAATGGACTTATAGTGATAGTAAAAGGGAAAAGAAACCTGTACGGCTTTTTTTCGGCACACACAGGCAAGAGGCGGACCATCGCATATATTTGTCAGCTGATTTTACATTGACAATATCCAATGCCAATCTGAAAGATTCTGGTCAATACAAATGTATCCTGGGGTTTAAAAATGTTACAGAAAATGAATTAAACTCAGTGATGTACTACGTAAGAGTCGGAGGTAGTACATTCTCTAAAATTTTTAATTTTATGATCTAAAAAAAAAATTGCTCACAAATCTGGCACCTTTTTTTAATCAGCACCCACCCCGAAGATTGCTGCAATGAGACCGGCCAATTCGCAAACTCTAATGATAGGACAGCCTATGACTTTTATGTGTGAAGGCCAAGGGAAACATAAACTGGACGTTTACTGGTTGAGAGAATTGAAATATTTAAACCGTAATGAAACGATTAACAGCAGAGAAATTAAATATGACAAGGTTAAACCTGAACACGCTGGTCGTTACACATGTGTAGTCAAGAATCGAGATGGTAAAGACATGAAGACTGTTGACTTAATAGTCCTTGGTAAATTTTTGTCTATAATTCAATTCCAAATTTTCAATTTTATTACTTTTTCTTAATTTATTTGCTTTCATAGCACCTCCTGTAATGAGTGCTGAGCGCAGAGTTGTTACAACGTCAGAAAACTTTGAATCTGAACTTAAATGCATTTCTGCACCGAACAATGAAAAAATAGAGGTAAATTTTACAGTTTTAAATTTAATTTGTAAATGAATGGATGTATGAATTATTAAAATAAGGAAAACCATGTATTTTTTTTTTTTAATTATTCATTATGTGCATTCATAGATAATACATTTAATTTCTTTTCTCCATCAATAAGATATTTATGAGTACTTTATTGTTTTGATGAATTCCCCAGGTATTCCAACATTAAGTAGTTATTATTAGTAGTATTATGTCTTATTAAATATTTTAGGTAACTTGGTACAGAGATGGGCAACAAATCATTCCTAACGATAAGAACTATTTTGTCAATGTAAATGGAGATGATAAATCAGTAAAACAGTACACTTTGAGAATCATTCCAACAAAAAAGAACGACTTAGGTACATATGAATGTACAGGAGTTAATAAGTACGGAAGAAATTCTTCTGTGATAATGCTCATAGGTAAATTCATTCTATAATACCAATCAGATGAAATGTTAAATTGTAATGTTTGTTTTAAAGATGAGCCTTTGCCCCCTGTCTTATTAAGTGGAAATCCAAGTGGAGATAATGGTTATGTTTTGACTTACATGTCTGAAAGCCAAATTAAATTTCTTAATTATGAAATGGCATATAAAAGACAGCAGGTAATGTTAATAACACAAACTTCTAATTGAATCCACTAATAAATTCTGTTACTTTTATTAATTAGGATGATGATTGGATATATGAAAAAAATGCCTTAGGCAGTAATGAAAATGTTTTGGAATTTTCCCATACTTTTAAAGATCTATCACCTCATACATACGAGGCAAAGGTGCGAGTGAACAACTTAAATGGATGGTCTTTGTGGTCTGAAGTAACTCATTTTTCAGGGCGTGAGTATATTCAAATATGAGATAAATATGCAACCACAAAAGTAAGCATGGCTCCCAATAATCCACTAAGCATAATTTTTTATGATAAATTATTTTTTAAATTTGTTGCTGGGAGGTTTTAGCTTTGCTTTTTTAAGAACTAGAATTACTAAATCAGTTAATCATTACAATTCAGCACATTTTTTTATGTTTTGCTTGAATAATTTTATTTATTGATTTTTTTTTTGTATTGCACTTTTTTTACATTAATATTACAGAATCTACTATGGCCAAAGAAAAAGAAGTTGAAGTCATGCAATCTAAATTACTAGGTAAGTCAATGCACATTTATTTGTATAAATATATTATTTATACAATGCTTTTTGTTTAATAAATACAAATAACAATTATGTTAATGTTATTGACCAGCAATTTTTTTAAATTTAGGATTGGTAGTGTTTCAGTGTTGTATTCCATGCTAAGGCAATTTATCAAGTGCCAGGTTTTTGGCCAATATTTGACCTTCCTCAGAGTTAATGTTGTTATATAAATTACAACACCAGTCGTTGTTTATCCTCTGAAGAGTAAACATCGGAGCGTTATCTACTTGATCCCATCCTCCTTGTATTTCAAGAAGTGTTATATTCAGTTCATTTATATACTGCAAATAATTTTTATTTTCTCAACTCTGATCATATTACTACTTCGATTTCGTTTTATTTTATTAGCTCATCCTTCATGATGGAGGCCCCCGGCCCCATCTCAAATACTGAACCCCCAGACAAAATACCCTGTATAAATACGAAAATGAAATGGTGCCGTAAGTTTCTTGTCATGACTTTAGAACATGAAAAAATCTCTNGTCTAGTTGCCAGTGGAGGAGTATGCATACTAATTAAAAATGATATTCCTCACAAACCTTTGGACCTCACAACATATTTACAAGTGGTAGCAATCAGATTACTCTCCCCCAAACCACTTACGATCTGCACTATCTACTTTCCTCAAAAACTCTTCCTACACGACCTTGAAGACCTATTCCATCAACTTCCACCACCATTAATACTTCTAGGAGACTTCAATGCACACAACTTTCTTTGGAACGGAGATCATATTGATAAAAATGGCAAAAATCTCGAGGCCTTCATCGGCAAATATCAACTGAATATTCTAAACTCGAGAAACCCCACTCATTTTTGTGCTCGCTCAGGAAAACTCTCTATAATTGATCTCAGTATTATTAGTCCTTCACTCCAGCCTCGCTTTAACTGGTACACCTTAAACGATCTTCATGGATGTGATCACTTTCCAATCCTAATTAAATCAAACCTCCATATCCCTTTGCATTCCCCTCCAAAACGCTGGCAACTTCATAAAGCTGACTGGACGAAATATCAAAATAATGTTCATCTTAACGATCTTGATCTAAACGAATCCAATATCGATGTCCTAATCAATGATTTAAACAAGAGAATTCTGAACGCTGCCAACTCAACCATTCCGAAAACCAATCCCAACAAATATACCAAACTACCAATTCCCTGGTGGACCCCTGAATGCTCTCAAGCCATATACGAGCGCAAATGTACATTACGAAAATTCCTTCGGAATCCCTCCACATCCAACCTTCAATTATATTCTGCTGCTAAAGAAATCGCCCGACTCGTAGTCAAAAAATGTAAAAATCACTCATGGTCAAATTTTCTTTCAAAGGTCAACCGACATACGCCAATTAAGGAATTTTGGTCCACTGTCAGAAGGATTATGGGTCATGGTTCTTCCCCTCTGGTATCCGCCCTCCAAAATGGAAACAATATAACCACAGATCCTAAGATGATAGCTGAATTGCTCGCTAAAACTCAATACGAAACATCAGCATCCTCCAACTTCTCCTCTGATTTTATTTTAATTAAAACTTCAAAAGAAGCTACCCCTTTACTTTCTGATAACAATCAACATGATGACCCGCCGAATCTGCCTTTTACTTTTGATGAATTTACTCATGCACTATCTTCTAGGAAAGATACTACTCCTGGACCTGATGACCTATGCATTGGAATGATTAAAAACCTGTCACACTCCCAAAAGCTCACCATCTTAAACATTTTCAATAAAATTTTTAAAATTCAATCAGCGATATCTCTGGTAAACGAATGGCTCAACGTAAATGGCTTCAAAATATCAGAAAGAAAAACAGTCGCCATTCTCTTTGCTAAGAAGCAACCTCATCATATTCCTGTACTCAAATTAAATAACAAAAATATTCAATTCGCAGACTCCGTACGTTACCTAGGCTTAATTTTTGATAAACACTTGAATTGGAAACTTCACCTCAAAACAATAAAACAAACATGCCTTTCATCATTAAATCTATATCGTTTACTGTGTTTCACAAATTGGGGAGCTGATAGAAACAGCTTACACAAGCTTTACAAAACACTAATCCTATCCAAAATAGAATATGGCTGTATTGCCTACGGCTCTGCCAGTGAAAATACCCTAGAAATTAAACACTGTTCAAAACGCGGCGCTGAGAATGGCGATAGGTGCTTTCTGTACCAGCCCCATAAACAGCATAAATGTTGACGCGGGCGAACTACCCCTAAAATTTCGGCGACGCCTGATAGACCTTTTGTTCTTTGCCTAAGTAATTTCCCATCCTCAACATCCACTTCGTTCTCTCTTTCCCAATAATCGACCCCTTCCTAATTTTCCAAACTGGCACATCCCACGTTTTTCTTTTCCACTAAGAATTCTAATAAACCTTCAAGACTTAAAGATCGAAGTACCATGTATCCAAAAACAACAAGCATCGCCTATCCCTCCTTGGACTCTTCCATCCCCTGTACTCTTCCTGCAGCTTTCCATCTTTAACAAAGATAATACTCCCCCAATTTTATACCATCAAGAATTCTCCAAATTTTCGTCCTGTTATCCACTTGCCGATTTTATATATACCGACGGATCCAAATCCGATGAAGGTGTGGGATCGGCCGTCATCTCTCGTTCTTACAGTTTCTCACTTCCTCAAGAATGCTCCAACGTTTCTGCCGAGCTTGTTGCCATTCTTAAAGCTATCACCGTTATATCTGTCTCTCATAAAACTCTCATACTTTGTTCTGACTCACTCACAACCTTAATGTCGATCAAAAATATTTTTTCTTACAATCCGAGCATCCAAGATATCCTTTACAAACTAAAAGAACTCTCCACTCAAAGTGTTAAAGTTTTTTTCATGTGGATCCCAAGTCACATTGGCATCCAAGGGAACGAAAAAGCCGATCAGTTAGCTAAAGAATCAATTTCGTGTGTAATTCCCTATACAAAAGTTCCCTACAAGGATTTCTGCACACATATCAAAAACATCATTTGGAAAGAATGGGAGCGTGAGTGGAATAGACAACACACTACAAATAAACTTTTCCAAATTAAAAAAGAAGTTAAACATTGGCAATCCTCAATTCGAACCACTAGGAAACAACAAACTGTTCTAACCAGACTAAGGAACAAACATAAAAATACACCAATGTTCTACACCTGTCAAACACCAGTCACAATTAAACATATCCTACTGAACTGTCGACATTATGCTCCTCTCCGCACATCGCACCACTTCCCAAACAAAATATCTGAATTATTGAATGATCAATCCCCATATTTAGACGCTGTCTTTGATTTCCTGTCAGAGGCAGGCTTAATTAGTGAAATATAAATCATACTTCTAAAAAAAAAGAGACAGTAATTAGTTAATGGACAAGAGTATTTTAACATCTATTTTTGATGGCAATGCAATTAAACATTTTTAGTATATTGCAAGGTAACAGGTGTTTATATAAAAGTAGTTTAAAGTACATAATTAAATAAATAATGTAACAATAAAACAGACAGATATTAGCCCAGAGGAAGATCAAATATTGTCTGAAAGCTTGGCATTAGATAAATATCCCTTAGCTAGACTGCAACACTGGTACACTACCTATCAATAAAACATGCATTTCTGATACTTTTATAAATCGTGAGCACATTATAAATGAAATTTATTTTTTCAAACTTTGAAAAAATCCTTTTAAAACACCTAGATTTACATAAAACTATTCCTTTCCATCAATTCCACAATTCAGCCATGCTTCAAGATTGCTGTCACATTGCTTCAAATTAAGGTGCAACAATGAGTTCTCAGAAGCAAAACTGATCCAAACCGGTGCCCCATAAGCGAACATTCTTGGTTTCCTAAGTGACAGTCATTATTAATTTTGAATTCTTTGTAATAAACATTTATTTGTATTTATTACATCAAGTTTTTTCTCCAACAAACTTTTTGGTGTAAATCAATTAGATTTTTCTTTTTTCTACTTTTCATTTAAATTGCTGAAATTTTATCTTGTCGAATTACCCTTGGAACTTAGTTGAGCTTATTTTAACATGGTTCAATTTTATTACGGAATTTCAATAAGACACTGTACCTCCATAAATAAGTACATAGCTAGAAATTAGTAGGATTTTGTTTTAAAATAAAAATTGAACTTATAATTAAGCTTATCATTCGATTGAGGATTTAAAAATGATTAGTTGTTCAACAAGCATAAATATTTTTAAATATTTGATCAATTTGAGATTATTTTTAAAAGCACGTTCTGGCAATTCAACATTAGTTCATTAACAAAGATAAAACCGACTCGAATCACTTTTTGTTCACACTTTTCAATAAAATTTGGCCAACTTTTGATATGGAAACCATTGAGCATTCTTTCTTATATATGGTTCTAATCATCTTAATTTTCTTCTTCAAATCAACAATAGTTAATATGACAATTTTCGTTTGTTTTATGATAGAACTCAATACATTTTCATGTATAACTTTATTTTTTTACTCATCAAGTTGTATCGCTATAAGGCCATAGGGTTCATAAATCTTAAATATTGACAATTTTTATGCCAAATACCCCAAGAAGCATTGCCTGGTAATACAAGAATCAATAGAAGAAGCAATAGTAAATCCGGTAATTTCTTTGAAAATAGAACAAAAAGCATTTTCTCCAAAGAAATACTTGTGATAAAATTCCAATAATATTACCATCCCACTTCAAGTCCACCTGAAGCTCATATTTGTTTTTTTAACTGTTATATAAACAAAAAACAAAACAGTGTAAAAGTTGAACAACAGTCCACTGAGATGTTCACATGTTTCAAGTCATATTTGAAAGTTTGACTGGATCAGAAAAGTTGAATTGTGAGAATGTTCCCAAACTAAACCTACTGTTTGTATCAACACAATGAAAATATATTTTATTATTTCATTTAAATGCAAATGATTAAATCTTTGCTAAATCACCATTCTGGAAGCATTTGAAGATAGATAGCTCTGTTAGAGTAAGTATATACATTGTTGTAAGAGGTTATTGTTTTTAGCACCTTATCGTCCAATTGCATAGAGACTTTAATTTAGCAATAGCATGTTGAATGGATATGAAAAAAACCAAAAGATGCTTTATTCGTGTCTTGTTATTTTTATTTTTTGATCTAAAAAAAAAACTGTTTCAACCAGAATTTATTTAAAACGCACTTATGTAAATATTGAGTGCTGCTTTATGTTAGATTAGACAGAAAAACTTTTAATGTAAGCACTTTCTGGTTACCATGTTAATACGTACAAAGACTGAAACACAATGTGTTTTGTTTCTTAAGAAAGAGAAAAAATGAAAATTGGAAGGAGAGAGAAGATAAGTATGTTGTCCCTTTCACAGAATGCTGCATATACCAACACATTCATCCTTGCACACATCTTTGAATGATATTTAACATAATTCAACATAATTCCCAAATTGTAAAACATTCACTAGATATTAAAATGCAACTTTGTTTGTTTCATGTTGCATTAAAGTGTTTGTACAAGGTATTAAAACTGAATTAATTTTATATATTGAAAACTAAATAAGAACCAATGTGATTTGATAGTCTTGTACTGACACATTAAAAAGTTATAATTATACTGTTAAATTTATTACCTAATGACATGTCTAATAAAAATATGTCTTTACAGAACTCAACACCGGTCACAATCCGGCATCCTCAATAAACATAAGAAAATCTTATTTCCCTGTGGTAATCTTACTTATTTTTTTCTTCCTTAACTAAAAAAGGTAATAGCAACAATAGTTGATAGTTGAAAAAATAAATAATTTTTTTAAAAATTGTTTTAGAAACTGAAGACTATTACAGTGCTTGAAGGTTGAGGAAATTCTAAGCTCCAAAGAGCATAGATTAATGGAAGGTGAGCTTATCCTGTTTTTCCTTGTGCTTAAAATCAGCCAATAACTATTTTTCAATTATAAACATTTGTTTTTCTGTTTTTGTTTTTATTACAAAAAAAAGTCGATGATAACATGAATATTCATTTAGAATAATAAATTTCACTTGTAATGTTTTCAAACCATAAACTCAGCCTTCAAGGTGAACTTTATCGTGATAAAAAAATTAATTAATTAAAAAAACAAGAAAAACAGAGGCATGCCAAAAAAAAAAAAAAACTCGATCCATTAAATTGAAATTTCTAGTGATGAAGTTGTCAATTGGCAAAATATTTTAAGCTTCTTAATATTACTCCTTAATTGAGGAAACTAGTCGTTTTTATTTTTGATCAGTAAATAATGGCTGAAGTAAAGATCAACTTATAATAGTGCATTAATTTATTTATATTGGCAACTCTATCACTATAAATATAAAAACCAAGAGCAAATGTTTTATTACCTTTTAAAATTTAAAACATGGTGTATTTAATGACAAGCAGTTTCAAAATCCATAAGTCAGAGCTAGTTATTATAAAGTTTATTGTAAAATTGTATTTAAATATGTAATTATGGAATTGTAAAAAAAAAGTATAATGTTATAATTAAGGAATAATTTTCATAGCATTTAAAATATGCACATTTCCTCTTTTATAAAGTTTATTTGAACTTATTTCTTCTTTTTTATTATTATTAATTTTTTTTAAATTAAATGTCCAGCGAACATACTAAGTGAAAACTTAGAAGATTGATTTTATTACAAAATTAATTTTTTGTAAAAAAATTCTCATTGCTAAGATGTAGTTATATCTAGAGCAATTGAGCAATACCAAAGTATTTGTTTTGTACAGAATATTGTTGTGAATATCAAATTAAATCAGATGTAATAGTAATTACTTTAAGTACCTATATTTATAGGTTAATTTTATTATTATATGAAATTAATTGTATGATTGGTAATTATGGTTTTAAACCATTGTATAAAACGTTATTTTATTTAATTTTTTTATATGTGTATGATGGTATTTAATTTGTCTTTAATCAATACATAGTTTTTATCTTGGAAGCTTTTAGACGAAATATGAACAATTGCAATTTTACGTGTTTACTGACAATTTATAGCAATCCACCCAGAGCTTATTGAAACAAAAAGTGTCTTAAAATGGAATCTTAAATGTATAACATTTGTAATTATGATAAGAGCATACGAGCTTACGCAGCTTCTGGCAAACTCATGTGCCTTCAAATAACAATTTTCTACTTTTGAGAGCGTCTCAAGCTCTTAAGGGTCCAGTTTTGATACAAAGCTTATATTTTTTTTGACTATCAACAATATGTGTTCATAAACTAAATTTAAACAATGGTATTCAAAGAAGCCTTAATAAAACTTGAAATTTATAAATTTATAGATAATAAAACCTTTTTTTACGTTTTCATTTTTGTGCTATTTACTGTAAATATAAACTTTTATTTTGCAAAAAAAATGGATAGGATAAAAATGTGAAAGGTAATGTTAAATTGTATGGAAGTTATTAACTATTTAGTATGTAATAGAATAAAACATTGAGCAACATAATATATTTATTTCTTTACCTTTTTTTACTCTCACTGATTTATTTATTTCTCATTTACTTGATAGTAAATTACTTGCCCATGGTACAGAAAGAAAAATTTTGCAACAATTTCCTCAAATAACATTGATAAACAAGACACATTAAAGCACGAGAGGAATCTCTCCAATTTTCTTGTAATGCGCAAGACATGATTAGACCGCTGGTCATTTATGGAGCTCTAGTATGGTGGACAAAAACCTTATAAAATAAGGCACAAGGTCAATTTAAGAAAGTACAAAGATTGCTATATCTTAGCATTACATCTGATCTATTTCTACAATTTTAGCATAAATACAACCAGAGGATGGCATACAAAAGTGCCTACATACTCTTAGGATAAAATTAAATAAAACCAGACCTAAGAGAAGCCATCATAAAAGTGCAAAAAATAGAGATAGCTACAAAAAGAAATCAAAAAAAATTTTTTTACAAGCCCCCCAACACACGAGTAATTAGAAAAAAAATGGGTTAAAATACAACAAAATAATTTATTTCAAAAATAAAGTGGTTATATTTTTAATTTCAACAAGAACAACAATGTATATTTTCAGGTTTAAAAATTAATTATTATGTAATATTATACCATAAATAGGTATTAGATGTGGCCAATCAAGATGTTTTTTAAAACTGAATTTTACACCTCTATGTGCTAAGACACAATCATCCAGATCTACACATTCATATTGCCCTGTCACGGGTTGATTAAAATAAAATCCAAGTTGGTACTCCCTGGTAGTAATCCCTTTTTTAGACTAACAGGAGATTTGATCTGAACCAGGCTTGAACACTCAATATCCTCTTTGAAAATGGTCTTGCTTATAGTTTTAAGATTTGCCACATCAAAAAGTCTCACTTCAAAATCCTCGAGATAAGATTCTTCCTTACAAGGGTCTGATATTTTTTGTCCTTTTACCTAAAATACAAAATGCATTAATAAAACGTACATGTAAAAAAGTACGTAAAAAAAACTTTTAAAAAATGTACATGCCATTACACCATTCAGCTGTATGTTTTCACTGGATTCGATATTTATCAGACTTTCGTGTATTTCATGTGAGCATATGCTACAGAGTTTGTCCTACATGAAATACATGCCATCATCAAGCCTCGGCTGAAAACTGACTCGTTTCGACAAACAAAATCCATCAGGCATTGGAAAAGAAGTATTGTTCGTTGATATGTTGAGAAGTATGGCCAACATCTGTTCCTTTGAAAGCATCCTGCTTTTCTGCAGGACCTTCAGAAAACTCCTGAGATGTCATGCTGAGAAAGCAAAGTTTAGGCATTATTTCATTGTACAATTCTTGTTTTTCAGTACTGTCTTGACTTTCGGTCAATCCTAAAATGTAAGTAAAATTATTTTATTTGATGTGTCAGAATAAAAAATTAATATTTTAATACCTCGTCTTTCTAATTCTTCCTTAATCCAAAATTCAATTGATTTGAACAATGTAATTTCAGATATGTTGAGCATGTTTTGCTCCAATATCATCAATAGCGTCGTTAATTGTATTTTTGGGAAGAATGAGTTTGTAATAACTTCAGATGTCTTTTCCTGCATTACCTAGAACATCAATAAACAATAATCAATTTAATAACGCTTAAAAGCTAATTTTCATTTTAAATAAGTCAACACACTGATTTGCATGACTCGATTAAATCTATGAGATCATGAGTTTTGGCAAATTCGTATGCCATGCAGGCAGTGTTGCCATTTACGTTTTCCCTTATATATTTTTCACACAATTGCTTTAAGTGCACTATGCGGTATTTATCTGCAAGTTTAAAAAGCTCACAAGCCTGCTCAAATGATTGCCAGTTGACCCTTTCAAGATAGATATAACTGAAACAAAATGTCAATTTTAAGTCATTATTATTTAGCTCTAACAACTTGTAAACTTTTATATGAAGTTGTATATAATAATAATATTATTATAAGGGTTGAAATGTTTACCAAAAAAAAGTCTGAAAGTTTAAACAAAATTTACATTCCATATTTACCTTTAAAAATTGTTTTATTTAATCATTCGAATGGGGGAAAAACATAAAATGAATAAAGTAAAAAATAATAAACAAACCAATTAAAAGTGTAAAAAATGAAAATATTAGTCTTAATAATAAAAGCAAAAATATGACAGAAAAAATTTAATAAATAATAATTATAATAAATAAATAATGTTGATTTTAGCAAGTTACCTTTCTACCTATTATATAAAATATATAATAATATATATACACTTTGATCTTAGCCAAAAGTCTGCTTTAAAGCCCATATTTCTTATTCCATTTTCACGTGGGGACATGTATCATCAGTAGACTTTTGTTACCCCCCCAAAAAAAAAAAGTCAGAATAATAACAAAACTAAAATATAGAGATGACTGCAGCATATTGATTTAAAAATGACAATCCTCCCTTGTATTTATATTCTTAATTGCATCCCATGTGTTGTAAATAACATGGTAAATTTAGAAGCATAAATATCCTACATGATCATAAAACTAGATCTCAAAATAAACATGTCACCTATAACAGTCTGAAAGTCCCAGAAAGTAGCAAAATTAGGATAGTGAAATATTATATCTTATTTTTAAATTTGACTATTAATGTACCATAGGCACAACAACACCATAATAAAAAATAATATCGAATAATTAATAATCATGTACACTTAACACTTAAAACTGATTTGAGATAAAATTGGATACATATAAAAATCATGAACAAAATTTGATAGTTGAAGTATAAACAATAACTATGAACGCAGAAAGAAATTACATACTGATTCAATTGAAATAAGATAAATAAATCTATACCGATTGTTTTTACCCAGGCACTCTCAACACGACACGCAAGAATGGCACAATTACACAGAAGACAAACACTTTGAGCCCTGAAGATGATCTCAATAAAGATCGAAACGTTGGCACGAAAAAGAAAATGTTTTTCTGAAACCTACATCACACCAGACCGCATCTCATGATTTCTGAATAATTATCGATTAACGGTCACTAATCACCACACGTTTTTACAATTGCGAAAATTTTAAAAATTTTCAAACAAATTTTTTACCGTGAGATTTCTCCATGTGGTTTTGTGGTAATTTGGTTGTTATCAATTATTTTGGTATTCCTGTCCATGCTGGTTATGGTGACATGTTCCAACATTTCTCAGACCCAACACTGACGATAACGAAATGATCGGTAATGTTCGAATTACAAATATTTTACTATTAAAAATATGCAAACAAATAATAAGAGGTACTCCGAATATTAAATTAATATTCTTTGCCTGTGTTTGTTGATTTGTTCTAAAAATATTTAATTTTCAACCATGATATTTGTAATGCATAGCTAAAGCCGAAAAGTAAGTCATGCATCCCATAACATGCATTTTATCCATTCTTAAGAAACTTACTCTAAAAACGATTCAAACACTTGAGGATTCACACCCAAAACTTCAATAGTTTTTTTACTGTGTTTCGCCTGCTGTTTTCCAATTATTTTCTCCAAAACTGGGCTTGCCATTGCTAAGAAGAGCGAATGAGCTTTGAAATCCTAAAATTGTTTCATCAAAATCAATTGATTCTTATCACATATCACTTTCTACCTTGGACATTGTCCCATTTTTAACGGTTAAAACAATGTTGCTTAGAACGCCTGACAGATAGATATATTGGATTTTTTCTACTAGGAGTCTATGTTCTTCCCTCCAGTCTGCATGAGGTGACATAACGGCTTGCTTTTGTGTTAAATAATATCTAAAATAATAAACAATTAGAAATTATTAATAATTAAATGTAAAACATAAAAGGGTAATTTATAAAATGCATTCTATATGCATACTATAAGAACGACCACTAACTTTTTTAACCTACTATCAAAACAAACTATTTTACTAGTATTTACATTGCTAAATGTAAAGTTAAATGAACTTTGAGAAATATTTTTTCCCATTTCAGATTAATTAATCATGATAAAAATATGCCAAAAATTCAGAATACTTTCAATCTAAAGTTACAATAGTTTAGCTCTTAGTACGCAGAGACAGTATATATAAATTTTATCTCTAAAATTAGATTTAGCATCCTGTTTTTATATATGAAATAATTACTTGTTACACAATTAAAAAATTACATGTCATTGAGTTGTCTTTACAGATTATTAATAATCCACAACTGTATCAATATATGCAAGGAGCAGATAGGTTACTTGGAAAAAAAAAAGTGGTATGTTAAGCATGTATGTGAACCACCCATCATGACCAACATTAGGTAATACCGTTGACTGCTTATGATGCATATGTAATCAGCAGATGTCTTTATGTGCACAGTCAGTCACAAGGCCTGCGAGGCTTTAATCTTCTAGGGGCATTATTTGGGAGGGTAAGAACGGAAAGGTCTTGGATGAGAGAGTTGGAAATGAAGAGACAATTTGGAGTGGAATTTGAGATATCACAATTTGGTTTGGTCTGTAACATAAGAAATTCTGAGATCTGAGTTCAGAGTATGGTTACTAACAAAGAAAACAGCATCGAAGATTATGAGGAGGTGTTTAGACTGGAGGGATTGATTCCTGTTAATGTTTGATTTTTTTAGCTGCACTGAACAGTTCTAACATGTAGGTCTTTAGAAGAAGTGTGTAAAGAATTTTTTTTTTTTTTTTTTTTTATACAACAATACAACAATCATACAAAAACTTATTCAAACATTAACAAAAGCAGTAGAAAGCAAGAGGACGGTGTTAGTATTTAAAAATGTTACAATTATTTTTGTTGCATAAAAATTTACATTTACATATTACTTAACATATTACTAAGTGTAAATAAATTACTTTTAAATTGTTATTAAGTGCAACAATTTACATGTTAAATTCAATATATTTTTGAACATTTGAAGAAATACACAAATTTGTATAACAAATAAGTGGCATTTTAATTTTATTTTTTAAGTTTCATCATTAAAATTTCAAGTTTAGCAGTAGATGCCTATGTACTTCTTGCAATGAAGTCAGTGAAGTAGTGAACTTGTAACTTCACGATCTCCGATCATCCTGGCTGCCTATTCTTGCTTGTCTGGCAGACAAAACCATGGTGGATATAATGAAACAGAGTGGAAGTTGATCAAGCTAAAAGTTCTTAGAGTTGTTAACAATTCAATTGATAGAACCACCAGTCCATGGCAGGCAATCTCAGATTAACATGCCATGAGAACTAAAGACGAGGCACTAAGTATTATTATATTTACAATATAATTCAATATGTTTCAAAAATCATTTTCGATTTTTTTATTTCTTCAAGCAATCATTAATAATGTATGCATAAGACCAATCAATCTACTAATAAAAATATTTTATAATCAGCAGACAGCTATATGGGTTAAAAACCAACAAAACCTATCGCTAAGCTACACGACCAAAGGATAGACTTACAAGAGAACACCATGCATCTACTCTATATAATAAATATGAAAAAAGCTAAAATATTTAATTACAATTGACTTATATATCTTTACAAGAAGAAAATAAGAAAGCACTAAGTTGAAATTATTCAGATTAAATTAATAAAAGTAAAGACTAAAAGAAAAGTTATATTTTTGATGAGAAATAAGACGGTTAACTAAAGAGAAGGTTCTATGACTGTCATCAATCATCATGCAATGGCATTTGGGTTATTTCGGATCCATATAGTGCTATTGGGCGTGTGAAAACGGTTAGAAATCATATAGCAAGTAATGCAGTTAGTTTTTTTTTTCAGCTTGAAATAAAATCGATTTGAAATATTTTGTAACAAGCAAGATTGACTAAGTGTCGATCGATATCGCGCATTCGTCTAGTACATGCTATGGTCGGTCCTTGTTGGTCTTCAGGCTTTTTTTTTTTTAATACCAATTATTGCTACAGTGTTTTGCATGGTTTAAAAGATGAATGTGAACTGTTGTTAATTTGTATATTTCGTTCGTATTTATATATAGGTTCATCACTTATCAGATCACAATAGTTAATCTCCCGATGCACCAGCATGTTCAATGAAGCAGGATGGAATTAGAAATTTTGGCTACTCTGAGCGATTTGCAATAGACCGTTGGTAATTGAGCAACGGAATATGTCAAATTTATAATTTTAAGTGAGAGACTCTCGGCTCGTAGATCCAGCGGTTGTGGTTTCGATTCCCACTGCCGCCCTTGGAACCCTTCTCCCCTCAAAAAATCTCATATCTCGTCTCTGAATAATATGCATAAACATAAGGCCGGAATAAAGTGACACATCCTTGGATTCAATAAATGATTATGATAATCATGGTTTTTAGCCTGATTAAACAAGGAAAATCATTTTAACTCAACATCACACCAGACCGCATCTCACAATTTCTGAATAATTTAAACTCAAGTCGAACAGAAGATTTTACTTTTTTAATTAAAATTGAAAATAATAAAAATAATTACATACTGTATAATTTAGATATCAATGTTTAAATACAAAAAGAATATTTGGGATTTGACTAGTAAATAAAAATAATTGCAAATAAGATGAATTAAATATACATACATTTATAAACACAACAATAATCAACCAGCACATCCGGCAAACATACACATATATATTCACATATGTACACATACATCAGATGTACTAATTGACCGTTGTACAGGTTCCTCTTAAATTCCTCTTCAAGCTGGCTTTAGATGTACTATTTTTATTAATATGTACACTGTTGGGTAGTATATTGACCAGATCCATCATCCAGAATAAAGGGGAATGAGAAGTATAGTAAGGACGGAAAAATGGATTGAAATGTTATTAATATTATAATTAATATTATAATTAATATTATATTATTCGGAAATCGTGAGATGCGGTCTGGTGTGATGTAGGTTTCAGAAAAACATTTTCTTTATCGTGCCAATGTTTCGATTTTTATTGAGATCATCTTCAGAGCCTGGGATTTACAAACATTGTTTAAATTTAACAAATACACGTAGGATGTGGGAAAAAGTGAATTTATACAATGCAAAAAATATTTTTTATATTCAATCAAAGTATTTCTACTCACTCACAGTATTTGTTTTCTGTGTAAATGTGCCATTCTTGCGTGTCGTGTTGAGAATGGCAGCGAGATATTGCTGTTTTATGTTTATATACGTTGGATTTTGGAGGGGTGGGGAAGGATGTCGGTATAGAAAGACATTTTTGTATAAGGAGTCGGCTTGTTTGAGGTAAAAGGAGCCGACGAAGAGAAAAAACGATGGTATTGGTGCAGCCAGATTATCCTTTCAGGATTATATATATAGACGAGGATAAATAGGACAAGGAAAGCTAAATTGTTGAAAAATTAGACTACATAAAATTTTTGATGTGTGGAATGTGATGAATGTTTTATATGTTATTATATGTGTTTTGTGTGATGTGATGATATTATGTATGTTATCGATATTGAATTTGAATAATGATATTGGCGTATATAAACATAAACAGCAATATCTCACTGGCACTCTCAACACGACTCGCAAGAATGGCACAATTACGCAGAAAACAAACACTTTGCGTGAGTAGAATACTTTGATTGAATATTTAAAAAAAAATATATTTTGCATTGTATAAATTCACTTTTTTCCACATCCTACATGTATTTGTTAAATTTAAACAATGTTTGTAAATCCCAGGTCCTGAAGATGATCTCAATAAAGATCCAAACGTTGTCACTATAAAGAAAATGTTTTTCTGAAACCTATATCACACCAGACCGCATCTCACGATTTCTGAATAATTCTAAATTTTATTAATATGATAATCCCATACTAATCGGGAGAGGAGAATTAAAACAAAAAATTTCAAATTATTCAGTGTTCCTTCTGTCTGTTTATTTGGAGTAGTGCGCTTCTAAAAAAGCCTATCCCCTCTTGGAGAAGTGTATGTATATCTGAAGTGCTCATCAGATTCCATCTGGCGATCGGCTCCGGCAAAGGAAAGCTATCTCTGGCTCTAAACCGACTTGATTTAAAAAATTAAAAGCTATCTTAGCGTGAACGCTTATTAAGTGGGCTCTCACACAAAAATGAAATTCCAGCACAAAACCTTAGATAAAAATACGCATGACTTTCATTAAATGCTAAAAATAAGTTTGGGGCCAATTCTTCCTAACCTATTTCAACATAAATGTTTCATATTTGTGCCAGTTTTTATTACTTTTTGTCCATCATTTTGCCATAATTGAACTTTTATGCCTTCAGAGGGCAAAATCCAGACCTACGATTTTGACAAAATTTGAACGGTACATTAATACCAAATTGTACAATAATTAGGCAGTTTCATAAATTCTGACTGATCAGCTAGAAAAAATTTATGTAAACTTTATGGGAGTTTTTTCTGGAAACTAAACACGATAGCCTGGATATTTTGGAATTTAAACAAACGATTTGAACCCAATTTTGACCATAAATCAAGGTCCATAATTACACTGTCTTCAACGTGTTAAATTTCATTTTTTTAATTTTTAAACAGTTTGTGTAACTCATACTTCACTTTCACGCTAGTGAATACAATCACTGTCAATATACACAAAAGGGAATACAAACTACGTACAACAAAACAACCCTGTTTCCTACAAAATGGTAAAAGGGGACACAAATACTCCCTACTTTCCCTTAATGCCGGACACATACGCGGGTTTTAGTCGAAATGCCAGTGTCCGAGTGTCAACCTCCCATGGCCTATTCTTAATCGGGCGAAGACTATCCCTTTCTTACGATTGAGACCCTCCGTGGAATACATTGTATAAAATACCTTAAAAGCTTACTAAATAAAAATTCAGAGCATACACTAAATTTAGATGAAATAATGAAACATAATTAAAGGTTTTATTGAAATCGTAGTAATAGAAATCTGTCTTGAAAAATTACACTAACTACTACTAAAATCATACTAAACAATTATTATAAACAAAAATGGACAAAATATTTGGTTGTACATCTTAATTTTAATTGGCTAATTATGAATAAAGCACATTCCTTTAAGTGTACAGAACGAATAAATTCATATGTGGACATTTAAGATTCTGAAGTAGAACTTTCAAACAAGACAGCCTTCAAATTTTAGACGTTAAGTGTGATGTTCAACGAGGCGTTAAATATTCACACAAAAGCTAAAATAAAGTTAATGTCTTCCCTTTCTCCTGCAATTTTGAAACCAAGTGGGTTCACTGGCCGGCCAACTCCGACCTAGTCGAAAATAGAAAAAACAATTTTGAAAATGGAACCTCGCCGAATCGACGTCTTGTTTAAACAATTGCAAAACTAGCGGGCCCCACTTTATTTAGGCTTTGGTAAACATTTGTGTTTTTATTTTAGACATATATCTCAATACGGAACGAAAATTATGGCACGAACATTTTTAAAGGGAGCTTTTAACATTGTGGGTGCATGTTTGAAACGTATTTTAAAAAACGTTTTACATTCATCTTGTTCTAGCTGAACTAATTATTCTTCTCTGTTTAAATTCAGAAAAGGCAACAGTTAACTGGATCCGAATTCGTAAGAAAGATTAATTAGTAAGAAGCTGCCCTAAGACTAGGGTGGCACTACTGTACATCCAAAATAGTACGATTGTTTTTAAGTACAAAAGAAGCCGCTGTTCGAGTTATTATATACTTTTTCAGGTTAAATTGTAATTGTAGGTCTAATTGTAAATTGAAATTTTAATAGAAAATTATGAGCCTAACCAACGCACTTCTCCACAGGAAAAATGTATTATAATATTAAGGTAAGTGAAATGCTACTTTTTTTTTTACTTTTATCCACTGATTAAGTACTAGTAACGTTTCGATAAGGTGTTTTATTAATGTTGTATCACGATTTCATATGTACTTAATAAATTTTATCTGATTTCAACTGCTTCAAAGCTTAATCAAAACTAAATGCTCGGTTTGTCATATGCCACACTTCTTTTCTTAGAGTTGTGATATGACAGATTTTTGAACACTACCTGTTTATCCAGAATCTGTCAGGCTAAATTTGGTTAATCTTTTTCTCTTTCATTAATTTCGCACTGACATTTGAAATTACTGAAATTTATTTATTATTTTTTTATACAATTGCATTACAACATTTACGTGATATTTTTGAAGTCAAACATTTGGTTGAAAATGTGTAAAATAGTTGCTCGCACTTGGATTTTCTCAAGGTTCACTGATTATGGGTGGCTGCTTATGTTCACTAGATGACGTGGTTTTCTATACTTTTTCAAATTAAATTGTAATCGCAAGCCTAATTGTAAATTGAAGTTTTAATAGAAAATTATGAGCCTAAGAGAAAAAGTAATATCATAGCACCTGAGAAAGGCAAAATATAAAATTTCTTCCGCTAAAATCTTGTACCTAGTATTTCCTCTTTGTCGTGTGAGTGTGCATTTGTGTAAAGTTCGTTCAAACGGTCTTTCAGACTTGGCTGGTTCTCGTGTTTTTCCCCCTTTCTTATTGAAGGAACTGGAGGATCACATTAAAACGCCGTTTTGTACCGTGAAGTTAGATTTTTCGTCTTCTGGAAAATTTCGCTATAATTTTTTTTGTACGTTTTGAATATCTGTTTTTTTTTTATAACTATTATGATTCAATGAGGTCAAAGTAAATAATCAAACGACAACCGTAAAATCACAGAATAAATTATTTTAACATATCATTTTATCATATTGTCATATTTATGATGGTCCGCAATTTCACAGTTTAATTAATGATTCTATTTTTATGTGACATAGTGAAATCTTTCTACGATACATCCTATATGTCTGAAGATATCACATCAATGAAGAAAAAATGGTAGAAAAAATCGACATATTGGGTTGTCCGGAAAATAATGCAGGATTTTGGTATTAAACAAAAAAAAAGAAACTAGTTACTTTAAAGCAATGTTCTTTAATCAAAATAATTTCCCATACTATCAATACATTTCTCCCAACGTGTTGGTAACTTATTAATTCCGTCTGAGTAGAATTCAGAATTTTTAGAATTGATAAAGTCAATAAATGCATTTTCCAGTTCCGTTTGATTTTTGAATATTATGTGTTGTAAGTAGTGGTCCAGGTGTCTAAAAAAATGGTAGTCAGTAGGCGAGAGGTCCGGAGAGTAGGGTGGGTGAGGCAAAGTTTCATAGCCAAGCTCCAATAATTTTTGTGACGTTACACGTGACACATGTGGTCGAGCGTTGTCATGCAACAAAATGGGCCCTTTCCGATTGACCAAAGAGGGCTTCATTACTTCCAATTTCTGATGCATGGTATTAATTTGGTTACAGTATGATTCAGCATTGATGGTTTCGCCAGGATTTAAGAAGCTGTAGTGTATTAAACCAAATGAAGCCCACCATACCGTAACCATTACCTTTTTTTGATGAGTTGGGGGCTTTGGAAAATGTATTGGAGCTTCTCCTTTGTCGAGCCACTGTCCAGAACGTCTAGTGTTATCGTAGAGAATCCACTTTTCGTCACATGTAACAATTCTGGCCAGAAATGGGTCATTTTTGTTTCGACAAAGAAGTGATGCACAAACATCAAAGCGCTGATTTTTTTGGCGATCGTTTAATGAGTGTGGAACCCAATTTTCGAGTTTTTTCACTTTTCCAATCGCCTTGAGGTGGTCAGCGACGGTCGTTTTACTGACTTTGAGTTGCTCTGCAAGTTCTCGAACAGTTGTTTTGGGGTTTTCTTCCACCACTGATCGCAGAACATCATCATTAAGAGAGGAAGGCCTTCCACGACCTTCTTCATCATCAAGGCTGAAATCTCCCTCCCGAAATTTTTTAAACCACCTTTGCACAGTGCACTCATTAACACAACCCTCGCCCCAGACTTGGTTAATGTTTCTAGCCGTTTGGGCTCCGCTTCGGCCGAGTTTAAACTCGTAAAAGAAAATCGTACGAAATTCTCGCTTTGACATTATAAGGATGACTGAATTATTTCCAAGTAGCGGAATGCTACAGAGGTAAACAAACAATATCATTTGGAAGAGGATTAATAAGTGTTGACATTCATACAAATGAGTAATCCTGTAAACGTAAACAGAATATTTTATATAGATTTTTTTTAATGAAAACTTAAAATCCTGCATTATTTTCCGGACAACCCGATATATAGAAAAAATCAATAATGACGTATGAATAGTGGAATAATGTCACTTTCTATTTGAATTTCGGAAAAGGCAAATTTCTTTGCGCGACTACCATTTTAATAGGCTTCTATTGTAATAAGTTCGTTAGACTGTACATTGCTCAAAAAAAAAAAAAAAAATAAAATAAAATAAATAAATAAAAAAAATAAAAATAAAAAAATAAAATAAATAAATCAATCTTATCGAGTAAAGTTATGAAGTTTTTGTGGTATTATCTATTTTCCGTAGACCCAATATAAATATATATATAACAGTGCTGGCGTGTGTGTGTGTGTATCTAGAGGAATAATTGATACAATGAAATCACATTTAAAAATATTTTTCCAAAAATTATAGACGACAATTACGTGATTTTTGTGTTTTATCCTTCGATATGTAATGTGTTACAAATTTCCGTTTTCAATTATTACAATTAGTGAATTATTTTTTGCTCTGAGAAATTTTATGGCTATTCTACTTATTAATCGTTATTAATTTCTTTCTAAATAATACTATATTCGGTAATAGTTAATAGGCCGAGTACAAAATTTTACGTACATAGCATGTTCTCTGGAGGGTCATAGATATGTGCTTCGAATAGCAATTTTGCGCAAAGCTATTCCATTATTTCATTAATAATTAAATTAATTGGCAAAGTGATCAAAAAATGCCATGAAAACTAAAAGTTTAATTCTTGAATTATCAAAATCATCGGACAACGTTAGAGAAGAAGAGCCGCACAGTCTCTTTCTCATGGGCGCACACGGGCACAGCGGAAATGAGATCGCTGACCAAATGGCTAAAGCTGTTTCCCAAAACGAAGACTTGCAATTTGCATATTCAAAGGTCCCTCTATCTGCAGGTAAGAGATGGCTCGCAGCTTGGCTAGATGGGAAGAAATTTGGAGTAACTCTATCCAGCGACGACTGACCAGGCAGTTCTTCCATCGGTCTCATGCTGCTTACTGAAGGACTACAGGCTTACTCAAATCCTCACAGGACATGGAAAATTGGCGGAGTATCTTTTTATGTATTTAATATTATCCCCAACCCAGCTTGTTCTTGTATCGGGCGCCTCCTCAAACCTTCTTCTGGAGCGACGGCTGCCAGGCTTCCGTTGTTGAAATAAATGGTGACTACGGGCTTATGTTGGCCGCCCCCAACAAAGTCATGCTTTTTGGAGACCGAAGTGCTACCGTATTTTATGAAGTTTATGTCGGGAATAATGGCGATCATGAATAATTAATACATAATTGTATTTCATGTCGGGTTGAGATGGGAAGTTAGTGTCCGAGTGGATCGAGGTCACGATAGCTCAAGTGGTAGAGCAGCGGCGTATCTAGCCGAAGATCGTGGGTTCGAATCCCGCTCGTGCCATTGACTTTTTTATCTCTACTAAAAACCTTAATTAATTGCCCCAACGGTTTAGGCGTTGACACGGCGCTCATCACTGTAACGAAAAGGTCCTGGGTTCGAATCCAGCGGCCCTTCATTGGAAGTATGTACTTACAAAAAGGGTTTTTTCAAAAACACCGGCACCCTGAGGGTTTATGTGACCTCTGCTGTTGCGAACCTTCGTAAAATAGAAAAAAATACTGAAGAGATTAAACATAAAAACAAATTAAGTAATTTCATTGTGTTAATCTTTATTAGGAGTTAATATAATATTGAGCGAAAAAAAGCCGTATTATTACTTTATTTTTATATTGTAAATATGCTTTGTAATTTTTAATTATGTTATTGTTATTACGTTTAATTCATGTAATACCTAATGTAGTGGGGCATAAAGTATAAAAAAATGTGTATTCCTTAAGTACAAGTAGGTAGGTGGCCGACATACCACATACCACTGAAAAATTTACTGACTTGTTATTATTTCTTGGTAATTTTTTAGTTTGGTTTATATTATTAGTCAAGTAGGAATATTTAAAGTTGATTCCAGAAAGGTTTATGGCTAATCAAAAAGTGTAAGATAAAAGATTATTTGCTCTGACTGTCTATAAATATGGAAAAAATCTGCTGAAAATAAAGAATTTGCGTATATTAAGACAGTATAATTTTGTTACTATTACTTATTAATATTGTCTAACAGTTTAAAATAATGAGTCTATACATGTAAAGTTGCCATGACACTTTAGGATTCAATCATAGTGGCAGTGAAAAAGTATAGTCTGATAAGTAATTAACATCGACGTTATTAATTTACAAAATGCCCAAATGTCAAAAAAATTAAACATGATTTTTAGGTTTTGATAGTGATACAAAAATGCTTGTGTAGGTACATCAAGAATAACAATAACGAGTTACTTGACAGCAAAGGGCTATATAAATCTTATAAAGTCGTTCTAAATCTTTTTTTCATTTCGTCTTTTACATATTCTTGTATGGTAATTATGTTTTATGTTGACAACAATTGACTGTCAGACGATATTGGTGTAGCAGTCAACATTCTGAAGACGCGAACGTTGGAGGGGATCGACCCCGAGGGTGCTGACGAGGATGGTGGGGGTGGCGGCGAGGTTCAGTCCTCAGAGCGTAACCAGCCGCGGTCGGACCTGCTTCGTGTGTGCCTCTGTTCAGAGACGAGTGACGTGTTTTTTTCTCCCTCGAGGAAAAGTGTACGTATGTAATGACGCCCGGGCTATGACCCGAGAGAAGATGAAGCCCAAATACGAATTAGAGGACTACATCTACGACGTCGAGTCTCGCTCCTTGGAGCCTTCAGCCGACCCGGAAGATGTTTACGCACAGCTACTTCAAAAAGACAAAGACCTGATCTTGGCGGCCGAACTCGGCAAGGCCCTCTTGGAGAAGAACGAAGAGTTGAGTCGTGCCAACGAAAAGCTCGCAGAGGACTATTCTCAAAAATTAGAGGTATGCTTGAGTTCAAGTTAAACCTTACGTCAGTTGCATTCGTGGGTATCTCGTTTTGCTTGTTGTTATTGTTTTTATTTTGGTTTCCACCGTCGGTTCAATACAACACAAGAGTATGCATAATGAAACTTAACTAATGAAATGTATTCATAAATAAATAAGCCTACAACAGTTTATTTACCAATGGTTAATTGACAATTATCTATGTACAATGATTCATACACTGCATACATGTCTAAAATAATCTAAACATTTTATGGATATATATATTTTTATCAGGATGTTGTACACTTAAACGCTTAACAAAAGTAAAATTTAAAATATTTTAGAAAATAAGCACCATTTTAGGTATAGCAGCAGTGTTCATAAAGTCGATGAAAGTAAACATAATTTGAGTCCTGCATTGTTTTAAATTTAGGTGAAATTTAATGAATTGTTTAAAAATTGTTACGGGTTGTCTAATAACGTAAAATATATAGATAAAACCTTGCAAGATACATATATAGGCCTTTAAGCGCGAAAATTCCAATTTAAATTTCATAAAACCTTAACAAAAAGACGAAAAAAAAACAATAACTAAGAAGACTGTAAAATATATTTTTTTTAAAATAGATGATGGGTGGAATGGATGGACCATTTGCAAGATACATGTCAGTCTGTATAGGCTTTAAGCGCGAGAAATTCCAATTTAACTTTCATAAAACCGTAACAAAAAGACAACAAAAAAACTGGAAAATATATTTTTTTTTAATTGATGCTGGATGGAATGGATGGACCATTCCACTTATACCAATTTACGAAACTTGTAATTCATTACCATTCTGTGTGGGCGATTGACCGTTTTTGTTTTTGGTATAGGACTGTAGATAAACACAAAAGTGGAACGCTTAAATCGCTGTAGGTGTTGATGTGTCACCGTTTAAGTGGATTGTACGTTTTGAAGGTGTACATCAAAAAACAAACTTTTTTTTTTCCTCCTCCGTTTATATTTTGTTTATCATTTACTGGCTTGTTTAGAATGCATTATCATCGTCACTACTTATGTCAGACAACATTTCTTCACTTATGCCATAATTATTTACATTTTTTTATTTATTATAGCACAAATCTTTTATTATTATATTTGTACAATGATAGTATCAACCATTTTAGACATAATAACGTGTGTAATATTTACAGTGCAGCACTTCATGTTGGAGGATACTCATTTAAACATAGCCATGATAACTTCAGGCTGATTTTCTTATTGTATTCGTTATATGTAAGTGTGAATTAAAAACAAAGGACAACAAAAACATTATATATATATNGGGTCCAGATAGAGGGGAGAGACAGAGTTCCCGCCATGTAGGGCCTCCGTTGACGTAGTGGCGGTGAACATCCTACATATATATATATATAAATACGGTAATGACTTATGACACTAGTGCTGACAGGTAATCTGACTATCTGACCAACAAAAGTAGGCTACGGGCCACCGATTTCAATGAAACTTTTTTTAGTGATACTAGTTTGAACGATATGTCTGTCCCAGGGTTCCGTCCAATGGACCCCGGTAGCACACAGAAAGTATATTAAGTGTAAAAATGACCAAAAATGAAAGTATAAGGGATGTTAGTATATATATCAATTAATAGTGCAATTAGCCCCAGGAAGCCAGTAATAAAATGTCAAATATTGTGGTGTATGATTATTTGGAGATCGAGAGGTGCGGTCTGGTGTGACGTAAGTTTCAGAAAAACATTTTCTTTATCGTTCCAATATTTCGATCTTTATTGAGATCATCTTCAGGGCCTGGGATTTATAATTGTTTAAATTTTGCAAATACATGTAAGATGTGAAAAAAGAATGAATTTATACAATGCTAGAAAATTTTAGATAAAAAAAATGAATTTATACAATGCTGGAAAATTTTCTAGCAAAATTTCTAGAAAATTCTCAACACGACACACAAGAATGACATCTACACGGAAAAAAAACCACTTTAAGTAAGTACAAATACTTTGATTGAATCAAAATTTTCTAGCATTGTATGAATTCATATTTTTTTAATCTAAAATTTGCTAGCATTGTATAAATTCATTCTTTTTTAATCTAAAATTTTCTACCATTGTATAATTTCATTTTTTTCACATCTTATATGTATATGTAAAATTTAAACAATGTTTATAAATCCCAGGCCCTGAAGATGATCTCAAGAAAGATCGAAACGTTGGCATGATAAAATTTTTTTTTCTAAAACCTACGTCATACCAGACCGCACCTCATGATCTCCAAATAATCATTGGCTAACGGTCACTAAACACCACACATTGTGGTGTATTTTGGCTCTGCGTTAAGGAAAAAGTTAACTTCAAAATTTATTAATTGTTAAAAAAAGATTCCAAATTTAGATATCATACTTCATCGCTTCTTTAGATTTGTTTCCTGCTGGTAGTTGTACCTTCATACTGACGATAATTACAAAACAATTTCAGATTACACTCAACTAACCATATAAGATCATCCTGTAATCAGATTTATTTTATTAACATTGCCCATTTATTTACAACGCAACAATGAAGTAAGAAAGGCATCGGAATGTTTGGCGGAATAGCTCGAACAATATTTGATCCCTAAATCACAATACATAATTAACATTTTATTACGAGTTCGTTAAAATTAAAGTACTTTACAATTTCTTTCAAATGGAAATGCGGGAGTTGTGAGCAGTAGCTTTGTTAACACAATTTTTGGTCATTTTTAAACCTAATTTTTAATCGGCTCCTCGAGTCCATTCGACCTCGGATACAATTTTTGACCTAGTACCACTTAAAAAAAAGTTAATTGAAATTGGTGACACCTCCCCCCTGTAAATACTGAGTGTTGATAGTAACATCTCTAAACAAGCCACTAAATAACAAAGATAACCATAAAAAATGGTATTTTATTTATTTATTTTTAAACGAGAGTTTGCAACAGCACAGGTCATATGAGCCCCCGGGATAAAAGAAGTCCATCTGTAAGTATGTCGCATTCGAATGCAGAACCGCTGGATTCGAACCCGGTACCTTTTACCTTACTCTGATAAGCGCCGTGTGAACGCCTAAACCGTTGCGTCTACCCAGGCCCTCAAAATGTTGTTATTATTATTTTTGGTTTATGTTAGAAAATATTTCCGTGTTTATTTTTTAAATAAAAAAGTAAATATATTAATTGTTCAAGCGGACCACGAAATTAGTGAATTTAAGGAAGTAGATATATTATTTATTTACTTTTATTTGGACTTCGGGAATTTACATGAATCATCTTATAATTATCGTATTACATTTATAATTGATTATTGACCCTAACCTATTAGATATGACCATTTTGCATGACCAAGAAAACTATTTTGCGCTTTACTTGACTTATATGAGTAAATGACTATATAATAGAAATCATCCGTAATAGTAAAGACTGTATATAAGTAAATCATCCGTTTTGCAAATGTTAAAAAGAAAATATCGAACTGGTCCTGACGATCTCCCATCCTTATTACAAAAGATTCCACCTAATGCACCCTTACGCAAAAGTTCAAACTTTCGGCACGTTTTTCTGTAGACCAACAATCAAAGGTCAAACCGATCCGAGAAGAAGAAAGTGATTTCTTTACTCGTCTTCGACGATTACTAGATCCAAATCGTCGGACCGTTTATAACTTAACTTATAAAAAAGTACACAACATACATTATGATACGTCCGTATTTTCGCGTGCCCAAATAAGCTCTACACATAGAAAAGAAATTCCCTTGTTTATAGTCCAAAAAGTAAATATGGCGTGCTAACATAATACTGTAGGGTCATCTCAGACTTCTTACTGGGTCGCAACTTGTACAAAAATATATTGATAGAAACAAATTGGTAATGCAGGATGTTTTGTCAATGGCAATCGTTGCTCATTTTTAGTCAGATTTCGGGTCTCTCTCTCTCACTCTCACTCTCACTCTATCACTCTCTCTCTCTCTCTCTCTCTCCCTCTCCCTCTCCCTCTCTCTCTCTCTCACTATCACTCTCTCTCTTCTCTCTCTCTACCACTATCTCTATCTATCTATCTATCTAGCTATAAAATGAATCTATAAAATGAATAAAATGAATCATCTATCTCAAAAATGAAATAAATTACAACTTTAATCGTTATTTAAACTGAACCGATGCATTTAGGTCAAGCACTATTTTCATTGAATTTTTCCGTAACCCATCATTTTGGTGATATATAATTTAATAGATGGACTAATTTTTGATGCACTAATATCGATATTTTTCAAAGAAACTGAATACCTTTTTTTTTAACTTTTTTTTAACGAGGGTTCGCAACAGCAGGGGTCATATAATCACTCAGGGTGCCGGTAGTTTTGAGAAAAAGCCCATTTGTAAGTATATCGGGTTCGAATGCAGGGCCGCTGGATTCGAACCCGGGACCTTTACTTTACAGTGATGAGCGCCGTGTCAACGCCTAAACCGTTGCGGCCACCGACGCCCNTCTCTCTCTCTCTCTCTCTCTCTCTCTCTCTCTCTCTCTCTCTCTCTCTCTCTCTACCTACCTACCTATCTATCTATCTATCATCTATCTATCTATTTATCTGACAATTTTCTCCAGCTCTGAATATATTTAATTGAGTGATTCACCTAAAAATGGATATTCAGCAGTGGGCTGAACCAGTCATGTTCCGGAATATTGCCCCTTGTCTCGAAGGCCGATTTTAATAGTTCGGGCTACGAACTGTTTCCATCTGTTGCGTGGCATTTCCAAAAAATTTGGCCAACAACCAAATACCCTTGTGAAGACATCTGGAGCGTTGTTTATTTAGGATGTAAGTTAATTTAATTTCCAGCCAGTTTGACAGCGATACCAAATTCCTAAATAAAACAGAACACTACAATAAATGTCACCCTAATTGGATTGGATTGTCGTTCTATTCGATTTGAATTTGAATTTCATTGCAAAACTATTATTTACGGGGCTCAATAGAAATAACGAATATGAAGATCATTTTATGTTTTACGCGAAAAACTGAATTAGTCGTTATGTGTAAACATTTCGCGCTCGCCATATAATCAAAATGTGAAATAAAACAAAAATTTTAATTTTAAGAATATATAGTATTTTTTGCCTTTGTTTTTTGAAATCCATGGTTTGTGAAAAAGTCGAACTTACAAAAACCACGAATCTTCAATAATTAATAAACAAAACCCAAAACTGATCTATTAAGTTGAATAAAATTAAAAATTAGCTTTTTACAGAATAGTTTATTGAGTGCTCTTTTTTCTTTCTTCAAGATAAAATAATTTCAGTAGTATCGATCAGTCATGGATTCATGTCCAACTTGTGTACAATCACTTTTACAATCACCCTTTCCTAAACCATTAAATGTTACAGAAAGAAATTTCAAGGCTTGACCTCGCATTATTATTGAAGTATTGAACACTCAATGAAGGTTAAAATACGAACGATCGCTTGGAGTGAAATGTTTTACACAACCGTTTTAAGGGGAAGAGATTGTTCAAATGTAGATCGAAAAGAAGACTTTTACAAAATACTTTTCCAATCACTACCTTCCTTGAGCCAATGAATGTTACGATGAAAGGGGTTTTCAAGGCTTGCTTCGACAATAAAAGGCAGAATACGTATTACTGTATAAAATAAGCACTATTATTTCGTAGCGTAGAAGTAAAGTCTATTTCGTCAGATTGGACTGTAAAATTCGTTAATTTTTTCAATCAGATGTTAATAGTTACTTGCGGAAACATATAGATACACCATTGTGTAAGACCAGGGATAAAATATAAAAACACTTATAAATAAAATAATAATTTCACATAATTTTGGACTTAGAATATTACTGCAACACAATATAGACATAGGTGACATATCAGCCTATTTTAGAAAGAAAATCTCTTTTTTTCCAAAAAGTTTCTTATCTGCAGATTAGAGAATTTGTGTTTGAAGAAAACTTCTTTTAGTTCCAGCACTGTTTATTTTGATTTCATGGAAAGCTTTTCAACTGCTTTGCAGTCATCCTCAACCTAAAAATTTCAATCAAAATAATTCTGAGGATCTACAGATATAATATTAATCATACCATTTAAATTTAAAAAATATAAATTTAGTTTTTAGGTAAATGTTGAGATCACCACACAAAAAAAAATCAGTCTTATCATATCTGTTCGGTATGATAACCATATCATATCACAGTGGATATATATTTTTTAAATTTAAATGCTAAGATTAATATTATACCTGTAGATCCTCAGAATTATTTTGTTTGTAATTTTTAGGCTGAGGATGACTGCAAAGTAGTTGAAAAGCTTTCCATGAAATCAAAATAAACAGTGCTGGAACTAAAAGTAGTTCTCATCAAACACAGATTCTCTATTATGGAGTTACATACCTTGGACTGTACTACTTTAGACAAAATATTATCTCCAGACAGATAAAAACTTGTAACGTAGAAATTATCTTTCTCAGGGATTTTAGTCTTCTATAGGTGAGCGTTAATAATTTTATTAAAGGATGAGTTTTGCTTTAATTGTTGATTGTTATTTATGAATTTCTTGAAAAAAAAGTTTCCGTCAAGAATTTATGATTGATTTCAAATGGTAAATCTAAATTTTTTAAATTAAAGTCCTGTATTTTCGTACCAACAGCTCGTCTTGATTTTTTTTCAAAACCGAAACCATATGGTGGAAATTATACAAACTGTTAGTCCTTCAAACCCTGCCCCTTGTTGAAGGGGCTATCTTTTTACAGGTTATTTTCCAATTTGAACTAGACGGCAGATTTAATATATTAGGTGTGGTGATTAGTGATCGCTAGTCGATGTTATTCATAAATCGTGAGATGCGGTCTGGTGCGACGTAAGTTTCAGAAAAACATTTTCTTTATCGTGTCAACGTTTCGATCTTTATTGAGATCATCTTCAGGGCCTGGTATTTACAATTTACAAACATAGTTTAAATTTAACAAATACATGTAGTATGTGAAAAACAATATAAAGAAATTTTAGATGAATGTTTTTCTGAAACCTACGTCACACCAGACCGCATCATACGATTTCTGAATAATTAATGTATTATTTTATTTTTAACCTGTTTTATCTTTCAATACAAAACCTGACCGATTATCGAGAAAATCTGCATATAGAACCGTGAATATTGTGGTCAGTTTGCAATCCAATAAAAGAAAAGTACAGAATGAAAATCCTCCACGAATTCAATGAAAATATCAGTCTTCTTCCCTGCGGGAAATCTTCTAGGCTAACCCTTTTAATAATTGCTTCAGGCTAATCACTGAGAGGAAAATTGAGTAATTGGATACAAGGTTTGTGGGACAAGGTTTGCCCACGGGCAGACGAGAACTTTTCGAATCGGCTAAACCAAACCAAAATCCAAAATTTCAGAAGTTCAAGTTCAAGTGGGTGTTTGGTTAGGGTAACGACACACAAGATAATTTCTTAATGTTTTTTACGTACTGAAAGTCTCTCAATTGCTTTCGTGCAATAACGCCTTTGGAGGTTAACAAGGAAATTAACTGAAGGACGTGGTAAAATGCCGATTCATTAGAGATCGAAATTCATTACTTTTCAACGGACAATGATATTGTTCTTCTATTGAATTGTTGGAGAGGATCAAATCTGAAGAATCGCTTTGACTATGATCAACTAAAATAATCGATTGATAATTATATTATCTTCAATTATACGCGTGCTTTTTCGCCGTTTTATGGCATTTAAAAAAAAGTAAAAGCGCATTAATTTCTGCTTACAGGCTTCACTGGAATATCTCTCATGGCTTATAAACTTATATAACTTATAGACTATTACTTAAAATTAAGATTTTAGAATTAATAGTTGATAGAAAAAATAGAATAAAAGGGAAAAAGTAGAATAAAAGGAAGCAAATAGTCTGATTAAATATATCATTTAGTCTTTAATGATATATATGATATTAAACAAAACCTGAACACAAACATGAGCAATCTTCTTAGATTGTTGTAGATTTAACAAGAACATAATTGATCGGAAATGGACAGCAAGGGCAGTAAAAAAGTATGCATTTAATTATTACAATTATTTTAATTATTAAACAATATTTGAAAACATAATATACAATCTATTAAGCCTGAAGAGTGTATTGTCTGCCGTTGATAGCTCCTGATCATCTTTGTAGGCCTATCTTTTCGGTCAGTGAAGAATGAGACCCGCTGGTAGGAGGTAGATTGACGCACTAGGTTCAAAATTTATCAAATAACAAGACTAAACGTCAAGGGTTTTTTCTCTTTGTTATACATAATTCCTCGTACAGAAACAAAATTATTTCATATGTGGCCCTTAAAATAAATCATTTATCGAGGTATGACACGTGTGGACAGGAAATATCTCATCAATATCAATATATAGTTTTATTGGGTTATAAAGGAAAATTTTTTTATAGTTTTTCTTGTTAATACTCCTACAAAAATTTTGTCGGATAAAGCAAGCGATGTATGTTGTTAACCAGTTAATTAGTGCAAAACCCAATTCCGCTTTACTACCGTTCCTTCTTAATTTGGAAAACAGGATCTTTTCTTTTTTGTGCTCCCTCCGTGGTGTTTAATTGGGAAAAAAGTCGCCGAAATAAATAGGCCATAAGGGCGATGGTTTGGTCCAGTTTGTCAAAAAACAAAAAACCCGCCGGCTGATATACGAAACCCGTATCAAAACATGGGGTAGATTTCGCCTACGGAGGCGAACTGCTCAGCTGGGATGTGGACCGTTACAGAGTTAGGTAAGCCGAAGTTTCGCTGAGGTGTTGTCACGGCTGAGAAAGAGTGTGGAGAATCCTACCAATCCCGTCGAAGGAAATACCAGTTTTCTTTCTTCTAAAACTCCTTGCCATTTTCTTGGTCTAGAAACAGTGCTGAAACGTTAAAAAAAGAACTATGTTTCTTAAATAAGCGTACTTTGTTGTTAATATTACTTGTGCATCTTGTATGGCTGGTACCGTTTTAAAGAGGTTGTAGATTTATTAAATGAATATCAAGATTGTACTCAAGTGTTTATTCAATCTGATGAGTCTTGTCAGATATTCTATTTATTTTTATAAACAGAACAATTTTCAACGTTATAATATGTTATTCGTATGGCATAACAAATCATTCTTTTATTATTGGACACAAAAAAAGGATGAAAGTCTACCAGACAGTCTTAACCGCTTCCATATGGAACGGGCCATGATTCAACGCGGCCTCTCATTAAATATCTTTCAAGTCGGAAAACATAACAATACGAAAGCAATTTAATGGCACCGGAATAAATAACTTTAAATTAACAATTAGACATAACTGTTAACCCTTCAGCTGGCAACATTGTCGGAAGGAGAAATATTGTGCGAAACACTGTTCGAATGAGAAACGTTTTTTTTATGGATGTAATAGTGTCTTGAAGCAGTTCCGATAACTGTAAGATTTCCACTTTGGGACTGCGTGGTGATTCACCCATAGTTTGGTTGCCCCAAATTCAGTGGTTGGTCTGTTGTTGCCCCACTCGGCTTATAACCCTGGCCAACCAATGAAGGTGAAATGCCGAAACGCGTCTGGCTCTCGAATGCAGTGTGTGTACGCAGTCTAGGGGGATCCGAAATGATCAGCTATCCTAAATGTAAAGTTCGTTCAGTTTTCAAGGAGGTCCGATCGAAAGAGCTTTTAAAAGTAGAAACACGGAAAAATCAAAATTGTTTAACTCTGACGTTAAAACGGTCACGCTTAGTTCTAGGGTTTTGTAATGAAATTTGTGACCTTCTAGATTCATTGGAATGCTTACTCACCACTGAAGGTGACAAGAAGTCGAAACACGTCACACATCAATACAGGGAAGACAGGCAGATTAAAATGATCGGAAACTATCAAACTTCATTTTTAATTATCTATTCGTATGTTAACAATTTATTTATTTTGCTTATCTCTATTATACAGACCTAGAAGTCAGTAATGGCTTTTAATTATTTTAAATATCGAATAAGTAAAAGGCATTCTTTAATAAGTAAAAAAAAGGCATTTAATACTTGTATTTGAGCCAAGGTACCTAGTATTTTCGTTTTAATTATCTATTTGTATGTTAACAATTTATTTATTTTGCTTATCTCTATTATATACCTAGAAGTCAGTAATGGCTTTTAATTATTTTAATTATCCAAATTGAATGGAAATGACAAGTTTGTATTTGCACAGTCAAACCCCATGATTTTTTTTAAATTGGGGAATCGAAAGAAATTATTCATTTTGTTCAAATTCGCTCTCACTGGTGTTAAAGGTTGAAAACTATGTCAAACAAATAGGGAATAAACTGTGTTGATTTTTCACAATGACAGTTAGATGTCATTGCCGGAGTTCATCTGTTAATGACGCGTGTTTAAATAAAAAAATAAAAAAAACAATGTTAATTTCACTATACACATAACTGATGTCACGTTTTAACATCTGGCCATGAATTTGGACTCTGCAAATTGTAAAATAGTCGATCAAAGTCATGAGCCATGTGCTGCGTGATATGCCCACGAGATCAGCGGATGATATTTCTCATGATCATGCTCAAAAAGATCATCCAGGTGAAGTAAGGCGGTAGAATATTGTCCCAAGCCTGCAATAACTCGTTTGTGGTTTACTAAGGAAGTGATTGAAGGCCTTAGTAAAAGCCGATTCATTTAAAACCGTCAGTCAATAATAATATTTTACATAGAAGAAACCTAACTTGAATAATCACGAATCAATCAATCAATAATCAGGATCATTTTTGTTCAGTCCTCTTACAATATCGCTTTTCATAATAGTGAAACCCCAGTGGGTAATATTTGCTACGACAGGAGGTAGAATTAATTTTGATTAGTTAAATTCGAAAGGCGTGAATTATATTTTTTGTGGTTCGATTTGTGTATAAAACATCACCATATTTTATTTAGACATTTCGAAATTCTTAAACCATCTTGAGAAATATACAATGATATTTTTCTTTACATATAGTCAACAATGCAGAAGAACATAGTAGCTGTAATAAATCGTAATAATTACTATTATCGATATAGGGGTGGAACGTTTTCAGATTCTTTAGATTCATTCGCAAATGGGAAGACAAAAAGAAGATTATGATTTATGTTAAAAATGTATATAATAAGCGATTTTAAGGTAAAAATGAATTAAGTACATCAAAAAGAAAATTAGCCTGTAAGAATTAAGTATCATAATGGCTCAGTGGAATGGAAAACAATACTCAGATATTGCATATGTAATCTTAGTATATGTAGTAATATAATATTACTAGTGGTAGCCAAAGAAGCATAAAGATTTGAACTGAGAGGGACAAAAGGGAAACCAACGTTAATCACACAAAACTGTGTGGAATTAAATTGGAAAATATTACTTTTCAATTAATTTTAAATTTGATAAAAATTAACGAAAGCACTTCAAGTGGAAGACAATCGGGATATCGATCCGGATATCGTGGGTTCAAGTCCTGCTCGTGACACTAATTTTTATCTCAACCTTCTTTGAATAAAAATTAATATATACCAAAAATTGATAATTAATTAAGGTAACGAATAACAAAAATGGAACTAACGTAATTTATACGCAAGTTTTTTTGATATCGATTAGGGATGGTGATTTATTAATTTATAATTATTATTTTAAAAAAATAGTGATCTCACATACGTTATATTATTCAATTAGACAATTCGTTTCGATTACGGTTAGGCAATTTTTAAAAAGTCCTTGACAATTTCAACAAATCAATTCTTAAATTATTTTAAAATATACATTTTTATTACGTTTAGACGTACATATTTATATAAATGCTATATGGAAGATTTTTTTTCAAAAGGATTCCACGAAAAATATTATGTATTTGTTTCAATTAATTATTCTTTTTATGTAAGGTCTTGGTTGAGATCAAACAGTCAGTGTCACGAGCGGGATTCGAACCCACTACCTTCGGCCTAAAAAAGTAACTTGGTCAATTGACCACTAAAAGTAAATGGATTATTATGTATTTGTAACGTCACATTAAGTTTTAACGTTTAGCTGGTAGCTTAGTAAGTTTTCTGGGCTGATCTAATTTGTCATTACTAGTGGCAGTATTAATAACATATAAATCTGTCATCACTTAAGATCCTGCTAACCCCTAGATTTTACAGATTACAGATTTTACATGACAATTTATCTCTGATAAGTTCCTTGTGAAAACAATGGCATGAGAATCAAGCAAATCTTCCAAATCAAGCCTTCTTTGGAATATAAATATTGATCTAGGAAACAAGCCCAACAAAGACTGTAAATCTCTGATGCTCAGACGTTCTGGACACGTATCAACCAAAGTAAGGAGCGACGTTCAGAGAAGGCGTTTACTTTTCTCCAAAGTTTTCAACTTAAACACTTAAATTCGATAAATAGCATTTGCCGTATGAGATCAATGATAAATAGTCGATTTACCACTGTACTTACACAGAAATGAAAACGTAAGCGTGGGCTGAGCCTTCTTCGACCATTTCAACTGCATACTTAATTAAACTGCTCACGATTCCTATTCAGTCCTCAGCTATGTGGGTACTAGAAAGACGAATAAAAGCACGGTAGTTAAGATAGGTTAGAATCGAAGAATCGGAATTAGACAACCTGTTGTTTGAAATCCTAGAGTAAATAAATTTCAGCAAACCGGTGGTTAAAGTTTGAGTTAGGGCTCATGCTGGTATGGAACCACAAGGGTGGAACAATATTGACAAAATATGTTTAAGTTAGTTATTTACCCTACATTATACTGAACTCTATATTATTCCAATTTTTTTAATTAATTCAATTTGGTGATAAATTTTTTTATAATCTAGGTTCAATCAATAATATATCAATCATTGCTTTTCAGGCCACGTCCCTTATCCCTCTCTAAACTACAGTAATTTTTTAATCCATAAATACTTCTTTTTAGTAAAAACTCTACAATACTTTATGGTGTATATTACACTGATTGGATAAAGAGATTTCAGATTTATTGGAAATAGAGGTTCTTTAATTCCATTAAACTTGCTGGTTTTAGGATAATCCCGATAAACAAAGCAGTGCACGGCAAAATGTAGGTTGCGTGCATACCACAAGATTTGCAACAAGTACTTATTTAAAATAAACCTAGTGAGGTCAAATCTATTTGACTTTTGCTCAGAAATAGAATCATGCGAGTAGATTGGTTGGTCAAATTGTAGTTATTGGTAAAATTGTTAGTCATGTATTGTATTTTTTCATGATTGAATTAACCTTCTTTGATATTGGACATTCACTTTAATTGGGAAACTTTTGATAGACATTGATAAAATGAGTTTTCTCGCGAAGCAATTAATCCTGGTTTCCCTTTCGGTTCGTTCACTAATTACGAAAGTCTTTTACTCTGAATTCTAGCCTTTGCCCTGGCATGCGATTGTTTCGTTAACGCACTTTTAGGCGTCTCTTTCTTTTGTTTTCATTTCCGTTATAGGGGATTCTTCGAGGATTTTGCATCCCGTTCGAAAGTTCGTGATCGTACGGACTGAAAATCGGAATTGGCTCCCTTAATTAAAAAAATTCCATTCTGAAATGCATCTCCGGAAGGCAAAGAAGCTCGTTTCAGCCGACTGTTTGTTTTTACATTCCGACCGTTAGGCGACGGAAATTAGGAACACAAGAAAAAAGAAACAGCAAACGGGGTCTTGCCACAGTGTTTCAGCAGGACTGAGAACTTTACAATTTTATAGCACAATTCGTAAAAATGTTAAATCATTAGTTCAATTCACTTTCAGTATCAGCATTTTCCCATGTGATGATTAAATATTTTACCCTTGTTAAAAAGAAGAACGAGGTTTTAATTACTGTTTATTATTATATTTCTGTTTAAGTATCTCCAAATGTTCATTGCCAACTTTAAATAATAAATTACATAATATTCAATTTATAAAAAGTAAATTTTGTGTTTCATAAACCTTTATGCTACCCTTGTAATTAAGCACAGTGCTAAACGATGTTTTGCATGTTCATTATCATTAATTCATCCTACCGCTTTCGTTAGCTAATTTGGAATTTTTTTTTAAATTTTTTTGGCGGCAACATCAAAGTGTTTTGTCAATTTGACATTAGACAGAACCGATGCGGTGTCGGGATTATTTGAAGTTGACAGTGGCAAACGAGTCAAAATGCCATGTGGATTATTTTTTAATTATTAAAAAGCAAATAAATTAGGGCTTTGCTGGAACTTTCAAAATATTACTATTAGGAGATCATGACATGCGTCTGGTGTGACATAGGTTTTAGAAAAACATTTTCTTTATCGTGCTGTTTCGATCTTTATTGAGATCATCTTCAGGGCTCAAAGTGTTTGTTTTCTGCGTAATTGTGTCATTCTTGTGTGTCGTGTTGCAACACATTGAAGATGATCTCAATAAAGATCGAAACGTTGGCACGATAAAGAAAATGTTTTTCTAAAACCACAACAGAACGCATCTCACGATATCCGAATAATCATTGACATTTCACTATCCCCGTCGAACACATCTTTATGTAAGTTACTTGGGACTTCACCTAGACAAAGTACTTACATATGTATTTGGAAATCCGTTCAAGACTTAAACGGAACGAACAAAACAGACGTTTCAGACAATTATCACACTGCTCGACAGTTGATCTAAACCTACACTGAACTGATGCACAATAGACCATTGGACTGGTCGCGACGTACAGATCGTAAAGAGGCCGACTCCTATATAATCTACACTAAACTACAAACCGTTGATATACATATATCATTCTCAAAACTATAGGACTAACGATATTCAATTTCAGGTAAAAAAAAAAACATTCCCAACTACCAACGCATCGCCAAGGAATTCAATCAAAAGTCCTGTGAAGAATTTTTAACCTTCCTTTTTCGGTACCAAATCCTCCCTCCCATCCTACCTCGAGATGACAAATGACAAGACAAATGTCTATCAAAAGTTTCCCAGTTAAAGTGAATGTCCAAGACAATATTCCGTTTTGTTCCAGGAGTAGCGAAAGCCGCGTAGAGAAATTCCTCCTATCCCTTTCCGTATATCTCAATGCCTTGGTCTGTCAGTTCGACTGGCGATTATGATAATTGAATAGTGAAATAAATGATTTATTTGTTTTTTTAGGAGACCACCACTGGGTGAGTCTCCTAACACGCTTATCAAGTTTGTTCGCTTTGTTCTTACCCATTTTTTTCTGTTATATAATTTACAGATGTAAAAATCAATTTTAAAAAATATCCATATGAAAAATGGTATATTTAAAAGCATGGTTTTACATCATCTGTTAGTTGTTTAACTTGCTATGTGCACAAATAGATTGGTTGACAATTAACTTCGTAGGTGTATTGTGCAGCAATTGAAACACTTTTTGAATATTATTTGTGTAATTGATTAACTCTTAAAACACGGGAAGTGAGTTTCTTCCGTCTTTGATCTTGCCTCATAATTACAGATTTTCCTTTTGCAATTTTAATGCTGATAACAGGGTATACCATTGTATCATAGTAGAATAATTTGAAAAATAATTGTATATATTAATCTATTTTATCAACCCTATTACGGAACCTAACATTAAAATTTTGATAATTTGACATATTAAATGTCATAAAATAATATACATGGCCGATGTAATTATGTGGTGACCCTCAGGAAGCAAAAAAAAAAATTAAAATAACTCCACAGAAATAACCCAATGGCGAAATGCCGAAATGCGTGTGAACCAACAAAAATCAGCGAGAATAGGTAGAACACGATGATCGGTAACTATCATATAATAGGTTTATGACCCCGCGACCGCAAGAGGAAATTTCACAACATTGAAATTTCATTAAAAATAGTCACGTTCAGAAAATTGTTTTTCTTCAAATCCACATCTTTGCTTGTTTTATAGTGTTTTCTCAATTCTCTAGCTTATTTTACGAAGTGGTTTAAAAATTCAATCAAATAGTGTCAAAAATTGAAACCATTGAACTGTCCTTAAAAAAAGTAACAATGATAATTTCTGGTAATTTACAAAATCTCTTATAGGTAAATAACGATTTTCTTATTAAAAAATATATGATATACACTCATTAAAGGTGGTTTTCTACTTTTTTCGCAACAGCAGAGGTTATATCAACCCTTGGAGTGCCGGTGATTTTGAAAAAAAAGCCCATTTGTAAGTATGTCGGGTTCGAATGCAGGGCCGCTGGATTCGAACCCGGGACCTTTACCTTACATTGATGAACACCTTGTCAACGCCTAAACCGTTACGGCCACCGACGCCCCTGGTTTTCTACTATTGTTTGTTGTATTATATTTATCGTGTTATATATTTTAACCTTTAACGTTATAAAGGAACGTTACGGCGTGCCAAAGCAAACTACACTTATCGACAACATGCCGGACGTTCGGCCTAGCGACAAAAGAAAGATTTCTCTATTGATTATCTATCACAATCCTCCTTATACTGACATTTAAGTTGAGCACAAAACGCACCCAATGTACACCTTCGCTGATGGCGTAACCGCGTATAGAGATCAAAAAAGCGGCCGGACTGGTTTCAAAAATGACCATGCTAGGTGGGAAAGATAGTAGGAATTTGATGCACAGGTTCTTTGCGCTTTTGTAGACTATATTACTAATATATCAAGTGATTTATAATAATATATTTTTATATTTTCCAGTTTTATTTTTAATGGTGGTGGTCCTATTTTCTATACGTGAGGTATCAGGAAATCGTTTTAGACAGGTTGATAACATAAAATGATACATTTTATCGTAAAACGTGCCATTTGATGATCTAGCCGGCGTAAATTGGTCCGGCCGGGATAAGCCTTTTTTTGTTGTGCATTATCCATCAATCTCGCCGGCTATAGCGGAAGGCTGTGATTTTTTCTTTAAAGAAAAGACGGCTGTTGAACTCCATTCAGACACTTTCGCCGACAAAAGGAATTATCCAGTCCGTGCCAATTTGTTGCATGCTTGCTTTCACCCCTCCTCAGCTGAGGCGGACCAATTTTGGAAAAGCGAAGGCGGTGGATTTCCGACTCCTTGAATGTAAAGGCGTAGGTGACTCATTCACCGGGCTGCTTGCTCAATCCTCAGGAGGACCGGTTTTGGTCGCATTCTACCCCAAGCCGGAACTCGGCAGAATATAACGTACATGTATATAAATTGTCGGCTTAAATATATAAAAACAGTATAAAAAATAAAGGGGATTGGTAAATTTGTTAGATTTCGATAAAATAGTAGACAGCAGTTTGATCTAAATTAATTATCTGTTGTTGGCCCGTCATCGCCGTTGATCTCTTGTCAAACGGGTTTCAGCATTATCGCCATCTTCGATGCAAGTCTGTTGTCGGCACGCGGAAGAAATAATGGAGAAACCCGGACAAAAAATAATTTCGGTCAAACCTGTCAACGCTTCTTTTATTCTCGAACCACACAATGCAACTCACAGTACGATATAATCCTTCCTGTCGGTATGCCAAAAAGCACATTTTACTATTTTCAATAGAATATAACTTGTATTACTGGGTAGTCTGAAATGATGAATTGCTGTCGGGTTACCAGATCGGCCATCTTAGGCCATACGACGCTGACAGCAACCCTGGTTTCAGATCGAATCAAACCAAAAAATAAGGAAGACACTAGATAACCTGATGCTAAAGACAAACGTACCAACTCAATATCTAAGACATAATATTCTCTTTAAAAATAAATAAAATAATCAAAATTGATGCACAAATTAGGGAAGTAGCTAGGATTCAAAATATTAATTCAATAATGGTGTATTTATTATATGTACAATAATTAAGGTTTTTAGTTGAGATCAAAAAGTCAGTGGCACGAGCGGGATTCGAACCCACGATCTTCGGCTAGATACACCGCTGCTCTACCACTTGACCTCGATCGTGACCTCGATCCACTCGGACACCAACTTCCCATCTCAACCCCACCTTTCGAATTTTCCCTCCTTTTTGCCATTTTTCAAATGTCGTGCAATCTAATTTGATTCTTGGCGACAAATGAAATGGCCACGAAGAGCTTTAGTGAAGGTATACTTCATTTTAACTTATTCAATTCATTAGTTTTCGTGGTCCGCTTGACCAATTAATATCTTTTAATTAATTAAGGTTTTCAGTTGAGCTCAAGTGGTAGAGCAGCGGCGTATCTAGCCGAAGATCGTGGGTTCGAATCCCGCTCGTGACACTGACTTTTTTATCTCAACTAAAAACCTTATGTAATTGAAAGCTATTAATTTGTCAAGCGGATCACGAAAACTAGTGAACTTATAAATAAAAAAAATTAAGTTCAGCAATTAGGAATAACACGTAACTTAATTGGTTCAGCNTAGCCGAAGATCGTGGGTTCGAATCCCGCTCGTGACACTGACTTTTTTATCTCAACTAAAAACCTTAATTAATTGAAAGATATTAATTGGTCATGCGGACCACGAAAAACTAGTGAATTTATACGTACAATTTGACTTTTTACACTTTATGTCCCAATGATCAATCATGAACTTTCAAGGAACAAAGTTGGGTTTTTTTACATGTACTTGATTTTCGGTTTTTCCTGCTTTTAAATTTAACAGGATAGTCATGCAAAATTATTCTACAATGATTATAACCGTAAAGAGTAAACTTTCATCGGACAGTAAGATGTGATTCTTCAAGGTTGGAAAACAACGAAAATTGTTGAGCAAAATCAATTAATTAATAACAATGAATCTTTAATTGCGAGTGAATTAATCAAATGTATAGAAATGGAAAAAGATAATCCGTTGATGGGCTCGGAAACTCTTCACACAACTAATCTTTCAACGTGTTGAATGGGATGATCCCGTTAGTGCAAGATGGGAAAAGGATTAGTTTTCACTTCTAAGGACAATTGCACAGCAGTTTTATTTGTTCAAGTGAAAGTATGATTTTGACTGTATTGTATTATTTCTCTTTAAAAATTATGGGCAATTTAAATAAAAGTGTGGCTGGCAAATAAAACTAATAACATCAGTTATTTACTTACTCTCTTGTAGTAAAAGACAATTAAGAACAAAATTTTCCGAATTAAAATTGCAGATAAAAGAAATGAATATTTTGGCTGCACTATATGGAGCATAATTTTTTTTTTTCTAATTGGATATTTAACTTTTACATGAACACTGGGACAATATCAAGATTTAAGGTAATTTCATCATAGGTGTAATAAAAAAATCTGCATTATAAGGAGGAAGGACAGTTCCTGAAATGCATTGCAGTCCTTTTGTAAATAAGGAAAGTGTAATAAGGAAAATGGAATTGAAAAGGAAAGAAGGAATTAATAAAACCAGTTGCATAAAATACAAGATAGTTGAAACTACTCTAAATATACATGAAAAGAGCAATAATAAGAACAAACAGCATATAAAAACATATTTCAAGAATTAATCAAATTATTGAATTTTTCATAAACAACTTGATCAGTAGAAACATTTACTAAATTATACGGTTCCAACTTGTGAACATAAAACTGGATGATCAAAATTTGACTTTTAAGTGGTTGTAATTGCGCTAAGAGATATTTTGTTGGTTAGAATCACGAGTAGAAAAGCGGAACGGTTATTATGGTTGTACTTATTATACGTCGTGTTAATATTTATATATACTGATCATTTTTTTAATTAGGATTTCTGTTTTTATGCTTAGCTCCGTTGTCCATTTATCATTTGGAAAGATTAGTTGTAAGACTTGTCGGTTGATATTATTTCTAGACCAAACCTTGCTGTGTGGTTATATTAATCTAATCAAATCACCAAATTTGTTAGTTAGTTAACGTATGCTGAATATATTAAAAAAGAATGATTTTAATTTTTCCTCTTAGCGGAAAAAAGGAGAATTTAAGAAAATTATTGTAATACCTATTATGTAATACATGATGTGGATTGTACATGACATAAAACGGAAACATTGTTGCATTATTTGTGTTAGGGGGAAAAATAAGAAGGCTTACGTTAAATGTACTTTTTGTAGTTTTCTATCAATTCAAAAAATTTTATGTTTTCGTAGTGATTTCTTTAGCACTTAAGCTCTCTTCAACTATAGGGTCCGACTTCTGCTAATGGATTTTCTGTATTCCTCGTATACGGGCCATAGATTTATATCTATCTAATCGATATTAGATAGATTAATTTAAATTTAGATAGATGCCAGGATCGAGAATTTTACAATTGAATATGTAAAGATTCTACATTGGAACCGTTCGTTTATTTTTGTGGGACCAATATTGAACAACGCATTTTAAGTTTATTTTTGGGAATGAAATGGGTAAAAGAGGTCTGTGTACATTTGTTTGGTCTTGCTCATCTCTAAAATTAGAAAGTTCATTTTTATAATTTTTTAAACGAAAATTTTTGTTTTTGTACACAAACAACTGTTGAATTCTTGCTCTACAATTAACCAAATCACTGAAATTTCGATAAATGACAGTGAAATTATTCAAATGGTACTCCCATATAATGGGTTTCTGAAAAACAGCAATTATTGCAAACCCGATTGCTACAAGTAATCAATCCTTTAATATCGATCTTCTCGATCCGTTGGGAAATTTTTAATTGCCACCTTTTTTTTCTTTTTACTACTTCAAGGCAATCGCAAGCCGTTTCCACACGTCCTGTTTTTGGCCCTTTTTTTGTATCGTGTTACACACAAACGGACTGCCGAATATCACTTCGTCGACAATCGAATGAAAAAGCCCGTGTGTACATTCTTATTGAATAGACCGGTTGTTGTTCTTTATCTCGTGTGATACTTTCGTAATATGTTCGCTTCGTTATGTTCACAGTCGTTTTAACTACGTGGAAAGAAGCTTTTTAATTTTATACGGTATCCTTGAATTAAGTCCATCATAGTCATTTTTTCTTCCGAGGTGAATTTAATTGCTTAATTATTACGTCGTATCTTTGAAGATAAAGTATTAACATAAATTTGATAAAGATTCTATTTTACTAAAAAGAAAAAACAAACATCCAAATGGTGGCAGTGCAACTTAACGTAAAATTAATCTTTTCATGTAAGGTTTTGGTTCAAATGAAAAGTTAGTGCCACGAGCGGGATTCGAACCCACGACCTTCGACTAAATACGCCGCTGCTCTACCACTTCAGCTATCGTGACTTCGATCCACTGGTCACCGGTTCGAATCCCGCTCGTGGCACTAACTTTTTCATTCCAACAAAAACCTTACATAAAAATATTAATTAATTGAAAGAAGTGATTTTTTCAATAGACCACTAAATATAATGGATTTAAAGTAAAATATTACAATTAATTAAGGTTTTCAGTTGAGATAAAAAAGTAGAAAACCTTAATTAATCGTAAGATATTAATTGGTCAAGCGGACCACGAACTAGTGAATTTAAAGTAAAATGTTTTACCCGGAAAAATATTGATGATGTAAGAGTAGACTGTTTACGGCCGAATCTTTCTGGTAAATCATAAATTATAATTTAATAGACAGCACATAATTTTAAATCTTCGTTTTAAAATGTTATAAGTCGAACAATAGTATTGACAACAGATTAACTGTCAATTTGACATGCTTTAGTCACGATATTTTGCATATGTCACGCCGAACAAAAATAAATTCAGGTTTCTAAAATTCATTTTACAGATTGTTTTATATCAATATCTGAGGCGATCAACAATAGTTATTATTTGTAAAACTCAATCAATCGCTACCTCCCCTGCTTTCGATTTCTACGAGATACTAAGTCGTTCAACTTATCCCAATTGCCTACTCAACTTAGTTAAATCGTTGTGCAGGAAAAAAGTATATTTTTCTATAAATAGAAAGATGGTTTAAAAAATATCGATGAAACGATAAGAACACAGTTGTTTGACGCTGACATGTGGTGTTTTGAAGGCTTCTTTGCACGTCTGTAGAGGCACGTGCCACGTATGAGTGGAAAAATTATACCTTTTTCATAGACGTTTTGCAAACAAATGTTCACAAATTACAAAACCTGGTATTTGCCAATTTTTTTCACAATTTCTACATACAGAGAACATACAGGAATGGCGTTTTTGAATAAACTTCTGTTCCCATTTTGCACAGATTACTCGTATATTGAATTATTATATATTGTCTTTTTTTTATATTAAAAATACCTAACATTGTATCGATATTTCCCCTGACAGACAATTTTGAGCAATCGTGATTACGTTTTGACGAACTTTCATTAGAATGGATTGATTATTGTTCCTTGTTAAAGTTTCTAGAAAAGCAAATCAAAACATTACCACCTTCCCAAAGGGCAGGTTGTGAAACTCTTGGAGGAGACCCAAAAAGTAATGTTTGTGTTGTCGGCAGGACAAAGTTCCTTAGACTTTAAAAACCTGACTCCTTATCAACAATTTAATTAAGTTAAATCCAAGTCTTTATGCATCATATGTTATTACAGACATAAATTATTAAACTGTAAAGGGAAGGATAAATCCTTACTACCCCACCTTTTGTTGCAAAATTTTGAAGTATTTCGGTCAGATTTTCAACTAAGTGGCCGCCACTGTTATTCGTAGTCCTAAAATTGAAGATAAAAGGAATCAAGTTACGCCCTTAGTGAATAAAATTGTACGCTAGTAATTATTATTTTTTTTAAGTTTAATTCTAAATATTCTGTTTAAAAGCTTTCTTGACTTTGGTTGTTTCAAAATTGTACATCTGATCGAATATGCGGACAGGTCGATCACAGACGATAAAACCGAGGGTAAATTTTTTTTTGTGTAAAAGTTGCAATCCCAACAGATTTTAGCGGTTTTTTTTTATAGCTCAGGGAAATTCGGAATCATAGATGATTCACAATCGGTTGTATCCTCGGGTTTTCACTCGTTTCGCAATTAATACATTCAGCCTTCAAAAAGCCATATCTATACCCTACAGGAAAACACTGCTATATAAAAGTAAAATATAAATTTCTCTTCCAAACTGTTACTAACTATTAATACAGTAAAATTACTAGATACAAGCCCGTTTAAAATCAATTCTAATGTGTAATTATAAGATTAATTATAATATTCCCTAAATATATGATGTTTTATGGTTTGCTCATTTTTTCTTTAAGTTTATTATTGTCATTGTATTTTAGATTTTAAGTTTCTATACCGTTGAAGAATTTTCCCAACTTCATCTTTAAGTTGATGTGGAATGCAGTCATATAGTCGTTTTTTTATGTTTGTTCCTTGTACGTGAATAATGTTCAAAACAGTTACAGAGAAATTCCGAAGCCATTAAATTCGAGGGGAATTAAGATTGAAACATTAATATATCACAAATTTTTTAAGTATTATTACCAACAAACAACTCGCAACTTATAATGTTAATATTTTATGTGTCAAAACTGAAATGTAAAATACCAACTGGTTTCTTGCTTCCAGAAAAGAAAAATTAAATAAACCGATGTTTATTAAAATGGCGTATAAAAATAATTATATCGTTTAACATTCCACAATAGAACATCATATATCAATTTATTTATGTATTTTTTTGTTGAAATCGGGAGCAACTGCTTCCTTTCCAGTCTAGTTTTCTTTTTTTCGTGACATATCGTTTAAATATGTTTTAGTTGTAGATTGCAGATAAGTACTGTTGATTATGTATTCTGTTTTCTTTTCTTAAGCGCTTGGCAACTTTCCATTTTAAACAATTCCTACGCATGTTTCCTTATGAGGCATTGGCATATAAGAATATAATATAAAAACTTGCTTATGAGTCTACTAAACAATGTGTAGCGTTGATTTTCTGGACTAGCTTTAATACTTGTTATAAGGTAAAAGTCATAGAGAAGCTTCAATCTTTAGTATTTACATGGTCGGTCGTTAGTTTTTTTTACTGCAACACTTGCAATTCCTGCCGGAGGAATCGGACATCAGCGCACATCCTCAAAGTAGTTTTAAATTGTTCACATAATTTAAAATCATTACCATGAATCAAAAGTGACAGCGGGGTTTTTTATAATCAGTTTTTCCCGCTAAACGCAGTAACATGCTAAACAATACAAAATGATTACAATATTAAGGTTGTAGAAGGTTATAAAGCCCAGTGTCGTTCGCATTTCTAACGCAAATTTAAAAAGAGTTAGGTTGCAATCTGTACAAAAAAAAAAAAAAAAAAAAAAAAGTGCTCATCCAGGAAGAGTATGACTAACATCCGAATTAGCCTTTTTGCCGGTTTCTTTTTTCCTTACGGTTTCCTTTGCTCGTCTGAACCTTTTGAGCGAATTGGCAAAACAATAGGATTTGAACAACTTGACAGACGGAATAAAACGGTCAGCTGGGGATTGAAAAGCAATGAGAGCTGCTCCTTATTTTGCCCTTGATCTCCTTCCACGACCTCACGGCCGGTGCCATCGGCGGAAAGAGAAAGCAGTTTTACCGTTTTACCCACGGATGTGCGATACTTAAACCGACGCGAACCTAGTGTCTAATATTTCGCCAAAAAAAGTAGTGAAAGTGCAAAGGGGGGGAGCAGAGATTTATTATAAGAATGACGGACGTCGTCGTCCAATGTTCGTCGTTTTATATTTTAAACTTTGTGACACTGAGGTTTGTAAGAGATGACCATTGTGAACTGCGGTGTTACATAAAACACGACGTTTATTGTGAAATTGTTATGTTCGTTAACTCCGAGGTGATGTATTGTTATCAGCAGTTTGATGGAAACGGTTCGCCTCTAATTAACAGTAACACAATAAATCAATTATATTTGTACAAGTCTATTGACCAAATTACTTCATTCAATTAATCTTTTTATGTAAGGTTTTGGTTGAAATTAAAACGCTCGTGACACTAGCTTCTTCATTTCAACCAAAAACATACGTAAAAAGATTAATTAATTGAAAGAAGTAACACAATAGTTCGACCAATTTCATCAGATAGATGTCAAGGGCAATTTTTTCTCGTTGTACAGATTATGTTAAGCCAGAAAAAAATTACGTTATTCCTTTCAGTCTTTGAACAATACATTTATTTACGAAATACCGAATTAAAGTTATTTTAAAAATAACATTTTTCCTAAACTTGAATGTATATCACAGTTCCAAATCTTATATCAAATTTGGATAGTTTAATTAATTAAGGTTTTAGTTGAGATGAAAAAAAGTTAATGGCACGAGAGGGATTCGAACCCACGACGTTCGGCTAGATACGCCGCTGCTCTACCACCTGAGCTATCGTGACCNTATATATATATTTAGAGAGAGAGAGAGAGAGAGAGAGAGAGTGAGAGAGAATGGTAGATAGAAAGATAGACAAATGTATGGCTATATGTACAGAGATATTGCAACCTACTAATCTATCTATTTATTTTACTTTCTTTTTCACTATTATTCACTTTTTGAATCACCCCCTTTGTATGTATGAGGTGACTGACTTCCCTCCAAAACACATTTATTCTCTTTTACAAGATCATTTTTTTGGTAAAAATGTATTAGCCCGAGGGAATAGGTTCGTTATATTTAATTTCAAAATTAACAATCGGCAATGCATCATGATTAAAACTATGATTTAAGCCCGTATAATGTTCTCTCCGTACATATTCAATTTAAACCGTTGAATTTTCAAAGATTGGCCACTATATTATAAAATTCCTCTAAAACAAGGTTTTACATCGGTGGTGAATGTTTGTTTTTCACATTTTTTTCTTTCTTGTTTTCTGCTCACAATTACATTATCTGCGGTTTACTTCTGGCTTTCGCCGTTACACTCGCCCATTTTCGACGATGGATCTATGACACAACCTGCCGCTCTCCTGGAACCGAAAAAGCACCCTTCTTCCGGACTGGATGGGTATTTTCGTTTGTTTGTTAATGATGTGAGCCCGTTTACATATCTGGTATCAAATGCTTCCGCTTTATTAAACGAAAATGACAGAGGGGCGGTTATGAAACGTTTAAGGTTTCCACCATTCTCACGACAGACGGCAGCGAACTTCTCATTGTGTTATAAACACGTTTTAAACCGGTGTAATTTAATTAAGATATTGAATGAAGTTATTTCCAAAATTTTCAACGTTTCGAGAGATAGTAAATTAATGAATTGTTAAAAAATTATTTACTTTATTTTGTTTTTATATATATTCTTTAAATGCATAAAATCAATGCATGATATAGGAACAAAATAAGGGAGTGTTAGGTTATTTAGTTACGATATAACACGCAAGTTTTTCTGACAAAATATTATGTTCCAATCATGTGGAAAATACAAAATACACAATCTAAAAATTAGTAGTAAATAATTGTCCTTGTCATATTTTTAATAATTAATGTTATCAATCGATTAAGCATTTTAAGGTTTTCAACGAGACCTTCATTGATTACGATATTGGGTGGTTGGTTGTCTGGGACCCTGAAAAACAGTATGGAGGGTAACGAGAAAGGCAGACAAGGTGAATATGTCTGGGACGTTCCAACCTCTGGATCTGACCAACGCGTTCCGGCCCTCTGACTCTAAGGGCGATGACAAATTGAGTCGAACTCACCGCTACCTGAGGTGGGAATGCCCGCCAACGTTAATCTCTGATGTAAAAAAGAAAAAAAAAGAGAAGTGCATCAGGTAATGGACATGGAAATAGAGCTTGTATGTAGGTAAATAAATCCGGCTGAGTCCCCTTTCTGATGGGGCACGGGCTTTCAAATCATTAAGGTTCATTCTTTTAGCTTTTATATATTTATCAGAAAAAACAATAAATAAAAAAAATAGAAAAAATAGGTGACTGAGTGCGAAATAGATTTTTGTGGATTTTGAAAGAATGCTTGTGTTGTGCTTTGAAAATGTTGGAAAAATTCATTTTGAAAATAGGCCATCGCTCGTGATCAATTAATTTTCCTGTGCACCAGGACGGTTAAAAATGTCTAAAACCACATGTTTATATCCCACAAGACCCTTTGCTATTAGAAGAAAAAAAGATTGGTTAAAAATCTAAAAAATTCAAAATTTTGTAATATTTATTTTCTTTCTACTGTAAAATGTGAAAAGTTGGAAACGGCCCCTTTTCAAAATGGCCGATTCAATTATGTCAGGAGCGCACGAAGAAATCGTTAAAGGAATTTGGTCACGTGGCAGTGGGTGTTTACAACTTATTATAAATTAACTTGAAGTAAAGCAAGCAGTATACAATGGAATAAGGAGAGATCAAATAGGGGTGAGTTGTAATGTAGTTATGCAATTTATGAAATAGGCATTCACAAAACAAGCTTTCATCAGGTCACAGTTATCAGTACAAGAGAATCACGAAATCAGCAGCATTCAGCTCGTTGACAGGCTCAGCGCTGTGTACAGTAAAAATCTCTCACTGGCACTCTCAACACGACACAACATCTACACAGAAAACAAACACTTTGAGCCCTGAAGATGATCTCAATAAAGATCGAAACGCCGGGACGATAAAGAAAATGTTTTTCTGAAACCTACGTCACACCAGACCGCATCTCAAGATCTCCAAATAATCTTTAACTAACGCTCACTAAACACCACACACTTAATAATTAATTAATTATTTGTTTAGAATTGACTGATGAGTTCTTGACGGCATTGCACATACACAATGCACTTCTAATTCATTATTTGTTCGATTGACGGATGGGCTTTTGATGGCATTACACCTATTTTATATACTTATGACTCCAAATTCTTCCTTATGCTGTCGGCTCATTTTACATCGCCTGGTACAGGTGTAAAATCATAGCCGGTTCATTTTACATACCTACTTTGATTAATACCATGGGTCGGTTCAATTTGATACCGCCCGACTCTAAAAATGTGAAAAAAAAATATGATCCAAGAGAAATGGCAGAATCAATGGGTCGGATCGGCATAGCAGCTGGCACAGTCAATGGGTGGCATATTCATATTGAACCCCCGAATCTTCTCACCAGATTCAGAAATAAGGGGTTAATAGGGACCCTTACTTCTGGCCAAAGTACGCATATATTTCCTGCATGGAGACAAATTTCGTTCAATATGTCTCAGTTGATTGAAGGATGTTGGCCTTGGCTCCATATAAAGAGCGTGTAGGAAAATCCTTTTTAAAAAGATAGTTCCTACTCACAGTAAGTACTGTTACATTTTACTGTGAGTAGGAACTATCTTTTTAAAAAGGAATGAACAGCGCACTTACTCCACCATTCATCTGATACGACAATTGTGTTTGAACACGGCAGTGAGTATTTTGGTCCCTAGTCTTTTTTGATTTTGTGTTTCATTTTGTGTATATTGAATGTATTTATTAGCGTGAATGTGTGGTACGAAAGGGCAGAGGCGGAATATTGAGTATGCCATTAGTCAGCCGTAATGAAATAACATTTAAAATATTTATTATATTTATTTAAACCGAATTAAACCGGAAGGAATTGCTAGATATGAATATTCTTCTTGTCATCATCATTATCCGCATAGATTGTTTAATGCGTGTTTTTAGTATAGGAGACTTTTAATTTTACGGACGTGTTTATTAGTCTCAATAGATTCAGGACGGTTTACCGTAAGACAGATTTCTCAACGGATCGTTTATGTGCCATTGCTTTGCGTCCGATACAATTGGGTGTAAACGATCCCTTTGTCATCTAAACAACTCCGTATTTATTGCCGTTACGATTTCGTTTCGGAGTTTGAAAAAGAATTAAATAATACAATTGCTCAACACCAACCGAGTCAGCGTGGCCTCTTAGGCACAAAAGAAAATTTCGTTTAAAAAAAATGGTTATGTAAAAATCGAAAATTGAGGCTGGAATATAAAAGCAGACTACTTACACTTAGGTCAAAAAGGTTCATTTCTAGTGGTGCAGTTAGGGTTTAACTTTACGACATTTTAAAAATAGATACGAAAGAGCTGGCCCAGCTTGGTTTTATAAGATATACCCAGTTAGAATCCGCACTCTACGTCAAAATTGTACACTTTTATTTCCGTATTCAGTATTTTAACGAATTTCCTTTGATTTTAAACATCGTTTACGTTAGAAAAATATTAAAAACGCTAGATACTATTATGAAGTGAAATTGTTTTTATGAAGTTCACTGCCCTAATACCTAATACATTTTAATAAATTATTCCTAAAAGTATTAAGTGATGCAATCCGATTTTTTCGTAATACTCATATTGCACAACTCAAAATCTGATTCCTTTTGTCACTTTTGAAGCAGAACATGTAGATCAGATGTATTATTTCTTGTATGAGTAATTAAACGTGATGAGAACAAAGAAAAATAATTTAACTTGTTACATGCATGCCAAATGCATACAAAAATCCTTGAGAAAAGTAATAATCACTGTTTAAAAGATAGTTCTTTGTTTGTTTATAACACATCGTGATTGTTTGGCTGTAACTTGATTTGTCTCACTTATTCATTCCGTTTTAATTTAAATTCGAACGATGACTGACGTTGTTATCTATCACTAGGCACAACCAGTTACCGAACTTAATTCTTTTTAGGCGTATTGATACTAATAATGATAATAAAATAAATAACCATAAAACACCATACAATAATTATAAAAAATAAATGTTTCATTACTAAATAGAATTGTGGTTTTATCGTGACAATTGCGTTGATAGGCGAAATATCACCGCAATTGTCTTGATAATGCAGTAATAATTATGATTTAATAGAGAAAAAATAACTTAATTTATTACAATACATTTTTTCTCGACAGCTGTAATGATTTTTTTCTATTAGGTCCAACTAGTCAAAAGATGATTTTTATCTTGTTTCGATATTTTAATTTATTTTCCTGAACTATCGATACAATTTGTTAACACACATGCTAAATCTATTGTGTAAATTATTTGAAGGAGAAATAAAAACATAAAAAAGTTGTATCAGTCTTCAAATAATCACGAGTCGTAATTAAAAAATATTAATGGGGTGAAAAAGTATTACTTAAAAAGGATAAAAATTCTTCTTATAAATGTGTGGTGTTTATTCACCGATAGTCAATGATTATTCGGAGATCGTGAGATGCGGTCTGGTGTACGTTTTCTTTATCGTGCCTACGTTTCGATCTTTATTGAGATCATCTTCAGGGCCTGGGATTTATAAACAATGTTTAAATTTTACAAATACATGTAGGATGTAAAAAAGATGAATTTATACAATGCTAGAAATTTTTAGATTAAAAAAAAAAAAAAAAAAAATTGAATTTGTATAATGATAGAAAATTTTAGATTTAGAAAGATGAATTTATACAATGCTAGAAAATTTTAGATAAATAAAAGAATTTATATAATGATAGAAAATTTTAGATTTAAAAAATAATGAATTTAAATCCAAAATCTTCTATCATTATATAAATTCATTTTTTTTTTAATCTAAAATTTTCTAGCATTGAATAAATACATCCTTTTAAATCAAAAATTTTCTATCATGATATAAATTCATTATTATTATTTTTTTAAATTGTTTATTTATTTATTTATTTATTTAAAATATTTATTTTAAACCTACGTAAAACCTACGTCACACCAGACCGCATCTCACGATCTTCTAATAATAATCATTCTTCGTATATTTGAAAACAACGATTGATTTTTAAACTTTTTAAATGAGATCCACGCTTTAATAATTTTGAAGAATTTTTTTTTTTTTACTATAAAAATAATGGCAAAGTTGGCCATCGCCAATTATATCACGTTTCACGCGAGCAGCAAGAAGCCAACGAGAATAATCCGTTAACAAGGCTTCTGTCCTATTAAATGTTGACACACAACATTTAAAAATACAAATAAAACATATAAATATATATATATATCAATATCAAATAAAACATATTTTCGTTTAATTTAAATTTGGTGCATTTAGCAGTCATTCTACAAAAGTCAAAATTTCAACCTACTTTTCTTCAAAATCATTTCATTTAATACAATCCTGCATATTATTTAATTATTAAATGCTAATCGAATGATACATAATCACTTGGAAATACATGCACAACAAAGACAGAAACTAATATTTACAAAATTCTCCTTTGGGCACATAGGCAAGATCGCCAAGGCACATATTTTTTTGACCTAGTATTATCAAAACAAGTTTCCTTAGAATATCTATAGGTAGTAATGTTTGTGTTCGAGGCTTTTCATCAATTTTTATTGTATTAATTAAAACAGACGATGTTTAGAATTTTCTCAGAGTTCAGGAATTTTTTCTTTCATATGTGAGTCTAACATGGGATTTCAGTTCATCAGATTACTATAATATTCGTCGTTCTTAACTTTTTAAATGATATTACCTACTAACTATTATAAAATTTATAATTTGTGGTTATATTTTTAAAGAAAATTCTATTTTTATATACTATATACTATATACTATTTTTAAAGAAAAATTTAAGGTAGATAAATAAAAATATGAAACTGAGTAAAGCATATAACCCCAAAAAATGTTGCTATGGAAGCAATGAAGAAAATATTCAATTCAGTAAGGAGTATGCCTCTTCTTGCGTTTATCACCGCTCTCATTCGGCGTGGCATGGATTTTATGAGTGTTTGAATGTAGTGCTGGGGAATATTTTCATACTCCTCCAGCAGCGCTCTTCTTGATTCCTGCAAATTCTCTGCCATCACTGGCCATTTTTTACCCTCTTTAACAACTCGTGCGATAGGGTTTTAGTCTGGACCACACGCTAGCCAATCCAAACATTGAATTCAAGCCATTCCATTAGCCACCAACGATCCGTAGCTGTGTGGGGCGTTGCATTGCCATGGATACAAATAGATCCCTTCCCAATTAGTGGCGTATAAGGTACAATTTCTTATGATAACACGTCTTCAATGTATCGCGCAGCTGTTAGAGAACCCACGATCAAGATCAGGTTTGTGCGACCTTCCATAGGAATGCGAACCATAACACCACCACCTTCAAAGCTTCTCCTGTGTAAAAATGACATATCGCCCTTCTGTCCTTCTCAAAACCCTCTCTCAGCCATCAGAGGACTTCAAACAAAACCTTCACTCATCCGAAAACAAGATTTTAGTTGAATCTTGCTCACACCAATTGATGTGATTTCTTACGAAACTTAACCGAGCTATGCTATGCATTATCAGAAATTCTGGATCAGTGGCAGGAGACGTAAGCAAGACTTCTTCCAACTTCTACCAATGCTATTATTCTAGCGGAATCTGTATCCCTTAAAACCATCACTCAAAGAAATTTGAAACTTAAAAATGGTACAAGTTAATAAAATATACCGAATTGTTATCACTTAAAACGATTTCTCTAAAAAATTTGAAACTTAATAAATGATATAACTTAAAAAATCAAACCTTTCAAAGATTTCTTTACAAAATCCAATTGTAAACACAAGTGGGATATTTGCGGGGATATATCGCTCTTAAAACTCTCTCTAGGGCGTCGGAAGACTTCAAACAAAATCATCAACCATCATCCGAAAACAAGATTTTAGTCCATTCTTGGTCAGACCAATTGATGTAATTTCTTGCGAAATTTGAGCTGTTTTGTGCGTTTCAGAAGTTCTGGACCAGTGGCAGGCAGGCCTACTCGCATGTGTGCAAGGAAAGTCTTTGCCTTACAGTGCATTAACTGACATCAACATTACTAACTTGTTGAATTCATTGCTCGATCTTAACACTGTTATAGCATTGGAAAGAGTAAAATGATCGACTCTCTTAGATGTGGCACAATGGCGACCCGATCCATGCCTTCTTGTGTGTATCCTCAGTATCTTGGTAGCGATGGTAATTCAGACGTTCTGCCAACGCACTCTTGCCTTATACGTTTCCATCTTCCAACAATGCTACGATTCTAGCCGAATCTGTATCACTTAAAACCTTCACCCAATCAAAATTGAAACTTAACAATGGTACAAGTTATAAAAAATCAAACCACCGTAACATTTAAAATCAGCTTTACAGAAAATACCAACAAAGCAGGGATTGACTATTCAGAGATTCATTACAAAATCCTAATTAAAAATATTAACGGTCTTGCCTCGCAGTATAGTTAGTAATTTAGCGGTGCGTTTTTTAACCAATTTTTGTGATCCAGTTTTACATATTTTAAACTGGAAAAACAAAAATTGCCAGATTTGATCCCAAAGTGCACAGTGATCCATGGCGGCAACTCTCGCAATTTTTGTTTTTCCGGTTTAAAATATGGTACTTCAAACATTTTTCATATTATTTTCAATTAATTATTCTTTAATTAAGGTTTTGGTTGAGATAAAAAAGTAAGTGTCACAAGTGGGATTCGAACCCACGACCTTCGGCTAAATACGCCGCTGCTCTACCACTTGAGCTATCGTGATCTCGATCCAGTGGGACACTAACTTTCCATCTCAACCCCACCTTTTAGGGGGCGCATAGGCGTTGACAAGGCGCTCATCACTGTAAGGTAAAGGTCCCGGGTTCGAATGCAGGGCCGCTGGATTCGAACCCGACATACTTACAAATGGGCTTTCTTTTCAAAAACACCAGCACCCCGAGGTTTTATATAACCTCTGTGGTTGCGAAAAAAAACACCTTTTGAATTTTTCCTCCTTTATGCCATTTTTCTTTCTTATCTCAACCAAAACCTTAATTAAAGATTAATTAATTGAAAAGAATTCATTTGGTCAAAAGGACCACGAAACCTACTAAATATAATAAATGTTTTTTCATATTGTTTTTATTATACATCACTTAAAACAGTCTTTGACTCTACTGTCAGTAATTGAACAAACGTCGATGTTTTGAAAACTTATTTTAATTTTATGAAATTTTATCACCAGGTCGCACATAATTACACTGTTACAATATCGTCACCGAACAAACAAGTTACTAAATTTAACCTTTTCTTAAATATCCTTAACCAATTTGATTATCTGTCATAATAGGATGATTGTTAATGTGTCATGAATCAGCACCATGAACTTAACCTTCCTGTGGTGTTAAATAATATAAATGATAAATAATAAAGATTTAAAAGAAATGACGAAATTGAACGTTACAAGGCAATTTACCCTTAATGGCACTTGTTTCTTAATCTTTCGCGGATAATCCTTATTTGCCAACCGGTGGATCCAGACTGGGGCGCACCGTTTCTGTTCTTTCCCTTCCCACACTTGCATAAAAGAGAAGATTGTCCTTTTGTTGGTACAATTAGCTCTTCTAAATGCCCCTTCCGATCTGGTAGGCTCACAGAGGGATTTTGAAACTTATTGTTTTGCGGTCTCACCCGTTCCCGAACGTCTTGTGGTGGTAGAAAACAGTCTGACATTAATCTCTATCCCGGCGACATGTAAATGGCTTCGGTTTCTCAACAAAGGTCCACGGATGAACTGCACATTTCGATCTGCATGCTCTGTATGACTTTTGAATTCAGAATCGTTTTATATCATGTAACAAAATATGTTCAGTAAAAAGAATAATAGAAACTAATTGTAAATTTCATGTTTTAGGTAAGACGTCAAGGTTGTGATTTTTGTAAGTATTGCATGCTCACCTATTATCATTAAAAATTCAGAAATACAATAAATTTGATGTTTTTAGAACATTAAATGAAACGTCAATAAATTTATTTTTAAATATGCACATTAAAATATTAACTGGATGAATATTTAGCAATTTTGACAAATAATATAATTTATTTATCGAAATATAGAATCCTTTCAATTAATTAATCTTTAAGTAAGGTATTGGTTGAGATGAAAAAGTCATTGTAACGAGAGGGATACGAACCCACGACCTTCGGCTAAATACACCCCTGCTCTACCAGCTTTTTTATTTCAACCAATACCTTATTTAAAGATTAATTAATTGAAAGAATTTATTTGGTCAATGGGACCACGAAACCTAATGGGTTTAATAAGCAAAATGAAGTATACCTTCACTAAAGCTCTCCATGGCCAGTTCACTTGTCGCCGAGAATCAAATAGATTACACATTTGAAAAATGGCAACAAGGAGGAAAAATACGAAAAGGTAGGTTGAAATAGGAAGTTAATGTCCGAGTAGAAAGAAGTCACGATAGCTCGTGGAAGAGCAGCGGCGTATTTAGCCGAAGGTCGTGAGTTCGAATCCCGCTCGTGACACTGTCTTTATTATGTCAACCAATACCTTACTTAAAGATTAATTAATTGAAAGAATTTATTTGGTCAATCGGACCACGCAACCTAATAGAAATAATTAAGTGTAAAATGTATATTTGTCTTCTTCTTCTTTTTATTATTATTATTATTTCCTTGTACAATAACGTTTAAGTGTGTTATTAATTAACATTGGTACCATTAAACTGCAAATCTCCACATTTATGTACTGCTAATTACCTTCTCACTTATGAACAGATGCTATTTGCTTTCCTAGAATTAGCCATTTTAAACTCATTTAAACCTCCTTGGAAGAAGATATAGAGTAAAATCTATTTTCGTTGTCGGATGCCGCTTTGTTTTGGTGTAGGGAAAAGTTCTATTATAGCACTTTGCAGTAACTACTTCCTGTACGAAACTGCCAATCATATACTGTTTCCGACTCGACCTACCGATGTGAACCCCGTTCACCATATTCGGTTGAGATAGGCTGCTCAAATTACTAACAGAATGCCAAAAATCATTTAAAAAGGCAAACGCCTTGGGGTGATGGAAAAAAGTGAAAACTGCACTGAAAAGAAATTCGTCGAGGAGAAAAACCTTTGAAAAATTTAGCATTGATACTAGTTTCAATACTTCAAATAATATGTGCATACTTTCATCAATATTATGCTATATCAAGGTATGCAACGATTTTATGGTACTATGTTCACATTGTAGTGTAATATTTTTTTAAAGGATTTTCTATTTCTTAAGAATTAGTGAAGCAGGGGGTTTCACTAGACGTCCTTACATGGTTAAACAGGCGGCCCCGACTGTTGGCCAACCCTGTCCACGGCTTTTAAAGCCGTCAAAACGACAATGGATAAGAAAACTAAGTGTGAACTTTCCGATTTCCTTTTGGAAGGGAACCGGTTGCCAAATTGTAAACGAAGGGCGTGAATGTTTCAAGGGCGGAGTGCCACCATTTTCCTCAGGGACGTAAATATGGTTTATTTGTATAAAAGGAGATAAGTTAGATAAGTTATCTACCTCGATAAACGAATTCGACTCTACCCGATTCATATAAGGAACGCATAATTATTTTATTGCAATTCGGTCATATCGGGTTGCAATAACAATACACCATTTGACTTGTCAAAGTTGGTAAAAATTCCCGTTATATCTTATATATTGTATCTGAAGGAACAAAATGATTAGGGATGGTTAGGGACGGATAAAATGTTAGTAACAATTGTTCACATGTTAAAAATGTGCGAATTGCTTGGAAAGTTACAGTGCGAGAAAGCATTACAAATTATGAACAAAAATCGAACATACCTGAACGAAAAGTGTTGATAAACAACCTAAACACTGACAATAATTATTCAGAAGCTGTCGTAATGGATAAACTTTATCACCGTCCTCATACTTTTACATTCCATACAAATATAATAAATGATAATATAAAAAATTATACAAAAATCACAATTGTTCAAATGCCTTTCTCGTTTGGTTCTTATTTTAGTGATCGCTGTTTGAAACTTTCTACTCTTTTTACTCTGCTATAACACTTCTCGTTTTCTGCAGAGTCAGTAAATGGTCACGACTTTAGAAAATAGCTGTCACATGGTCGAACTTACTTTTAGTCGACACGTAACATTAACATGTAACGGAAGCTTTGACCGTAAACAGCTGTTCAGTGACATAGTTCCACATCAAGTCAACTGCATGCTGTTTCTACATACACATTCAAATCATTTTCAAGGATTGTGTTGTAAAACTATTTTAAAACGATGCGAAAAGAAGCGAATTTCCCGTCTTCCTGATAAAATATCTACCGACCCGCTCAGTCTCGCTGGATTTACAGCATAATGAAAGGAAAAGTTGGTATTTTCCATTTTGGTTAATTAAAAAAGACAGTTTGTACATTGAAAATGCAAGACTTGCTCTCTAAAACGGTTTTAAAATAATGTAGCCGTTTATTGTTGCTCAGTGTGATACCGTTCATAGTATTGGAATTAGACGAAAGAAAATAATTTTTTCTAATTGTGCTAGGAAAATTACGTCTTTTAATTTATCAGGGTATTCTTTTTATATAAAAAGGTAACAACATCTGTAGAATTGAATTGTGTACAGTTTGGGCTGGTATATTCTCGATGAAAAGGTAAAAATGTAAGTATAAACAACATATTAACATACAATTAATTTTTCTTCTTTTGATTTTAATTTATTGTTATATCGATTTACTTTGGAGTATAATTTTAGCTCTTAGCAGACGTGAAAAGCAATTGGAACAGGCTAAAATTCATAGGCTAAATAATAAATAAGACTCAATGCTGTTCTTAGCGATTTTATGGGTTTTTCATGTTCAAAATTTTCAAACGAACCCTTGTAAAACTAACGTAATGTTTGAATAACTATTAAATGGTTTGAATAGAAGAGATACAGATATAATTTAACAAGACTTGCTTGTTTCGATATCAGAAACTAGACACTACTCTTATTTTCGTTTTAAAATCTTACTTGATTTCATTCTACGACAAAACTAGTTTTGCAAGTAAAACGTGATTTGACTCCTATGTAATTTATGTCGGATAATATCGGAGATTTTCAAACGGTATTGTTCTTGTTTCATCCGCATGTTTCCCAACGGGGCTCGGCCGCGCTCTTGTCTTCTCGCTCTGTGGATGTTAAAGTAATGTCCGCCTTTTGTCCACTCAGTGTCCCAATTTCTATTGTGAGATTTTGTCATCCATTGTGACTTGACGAAATGGGTTTTAGAATGGAAATACCCACACGGCCCGATGTGCATTTCCTCCGGAGAAAATAGGCAATTAGACAATCTGATGAGCGGAAGGAAGCACGGACATGAACGTGGCTGCGAAAGTGTTGTTTCTTGAAACGCCATTCATTTAATCATTATTTTTGCCTCTGGTTAGAATACCATTGAATCCAATTTTTTCTACGGTTGAGAAATTGTGTTCCCTAACACATGATGAATCATCAGGTCATCTATTGCCCACTTATTTCTAACACCAATGACTCAAAACATGATATTTCCTAACATCTAATAATCTAACCTGGCTTGAAAACCCACCAATAATTTCTTTTTACACTAAAAATCAAAAATATTCTATAAGAAGACATATATGGCCTTTGCCCCCACCATTGTACATCAATTTAATAAATAACTAGCAAAGCTATTGTACCGGTTGTTTGTGTCCCTTTATGAAATTCATAATGAAAACGCGTTTTCTCATAATTGTGAAAGGGTCCTTGGCCAGTTTTCGGCCAAGTTTGCTCAAGGATACCTGGCATGTGTAGTTCATACTTGCACAGTAGGACGTGGGAAGGAGATCGTGATTCTCGCAGGTTTCCTTTTGCTCAACGAGTAATTGATTTTTCACCGTGTACGGATTGAAATCTCGGAAATTATAATGTATACGTTTAAAAAGGGACAGACCTTGGTAATGAATTATTCGTTTATTGACAAATTCGTTGACCCTGGGGCCGTATAACAGCAAATCGATGGATCAGTATCGGTTGGTGTTCATCAATTGCCGCAGACAGTATAACACCTTATTCTCCCCAATATACCCTTTGTTTATTCGATTTGTACAATGCTCTCTTACTCTATTAAATGCATTCTTCGACAGAGTGATAGATTTTTGTACAAACTATCTACTAATAACATTGTTATGAAACGTATGTGAATATTGTTGTTAAATTTGGGGAATTATATTACTTTAAATACTAAATATAGAGGGCTATTAGAGCGTTAACTGTTAAGTATATTGGAGTATGGTATCGGCCTTCAATGGTAAATAATAAAGCTCGGACATTAGGGTTGAATGAAGGTTAAAAAAAACATGGTGTCGAGCTTTCAGCTGTATATGACGCCTTTCTTAGGACCACTTTCTTGGAAACTTATTTAAAAAACAAAACAAAAAGACATGTAAAAATACCACTTGTCGGGCTAATCATAAGTTTTTTAAAAATAAGTTTTCAAGTAAGTTAGTTGAATATTTATTATAATTTTATATATGTAACCAGTAATAAAAAATGCTCTTAATTAAATAGGTCCCTGAGAAAGGCGTCAAATACAACCGACAGCTTTTTTTTTTTTTTTTTTTTTTTTTTTTTTTTTTTTTTTTTTTTTTTTTTTTTTTTTTTTTTTTTTTTTTTAAGCTTCATTCAACCCTGATGTGACCCTATTTAATTAAGAGCATTTTTGATTACTGGTAACATATATAAAATTATAATAACTATTCAATTAACTTGCTTGAAAATTTATTAAAAAACTTTTATGATTAGCCCGGACATGTGGTCTTTTTACGTATATTTTTTAATAATAAATAAATAATAACCACCCCTTCAAAACCAAACATATATAAACATAAAACAGCAAAATCTCACTGGCACTCTCAACACGACACGCAAGGATGGCACAATTACCCAGAAGACAAACACTTTGAGTGAGTAGAAATACTTTGTTTGAATATAAAATATATTTTGCATTGTATAAATTCACTTTTACACATCCTAAATGTAATTGTTAAATGTAAACATTGTTTGTAAATCCCAGGCCCTGAAGATGATCTCAATAAAAGATCGAAACGTTGGCACGATAAAGAAAATGTTTTTCTGAAACCTACATCACACCCGACCGCATCTCACGATCTGAATAACTAATAAATAATAAAATAACACCATGGTTTTTTTATACCTTCATTCAACCCTGATGTTTTTGATGCCTTCCACAGGACTCCATTTAATTAAAAGCTATTTGTTTTTTTATTACACGTTACATATAAAATATTATAATGATTATTCAACTATCTTACGTGGAAACTTATTTAAAAAACAAAACAAAAAGACATGTCCGGGGCTAATCATAAGGGTTGTTTTTTAAATAAGTTTTCAAATAAGTTAGTTGAATAATTATTATAACTGTATATATGTAACCAGTAATGAAAAATACTCTTAATTAAATAGGGCCCTGAGCATCAAATACAGCCGAAAGCTCGACATCAGGCTTGAATGAAGGTACAAAACCATGATGTCCTTCCTTTGATGTGCTTTCTGCTGCATTTGACGCCTTCCTCAGGACTCTATTTAATTAAGAGCAATTTTTTTATTATTACAAGTTACATATATAAAATTATAATCATTATTAAACTAACTTACTTGAAAACTTATTTAAAAAACAAAAAGACATATAAAAATACCACATGTCCGGGCTAATAATAAAGTTTTTTATTTTATTTTATTTTAAATAAGTTTTCAAGTAAGTTAGGTAAATAATTATTATAATTGTATATATATGTAACCAGTAATAAAAAAATGCTCTTAATTAAATAGGGCCCTGAGGAAGGCGTCAAATACAACCGAAAGCTTGACATCAGGGTTGAAGCAGCTAAAAAAAAACCATGATATCGAGCTTTCGGCTGCATTTGATGCCTTCCTCAGGACACAAATTAATTAAGAGCAATTTGTTTTTTATTGCAGGTTACTTATATAATATTATAATGATTATTCAACTAACTTACTTGACAACTTATTAAAAAAACTTGTAAAAAGCCAATTGTCCGGCATAATCATAAAGGTTTTTTCCTGAGGAAGGCGTCAAATACAGTCGAAAATTCGACATCAGAAAACAGGTTGGTTTTCTTACCTTCAGGGCTTCATCCCTGATCTAACTTTATTATTAACTATTAAGTTTGCTTTACAGGCTTAACGATTGTTTGCAAAATCACATATTTCTCAACCCGCAGGCTGTAGTTTTCACTGAACAATGACCTGCATTTTCAAAATACAACATTTATTTACTCAGTCTTAAAATTGTGAGCCATATAGAGGAATAAATAAAAGGTAAATCGGAGAAGCGTGATCGGGGCTGTAAGCTGAAGAGGTAGTTCGTATTTTATTTCGTTAAATTTATTATTGTACTGACAGTTATCTTTTCTTGTCAAATTGTAGATGGGAATATGTGCTCTTTAACAATCTAATTAGTGATTTTACAGCTTGCAAATCTACTCAAATAGATTTTAATCGTTCAAAATTTATAGAATTACACTACTAATTTATAGTCAGTCATCAGATCAGCAGATTTATTGCAAAACTTCTCTGAGCGAACATGACATTTTTAAGAAATTTTTCTTTCATTGGTATAACTGCGGAAGAAAGGAGTACGGAAAGGGATGAGATGATCGTGAGTGATGCTTCTCATGGCAATCCATTCCAGTGCCCCACAAATGCCTGTTTTTACTAATGTGGGAAACGTCTAATTCAGCTTAAAAATTCCTAGTGCTTCATCATCACCGTGCTCTCAAAACATCGTAATTAAAAAAAAGATCGTGGACGCCCTGAGAACTTTTGTCTTTTGCATATCTCTCGAGCATCAGAGGGTGGAAACTTTAGTTTAAAAAAAGTTCTTTTAAAATTGCTCAAATTACGTGACTTTTAGAACTACATTTGTGTGAAAATAACCTTCAATCCGAGAGGGTAAATATGCAAGTCAATCGCGAAGAAAATATGCGGGTCCTACGGTGAAAATGGAGTTCGTGAGCAAGATACATATATTTTTTAAAGGCAACGCAAGACAATGAAGGCTACATGATGAAACGTGTTACTGTAAAAAAAACAAAAACAAAATATATACAGTATATATATCAAAATGTGGAGTGAAGACAGTGGCAAGGTATTTAGCAAATAAATTTGCTTTTAGATAAAAGATAAAGGTAAGTAGGACAACTTGTACGTTTTTCTGCGGTTTAGTTTCCCCCAAAAAATCACTGGACCATTGTGTTCCTATTTCATCTCCGATTGCTTTCAACTGCAATATTTCTTTTTCAAATCTTCAATTAATTAGTTTTGGCGAAACTAGGTCGAAAAATATTAGATACGTGTTCGAACGTTCTTGCCAACGGCCTTTATTAGCAAAAAATATTTTAAATCATTTACATTTTTTTCTAAATAAAGTTTTCAGCCTTGGTTGTTCATATTTTTACAACTTACTGCGAGAGCAGCTTTACGTTGAGGTTTGAAAAGCGACTATCAGCTGGTAAGATTAGCGAAAGATTTTTTTAAGCGGCCCATAGACGGTCAATATCATTGTACAATATAGATTGCACAATAATTTGACGGTTGCCCCTTAACGTTCAATAATATTGTTTTCACAAAATTTTGTTTATGCAATGAACTTGAATAGTTTGAAGGCGATATTGAAGTTTGTGCAATATTTTCCACTTGTTGATACTTCACAAACTGACTGATATTGCGCAATAATGCCAACAGACGGTGCAATATTTTCCAGGTTGTACAATATATTTTCAACTTTTCGTCAATCATGCAATGTATTGCACAAACTTTCAATATCGTCTACACACGATCAATTAAATTGCACAACCCAAAATATTATGCAATAATTAAATGCACTAATTTCGTGGTCCGCTTGATCAATTAATGTACTACAATTAATTAAGGCTTTTAGTTGAGATAAAAAAGTCAATGGCACGAGCGGGATTCGAACCCACTTCTTCGGCTTGATACGCCGCTGCTCTACCACTTGAGCTATCGTGACCTCGATCCACTCGGACACCAACTTCTATCTCAACCCCACCTTTTTGAATTTTCCCTCCTTTTTGCCGTTTTATCTCAACTTAAAACCTTAATTAATTGTAGTACATTAATCGGTCAAGCGGACCACGAAATTAGTGGATTATGCAATGATATTGATCGTCTATGGGCCGCTTAAAAGCTTCTTTGCAAAAACATGAAAAAAAATTAACCATCGAAAAAGCAAAATAGAACTGTATTGAAACGCAATACATAATTTTTGAGTTGATATTCGTTGTCTGCACCACAAAAAACACCTAAATACAAATTGTGGGGAATTTGTTGCAAACAAATATTTCTTCTCCAAAAATTTTTGCTTTCCAAATACCTTCCTATCTTCTTGAAAATCACGAAAATTTTGCAACTGATCTACAGGAGACTTTACAGGGTTTTAGAAGGTTATATGTTATATGTATTATGTAATGGCCCAAAACTTGGCCTTTCTAATGACTTTTAGAACCGGAGATAAAAAATAAAATGCTTCAGAAGTTTTCTTTATATCAACCTTAATTTTCTCAACTATAATGGCATAAAATCTATACATTCGTACATCGACATAGCCTGAAGGAAGAGATATTATTAACCTTTCTAGTGGTTGCAAAAACATTGAATTTGAATAAAATCCAGAGCAGTTATGAATTTTTAAGCAGAACCCCGGACATCGAGACAAAAAAATGTCATGCGCTAGTTCAGCCCAAAAAATTATATACGATATTTATTGCGATGAAAATTGTTTTTTTATGGTCGGTGGACTGCGCGTACTTTGGTTTTCGCAACTTTTTATATATCTAACATCCTTAATACAATCCGACAGATTATTTTCTGATTATACGTAAAAATACAAATCTAATGATATACCTCGAAATACATGCACAACGAAGGCAGCAAACCACTTTAAAACTTACTTTAATTGACTATATCTTTTTTTATACGGCTCCTAGGGTTCTGTTGTAGTTTTCCACCAAGTATCATCAAAAAATGGTTTATTAAAATCGGCGATCCCAAAGCTAGCCTTCCCTTGGTAGCTTGTTTTTCTAACAGTACAAATAACCATTTTTCGCTCAAGAAAATTTGGTAATACTCAGGAATTGAAATCTTTTCGCAATAATTTTCTGCAAAGCTAAGTGTGGAGGATTCCGAGCACGTAGACAAGATTAGAGTGAAATAATTATTTCATCACTTTCTTAGGGGAGAGAGTTACCGCGCCACGGTTGAAAGTAAATGCGATAATGTGCAATTAAAATTATTGTAGTTAATTTTAAATTGCATTGTGTTACGCTGGTAGGGTACCAGGCCTTGGATTTATGACCGTAAAACTATCGGACTTTGGCAAATGTTGGCGTTGTACTTTCGATCGGCCTCTTGCGACCATTTCCGCTTGATTAAACACACCTTTAGGTGAATAAACGTAACGTGTAAACAACGGGTTGGTTTTTGCGATTGGTCTGTCAAAAAGTTTTACCTTCTTGCCATTCGAAAGATAAACCTTTTTTGATAAACGGTCTTGCAATTGTTTTTTTCCTTTGGGCGGAATTCTTTGCAGGTTTGCCTCCGGAGAAAATTGCTCATGCTTGACTAACGCTATTCTTTAAATATAATAGTGGAAAAAAAAGATGTTTTATTTGAAATATTTGATAAGTGTGTATGGTAAAGCGAGGTCTGTAACTGATAATTTAGAAGTAGTTTTAATATCAACTTTTGTTATGGATGCTATCTTGGATATGTTATGGATCTTTGAGTGTAGCTCTCTCCCAAATTTCTTCTTTTCTGATTCTATCACACTATCCTAGGTTCGATCATTCCTGTACAAAGGATCATATGGTTTCATGTAAGTTCATCATTTGGGCCATGTCTGATTAAACTAATAACGTTCACAGCTAGTCCAACCTCTTCGTTTGCAAATCTTAAATGGTTTGTTTAACTTTTCGTTATTCTCACCATAATTTCATTTCAGACTCTACCTTTCTTATAAGACCGTAGAATAAATACTGAGGAGGATTGCCATCTAAGACATCTTGGGTTGAATGAAGAGGTTAAATTTATGATATATAATTAATCTTTATGTAAGGTATGGTTGAGATAAAAAGTCAGTGTTACGAGCGGGATTTGAACCCACGACCTTCGGCTAAATACGCCGCTGCTCGACCACTTGAGATATCGTGACTTCTATCCACTCGGACACCAACTTCCCATCTCAACCTAACCTTTCGAATTTATCCCTCCTTTTTGCATTTTTCAAATGTCGTGTCATTTGACTGATGACTTCGATATACTCAGACAAATGGCAAAAAGGAGAGAAAACTCGAAAGGTTGGGTTGATATGGGAAGTTGGTGTCCGAGTGGATAGAAATCACGAAGCTCTAGTGGTCGAGCAGCGGCGTATTTAGCCGAAGGTCGTCGGTTCGAATCCCGTTCGTGACACTCACTTTTTTATCTCAACCATTACCTTACTTAAAGATTAGTTAATTGAAAGATGTTTTTTGGTCAATCGGACCACGAAATCTAATGGATTTATGATATATGTAACAACAATTAAACTCTTGAATTGTTAAATTGGCAAAATAATATTTATTTTAATTATAAACTAATTATGTAATTATTTGAATAATAACGATTTTATATCCAATTGCAAAGATATTAATTATGTATTAGGTCAGTTCATGATTTCTATTCATAGGCAATCTATTCTTATATATACATATTTATCTTAAAGCTTAAGTGAAAATTATGTTCCGTTTCGCCGTACATTTCGATTCTTAAAAACAGGATTTATCATTACAATCTTATCCATATTTATCGTGTTCTCATAAGGAAAATTTTTTGTTCTAGTGTTGCCCCATATTTATTACATTCGTGGCGAATCAACGATCTTTATTTTTCACTGTATTTCCTACACCATTCTCTCCGAACAATTGAGACAATGATGCACATCCAATTATAGAACGAACACATAAAATACCAACTTTATCTCATAAGTTGTTATTTGCATATGAAAAACTAGCGAATGTAGACGGACCATAAGAGGCTTCACATATCAATCATGATTACTAATCATAAAACTAAGTTAAATTGCAGTGCAATCAGAGATTTTATCCTCAACAATTATTTCTTTGTACAATGAGATTGAAAACTTTCTTTTCTGAGACGAACACCTACATTGTGCGACCTACAGTCGTCTAAAGGTAGGTGAGATTTTTCATCAACCTTCTCCCAGTATATCTGATAGACAAATAGGTCTACTTAGGCTGATTGATCTATTACATGTCAAAACTTTTTAACTCTTCAACTCTCCTAGGAAATCTCATAGTCGAAAATACGAAAATAAAGAATGATATAATTATATAAACGAGAGATAAATTAGGTCAAAATTAATTTGTATTACTTAGTGATATATAAGCCCATGAGACTGAACACTGAGACGAATTAATTGAATACAGTCTTCGTTTTTGAATATTAATTTATTTCATATGACAATATTTACAATTATTATTTTCCCCGGATCAAAAATGTTGATGAATTTTTGAAGCTGTAAAAAGAGATAAAACAAACTCACTCGGCATAAATTGCTGACGATTTTGTACTGGCAAATCTAATTTGGAAATGTCTGGAGCAATTTGCCCAATTTATGAAATGATTATTTTAGAAAACCAGATTTTCCTAGTGTTAATCGGTTGTTCATATGCATGCGTCTAAACTTCAGCACATAAAGTTATGATGAGGAAAGCCATAAAAATTTAAAATCCCTAGTGTTAATCGGTTCATAACATGCTTTTAAACATTAGAACATAAAGTTATGAGAGCAAACCCAAAAAAATTTATAACCGTTAGGGTTTCAATGCAAACCAGAATTGCTTCACGATTTCAATTACAATGCTACATCTCCTTCTCCAGTAAATTAATGGTGACAATAAATCTCCACAAGACTAGACGATCACTAAAACGAACCGCGGTTGATAGGGCTATTATCAACTTTATTCTTCTGTGTGATCCCGGATCAGATGAAAGAAGGACGATTGCTCAGATTGGTTACTCAATGGTTGGGATGGTAAACGGCCGAACCGTGGCGAACGCCACTTTCACCTAGAAATATCCTGACACTTTCCGACGCCGATCCGTATCCGCGTACTCTTATCACCGAAAAAAACATCAACAACACCCTATTTCTTTAAAATCCAGTTTTTACTACTTTAGTGGAACATGCGAGAACTACCATTTCTCCTTTTCTCTCGTGGGTTCATCGTCCTGGCATATCTATTGTTTACATACACGATTGTTGTGAGCCTTAAATTACACACGTTCCCCGGCTGAATCTGTTTTATCCCAGAGTAATTTAAAACTATCAAATGAGGACTGTTTTTCTATTGCCTGAATTTTCTATCCCAAAATAAAAATGTTGATTGACAGTGCTTAGATGCCTGTAGGTACAAATTCATTAGATATTATCATATTCGAAATATTCTGTTATTTGTAATTTATTCTATTAACGAATGATGAGTTCATTTTAAACATGTGAACGTTAAAAAGCACCCACTTTTTACCTCTTGCTGGTCTCGATGGTCATCCGTTCATTGCATATGAATAAGCATAATCTCTCAAGTTACAGCATACCTTGAATATTTATAAATGTAGAGGCAGGAAGTTGTTAACGTTTTGTATAAACGTAACATATGTTTGCGTGCGGTCGCTGTATGTAAGAATAACAGTTGAAACTAATTATTAATAAGTTTTATTTGCGGTGTTGGAGTTCCGCAAATGTGTCATGAATTGACCCTAGGTGGTAACTTTTCCGGGTCCACTTAGTACCGCTGGCCTGTCGGTAGTCGGATATGAATTTGGAAATATGTTATTTAGATCTTAAACAGTAGGACGATCTCAAAGATGCATGCATTATATTCAATTCTGAGTAAATATGGGGATCCCGGTGGCTGAGGGAGTAAGGGCGTCCGACTCTTGTTTACCACGTTAACTGTTGTTGGTTCGAATCCCGGCTAGCCTATTGAATTTTAACTGAAAATAATTTTAAAAACATTGTTAAGCAGTCCCTTACTTTAAATTTCTTACCTCGTTCACGACATCGAACTGACAGTTAGTAGTAGCCTAGTATGACAGAAATGGCTTTACGATTCAGAATAAATAACATATTAAAAAACAATCACAATAATGCGAATATTGATTAAAAAACGTTTAAACACTTTTTATAACAGACAGAAATACGTTCACGCACAAGGCAGTTTAAAAATTTTTCGTTTTTGTTTTGGCTATTTAAAATTAACGAAATCTCTGTAAAGATGATGTAGAATACAATGTTGGATATGCTGGTCGACTTATTTTGATGTGTGTGATGCACTTAACATCAACGCCTAATTAAATCCGTCAATCAACTGGAGCAATTCGGAGCAGCGTGAAAAAATCTTTCCAATCATGACTTCATATTCGAAAAAATACATCGATCGGGCAGTTCAGAAACTAAGTTGCAAACGACGCAATTAAAAAGCTTCCTCATTGCCCAATACGTTGTACGCAACCATCTTGACACCATTAAGTACGACTAGAATATAGTTTTGACATTGGGGTATCCTTCAAATAGGTGCCGGAGGATGTTGCGTCTGTTTCCAGGCACATCTAACACGCACGTCGTTCTTCCAGCAATTAAACCCCTACAATCTTGGCATGTTCGGGCATGATAGCCGATCATATTTCGTACGTTTCCTTTTGTCGAAAACTACTTATTAATAATGTCCTTTTAATGTTGAGTAAGACAGAGCTAAAAAGCTTTGCTCTTAAAGAGTAATTATATTATTATTACTATTTTAACAATTTAACTGTTTTGAAAGTTTTTAAGCAACAATGGAAATGTTGATTGTATCATATAAACGATCATTTACACTAACAGTGTAGTAAATGAAACTTTTAATGCATTTCTCTATTAAGGTTTTAAAACTGCTAATGTTACTCACTTTTTCTTAAAAAATCGACGAAAATATCTAACGAATAAAAATTACAAAAAATAAAAAGGCAGCTCATTGCATCCGGGAATATGTGAATACGATTACCCGGGCTTACAAGGCCACGTACGTCCCGACATTAATTCCAATCTTGGGTTACCTGTGAACATCAGAAACCGCGAAATAAGCCTGAACAATATTCAAAATTAATATTGAGAAATATATCACGAACACTGTGTATCTTGAATGTTAAGCCCTACTGGCCCTACTGTACCATAGGAAGGAATTAAAGTCCTTAAAACCACTAAGATTATATTAAACAAAAACGTCGAATTGAGTTGTATGTTCGAAAAGACACACATAATTCGTTTATTATAACGATACAAAAGAGAGCATCATGTGCCCTAAAAAGAAACCATCAAGTGGAACTTAAGTGCATAATCAAGTTGTTTTTGGAAACGACAACATATTCGGCACCAGTTCCGCATTCTGTTTCGGTTGCTGAACACCCGGTTTAAGCGATCCGGCCATCAAGCGACTAATTGATATTAACGCATATTGCTAAACTTTTTTACTGTTTCTGGACATTGGGCAAATAGCCTCGATTGAGCGAGTTCCTTGTTTTTTGAAATTTCTCTTTTAAGTTTCGTACAATTTGACGTATGAAATAACATAGCTCTAGGAGGACCTTCTGTATTTATTATATAATAAACCATTATAAATGGAAGAAAACGTTCTTAATTGACTGTAAACTTATACCTTCGAATGAGATATATTTATCTTGATTTGCTCTGTCATCATTATTCACTCAACTACAGCTGCTATTTTTCAAATGATGTCCACTTTGCTCATAATTACAAGAATTACTTCAGTTACCCATTAGTCTATGATTTACGCACAAAAACCCACAAACCACCCAACACTTTCAAAAAATCACCCACAATCCTCACATGACCATAATAAGTGAAATTATCTTGAATAAATATGAAAATAAGATTTTTATTTTAATACAACTAAATATAACGTGCAATAAAATTGTAATAGTGTGTATTTATAAGAGATACTGCTATGCCGTTTGTCTTAAACAAAAAATGAAAATAAAAAAGTAAACCCCATTATTTTTAATTGTTCGTCCACTTTTATTACAATTTGACGTCTTCATTATTGATCAATTGAAAATTATTGTTGCTAGTCATTAAGAAGGTTTGACATATGAAATGCCACTAAATCTTGAAACGAAGATCTAACCAAGCTTCTCTTAACATCACAAGGGCAATGCATAATTGCTCAAGTTCAGCAATTGGATGTAGCAAGTGGCATTAGGATCGCCCCAACAGACAACAATGCAAACAATGCTCTTGGGGTAAAATGAAATCAAGCCTGGCCTGAAAAGCCACCGTAAAATCTTTAAAGGGATAAAAATTAATTAAATTGTTACAACGGTGTCTGACAAAACTAAAACAAAAGAAAACTTTGACAGACCCTTCCAAATAAAAATTAAAAAAAAAGTTAGTATAACGATACTTAGTGCACAGATGGATCCAAAACGGAAGCAGAGGTTAAAGGACCAAATTTTGACCAAGCAAAAGCCCTGGTAACCTCACCATCAATTTTCCAAGCTGAGATCCAAGCAATAGAACACCAAAGTACTAAAAAGGGACTGATATACTATATATTCATTTATCTTATTATATTTTCTGTAGATATAGTACATATTCTCACACAGCCGAGCAGCATGCCTATCATATCTCTTACTTGGGTACCGACACGAAGGGATTAAGGGTAACGATCAGGCTTAAAAACTAGCAAAAGCACTCAATTCATTTGGATCTGAACAGCAAATTGGCACATCCCGAAGCATGCTACAATCAGAACAAGTGGATGTATTGGGTTGTCCGGAAAATAATGCAGGATTTTGGTATTAAACAAAAAAAAAGAAANATACAAATGAGTAATCCTGTAAACGTAAACAGAATATTTTATATAGATTTTTTTTAATGAAAACTTAAAATCCTGCATTATTTTCCGGACAACCCAATAGAAAGAAATGATTACACACTCGATGTATTCACCAGGTGGAAAGCAATAAAAGAAATCTCCAAATGTCTGAACAACGAAAACAAAAATCTACCTGTCTCAGGAGTCACGGAATAAGGAAAATGGAGGGTGTTCTTTGCAAGTAGATTCTACATTTAAAAAGGAACCAAAAAGTCCTAATTAACTAAGGTTCGAATCTCAGCGGCTTAGGAATTATTCCACTTTTTCTGATTTTTTAAGATTTCACAACCTTGCTTCAAATAAACCATGATAACTCCAAAACCTTTCGGTTTTGGACAAATCTGTTGATACGATTGAAAACTAGGTTCAATGTTCAATAAGATGTGGTCAATACTACACTTTTAAACGTTCGTGAAATAAGCGTTTTGGTAGTCAGAACTTTGAAAAATAATTTTTTTGAATGTTGAAAAATTTACTACGGTGATTCTAAACTACTATTTCCTAACGTAGAAACCAGCAAATTTCAGCAAACGTAGTCCATTTAATATCCATTTATAATCCATTTAATATGGTTTGGGGCGTCGGTGGCCGGGACGGTTTAGGCGTTGACACGGCGCTCATTACTGTAAAGGAAAGGTCCCTGGTTCGAATGCAGGGCCGCCGCATACTTAAATACTTACAAATGGGCTTTTTTTCAAAAACACCGGCACCCCGAGGGTGTATATAACCTCTGCTGTAGCGAATCCTCTTAACAAATAAAAAAAATCTTTTTAGTGGTGCAATTGCTTTTTTAATTACTTTTTTCAAAAATTCAAAGAAATTGATGAAGGAAAGGGAGAAACCGTGGTTGAAGGATTGGTAAGGTGGAACGATTAATAATTATAAAAAATAAAAAAAACGTTTAATAAATTCATTCAAAATTTCCTTAATTGTTTTAAATTTTCCACCTACCAATCTGTCAGCCACAGTTTTTTTTCCTTTCCTCCATCAATTTCTTCACCTTTGAAAAATGTAATTAAAAAAGGAATTAAACTGCTAAAAAGGATATTAAATGGAGTACGTTTTCTGAAATTTGCTGGTCTCTAAGTTGGAAATAGTAGTTTAGAATCCCCGTACTAAGTTTTTCAACTTTGAAACAAAAAAGGAGGCATAAAAAAAATAATTACAAACATCAAAAAGATGCATACAATTTCCACTTTGACCAAATTAAAAACAAACACACTATAAAACTGAACACGTAATCAACAAACAAACAATTGATTTGTAAACCTAACAAAAACTAACTTCCGAATAATCATTGACTAACGGTCACTGAACACCACACATTTGAAGAAAAAAAATATTTTACAAAGTTCTCGCTACTAAAACGCTTATTTCAAGAACGTTTACAAATTTAATATTGATCACATCTTATTGGAAATTTAACTTAGTTTTCAATGGTATCAACGGATTTGTCCAAAATCTTTTAGTTTTGGAGCTATCATTAATTATTTGAAGCAAGGTCGTGAAATCTTAAAAAATCAAAAAAAGTGGAATAACTCCGAAACCGCTGAGTTTCGGACCATAGTTAATTAGGCCTTTTTGGTTCCAATTTGAATGTAGAATCTACTGGCAAAGTTTGTTACACGAATAGCCGAACACCTTGGATACCTTAAATGCTTTGAATCTGCAGAGACATTGGAACGTATCTTAAATGATTAGCAAGGCATTATCCAAAACCTATAGCCACACACTATCACCTAAGGAAATAAGCGAAGAAACCCGGAAAGTACTTAACTACCTTTGCACTCTGTTAGGTATTGAAGTAAATTTGGATCAATTCCACAAGAGATCTTATTTCGTTGCAGTGAGAAAAGGTTGACTGAAAACTAAAACTTAAAACAACATGCAACTTCTCAATTAGCTCACACCCTTTGAATAAAGATAGATCCTAATAGCTAATTTTTCGTGGTGTCAATTTTTGATTACGAAACAATCTAATTGTGATTAGATATTAAAGTGTTATTAATATTCATTGCATATCCCAGCTATGTTTTGAAATAGGTGGATCGATGGTAATCGATCTGTCGAATGTCAAACAACGCGTAGTTCAAAAAAATTGCAACGTATTCAAAACTATCAGATAAAAATGAGATCGTGGCATTACTTAAACAAACTGTCCAGTTGGGCCCATGGTATATTGCACCGCATCTGTCACGATCAAGGGGGGTTTCATTGTTTTTCTTAATGGATTCGTGTCTTTCTTTGATTTAAGGATGAACTCGTTTTAGCTGAAGTCTAGAAGCGTCACGAAAGCTGGACGTTTCTCCATATCAGTCACGTATTTGGATTCGCAAGGCCGACCTTTGAATAATCGCGGGGCAATTTTTCTCAGATCGTTATCTATCGTCGTTCGTTGGACTTTTTGCAGCTGCTCTGTGTTACTAGAGGTTTAATTGGAAAGTATCCTTAAATTGCGATTCTGGAATACCCACAATAAAACGTGCAACAAACTAAGTCTGAAATTTACGTTTTTACGCTATAGGTCGCAATATTATGGCAATCAAGGCCGTGCGTGACTCAAATAAAACGGTGCGCTAAAATAATGCGTGCCCGCAGAGGACAACAACTTTTCCATTGGCGTTATTTATCTTAACGCGGATTAAAATTTGTCAATTAAGAAGAAATTCGTAGAACGTGGTGTGATTGATGATCGGCTATGAAAATACCGGAATGATAAGACAAATATCGTTGGGGGGTAGGGTGCGGTCAAATTTGTAAAATTAAATTCCTCGCGCATTTAGTTAATACCATATTTAATCAGTTTTGCTCCAACGTATCTCAATAAATTCAACCAAGATTTAACTGCTAGATTTCAAAAGAATACTTTTAACTAACCATTAATATCAGCAAGTAAAGACTCATGTTAAGATCAACACTGTAGACCTAATATTTATTTTAAAAAAAACTCATTTGATTTTGTCTCAGTGATATAGAATTAATTAAAAACCATACCCATACCTTACATAAAGATTAATTAATTGAAAGATGTTATATGGTCAATCGGACCACGAAATCTAATGAATTTAATAAGGTAAATGAAGTATATCTTCACTAAAGCTCTCCGTGGCCATTTTATTTGACGCCGAGAATCAAATAGATTACACATTTGAAAAATGGTAAAAAGGAGGGAAAATTCGAAAGCTTGGGTTTAGGTGGGAAGTTGGTGTCCGAGTGGATCGAAGTCACGATAGCTCAAATGGTAGAGCAGAGGCGTATTTAGCCGAAGGTCGTGGGTTCGAATCCCGCTCGTGACTTTTTTATCTCAACCCATACCTTACATAAAGATTAATTAATTGAAAGATGTTATTTGGTTAATCGGACGACGAAATCTAATGAATTTAATTAATTAAAAACCTAACATGTCAGTAGTTATTTGGTTGTTCACGAAAAAGATCAAATTTTAAGGGTTTTCAGCAATTTGTTTGATCTGATCCGCCGATTTTAGCTGTGACAAGTTTCACCATTTCATAATTTTTATCGCGTTGTTTCGTTCGTCCTCTATAATTCTGGTGAAAATAAACCGAAAGTGCTAAAGTTTGAGAGACTTGTGTTTGTTGAAGTTGGTTGTTATTTTAATTAAATGTATTACTCTTTAGTTTTATTTTTGAATAACATATCTCAGTATATTCGGTCCTGTCGATGTCAGCTTTGACGACCTTAGTGCCATTCGTTTGTTTCTAGACTCATTTAATAACATCCATCAGATTTCTAGATTTATCCACGGTTGTTGCATGTTCCGCAAATCACTAAACATTATCGGCTTTGTTCTTACTTTGCTCATGGTACAATGCATTTTTCAGTCACGCTATCATCAGTCGATTTCCGAGGTGTTATGTATGTCATTAATGATGAAACGGCTGAGGGCGTATTTTGATATCTAAAAGAAACTTAACTGCCTGCTATAATGTTCGAGCGCCCTTGACTTCTTAAAATATCACTTTTACAAGTTTTATTTTATTTTTTAAATTGAACCAAGTAGAGTCGATATACATGCAACCTAAACTATAAAGTTACATTTTAAAGAATTTCAGATTTTTTTTTCGGGTTTCGAGCATGTGTTGACTCATTGCTCATGTCGTTTCTTTTGAGTTTAAATTTTTTTTGTTAAACTAATCATGGCGATAAATGATCAAATGCGCCTTCCAATATTTATCGTTTCTTTCTGTCAGAAAGAAGAATAAAGGATAAACATTTTAAATTCTTTTGAACAATTGCCGGCAAATAAGGTTTTGAATATTTATGGAAATTTACAAAGATAAGGGTTTTACGTAAAAACAAAATAAAGCATGATAAAATGTTACTATCGTTTTTTATTATTATTCTTGTTTAGTGCTGGTGTTCAATTAACTATTGTCAGTATTTTTGTGTTACTCATTGTCAGTGCTTTCCTCTACTGAAAGGCGTTTTGTCCATTAGATGGATGGATGTAGGAGATCAAAAGCATCAGTCATAAAATTAACAGCACACTTGGATCAGTATTGATCAAATGTACGTAAATAATTGACAAAAATTACTTCCATGACAGATGAAAATTAAAGTTGTAAATTCGAGGATAAAATATATATATAATATAANTATATATATATACATAACTGGATAATAACTTTACTTATTTTTTATTTCCGCGATAAGATGTTTAAAGGTGAAAGATTATTAAAAATTATGTCTTTTAAGCGAGGCCTACGTCCGCTTATACCCAATTAATTAAAACGCCCTCACCCTTTCATTGTTTACGAATTACACGCTGTGTTATGTCAATTTTACACTAATCAGCACCGCGGTTGATAAACTATTGCCAAGTTATAGGACAATTCTTTAACATCGTTCGAACTGCAAATACAAGGAAGTGGAGAATGAAAGAGATGAGGTAGTTTTCTGCCCCACATAACGACGACAGTTTAATAACTAGGAAGCTTTTGCTTTCACCTGAGAGACAAAGCTCAAGCTGTCGAGGACAGTTATCCAACAACAAACCTTGTTTATACACAATTAAGCAAGTTGATTGTTCATACAGATGAGTAACACTTTTTTTAAATTTAGGCATCAATTAGTCTTATCTTAATGCAACTAACTAAGTTATACTTATTCTCGATAGAATAGCCCTTGTGCTTTTGAACTCGCTGTGTTCCTCTGCAACACATTATTACCGCATAGAGAAATTTCCCGAATATTAATCATTAATTTAATTGTTAGTGTTTAGATAATTTATCCCAGCATATATTTATTTCAATACGTATGGCAAATGTCTTGCTTTTTAATATTTCATTTTTTCCCCCGAGGGGGGTTCGAACCGGATGTTGGGTTCCAATGCAGGGCCGCTGGATTCGAACCCGGGACCTGACAGTGATCAGCACCGTGTCAACGCCTAAACCAACGCCCCACTTCGTTATTCCAAAAAACTTCAGAATAATGGGTTGTATTTACAACAATAATGACATTTTTTGAAAAATCTGCAGTAGATATTTAGATAACACATTTTATCAACAATAAAGAAAGAACGTTTCATATTGAACGTTTATAAAATTTTAAACAGATGGATCGTTATCCGTCCCTCGGCTATGCACTTAATTATTTCAGACGTGTAAAATTGGGCACTAAATTATATAAAGAAACCCGAATTTAAATCGGCTGCAAGCCTATACCTTTGTATGTTTTTGCTTACCCTTAGGGATTTTTACATTGACCATGGCTAATCATGTTTGCTATTTATACTCATAGTTCGATTACGTATTATTACATTTCAAACAAAGTGTTAAAAGCAAAATTTTATCCCCTGATATGTCTCTTTTGACATTCTTTTCCTGTCAATTCCATATTTAATATAACCACTTTGATATCTACAAATAAATGTTGATGAATTGAAATGTTTTATTTGCGCAAGTATAATTAATGTGTTTTAATTTGAAAAATAGTATCAAATTGTATTTGATGGCGTAAAAATAGCATGAATGTTTCTGGAAGCAATGTTTCAATGCAAAGTTATTTTACAAGGAAATAATGCGAATTTTCTTTTGAGAATTCCACTCGCATGTTGGATATTTAGCTATGTTTCTGGCCGAGATCTAATTAGGCGAAAGGCTTGACATGATTTTGTATCCGATTAAACCTTAGCAATATCTAATGGAAGAAATCGCATTATCACGACCACAAGTGTAACCTTTACGTTTACCGACCGAGTCGTTGTCTTTTATTTTCGACGGTGAATTATATAAAAAACCTTTTATTTCATTAGGTAACTAACGAATTTTATTTTCGCATTGAAAAATCGAATTAGACAATAGAAAAAGAAAATTCAGCCCGCCTCCAGTTAACCGTGAGCGGTGAAATATCAACCCGTTGCATAATTAGTTAAACAAAAAGGGTAATCCATGCGTAAAGATTTACGGATTTACGGTCTCGGATTAATATCTATTTGGATGGAGGGTTCAAACCGCAAACAAGGTTACTTGGTTACTTCCTAGTCGATACTGGTATGAAAATGGAAAGTTTGATTAGGTAAATGTAAAATCGTCACGGTCGGCCGTTCCTACGTTGGGGAAAAGGTTGGATTCGTAAGAAATAGCGGCCTAAAATCATGCAGTCTATAGGCCACCAATAACAGGGGGAAATCAGAATTTCTTAAGCAAACAAAAAATTACTTTAGACGCATGGATAATATTTATTATTTAGTCTTTAACTTTTCTCAGTCTAAAACGAACCTTCCCTTTCCGCAAAAGATCTCTCATCCAGTTTAATAATGTCCCCATCTCAACTGCTCAACTGCGGACAAGGTGTGGAACCGAGGATTGGTCAAAGCTGATCAAGTAAAAATTCTACCCATCGAAAACTAAATACTTGTTTGACCTGATAAAAAATAGTTTGGATTGATTTATGCTCAACTCCACACACATACATACATTATTAAGTATAGAATTGTTTTCACAGTCCGGGGTCAGGCCTCTGTCTTACATGTCCCGCCACCGAAGGCTCCAAGGGCTGCAGGTCATTTCATTTCGTAATGCCTTTTTAAGCCAATATACAATTACAATCCCACAAATACATGTTTTTTATTTGCATAATGGGAGGTGGAGTTCTTGATTGATTGCTCTACCATCGCCCTTCATACGTATAACTACTCTACTCGTAGATGGGGTGCTCAATATTTCACTATTGGCCCTTTCATATTAATGCATAACATATATTAATAAATACATTTACTCTCCATATTCTTATGGGGGATGCGAGTTATATATCAGCCATGTTTCGTACAAAACTCGGGGAACCAAATGCTCACTGGCGGGCTGAAGTACTCTCAAATACGGTAGTACAGACTCTCTATGTCTATAAGAAGGCAAGGAATGACATTCTTCAATCAAGTAAGATAGACGACCAACCTTTCTCCCCATGCCGGAAACATATGTGATTTGACCCAAAAGTAATTGTCCATGTGTCTACCTCCTACTCTTAATCAGTCCTCTTCTACAATTCAGCTTCTCCGAGGGGGAGGATAGGAGGATAGTATTGAAATTGTAAAATATAATACTATTAGATATATTATGATATAATATTATTCCCGTCCTTTATTACGTCAGTGTTACTATGTTTTCGATGCAGAAGATATTAAAAAAGAAAGCGGTAAAAGAGTAGTAAACAAAAAGAAATTGTTTAACCCAGTCTTTCACGGGTGGTAATTTACGATCGAGCAATAAACGCATGATTTATGGGAGCTTGTTCGCCGGTTTTCTGAAGCACTAAGGAAAAATAACCTGACTAATGTATTTCCGAAGAGGTTGAGTTAAATTTGACCAACAGTTGTTATTTTGATTTTCTACGATTGGAAATATAAATAACATTTCCGATTTTTTAATAACGCAATAATAACTTGAGTTTCATCTGGAAGAGGTAGCGCAACAGCACATCCAGAACTGACTCGAAGATAAGTGCTAATTAGAATCACATGGTAAACTGTACCGGAAAAAGCCGGTGTAATTAAAGTCTATCAGTTTTTTTATTTTATAACGTCATAAAATCAGGACGGTTAGGCTGAACGAGAACAAAAGTACATGAACAATGCTTCCTCGTTTTTTTAAGAAAACCTGTAGAGCCAATGATCAGTTTTGCTAGAAGCTGTTAGCAATAATAATCCCAATTATATACCGGTTTTAACAAAATAGGGCTGAACTAAAATGTCACAAGGTAAAACCTATTGACGATGAAGCATAGAAAAAAAACAACGCATAATCTGACCCGTTTCTGGTTATTGATGTAACAATGACGGTCGCTAGGAAGTGAACTCGGTTTGACCTGGAATTTCCGCGGGCCTCTCGATTTTTAGGTCATTTTTAGCTGTTGAACCGATGGGAAAAATCCAGCTCTCCACCCTTGCACTCTGAAAATAGGATTTTAAGATCCGGCGGCCTTATGTGAAATGGATCATTCACCGGTTCACCTTGATATTTGCCCCAAGGTTGGCACCAGAGACAACTTACGTTACTATTCTGAAATGCGATATTTTTATGTAGCGTAAGAATTTTATTGCAAGGAAATTAAAAAAAAAATGTTTTGGAATAACGTAATTTTTAAATGGCTACAATGAGCAGTCAAAATATCGAGGAACAATCAATCGTGAACAGATAATCTAAATTAATATGTGGTATTTAATGACCGTTAGTTAATGATTATTTATAGATCGAGTAATGCGGTCTGGTGTGATGTGGGTTTAGAAAAACATTTTCTTTATTGTGCCAACGTTTCAATCTTTATTGAGATCATCTTCAGGGCTCAAAGGGTGTGTTTTCTGTGTAGATGTGTCATTGTTTTGTGTCGTCACACCCATCACACTGACCGCATATCACTATCTCTAAATAATTATTAACTAACGGTCATTAAATACCACATATTAATTTAGATTATCTGTTCACGATTGATTGTTCCACGATATTTTGACTGCTCATTGTAGCCATTTAAAAGTTACATTATTCCAAAACATTTTTTTTTTTAAATTTCCTTGCAATAAAATTCTTGGATACATACATACAAAACTAGTTTTTGGGACTTTAAGACGATTGTGGTGTTTTTATGACACTACGTGAATATATCACAATATAGTCAAATAGCCTTCAACCTCCACCGTAGCACCTTCATTCTATTACAACTCGGTTCCTCACCCAACAATCAATGTCGTCCTCTATTGGCTCTACATTGAAAAAGGATCTGAAACTCCCACAATCGACTAAAAATAATAGAACTGGACAAGCTAGCTAGCAGATTGAAACGCTCACTACAAAATAAAAGCATCACTATTGGAAACTAATCTGGTCGAACGGACTTGAACTGCGTGTTCCAACCAAGCATTTTAACCTCCGCACAATCCAGTTCTTCAGATCTCATTTGTCCTCGAAAACGTAGTTGATTCGGACTACTCCATAATTCCCTGGACCCTCATCCCTTAAGTGCCGAAGGCCTTGTGATTTTTTCCCTAGTTAGGAAAGTGAATTGTGCCAGCAGTGTAATTAATGGATTACTTCTCCACTCTTATAATTTTATAACGAAAAATTCATAAAAATAACAAAATTTCTTGCATCACAGTTGTAACTTAATATTAAAAACATAGAAAAAAGTATTAATAATTAGTCAATGTTTCTGCTTCGTTTCTTTTGCGGTCTGATGGCATCTTTTGAATTCCGATGGTTTAGTAATAAATATAACAATATTTATTGCAATTTTTTTCATTTAATCTGACTTTTTAAAAGATAGTGTTATTGTTCTAAACTGTGTTTTCGCAATAGGGGAGGTCGTTTAATCGTAATTGGCTGTTCAAAGAAACGAGAGTTTTCGTGGTAGTACTGGTGTGCGTGTTAAAGGATAATTCAATAATGTATCGTGATTACATTGACCCGCCCCGACTTTTCCGAATAGCCATTCGACAACAGCAACATGTCAACGGAAGAATATTTACGTTCGACCGCAGAGGTCAAGGAATTCGGATGATCTCACTTCTCAATTCGGCCTACACACCTAGAACAACGTGACGTTTTTCTATGATATCACTAGGGCGGAGGAGAAAAGGGTTGGGAAAAAATTTCCATATTATAATCTACAGTCATGCCTTGGATAATGGTATGACTTGGCGTTAAATGTGACTACGCGTTATTTCTGACAAAGTAGCGAAGCAAAAAACAAAATGAAATTATTTCCTATTATTTCTGCTCGGTATGAAGTTAATCTGTTTATTTCGTCATGTTATGGTTGCAGATACACGATATGATTGTAAACGTACCGTGGAAAAAACATTCTGGGCATATTATTTCAGGCGTGGTCTTTTCTGCCAAAATAAGGGGACTCAAGGGGAATGATCGCAAAATAAGGAATACCTTCCCTTTAATTTCAATTGTTATGTTATGACCGCAGGGCATCCTGGACCACCATCTATTCTCGCAGTTTGTTTCGGCAGTTCGCAATCTAGAGCGTATAATAGCGGGCAAGGTTTGGGAAACCAATTTGACTCCTGGCCAAACCATTGTCAGACCGATCAGCATGATAAGGAATTATTTATTAATCGATCCAAAATTCTTGTATGGTGGTATTCTACAGTTTTTGTGCATAGTATTGTCTTTATTATTTAACTATTCGGGTAGAGTAATAAATATCCAAAATTATGATATGCTTGTACATTTACTTTACGATAAATAACCCCTGAGGTCCCACGATTTTCGAAGTGTCTCTAAGAAACGCCTTAACGGCGTAGCCACCAAAGACCAACCGGTTTCCGATCAGGTGGCCCTATCCCGATTCCCATTGAGAAACAGTGTTGGCGGAAGGCTTTTAATTTGAAGTGCTTCCTCCTTCTTACTTCCTCAACTTCAGCTGCATTCAGCCCCTAGAACAGCTGACAGCTACTAGAAAATTGTCGGAAACAAACGCTGGGGCATCTGCCTCATCCTGTCACACGATACCAAAACGCGGGCACGTGCTCTTCTCAGTCTTTTCACATGTATTATCACGGTTCCGACCCTAATTTTATGTTGAATGGTTTCACATTAATTTCACGTCGCATCTGGCTCACTTAGCCTGTTTTTTGTTTTGTTTTTTTAATTTGAGAATATGAGCGAAACAATGATTGCCTAGATAAATTAATGAGGGTAAAGGCCATGAATCAACAAGTGCCATTCCATAATTAGTGAATGTGTGAACAGTGGTGAAGAGATGTCGTAACAGTAACTTCTTCCAATTCTTTTGAACAAGTATAGACCTAAGCAACCGTTAAGATTTCACGACTGGCCTACTTTGGGCAAACAGTCAATAGTTCTAATTATAAAGAAACATTATGTTTTAGTTGCTCTTATTTAAATTAGCCTCATAAAATCCTCACATTCTATTTCTATCGTCTAAATAGTTACAAATTTTGATTTTTATGTTGGCTGGAAGTATTAAACTACAGTTTAGATTGCATTTTTAATCAGATCATCACTTGTTAGCTGTGGGTTCTCATTATTTTTTAACTTATTACCCAATCTGTTCCTCAGATGGAAGCAACCAAAATTTGGGTGTAATAGAGTGGGCAATAAAAAAAAAAATTTTTTTTTTCAAAGAGGAAAAATATTTGATATAGTTTTTTATAAGTTTCATTATTTCATTCGCGATAGTATTTTTAGAATATATTTTATGCTTGAAATTTGTAACCTGTTGATGTTTAACCCACAACCAGTGAAAATGTACAAACTCACCTCTATTGTAAATCTATAGTGATAACCATAATTAAGCAAATGTCATATTAGTCGGAGTAAGTTTGATAAGAAATTTATAGGGACTAATTATATTTAAACGTACACTCAGTTCTTCTTCTTTTTGTCCTAGAAAAAAATGTACGGCCGAATAAGTTATTTTCCTAGCCACACCTAACTAAATAACACTTTTGTACACAAAAATGTCAGAAAGAACACGATTTCATAATGGGAGGGTATATATATAATTTTAGATAGGTGCAGCTTCTCTTGCCTGAGAGCATTGTTTACCGCTATCGAAAATTGTCTTGTAACGATGTTGTACCTCAGTCGACACGAAAACCTAAAAAAACAAAAATTCACCGAGGATGATGTTCTCTTTTTGAGGAAAAGGTTATCAGATTTCGGTCGGGAAAGTTTTTGCAACGCTTTTTATTTAAATTGTTACCTGTATGTCGTTATTTTGAAAGGTTGAGGCCATTAAATTAATATACCGGATCCATATCTAAAGCAAAAATGTTAAAAGATGAGAGATCACTTATTAACGAGAGGAACTAGTTCAAGAAGCAGTAAGTACTTCCTAGTTAAATCAGCTATATAACTTAGAGAAAAATATTTGTTGAATTGAAGACAATCAGACTAAGGCAAAACAAGGATTGGTAAATCAATTTTGAGATGAAGTCATCAATACATTTGGACTTCAAGGTGAGGCACGGACTTGATGAATAACAAAGTGCAAAAAGAGGAGATTTCTTTCAGAATTTCTACGCACTCTCAATTCAATCGATATGTTATAAAACTCAGAAAACTCTCAAATTGTCGCTTTGTATTGTTGGAACAATCTTAGAAAAAATAGTTTCTCGTAATTGTAACCGATTGTATGATTTGTCATAAGCCCAATCTAAAGCCCATCATCGAATAGGCCATCTTTTTGGTTGACCTATGGGTATGTTTTGCAATTTGAGCTATTTTCAGATATTAAAATTTACCCAACAGTTTCATGGATATCGTTTTATAACCCAGAAACCTGGATTAACAAGAATAGAAAATAGAAAAGTTGTCTAAGAAAAATACATCGTTGACGTTTTCTACAAAGTTGAGGGTCAGCGTCTGACCTCATCCTGTTCATTATATCCCTGACATCTCGCCACCTCTCTAGAGTCTAGTTAAGACTGTAAAATATGAGGATGTGATATTACGAGAGGAGCTTTTTGTGTCGGAACCGAATGAGTGATAACGAAATGCTGATTCTAGTTTTAATATTAGTAAAAGTCAATACTGTATTTTGATGATAAATGATGATAATTTACAAGTGCTTTATATTAATTTGTATAAAAAACCTTTTTTAGTCTACGTTGTTTTGACTTGGTTAAAGTTTTTAACAATCACCTAAAGAGGAAAAATTCAGTTGAGATTATTGTACCGTATGTGCCTTGAGCTTACCTAATTTTAAATTTTTCGTGTAGCAGGTTGGGTGAACTTAATAAGAAGACTTCATAATAAGAATTATCAAAGATCAGTAATTAATTTTTTTTGAAAAAATATAGAATAGCATTTTGTTTATTTTATTTATATTTAGTTGGTACAAACCAGGACAATTTGTTCTACCCTTAAGAATGTAGGAACGAATAATGTTTTTCAAAATAATTTTTACATAGGTATGATAATTTACTGTCTTTCAATTTAGTGATATGCATTTATTTTCTGTGGTTTCAATATTAAAAAAAATATATTATAATAGTAAAAAAATGATGTATATACTTTTTTAAAACACAGGTATTTTGAGATGATTGATTTTCTATTTATTCACGTAGACTTGCGATGGTTTGCGTTCTTTAAAAGAATCGCGGATGTTGCATGAAAACACATTTCCTCACGTTTGTTACCCCAGATTTATTTCTGATCGTTGCGGTCTGACGATGAGTACTGACCCGGCCGAGCTTACGAAAATCAATCAAAACCGGTTTTGGAATTATGAGATATTTCAATGGAAGTTGATCCCATCGCAGTAGAGCCGATACTACGGGTAGAAAGTAATACCGTCTCAGTGATTATGGCATACTGGTACCATAAAGAAATTATCAACAGTTGCTTTTTCAGTTTCACTTTTTACACCCGTATTCCCAAGTTTCGATATCATTGACGAGAATGATTTTTCATGAACGGTACCTTAACAGAAGCAAGGTCATCCCGGTGAAAGTTCACTTTCTTAGATATCCTGGCTCCCTTCGAATATTGTTGGCCAGCAGATTCCTCTCTACGATCTAGGCTGCCGGCGACAATGATAGACGGATTAGATTGAAAACATCGACCTTTTCCGCGTTTTCAGTTATTTGAACCGTCATAAAATAAACCTTGAGCAAATGTGAAGGTTAAAAGCATTGAATAACGAGCACCTCAATACGACCGATATCGATAAACGCTTGGCAGCCTATCCTAGCTTTTATCTGTTACCAGGCGATTTATAGTATTATCGCCATTATCAATGGAAGTATGTTGAACATGTTGTTAAATATGAACTTTTTTTTTCAATATTAAATTTTGACGATATTGTACATTTCATTTTTATAATATTAAAAAAGTTTTGGCTGAAGTGTGTGAGAGAGAAGGATACGATCTTGATTTTTCACTTCTTTCACCATTATCTCAGTTTAATCCTTAAGAAACCATGTCGTAATTTACAATGTTGAAAGATGAACTTTTTTTCTACAAAATAAGCCTGATTTGAAATTTGTAAACAATCGCTAGCAGTACTTATTTAATCGGGAAATTAGCAATTTTATGTTTTTGTTCGGATTAAAATTGTGAAAAATTTTCCGCGAGGAGTGTATATTTTTACATAGCTTTTACAGCTTTTACACAGCTATTTAAGACCAATCTTAAAAACGGATTACAATTCGCGAAGTTACGGATTTTTTAATGACGATGGTGCCTTTGCTGGGAAAATTTTTATACTGTGTGGTGACTTTCGAAAGCTATTACCCATAGTAATAAAAGGAGACAGGAGACAAAGTTATGAAGCATGTTTACAAAATAGTTAATTATATTATAGCTTTCAGCAATTCAAATTGTCCGGAATGGAAATTCAATTGAATCCTCAGATTGGTAATCAGATATCGGAAATGATATCATTTAAAAAAACTTGAAATACCCAGGATGTTATGCGATAATTTTATTGAAGAGTTTTACCCATTAGATTTATCTGAGGAAGAAATGAGTAATAGAGCTATGTTAGCAGCTAGAAACGATGGAGTGAAAAAATCAATCATCTTATTGTGAAACGACTACCAGGGGAAATTGTTACGTGTGTTTCCACAGATGAAAACCTAAGTTTACAGTATCCCGTTTAGTATTTACAATCAAGGACACCTTCGGGTTTGCCTCCTGCAGAACTGCACTAAAAATCAGGATGTATAGTTGTGTTATTGAAAAATTTATGCTTAGGAATCATAAATAGTCCGTTTACGTAACGGAATCCGTTTGACATTAAAACAATGATAGAACGATACTACACTGTGAAATATTAACTGGGAATAAAAAGGGAAAAGTCCAAATCCCTCGGATTTATTTACTGAGACACACGAGGAAATAGCGAAATGCCCTTTATTTTGAAAAAGTTGCAGTTCCCAGTCCGCCTAGCATTTGCTATGACCATAAATATGTCACAAGGACAAAGTTTCGAGAAAATAATTGAGTTTAATTATAAATTGAACATAATATTTACACATGGACATATGTAGCCATGTCGAGGTACGACAAAAATGAGTATTAAAATATAATGGAAATCAAAAGAAAAATGCATAGAAAATATTGATTTCGACGAAGCGTTGGACTAGTGTTCAAGTTGTCTTTTCTCGCGAGCCTGCCAAAAATCGAGAGGCATGGAAGTTTTTGAGCTTGTTTATTAAGGCTTGCTCTTTATTTTTTATTTTTTAAATGATAATATAAAACTATTAGGCGCTCAGCTCGCAAATCCCCGGGCCGCCCCACGGCAGCTAGCGTCTGCTAGCTTTTTCGCGAGGGGATGAGTGGGCAATAAAATAAAAGGGAGAACTGCAAAGCTTCGAGCTACGATTAATAAAAATTGTTCTAGCGCTTATTGTGAGTCTATTGTTGTAAACTCATAATCATTTATGTTTGTTCGTGCTGATTCGTGGGGCCAGTAACCTGTCAAAAAGGTAAAGGGACTTCATTGGCATGTGTCGGTTGACACGATGGTTTCCACGGTTCCTGTCGTAAATGTTGGCATCACGGTGAGGGCTTCCGCCGGTCGGGGGTCATCATTCGCGGATTGCATCCGGCCGGAATGACCTCCAATTGGCGTATCTGTTTCACATTTCCAGTCGCATCGGTTAATGAAAATCGCACATCGTTCATTAATTTGTAAATGAACTAGGATCTGTGATATGAAAAGAAATTTATGATAGAAACTGAAATATTCCTTAACCCCTAAAAACAACACTTGGATAATAGCGATGATTGTACAACTTAAAAGTAAGATTTATTCCATCTCAAAGCGGCTCAATTAAAACCAATCCAGAAATGATTTTTTTTTTAAAGAGAAGTAAGTTCCTAAGTTCTAAGTTCCTCCTAGGACGGAGTTCCATTTAGCTCTGAAGAGGAACCAGGGACGTGGCCCGAAATGCTGTAGCAATTAAAATATATGACATAAAAAAATAAATCGTGTCTTTAGTTAAAACAATAACCGACATTCTAAATTTATAATATTTTTACCACCATATTAAATTAAAATTAATTTAAAAAATTAAATTTAAAGTAATTAATTTGTGCTTATCTTTTAATAAATTAAACACTTTTCTTTGATGAGTGCGTGTGTGTGTTGCCAATGTCAGCTCTCGTGTGTTGAAGTAATGCACGAATGATTTACAAGTAAGAAAAACAATTGCATTTATCCGAAATCTCTTTACAGTTAGAAAGGAAAAAAGTTCACATGCGTCTAAACGTACCGATGCAAATTAAATTGAGAAAGAATAATTATCACATCATAACACATCTCCAAAATCTTTAATGTCCCATTATCTATTAAGTGGAACATGGCCGTAATTTAGCATTCTTTTTAATTCGTTTTACACTCCAGGTGATTATTATTAAAAAAAGGGAAAATTGGATTTTAACCGTAGTGCTTTCGTAATTTTCGTTAAAAATAAAAATGCAATATAACTGTACTTTTTTAAGCTGAATTTGTTTTCAACAGCAACCAGCACGATATCCCAATCGCGACCAAAAAAAAAATCTACTAACATAAACATACGCTAGAGCCCATGCGCACATCACATATAAATTCATAAATTAATTGAAATAAACATAATAAAAAATGTGATTTATTAACAAATGAAAAAATATACAGCCAATGTATTATTACAACAGAAAGTTGCTGAAAACTGTCTTTAATTTTATTTCGGTTCGTTATTTATGTATAATTAATAATACGAGTATTCCTTTTCATGTGTTTTACATATCATGATGTAGAGTTTTAATTTAAATCTTAAGAAAAAAATTTTTCATGGAGGAGAATAGTTTACATTTACGATACTAGATTCAAAGTATTATATTCAGAATTGATATCTATAAAATAAAGATTGGTAGAGGCGATTGTGTTCATAAGCCTACGTTTCGGAATGATTCGAGATAAAGTTATGTGAATTAGTATAATTGGATAAAGAAAATGGTTGGCTTTAAATGAACTTAGCATACATCATAGGAAATTCTGTTCGTGTATTTTAAATCAATAACAAATTATATAAATTATCTTAAACTATAGAATTTCGAATCTTTTTGAAGAATAAATCAGTTTGAGGGAAATATAAAATAACGTTTTTCAATATTTAAAACAAAAATTATATTTATTTTCAAATATTTTCATGTATTTCCAAATAGGCACAAATAGAATGTTGATTGTTAAAAAGCAGTTTCAATTTCGTAAAATCATTTGTAATTTGAAAATCATCTACGTTTCCTAGCATGATTAAACAAATTATTTCCACCCCTCTGAAATTTGATATTTGAATGAGACACAGGCTTCAATTTCCGCAAAACGTCCTGTCCAGAATTGGTAATGGTGGTTTTCGCCATTGGGAATTTGAAACCACAACTGCTATTATTAAAAGATTTGTTTGCTAGTTATTTTCTGTTCTTTCAGACTTAACGAAAGCGGAGGAGCGAGTGGGTCCCGATTAATGATTAATTTCAAGTACAAACGGGTTTTCTCCTTCACTAGAAGGCCCGTATAGAGAGAAACCAAGAAGGCATTTTTTATAGTTGTGTAAGGATTATTTAATTTTATTCGAGTAATTCTTCCATTATTTTGCATTTCCGCTCGACCAATCACTGTTGCATGTGTTTATCATGATTCATGATGTTATGCTATCACAGTGCCATTATGAAATCAAAATTATTCGATATCATATTGTATTAGTCTACTTCACTTATTAAGTAATAATAATAAAAATAAAATTATAGTGTTTTTCCCAGGGGGATATCGAGTACTCGGGTACGAATTAATGAGATATATGTTGTATTTATTCGCTTGAATGAAAAATGGTTCTTACTTGTACCAACTTACCGAGCGAATGTAATTTATCGGTATGAAATTAGAGGCCAACATAATAACGAATGCTGTGAGGCTTTGTGAATGGAATTTATTAGCATGAATAGTGGGATTGTTTCCCCAATTAAACCGACGAATATGGAGAACTCTGGGGCAACATGAAAGCTGACCAGACTAACTTGCTTTTGAATGTATAAATTTTTATCAAATGTCTTAACTTTGTGTGTTTATCATATTAATATTTTTATAATTAAATAACCCACATGGAATGATTTATATATATACTTACATATTACTACCAAAAAATTAGTATTTAAATAAAAATGTCGATATATTTTTTAGATTCATAATTCATTAGGCAATTCTTTACAGAAATACACCTTATCGATTTGCCCACTTGTTCAGCCATTGACTCCTTCATTTTTGCGCCCCTTTTGGTCTAAAATTGCGTGTCGACGTTTAAAAATAATGAATCTCCTTTTCGGAATGACATGAGTGTTTTCATAATAAAGAGGTAAAACGGTTTCCACGGAGGTGGTCATCAAGTTCACCGTCTCTACATTCTCATTACTAACCGATTTGAGGAGTCCTCGGAGCTTCTTCTCTGGCTCGAAACGGAAATTCACTATCACGTCAAGCATGAAACTTCCGAATAGCGGATTAGCGGTGGCAATGATCACGAACTGCATTGGTCTACAACGTGAAAGTTCACAGTGCTGATTTTCCAGTTAATATCGTTAATTTTCCCAGGCATAATTAGATTTTATTTTCATGAATTGGTAAATACTAATAAATACAATTTAAAACCACTCAAAAAATAATGGAATATTTACAAAAAGTAACTATCAAGCAACAGTTTATACTCGCGTTTACGATAAATATAGAAAGCGTCTTGGTAATAATCATTTAAATGTGAAAAATCCCTCTGTGATTTTGATATTCTTCATTGCTGATCATGACCGTCCAAGCTTAGAGGATTTTTTTTATTGCTTTTCTTTTTATTTTTTATTTTTAACATTGATCATATTTATATAGTAATGATATTTAATATATGATGATATTTATCGCAAACGTTTTCTTCCACCTTTGCCATACAAAAAGACAAAACAAATGAAATGTGTCCCACTTTAAAAATTGATATATTCGACGCAGTAAAACATGATTGAAAGCAATCCTTATCTACTTCGCCAATCATATTTTGTCATTTAAACTTAACTAAAATAATAATTTTAGAATGGCAAAACTTTTTCTCCAGTCAAGAGCTGTAATGTAAAACTGTTTGATATATGATGATGGTGAGTTTGATATATATGTGATTGTTGCTAGATAAAAGTAAGAATATAGAAATATAAAAAAACCTTTAAACTTGCTAATATTACTAGTCTATTATTCACTTTCATAGTCTATTCAATCTGTTTCCAAATGACTACAAGTTGCTATATTTACATTGACCTTTTAAATGCAATCATACCATTCTTCTAAAGAAATGACAGCAATTAGGCTTGAGGTTTCTACCCTATTTAGGAGGTCGAATGCTTCAAGTAAAATTAAAATCTGTAAGTAAAAATTTTGTAACAACTCGAGTCCTCCACACTTAAAACCTTTTTTTTTAAATCACTATCAACAATGCTTCTGTTTCTCTTCCATCCCTTATGACTTATGACCCTACTTTTCGCATATGATTTAAAAATATACTTAAAAATTAATTCTGTTTCTCACTTAATAACTTACTTCAGACAAAATAAAATCTTGCATCAAATTTAACTATATTTTATTTAACTTTGCCTGAAACTTAAATATCTTAGGATCATTGACACCCAACTACAAGTGACATTTTTAAAATAAAAAAAAAAAATAATTGAAAACGTTTAAAACATATTTAACCCTATGTACTGACAACTCATCAAAATCTACAAAGAATATAATTTGATGAATGAACAGGTTAATAGCCCAAATCAGTTGGAATCCTTTATCTTTAGTCTATGTAAAGGGGCTTTCCTCTGGCCGTGTACTTACTATAATGCATTTATGGTGAAATTTTCTTCAAATAGCGAGTTAAGCCTAAGCAAATTCAAAATAAACAAAAACAAAACAAAATGCGAAAAAATGGGAAATGTTGGAGGCACTTGTTACAAAGCTAATAAAACCTATTTACTGGTAACCAATTTCAACAATATCATTCACGATTTTGATCACAAATATATTAGCACCACGACAATAACATTAGGTTTAAACAAAATCTTCTACTTTAAGTCAAGACTTTCCAACCGGGCTGCACAGAAGTGAATGGTTAAAAATATTTTCGCGACTTTCAGCTTTTCAAGAGTGTTCATTATGCATTATTATTTGAATATTTACGGTTGGGCTCTTATGATACGTTAAAAATTGCCCTTGACCCCTTTTCCTTAACATAGGAAAGCAAATAATGAAAGAAGCAATGCGGTCCGTATAAGTGGGGTGAATATAAATGTTACCGTTTGAAGGTGTGACGATAGGGATGCTATTTACAGAATATCCCTATGAATAAAATGGTACAAAATCATAGAGTATCTGAGAAAGTGCTGTCCGACATGTAAAAAAGGCCTTAATTGCCCCAACCCCCTACGTGATAGATACAAGGGCCGTATTGGTTATGCCTTTCTCGATAAACTGGCAAAAAGGTTTTTTTTCCCCATTCCCTAAATTGGCAAAAAAAACGTCGTGTATGATTTTCAATAATGTATCATTGAAAAGTGAGACTTGTCTTGGTTAAAGGTAATAAACAGAGGTTGTCACGTTTACTACTTTCATTTAATCGGACTAATTGCTAGAAGTCATAGTCTTCAATATACCAAATGGTACTTATTCATAGTATGAATACTATTCCGGTGATCACAAACACTTATTTATTTGCATGGGACAGTTGTAAATAAATTGCCAACAAAAACTATCCCCGAGAGGTAAAAAAATCGTTTTGAGACGAAAGCTTAATATATTTTACGCTTCAACGATCAAAAGAGGACAAAAAAATCAATCGTCCTTTGGTGCAGGTTGACTCGCCGTAACACATCCTCGAAAGAAAAGGTACTTCGAACCTTGATAAGAAATTAGTTAAACCTGAGGTCATCGGAGTTAGACCGTCATTGGTCATGGCTCTTTTGTTCTAAAACGGTTCTATCTCATTTTCCTTGCCCGGAAGGTCCGCACTTCACGGCTTCGCTCTTAGCATCCGGTATCGTTCAAGGGGAACACCCTCACTCACGTAAAAAAACAGGGGGCACTGGTTCTGAGGGCGCCAACATCTCTTTGTCTTCGTCAAATAGACATTTATCGAAATACAAAAATTTGAGACATATTTGTTCCACACGACATGATTAGCTCGTACATAAAAGCATCATGTTTGAATTTAGGTAGTATTCAAAAATTATTAGTTATTATTAGTTGAAAGTGTTTTATTCAATTATTCGGTAATGCGGGATATCAAAAGTATAGATGTTATGCTAAAAAAGGTCGTACTTAAATATCGATACATTTGAGATGACATTATCGATACCTTGGTAGTAGATCCGTTAGATTGTTTTCCAACGATAGCCATCATTGGTTTTCATAAATACTAATGATTTTGACCGATTTTGATAATACTAATGATATTAAAACAATGGACCAATTTTTAAAAAATCAACAAAAATGGCAATACTTAATTTAAAAAAAAATCAACAACAAAACGTGGAATAATGACCAAAAGATTGATATATTTTTATGGTTAGTTAGGTTATGCCTTGATGGCTTGCAACTACTGTAGTAAAAAGAAACGATGTTCTAACAATGCTAGCTATTGGATAAATTAAAAACGACAACAAAGAAATATTTTTAGCTGTTATACCAAAATACCAAGAACAGGGCCTGTGGAGACTCCACAAGAGTCTGAGTAGGAAACGAGGAATCATCCTTACCAGGTTGAGGATAGGTCATACGCAGTTGGCATACAGACAGACACCTGCTCTTGAGCCAAAGCTTGTGTAGTGCCCCTTATGCAGAGAAATATTGCTCGATGTGTCCTACATAATAGAAGCTTGTCGTGCGTTGGCTCATTACAAAGAGCGTGTAGTCATGCCACTAGATTTAACAAGTGTTTTCGGGCACGATAGCGCTCTGGAATCAAGGAATGTGTGTGTCAACTTCGCATGGCCTATTCTTGACCGGTGAGGATTATCTATATTCTACGATCCAAATCCTCCGGGATGTATATTTTTTAAATACTACAAAAGCTTACTAAGTAATGCAGGATATGATGTTAAGTTTATTAGATGAAAAATGAAAAGAATTATTCACATCGTGTATTATAATAATATATCGGGATAGTATCGATATATCGATCGTGAACTTTTTGTATAGATGTTTTGACTTCTTTTACAGCTTTGATTGCCGTTAAGATTTTTAAAACCATTAAAAAATCCAATGAAAAAACGTTCAATTCGCAGTAGTTATATTGGGCATTTTTCCTATGCACTGGCTTTTTATTCTAAGGATGTGATGTATTCATATAGATTTTGGAAGTTTTAATAAATTAATTTTACTTTATGACAATACAAAAAGTATTTTATTTGGTTAACATTTGCCTTGTTGAACACAGACAATGGCAAAGTGACCACGTACAGCTAGAATAAGTGGAACAAGATGACCAAGGACTCGCAATAGCCAACAAATTATCGTGTAATTACATTATACTATTTTTTATTTATTATGGAGATCGAAATGCCAGGTGCATTTTTACTGTTATTTGTGGTTAATCAAATTGATTGTTAATGACGTTGGAATAACAATGCTCCATAAATTAGATTTGCTGAAACAGTGTTGGCATCTTTATGTATAGGGACCGCAGGTAATCTAAAATCTAGGATAATATCAGTTTTTCGAAATCTTTGAAATTTATCAGCAAGCTTATTAGCCTGTAGCTATTGAAGTAAACCCGTTCCCAGGCTTTGATATAATGGAATTCTACTTGCTGGGGTAATGATTCGTCCAAATGACTGCGTTTGTGATTTGTGTTGAGATAAACGAGACCTTTTCGAAGTAAATTAAGACAAAGCGATATTTTCTATTTTGAACAAAGTTTATCAATCGGTTTGAAAAAAAATTTCAATTTTATATCGCTTTTGCTATGTATTTTCTTCGGTGCAGATACGGAGAAAGTCGAAATTTTATATTTATAAACATTTATTATGAATAATGCCATCAGGCTTGATTAATTTTATTCAACGTGTGATAGCATAGTTTTCGAGTTTCGTATCAGTTCGTTTTATTCTACTAAACCGCCAAGAGTTCTTTAACAGATTGAAACTTAATTCTGTAAAGAAAACTCACCAGTCTTAATGTAACTTCACTTTAAAACTTGCCTTTTTAACCTTGTCAATTTTTTTCATTAAAACTTAAAAAATTTAAGTTAAAAGGCAAAATTACTGAAAGAACAAACAAAAACGAAAAGAAAAAGCCACATGAATGACATAATTGGTACTATAACGAGATTATGTAATAATTGAGGAGACAACGTTATCAGTTCAATTAACTTTCCTGAGGGGCAATTTTAATTTACAAATTTTAAATGTGTATCGGTACTGCGATGAGTCATATTTATTTCATTAACATAATCCCTAATTATACATTATCGTATATCTATATAAAACGTGCGTTTCTATTGTTACAGTCATGGTCTGATCATGACTGGAAGCATGGTGGCTTGTGTTCATCGTAATAGCATAAATAGCATGGGCAAACCTTGAAATGATAATTCTATAAATCAGGAAGGTATTTTACATTATTTTATTAGAAAATTATTTCCTTTTCACAAAAGTAGTTTGTAAATCCATTAGAAGTTTTGAAAAGTGGTATTTGTTGAAATCCTATTTGGCACAGATTTCGTTAATGTGTAAGTAGTTTTCTAGTGGCTAAAGAGCCTTAAGAGATTATCACGGCCTGGTGAATACGTAAAGTTTCATACGGTGTGAAAATTCCCCATTGTTCGACTCCATAAGGCGAATTCAAAATGAAAGTCCTCTCATTGTTTACCTTTTGTACAATCTTAAGAAATACCGGCATGAACCAAGAAAAGGAAAAGCGAATTCAAAGGATGCCAGTTATTGAAATCATCGGCCCAATCGGAGGCTTTCCCCTTTTCTGCGGCTAAAAACTGTTGAAAGTGAACGCCCTGGAAGTGACTTAACCGATATTAGTCAGACTCTAGTTCCCTCCCGGGAGAGAAACATTTTACGCAGCTGGGGAAGATTGTCGTTACCGAAGATCCGAACGATTATGACATGATGAAAGCGAGCGACAAGTAACATCAGTCACTTCCGAGAAATCCCAAGTTAAATCCGAGGTTTAGTTAATACAGCTTCCCTTTCGTACTACTGTATATTACCATACTTTTGGAAAATAGTGTTAAAATAATGTACAGATACATTCAATTAATTACGGTTTTAAGTAGAGATAAAAAAGTCAGTGTCACGAGCGGGATTCGAACCCACGACGATTTTTTTTTTTTCAGTCACTGAATTTCTAAATGGTTTGATTAGGTTGGTTGGTTGATGGGGTAAATATTAAGTGTGAATTTCTATGGTGAGTTGAATGAATGAATGAATAAAGAACCCTATTTTCAAAAAGAAAATTATACTTCAGGAAGTATAACCCAAATTAAAAAAAATAAAAACAGTTCCTATACAGCATTGATTTTTAAACCGTCTGCTTGAAGTGGTGGTCGGCTGAGATTCACTTGAATAGAAGATAAGACATACATAATAATAAAAAATTAAGTAAACAAAATTAAATTTGAATGAAACTATTAGTGTTTCTCAATATAAAATAAAAAATTAAACTGCTAGATGCACTCTTGCTATACACCAGTGCACTCGTTGCAAAACCAACCAGGTCTGAACAATCCGAAGAATTAAGTTTTGTGATAAAACACACTCTCCACACTCAGTTTCCAAAAAGAGAGCTCCAAACTCCGAAAGAATGATACATTAGAAAAATAGAAAGGGTCTCCCCTCGCGCAGGAGTTGACAGTGAGCCAGCAGGAGTTGAGCACTACAGAACTACCTGTCACAGGGGAGCAATTAAGGTAGATAAGTCCGCATCTGTGTTTGAAAAACCAGCTTAAATTGATGGACGGCAACTTAAAAGTATTTCTGAACAAGGAAAAGTTGTTTGTAGAGCAGAAATTTATTGGACCTAGGTGCCAGTTCGGTACACGTCAAAATGCCTAGGTTTGCATGGTTGTTAAAGCAGAACAACAAGTTAATATTAAGATCTTGGGCTTGCTGAAGTTGGCTGAAAAAATTCACATATATTAATGGGATTTTTGTGTAATTGCTGAATTGTTGAATCTAATGGTTGACTCGTGTTAATTCGAAACTTGATAATTCGAATTTCTTGATAATACGAACTCCTCCTCTGGTCAATTTGGTAAATCTGTGCATTTTAATACACTCGTCAATAGGAAATATTGTTCGTAACAGTGGGAAAAAAGGCATGCTATCCATTACATTGGGGCCACTTCCCTTCTTTATAATTTGCACTTTTTCTTTGTTATATTCCTCTAAATTACCATATATTGTTTACTTCCTTACGGCCTAAAGTTTCTTCCAACATTCTCTAGTTGGTTATGGTAAGAGGTCTGTTTTGTCAACGTGTTCTCAAACACTGGTCACTCAGGAAACTCATTTAAACAAAGGACGTGAGGCCACATTGAAACAAAAACCACTTCACGTTTTTTTTATATTTTAACTATGCGTAACAATGTTCAATTTTCCAGTTGACCTATTTCCGCTTTTTCATTATTTTTACTATATTTATATATGTACAATTTAAGTATTAACTTTGAAAAAATGCACATCAACTATTTTATTATAACAATTTATTTTCTTTCCTCTTGATAATTCTAATATCTTGATAATTAAAATTATTTTTGTGGTCTCTTGGGATTCGAAACAAGAGTCGACTGTTTAATTTTAGTTCTTCTCAGAGTATTTCGAGGTGGTGTGGTTTACTTGTTTTATTTTACATGCTTATATGCCATAACGTTTTCTAAGTTTTTTTAAAGCTTTAAAGAAAGAGTTAATTTGAAATGAAAAAAAATTGATGTTAAAAAAAAGGTTAATTGAAAGTTAAAAAGGGTAATTCAGTGCAAAAAAGGGTTATTTCGATTAAGATAAAGCTATAAAAACGATGTTTTTGTGTTTGCGAAATGGAAATCATTGAAATTACCTGAAGTAATGCTGTACAGTTATTAAAATTTTCTCGGTTACAATGAATAGTGAAAATTTCCCAAACAGCATTTGCACTTTAATGTGATTATTGATTAAAACTATATCGAACAGAATGCCAAATTGGTAATTTGAAGAGTTTTGATGAGGCTCCTGACATGAGTGTTTAAAAATGTTTCTATAAACATATGTACATATATATATATANTTTTTTTTATTAATTTTTTTTTTTTTTTAAACGAGGGTTCGCAACGGCAGAGGTTATATCAACCCTCGGGGTGCCGGTGTTTTTGGAAAAAAGCCCATTTATAAGTATGTCGCGATCGAATGCAGGGCCGCAGGATTCGAACCCGGGACCTTTACCTTACAGTGACGAGCGCTGTGTCAACGCCTAAGCCGTTGCGGCCACAGACGCCCCTTCATTGTCGCCTATTCTTTCAAATTAAGTCAAAAAGATAATAAGATATGCTTTACAGTAGAAGTCGTGGCACGGAGCTGATAGGCCATTTATATTTGCCGTGACACTCGCACTGGATATTACAATTGTTTCCACTGTCTGCCCAGTTTTATGACCAAGCGGTACATCCCGTAGGAAAGAATGCTTCATATGGATAATAATTTATCTTGACTAAAAATAAATATTGTTGAAAAACAACATCTGTTAGTACGGGCGAGCATGTTCTGTGGAGAATTGTTCCGTTGTTGAACCCCTCCGAACTGTAAAAAGTTCTTTTTAGTGCTTGGTTCAGCAGAAGCAGAACGCTTTTTCCCAAACGGCCATCCGTGTTTAATTGAATCAAGACTCCTTCGTTGTTCTTGTAAGAAAGAATAATTACGAATGCTGCTAAAAAGAACAAAAGAAAATGGACGTATCGGTATGCTTTTTCGTCTGTTCTGTGGGAAACCTAATCCTGCCTTTGCTCCTTCCAGTAGGATCCCGCATTCCAATACCCCCATGACGATAAGTTTAAATTGAAAAGATTTATCGAACGAAGAGTGAAGCAACCGGCTTTCCGATGTACGCGTTTTTATGAATGAAAAAGGTCGAAATCCGCCTCAGTACCAGCTCGAACTAATATGATTCATTATTGTTAAGAGGAAGGAGTTAATTCACTTCACGGGGAGTAGACAATCTCCTGGGTACAAGGGCAAACGATGTATATCTCCTGTTTTTACCATTCGCTACTAAACTTCGTCCTTCGAATGCTCCATGCCCTCTCCAGTTTTAATTTTTTTTTACAAAGGAAAATGCCAAGATGAATGATCTAATGAGTTTCATTCACAAAAGGAAACACTTTGTAACGCTGGTTGGTCCTTTTGTTAGAAAACGCTATTAAGGGTATATTTTTAAAATAAAATGCTTCTTGTGTGTTTTTCGAGTGAGAGGTTAAGACACTAAATCTGCTTTTACATCTAGTCTTATCACAAGTTTGACTCTACCAACATTTAGTGCATGAAAGCCACATAATAAAGCTCCTTTGCAGTAGTTACATGTCTTTCACAGTCGTCTATTAAGCATTAAAACAATACATCTAAACAAATCTAACATGAAAACAAGAGCAGCACCTTTTGTTCAAGAAGCAAAAAGACGAGAACGAAGCTAGAAAAATAGGTAGAAAAAGAAAGAAATGAGGACACACAGTTGGGCATATATAAAAATAGAGATATAGACATTTAGAAAAACAGATAGACAAAGATGGAGAGAGAAAACAGACTGACTAAAACGCTTATTTCACGAACGTTTACAAGTTTAGTATTTATCACATCTAATTAGAAATTTAACGTAGTTTTCAATGGTATCAACGAATTTGTACAAAACCTGTTAGTTTTGGAGTTGTTATTGTTTATTTGAAGCAAGGTCGTGAAATCTTACGAAAACAGAAAAAGTAAAAACTCCGAAACTGTGGAGATTCGGATCATCTTTAATTAGAACTTTTTGGTTCCTTTTTGAATATAGAACCTACTGGCAAAGTTTATATATATTAGTAAAGAAAACTATAAAGACATAAAAAGATAGTTGTATAGATAAATAGTTAGAAATAGATAGAAGGAGTGACATAAAGTAAAATTCAGAAAAGGTTAGACAGTGAAAATGGGGGATTGATAGAGGGAGATAGATAGATTGACAGAGAGATAAATAGATGAGTATAGAAAAAGGTAAATAGTATTAAAAAATAAGGTTCAAAAAAAGGCAGAGCGAAAGTGAGTGTGTTTCATAGAAAAAGATGAGAGAAAGCAAGAGGGGCTGGAAGAAGGGAGTGAAAGAGACAGGGGAGGAGAGAGTAGAGAGAAAAAAAGAGAGGCCGTGAAAGAGGAAGAGAGAGTGAGAGAAGGAAATAAAAATGATAGAGAGAGATTTAAGAGATTTAAACATAAAATGTTTGCTAATGTGAATGTAAACTAAATCAAATACATGTTTTATCAATCATCAACAAAATTTTAAATATCTTATGAGCACTAACAACATACCACACGAGAGAGAGAGAAGACAGAGAGACAGATTTGTAGTATTTGTAAACGTTTTTGTACAGTAATTTTTTTCTGCCTTTCTACGGTTTACTTTTCTGATGGAAGATTGAAAGCATATATAGTAATTTAACAATATTAGAATTCTAATGATTTACATGACCCGTGACGATCGTTGCATATTTTTGGCAGTACGGTCCGTCCGCTTGCATGAACACGGTGTGAAGCACGATTTGTCTCGGTACCGTTGAAGTTAAGGTGAAGCACGATCTGTCTCGCAGTCATTGTCAAGTTAAGTTCACCGAGGATAAATTAACACACAGGAAGCGATTTCGATTTGTCCCAGCGGCTCACTCATTGCGGTCAACCGAGATGAATTGAACGTTTCTATACCGCCCATCGTTGTTAACAATTATCATCATACTCAAGTGATTTCATTAGTGTGATGAAACGGTTTAAGGTAAAAAAGTGAACATATTTTTGTTTAGTTTGCTCCTCCGATGATAATTTAAAAAATTACGACACATTTTATATTTGTGTAAAAATTATTAACAGTTACATCATCTCATCTTATTAACTGTCTCAGATGACCCCCTTAAAATGTTTACTATTGAAGTATTGCACAAAGGGTAACAGCTAATCGCTAACAATCGCAAAACATAATTCGAACTTGTTTTTCATACGAATTCAGGTAATGAACTGTAGTTTGGTCGTTTCCGATTATTTTGGTCAGCCTATCCTCGTTTTTGTCTTTCAGACGTCTTTCGGCCTAAGCACTGGGTCATAATGAAACAATACAATTGATTTCAAGTTCACAATATTTTAAGTTTACGGTTTTAAGGCTTTGTTTATAAAAAACAAAATTATTAAGTTGGTGATGGAGATGGCATATGATAGGCAAAAAAAAGCCGGAATTGGAAGACCAAAATGATCGGAAACGACCAAATTATTATTTAATTTTAATATATGTCGTACTTTTAGTATCTGGTCTTAAAGTGTATCGTCAAACGAAAATAGTATTTACCGCAGAATGCAAAATTTGCAGAATTGGCAGGTATTTACGCTTAATTTAGGTTGCATAAATTTAGCCCATGAATAATTTTTTAACATTCGGTTTGTTGTTCTTACTTTGAAAATATAACGATATAATGGATTAACGTTGTTGTCATAGTAAAATCGTTAATTCTTACTTCGTTAATTCCCTTTAAGCCGTTCACGATTTACCTATTTTCTTTGGAAAACAGAACGTCTCCTTGTTTTTTTTTTAGTCACCACCCACGAATCTCGGCTTGATTAAAAGGATAAAGTTAAAGATCAAAAGCGTCATTTCTATGTTGACATTAGCCTCACAAATAAGACGAGACTAAATCTGGTTGGTTCCTCTGTGATTTAAACCATTCCAGATTTTCCACGTCTGTTTATTAACGCTAGAGACGTTCACTGACCGGCTTTGTTTAAATAAACCGTTGTTTTACAGTCACGTGCATCGAGGTAATTGTAAATACTGACTTTTCATCAGGAATCCCATCACCATGTTGGGAAGAATTTCCGTTACGTTTTTGAATACGGTAATTTGGGCAACATTAGTGGAATCCATTAGTGACATTACATTGAATCAAGAATAAAGATGATTCCTAGATTATAACAAGGTTACGTCACTATTGCGTCTATTATTTGACGAGAAAATATTTAAATTGAAACGAATACAACAACTCTCAACTTAATTCTTGTTCCTAGACGTGTTCATGTGCAATGACGTAATGTAAATAATTATTATTTTACCTGTTCTTCAGATTCTTAACAGGTCGTGTTTAGTTGGCTGTTTGATTCCAATGATCTGTTGAAACAAAACTTCAAGTTAGTGTGGTTTTATTGTTTAAATAATAAAGTAAACTTTGAAAAAAGATAACAAACGTTCTTTTACTGGATCAATTATTGCTTAAAATGTTATTTTAACTGTAATAAACTAATATTTATATTCATTTATATTCTTATTACATTGTAAGATTTTTACAATAATAATCGTAATAAAATAATAGATAACATATTTAGTTGATAGAAGTAGTATTAACTGTACTTTATTATTGTTACGGGTCAAATGGATGTTTTTTTTAAATAAAATGTGTATAAAAATTTAATATGCCAATAATTTTTTTATTTTAATATTGATATGTTTTTGGGGTGTTGACACAATGTTTTTTCGCGTAATCGATTTTGCGTTACCGGGTGAGCGGCTCAAGTAGAGTTAAGTTAGCTGTTAGATTATGATTAAGTTCTAGTTACGGTTACTGTTGGGGACGTGTTAGTTTAGGTTATATTATTGTATTATATTATATATTATCTTTCAATCAATTAAGGTTTTTAGTTGAGATAAAAAAGTCAGTGTCACGAGCGGAATTCGAACCCACGACCTTCGGCTAGATACGCCGCTACTCTACCACTTGAGCTGTCGTGACTTCGATCCATTCGGACACTAACTTCCTATTTTTATCTCAACTAAAAAACTTAATTAATTTAAAGATATTATATTGGTCAAGCGGACCACGAAACTAGTGAATGTAATAAGGTAAAATGAAGTATATCTTCACTAAAGTTCTCCGTGACTATTTCATTTCGCCGAGAATCAAATAGATTACACGACATTTGAAAAATGGCAAAAAGGAAGGAAAACTCAAAAGATGGGGTTGAGATGGGAAGTTAGTGTCCGAGTTGATCACGATAGCTCAAGTGGTAGAGCAGCGGCGTACTAGCCGAAGGTCGTGGGTTCGAATCCCGCTCGTGAGACTGCCTTTTTTATCTCAACTAAAAACATTAATCAATTGAAAGATATTAATTGGTCAAGCGAACCAGGGAAACTAGTGACTTATGTGTTATTTATATTACGGTTAGGTCTAGGTTAGCTTAGGTAGAGTTTAGTTAGATTTAGGGTTAAGACGATATAGGGTTATACTGGATACACAATTATTTGTGTCACTATTTTTGCGTAATCCATTTTGTGTTACCGGGAGTGCTCATTGGTTAGATAAAGTTAGACTAGGCTAAGAATGGTTAGGATAGCAAATTTAGAGCTATCGTTAAGGAAGAGTTAAGGCTAGGTATGGTTGGTTTAGGGTTTTGGTTGGTTTAGTCATTTAGGGTTACGGTTACGGTTTGCGTTTGGTAACGATTAGGGATGAGTTAGTTTCTTATCGAACCCCTTGAGCCGATAATGCGTTATAGATCGACAGATACTTTTACCTTAATTACATACACAAACAATAATTCAAATTTAAATGATTGAAATATTCAGCAATGACAAGTAAATATAATTCTAGAACTTGTTGAAAGTGCAACAGTTTAGAGTTGTTCACTGTACTGACTAGCAGAGCAATCAAATTGCAACATTTTGTAGTTTATCATCGTGCGAATTCCGTTGTCCATAAACCACTCACTTAGAATTACTTCTAAAAATATAACGATGATCCTTCGGCAGACTGTTTTTACCATGTTTTAAAATGTATGTCATTTAACGTAAACTGTATCGGATATATGAGACAAATAGATTGAAAACGAGAAATTTTATATTTTTGACACTTCAGAATAAACAAGCTATGTAAATTACTCCCATCAAACTTCTAAATAGCCAACGTTTCAAAACCTAATTGAAATTTTGTGGCGTTGGGGGTGAATGGTAATTTCGTTGGGTAATTCGAAACAAGCAAATTGCTGAAAAACCCCTTGTGTTCTACTTTCTTGCGAATTGTTACAAATCAAAGATTCATTCATTCAGTTAGTCTAAATGATCTAGGATGTATAAGATGGTATGACTTTTAGATAATACTACAACAATATGTATCAGTTCGTTATTTAAAAGCTTTCTAATGCATTGCACTTTTTACCACAGCCCTATTATTACTTCTTACCAAAATTATTAACTGTTTTGTAACTAGCTACTTACCACAATTTTTCACGCTGTATTATTGAACATGAATTGTCTCGTTTTGCTTCGTATTACTTTATTAGATAAAAGACACCCACAAACAGCAATAATTTAATAATATAACGGCATTAAGAACGACTAAACTTTTTTCCTTTGATTTTATTTCAATTTTGAAAACGAAAACCTTTTTTAAGATGAAAAAGATGAACTCTTTCCATTGACGTAAAGTTCATAGGGTTTTTTCCCTTGCAAAATTTTTCTTAGTTGCCTACAGAATGTCCTGGGACGCAATTTAACACCATTTGTAAGTATGTATAAATTATAAAGTATATCTTACAATAAATGAGTTCATTTTAAAAATAATAATCTGGTTAATATGGCTTTATTATATACTACAACCCAAAATAAATGGAATAGAATAGGATAAATCTTTTGGGGTCTTCCCAAACCGATGTGGATATTTCAACTGTCATAAGCATAATACAGCCGTCGGAAGTAGGATCGTCTTTACTGATAGCTTAGGTGTCGGCTTTGTCGGCTGAAAAAGCTATACGTAAAAAGAAACTTCCTCTAATTGATTACCAATAGCTTTATGAATGTTAAAACGTTGGAAAATAAAGTTAAACGCTCTGAAATACGATACACTCAACCGGTTTTATGGCATTTTTTTTTAACGAGATTGCGGTACACTATCTTCCCAAATAAGAACTCATTTTCAGCCCAATAGCAAGACGGAATTGGATATAGATGACTTGGGTATCACTCTATATGTACAGATGGCTCTAAAATGAAAGACGGAGTATATTGCGCATTCTTTGACCCGATATATAAAACCAATGTTTTATTAAATTGTCGTACATAAGCAGTATTTATTAAGATGAACTACTTTCAATTTCAAACTCGCTGATCAAATTGAAACATCGCAAATACCGTACCTCAGACAACTACATCAACTATGCAATTAAATGAAAATTGCACTATTTATATAAAGAATAATAATAATAAATAAAGGGTGCGTCGGTGGCCGCAACGGTTTAGGCGTTTACATGGCGATCATCACTGTAATGTAAAGATCCTGGGTTCGAATCCATCGGCCCTGCGTACAAATGGGCTTTTTTCAAAAACACCGACACCCTGAGGGTTGCTGTTACGAACTCTCGTAAAAAATAAATAAAGAGGTGAATCATATGTCGGTGCAGGCCATTGCGGAATAATAAATGAAAAAGTGGGTACATTTATTTTAGTTATTTTTTATTCATACATTTATATATAGATATTATCCTCGTAAAAAATATATAAATGTATTGTAAGTACATTGACGAAAAAGCGATGAAAGGGTGCAAAGAGATGAGCTATTTAACGAATTAAATAAAGCTACCATTTAATTGTAAAACAATTTTAGCCTCAAAAAGTGTTAACATCTACAAGAAGGTCCAAACATTTTTAAAAGAAATGAAAAAGGAAGTTTAGAATTATTAAAAAATTAAAATCTGTTTAATTGTCGGCTTATCAGCTAACGAAAAAATTAAAATAAGTTTTAGGTAGATTATAAAGCTACAGATATGGAAATGAAATTAAAGAAATAATGTCTTTATGTTGTGTGGTTGATCTAAGCCTAAAGAGGTCTTATAAAATCGTTCAATTTATTATTCTTCGTATAGCCCTCAGCTTATTTAATTTGGTGCTTACTTGAAAGTAAAACGCAATTATAAATCATGCCCTTACGAAACGAGCCCAGGATAGATATTTTACCTTTCAATTTTCAATATGAAATTTCAATTTATATTGGAAATTTATTGCCACACAAGCAGGTTAAAGTAACGAAATTATCAGGCATGTAATCGTTTTGATTTAACGAATTAGCCGTATTCTTTCATTTCGAAGCATTCACAGCGCTATTTTAAGCGTATAATTTATAAGACGTTTTTATTGTGACATATAGGCCCATCTGAGCTTATGTAATTTTTTTGCGATTGTTTATGTGATTTTCTTCCCTGAAGAAAGTATACCGTGGGGTAGATTTATCGATTGGGCTAGGTATTCCTTGACCCCTTTTAGGGCAATGATAAGACGTGACCTGGACAACTTCCATCCAGCTCTCTATTAGCTCAACATATGTTTATGGAACCTTGTCACGGCAAAAATGATTTCGTATGATAGTTTCGGATTTTACGTTTGTTTAGTAGATCTGTTTGTTGTGGGTTTTTTGTTAAGTTTTTTCGCGTAATATGAAAGTAACGTCCTCGAAGACGGGCGAGGATTGAGTTAGCGGCATCGACATTACATCGAGTCACCCCTTCGAAAGCGAATATGGTAAAAAATGTATTATGATTTCACCGGAAAATTGTCAAAAACGATTAGTGAATTGGGCGTTCACAATTGGTCCCTTTTACCCTGCTGTGAGCTGCGATTTTGTGTAAACGGGACACAATATTAACAATTTGGAATCTTGATAAGAAAGAAAAGGAAGGAATGTGCTAGATGAGGTGGTACTTTACAATTTAAAAAAAACTTTCTTACAGAGAATATAACTATTCTTTATCAATTCCTTACATATGGAAGGATCTCACTTCAGGGGATGAACGTTCCCATTCATTGATTGAAAAACATTATGTAAACAAGTATCAAAGCCCATGTCATATTATAGTTTAGTTTTATTCTTTTCTTTTTTACATAACTTTCTTTTTATCCAGCGCCCTCCCACCTGACTGTAAGACTTCAGAATGAGACAAACCATCAGGAGAACGCACAGGAGCAACCATGTTGGGGAAGATTTTTTTCTATTTTCATTAAGCACTTTTATGTTTACAAAAATTAAAATAGTTTATTACAATTCATTTTAAGTCACTTTAGTCGTTTCTCAGTTTAGAATATTGCAAAGGTTGAATAAAAGTGGGCCTACCTTTTGTCTGATTGTTGTTTATCATAAACTACAATTACTTTATGATTGTATGATTTTCTCACACATATTTATTTAAATGTATGTGCTCTTTATCTCGATAATATCCCAGTCATCCTCGCATCTTACATTTCACAGATCCCTCAAAAAATACATAGAGGAATTTTTTTTAGTGGTTTTGAATAGAGAACTAGCCATGCTTACGAACAATGAAAAGCATTTTTGAAAAACTACAATTATACTAAAGAAATTTAATCCTTGATTAGTTACGATAAATTATTTTAACGGCAGAACAAAACTGTGCTTCCAAGGTTTTTGTTATATTCTTATTATTTATTACAATTCCTTCATGGTTGCATGATTTTCTTATATGTATTTATCGAAATTTATATGCTCCTTATCTGGATAATGTCCCTAATTTTGACTCCCTCTCACCTGGCATTAAAGACCCCATAAAAAGGACAAAAGAGTGAACGAAACCAATAGGCTTCACTAATGGGAACGAAAGTTCGAAATCGCAATAATATTCGTAATACTGAAAATGAATTTTTGTAATTAAGAACAAATTAAAAATTGTTTTTAATGACTTCATTTCCGATTTTTATTTGTATTATTTTTTTTAAAGACTACATATCTATAGGTAAGTCAGCCTTCGCCACTCTCACTGACTTTCACTCTTTCTTTCTCATCTCTCTTCCTCCTCTCTCCCTCTTTCTTTCTCTCTCTTTTTCTCTCCCTCTCTCTCTCTCTCCTCCCATTTGTAGACAGTAAAAAAAAATTATATTTATATTATATGTGTTTTATGTTTTGAATTATGTAAAATTGGTATGTACGAATGCTCGTTAAATGTGAGAAAGATCCATGAGACCTAATTTTGCGAGCTTTTATAAATAAAATGGTCAATACAATTCTCTCTCTTTCCCCCATATTTATCTATCTCTGTCTATCTACATCTCTCTTCCTCTCGTTAAAATGACATTATCATCTATCATCATGTGCCTTTTCTTTAACAATTTGCGCAGTTTTGTTAGTTTTGCATCTGATGCTATGTTCTATGTTTGGTGCATGTTGAATGAATATAACAGTGACATAAGCATTACTATTATTACATTACAAGATAATGATGGTTCTGGCGATGACGGAAAATAGATTCGCTTTTGTAAGAAATCGCACATTGATTGGAGATTGGTAGGTAGAAATTGATCAAGAACCTGAGGTTGGGTTTGACCTTTTTGCTGGACGCAATAAATGATTATACGGAGGCAAGCTAGATTTTGTCTCGTAAAAACATTACTCCGATCGTTAGTAACGGCTAATACACGGGCACGAGTAATAATTGAACCAATCATGTAACACGGATTCCCTTTCACCGTCAGATCTGCTTTGAAATCCCTAGGTGTGCTGACAACTCGTATGGGGGTACTTCTAGCAAAACCTCGCCCTGCAATCAAATCCAAAGAAGTAGGTGTGGAAAAGGACTGAATGGATTTTGACTTAATTCTCACGGGCGGTAACGGTATTCGTAGCTAATTCATTGTCCGTCAGGAAATAGTGACAATCTTTTTCGCTCAGCGGGGTGAACAATTGTGGTTTGGTGTTATTCATGGTCTGATACATTCTGACCGTTATTCCATTTGTTTTTTCATATCAGACCTCCTAGTTTATTAAATTAATCTAATAACTAAAAAAGGTAGAAACAATTAAATATGCATATGGCACCATTTAATAAAATCTATAGCGATTATACGCATCAAAATGATAGTGTCGATGATAACAGATTAATTGATTGCATGCTAATATTAAAAATAGTGATCTGTATAAGAATAATTTCAATAAATGAGAGTCACCTGAATCGAATTTGTGATTAGTTTTAAATAACAAATAAACTACTTGAGAAATTGCAAAATACTCTAATTAATGATCAAAAATCAATTCGTGTACTCCCCCACCCACGGTAAAATTCCTTTTTTCAAGTAAAATATGTGCAAAATTCGTTTTCATCACGTATACATTTACTTTGAAACAAAACCTGTGGTGTATATATACATATATTTTTTAATATTTTTTTTTATTTTGTTCTAACACGAAATATCCACAAACTGGGTTACACGAAATGCATGCTAACAGCCGGGTGATATGTTGTTCCTCGTTGTTTCATCACTATTTTAATATTTTTCCGCTGTCAGATCATCGCTTTCATATTGGACAATATTTCCGGATGCGGGAATTATCGGCAAAATATATCTAGTAATAGCTTGACACTGTGATTGTGGCGGGCAAAAAATTGTTTAATGTTATTTGACGTTTCTCTTCCCTTTCGCTTGGATATCACGGTAAAAGCACCGTTTTAGGCACGTTTCCTTATGAAAGTTTTTATAGCAATCGCTAATTTTACAGGAACGTAACCGCCGTATTATCTTCTTTTTTTGAGATACGAGGGGGGGATCGTAATCGAGTATTCGATAATAACCATCATCAATTTCGACTGGAACCCTCTGGATAATGTTCGCAGTTTTGGAAACGACTTGTCACCAAACCGTCAATGATGAAATCTTTGTTAAATTTGAATTATCAGATATGGAGAAACATTATTTTATTCAGACAATAGAAAATGGAGAAAAATTAAACATCTGACAGCTGGTAGACTGAAATCTCTTTTGTGTAAGATGTCAATATAGGAATGCAGAAGTTTGGCTGGAATCCAGTTTAATTATATAAACTGCTCAAAAATGAATAGCGATATTGCCAATTTTGTAGTATTTACTTCCCTAGCATTTTTATTTTCCCAATAATTTGTTTAAACAATTAATACCGGATATAGTGTCCTCTGTGAGTTAAAACCTCTGTGCACCTTAGGCACACTGTTAATAAGGCTGTCACTAATATCATAAGGAACTCCATACATGCTTCAGTTGTTGCAGGTCGATTTGCTGTGGATGGTGATGGAAAAGCCTTCTCTGCAACGCATACCACATAATAATGGGATTGATGTCTGGTGGCTGGTCTGGGGAATCGGCAGGCGGGAAATGCCCAGGTTTTCTAAACATTGAAGAACAACTCTGCCTCTATGAGGTAACTGACATCGAAAATCCCTGCAAATGAGATCCCTGGTTTGAGGGATGTATATGAGGGGTGGCGTCGGTGGCCGCAACGGTTTAGGCATTGGCACGGCGCTCATCACTGTAAGGTAATGGTACCGGGTTCGAATCCAGCGGCCCTGCATTCGAACCCGACATACTTACAAATACTTCAAAAACACCGGCACCCTGAGGGTTTATATGACCTCTGCTGTTGCGAACCTTCTTTCAAGAAATAAATAAATTACAAATATCCCTATTCAATTTTGAGCAGTTTATAGTACAAACAAAAGCTGATATTTTGGCATGTTTATTGTGTTTCTCAATATTCTTCAAGCTAGAAACGATTTCAAGAAATATTCAATTTTTTACTAATTTTTTTCTTAAGTCGTTTGTTCTTTCTGATCTATTTTAATTTTATTTGGGCATTCCCATAGATTGGGTAACCCATGCGTCCCGCGAAGTAATACTAGATTATGGACTGTACCCCTGTTTCCAGAAGGTATTTAGAGTACCTGATGCGACCCCGAACGTGGGCGTGCGGTATTTACTTTTCCCCAACCGGGACGCATCGGGGTTAACGCGTTTTCATAGTACCAATCATAGTAATGTTTGATAACATATTTGTAAATAATTCCTCAATAAACCTAAATAAAAAGAGATTACTCCGCTTTATAATATATGACATATCATTTCTCACAAATGCTCGTAATTTGTGTACATCTTACGTACAAACTGATAAAATCGTTTGTCATCCACGATTAAGATTAATACAGCGTTTTAAATATTGGCTCTCGAGGTAAACACTTTTGGAATTTCCCGATTATCCAACATCACGTAGGATGATAATTACGTGAAAATGAAACCTCATAAAACTTGAACACATGCCCGGTGAAAAATATTTATGTAAGAATTTCAACGTTGGCGAAATTCAATCAGATAATGTTATCTTCCGTCTGTGTACAATGAAATTCGAAATGGACAAACAAACTTTATATCCCAGTGCAGAACGTGATATTTTTTGAAGTTTGATGGGTGAACATAATTTGTTGTACCTTCAATTAGATTTAGTAGGTTTGATTAGACTTTCTCATTTCCAAGTCATACGTATGCTTTAGTGTTTTGATCAAATTGACGACGGTTTCCCTAGAAAACCATCATGAAGACGAAATATTTGGTTTGAAGAAAAAAGTAAGGATATTTGTTAGAATAAATCATCAATTAAAATCCCCTTTCAAATCGGTATTAATAGTAAAGGTCATATTTATTTTTAGGTTTAGAACGTGTCGAAAAATTTCAAGCAATTTGTGTTGATATAGAAATAGATGTTTCTCATGTTTGTCATTGTTGGAAAAAAAAAATCTGAAGTAGTTAAAAGATAACGACAGACCAAAGTAATGAGAATAGGCCGATTCTCATTACTTTGGTCTGTCGTTATCTTTTAACTACTTCAGATTTTTTTTTCCAACAATGACAAACATGAGAAACATCTATTTCTATATCAACACAAATTGCTTGAAATTTTTCGACACGTGAATGATCAAAAATAGCCAAAAACAATCTGCAAGGTACGAGTTTGGGGTGGTCGGCTTTTTCTTTTGTGACGACCATAGTGCCACTTTTTTTGCCCATTGGACCATTTTGCGATCGGCAATGATAACCAAATTGATTAATTTATTTACTATTTTAACATTGAACATTCAGCGAACGTGAAAAAACGCCTTTTGTTATTGTTTATTGTTTGTTGTATTGTATTGTTGTCAGCTATTTGATCATCATTAATCTGGTTTAGCCTAGTCTACATTTTTACTTTGGCACGACGCTTTCGTTTTGATGCCGTGTCTTTTTACTATTTAAAAAAGTTTGTTAAAAATGGATATTGTCATTAATGTTTTATGGAGACAGAGGTCTAATTTTGTTTTGTATTTATTAGACTTTGTGGTTCAAAGCACATAAAATTAACTTCACTAGTTTTGTGGTCCGCTTGACCAATTAATATCTTTCAATTACTTAAGGCTTTTAGTTGAGATAAAAACGAAAAATGGCAAAAAGGAGGGAAAATTCAAAAGGTGGGGTTGAGATAGGAAGTTAGTGTCCCAGCGGATTGAGGTTACGAGAGCTCAAGTGGTAGAGAAGCGGCGTATCTAGCCGAAGATCGTGGGTTCGAATCCCGCTCGTGACACTGACTTTTTTATCTCAATTAAAAACCTTTATTAATTGAAAGATTGAAATTAGCTATCTCACTAATTTAGTATTTTTATATATATTAAAGCAGAGTATTTAAACCTTCAAGAAATTATATGTAAATGTCAATCAGTTAATAAGGCAAAGGTTTAAAAGAAAAAGAAACTCTTAGTTCCATCGTCAAGTTTTCCAAAAAAAATATATCCTTCATCGGGTTTTTGCAAGCTTAAGTTCCAGAACTGTAAGCAGATACAGTCTTTTCTTTCAAAATAGCATTATCTCTGATTTTTTAAAATTAAATACTGACATCAATCATATGGGGATAGTTAATCATTTTCGTATAATATCAAATAAATAATTGGTCTAAAATATAATATGTACGCATAAATGTCCAATATAAATATAAATAGACTTCTTCTAGAATTCCAAATGCTTCCAATAAAGGGAAATTTTTTTCGAACCAGTCAATTGCCCGTATGGTTTCATTTTCCCTTTTCAGTGATATGAAATGCCAAAAAAATAGACATTGGTTAGTAAAATATTGGCTTTGCCTGACATTCGTAAAATGTCAGGGATAGCACCCTCATCGTGCATCCACATATCTGTGATTAGTGTAGTGAGAGCCGTAAGCTCATTCGTGTTGATGTTAGGACTCAATTATCTAAATTGGTTAGTGTCCAATGACAAACTGTTATAATAATTACGTGTAATTACTTATTTTCCACCAATTATTTTTGGTTTAATTAATTCGTATAAACAAGGCAGAGAAATGTTTTCTGAGCGTGTCTCCTAATTAAGTGCATTAGCTAATGGCAGGGTGCCTATACGTACGCCAACTAAATGCATTTTTTAGTTGTAAACGTTGTTTAAAAAATGTTATCCTCGAGTTTTGGGAATTCTGAAGATATTATTCTCTTGAATACATGATTTTTTTGCCATCTTGTCCTGATTTTTAAGTTTATCGTGAATCGTCATAATCGTAAATTTGTTTTTAAATGCCTTCCGGTAATTTGTCAGATAAAAGCTATTAAGAGTTAATAGCAGGATTGTAAAATTTAACTCTCTTTCACAATCACGTTGAAAAATAAATTTGCACATATCTAAAGGCTATTATCAGAATATACTTGTTTTGTGAATAATGTACACACTAAATCTCTTAGGGTTCGATTGACCAAATAACATCTTTCAATTAATTAATCTTTATGTAAGGTATTGGTTGAGGTATCACGAGCGGGATTCGAACCCACGACCTTCGGCTAAATACGCCGCTGCTCTACTACTTGAGCTATCGTGACTTCGATCCACTCGGACACCAACTTTTCATCTCAACCTACCTTTCGAATTTTCCCTCCTTTTTGCCATTTTTCAAGATGGGAAGTTATGGGAAATATTGTACACACTGTTGATTACGAACGATCTATCTAGTGGAACTTTGGCAGTTCAAACCCTCCAGATATTGAAATCCTATCTTTTATGGGATAAATATAAAAGTAATTGTGATTTGTAATATACATATGTTAAACCTTTCTCGCGCATATCTGCTTTCAACATAAAAATAACTGATTAACGTGACAAAGCATCGTTTACATTAAAATCTGTCAGAGTCGGATAAAGATTTAAGATTTAATCTCAGCCTTTAGAATTAAACGCCTCATCACAATGCAGAAAGGAAAACGGTTTACCAATTGGTTGCAGCCTGCATTGAGAGTCCGATCCAGTTACACAAAATCAAAGGTTCGAATTTAGGCGGGGTTTTCATTTGAAACGTTTCAGTATCAGGAGGGAAATAACGAAAATGCCTTCATTATGCGTACATCTTCATGTTGTTTAGATTACTTGTGTAAACATTTATTAGCTACCGATACTCGAATTTATGTAAATTATCCAAAACTCAGTCTGATTCAACTTGCGTAAACCATAAATTTATGATAAGCGTAATAATTGATATGGCAGTGGTTAAAATAGGTTTAATATGTATTAGGCAAATCGATTCATTTGTAGGCTGGTCAGAAGGGAAATTTAAATAATAGATTTTAAAGTAATAGTACAAAAACGTTTTTTAAATATTTGCAATTACTTTGCCGTGTCGGTTTCACACTTTTTTCTCCACAAGATTCTGTTTCGTGTAGAACGCGAAATCGTGTAGGGTCTTTGTTTCCAAAATTGAATGTATTTTCCATTGCAAGCCTCAAATATTTCAGTACGATGGAATGCAGAAATAATGCAAATAGATGAAAAATCTGAGATTCTTTGAGATCCTAAATGTGCTTTCATATATTAAAAAAGTAGTCTTGGTGCACTGTCCTTTATCCTCGATGTTGATAGGATGAATCATAATAATGTTAAAGTAGGAAGGCAGGTGAGTCAGACGGAATTTAAAACTGGGTCAGTCAGTAAAGGGAGGATGTAACGCAAGTTCGAATCAGCGTGATAATCAAAATGTGTAGCCTTGGAAATGGAAAGCTAGCAATGGATAAATCGATTTGTCTGCTTTGGCAATGCCCATAATGGAGGGCCAGAAACCATGGAAAATCAACATCATACGTGTGACTCAATTACGCCGTATACTAACCATCGGCTCTGGTTCAATGCTGTCACATACAATTTTTTTTTTTTTTGTATTTTCACAACAATTCATTTCTCTAGGCCTGACGTTTCTAGGTAAAAGGAAAATAATGGCACTTTCATTATTTTAATTAATTGTTTTGTGTGTGCCAAGACTGAGTTACTTGCCGTGTGCTTTGCATTTGTTTCTCCGACTTTCCCTGTCGCGTTGGTTGAGCCTCCAGGCTCAACCGAGTGTGTAAATAATTGAAACAAGTCTTGGCGCACTGCCTCACTTTTACCTTCTAACGACTCTTTCGGAAACATTTAAGTTTCTTAACAATTAATCCTTTCCGAAAGATCAGTCGTTGAATATTAATGGAAATAAAGTTGAAAGAAAGATTTGTGGAGGCCTGGGGCCAACAGGAAGAAGAGTTGAAGTAGAAACTCTTTTCTCTCTCGATCCACGGTCGCAACGCCACTTGACGGATGAACCGGTTTCAATATCCCTTAAAGTGTTACGACGATTAATAAATGGATCGAGTTCTCCTGCCCTTGAACCAATAACGTTTTGGATACCACTCGAGTTCTCGACTCTGGTTTAACAGCTCATGCCAATTTTTTGAGAAAGACAATCCGGACGGTTAGACACGGATGATTTTTTCTTCCGGGGTAAATAACACAAGATAATCAGCTTGAAAGACTTTCTTTAGTAGCAAAGAATACACATTGAAAAACATAGTATAAAACAATGTTTTGGTAACAATGGATGGTCAACAATTCAATTTATCACATTGCTGCGTTTTCACCTCAACCCAGAATTTTCATTAAAATATTAATACACGTTATGGCATACTTATACAATTGAACGCTGGTTACTTTTCATTGGGCCGTTTCATCTTGGGCGATTTCCCTCTGACGAAATTTTAATAGATATTAGATATCATATATAGATATTACAAAGCAGTACCCAACATTAAATGAAACAGACAGTGACTACGTTTTTTATATACATATGTAGATGTTTATAATAACCATATGATTATATAATTTTTCTATTAAATTTTTGTAAAATTAAATTGTAAGTTGGTCTGCAAGTTAGTGAATAGTTGTCCGTTATTAGATCATCAAGGTCCGCCTATTCTCTGTATAAGTTGCGGTATGGACACTTTTCAACTTCAGTGGTTGTGTCTAGTCTGTCGCTGACGTCCTCGTTGTTTTATCTTGCGAAACTACAATTACAGAGACAAGAAGTCTGGAATAGTTCGAACTGGTGGAAAGTAAATGCATTATTACGGGCTCAATTCGGGGTTTTCTTGTTCGTTTGGTCGGCCTATTATTGTATTCGTAACTTCAGTTTCGTTCTAATTATAAATTACCTTGGACTACTACTTGGATGTAAATTGTGAGCTTGCAATGTATAGACTGTCTGGAAATGAGCTTGAATATCTCGAACTGAGAATACTCTAGAATATAAAGAAATTATACGTTCATTAAATTTATTAAGTTGTTTTTCAGCATTAAATATCAGCATTGGTTCAAAGGTACTATTCCGATCGGGAGGAACGACCAGCTCGATGCATTGCTTTATTTGCATATTTTGTGATTAGTTTTGTTCTTGTTTTTTTTTTTCTTCGCCACCCCTTGGGGTGATGTAAATTGTTACAACAAATTATGATACGATCGAAAACCTTATGTTTAGTTTATTATTAAGTTTAACTATATTTTTAAACTCCCTAAATATTTTATGGCTGATTTTTTCTTTAAGAAAATTATTTAGATATAAAAAATGACAAACATATGAAATACAGTTAGTTTGTTCCATAAAATAGTGTTATGTCACTAGCTACACACGATGAAGAACAAACGACAAAAACTGAAGTGATTCTACTATGTGTTCGGCGTTTACTGCATGTAGTTATAATAGTACACAATGCAGTTGCTATAGGGTTCTACTCTACATATGGGATCAAAGCAATTCAACGTGCTGAAGAAAAGTTGGAAGGTATGGTGATTTACCACAGATTTGCATCGTGTATGAAGTATGTCGACTTCATCAACCTTATTCTGTACATAGGATATTGCATATTATGCACATTGTTAGACATAATAAAATGCTTCTTATCAAGAATAAGCAGTGTTACAACCTGTGAATCAATACTAAACTACGTAGAATGCGTTGTGCTCTTTCCGACTACAATGGCCCTACCGATTTTGTACATTCTAGAAGTCTTTAAGTTATACGTTACCGCAGAATTACCAATATGGCTCAGTTGTATGACGCATATAGATATTATTATATTCCAAATATTTGAATTATTATCGTTGAAAAGAAAATATCCTAAATGGACTATCAGCTTATTGGGTCTTTTTATTTTGGGAATGAGTTATGTGTTTTGGTTTCACGTAGTGTATTACTACACAGAAACGTGGATTTTTACATTTTACAAGAGAACACCAAAACTTTTGAAATATTTGGTAGGTTCTTCACCTTTTATAATTCTGGTAACATTATATTTTGCGGGAAAATATTTATACAAGGCTGTATGGTTTAAAGTTTTAAGGAAAAATGCGTAAGAGAAGAAAACCCAATACCAAACATCCCTAACAATTTTTTTAACCCATTCATAAGACAATAAAAGCATAATTAGTAATATTTGTTTTAGTCTTTACAATCTAAGTTCTAACATAAAGACCTTAAACACTGTTGTTTAACTTAATATTTTGCCAAACATGATCATCAAACTTGTTAATTATGCATAATTCACTTTTTGTGTTAAATAAATTCTTACGTTGAGAGAATTCAGGCATAAGATTGGTTACACAGCTCGGGAAAAGGGTCAATCCAAACAGAGTTAACAACTAAGTGCGGTCATTTTAGTAAGTAGCACAAGTAAGACGAATCTGGTGTTGACAGCATGGTACCGTGGTCCAAAGGTTGATCCATTCGATCCTGTCAGATTTCTTAACAAACCCTGACTGATTTTCCGACTTCTTAAAATTTAGTCCACGTTTAGTTGCGGCAACCAGCTAAAGCGCGTGACGGTTGACTATCTTGGACGATAAGATGATCCGATGTGACTCGTTAGAGCACGGTTGGCTTCGGGACTTCTTGGAGGAATCACGCTTTCTACCCCTCCGACCGACGCCATCAAGTTGCTAGAACTTACTCAAGGTTTTGCCCTATTTCCTATCTCCTATTTTATATTCTATTTTTTCACGCAATGCCGAGGTAGAAGACGGAACTTTACTCTCAGCCCTGGAACACCGGGGTGGTACGGTCAATGTTTCGTTTTTTTCCTGTTCTGATTTCAAGGATAGAAAAACGGCCGGTTCTATTATGCGAAATTGCCACGTTCAGCGAACCCGCGGTTTTAAAAATGTTCTCTATCTCTAACAAAGCCGAATCCTTGACCATGTTTCCAGTTCTCTAATCAACTTCATTTCACAATATTTTATAATATAGTACGAAGATAAAATGGTTGACTTATATTGTAATTTTAATCAGTTTTTCAGTTCCTCGAGTATTTCTTAAATTATTCTAGATAAAACAGTCATTTTCCAAATTGAAACTGTAACGTAGTAATTTTACTATTGATACTTTGACGCAACAACGTAGTGCGATTTTGTTTAACTGGAATAGATTTGCATGTTTATCCTATTTTGTGTTTAAAGGCCTGACCTAGATATGAGCCGAACACGCTAAGGGCTTTAACGTCTAAGGTAGTACGTACCATTTCAATCACCTCTTATCTTTCTGTAGTACTGCCGCCATCTGAGTAACTTACATTTTCATATATATACTTAAAGACAACAAACCGAACATTTTATTGTTTATTTCAAAATACATGTATTTTTATCGTTATATTAATTACAACATACTTATTTTAATGTAAACCAAATTAAGCAAAATCAGAAATTCATAAGTTTGATATGTGCGTCAATACGACCATCAACAGTTGCCAAACCCTTGGTTTTTAATACTTAAGAAGACATTTAATAGCAACAATCCGACTACGATTGGGGCACAATAGCCTGCGCCAGACTAGGCTTATGAGAACCATGTGAATACAACGGAGAAGCATTGGCAGAGGCTGACCATGTCCTACTGTCACGTAACAGCACTTCGGAGGGAAGAGAGGATCTCTTAAAACCCTGATTAACAATGGTACCAACCTATCCATAAGAAGTATCTTGTTGCGCAGGGTAGAAAACAAAAAATAGTCAACGCCGTGGTCGTATATCTGAGGAAAATAAAATAGAAATTTAAAGATTAAAATAAATAAAGAATAAAAATAAATAAACAAAGAGCGACATGGCTATAAACCTAAATATGCAAGGCAAAAAAAATTATTTATTATTTATTAATTTATTACAATTTATTACCTGGTTTTAAAGGTTAAAAAGTTAAATGAATATAACGATCAAATTACATATAAACAACAAAATACATCTGTTGCCCGATTTTTGTCTTTGAGTGTATAGTAGGAAAGGCCTGAATTACTTTCTTTAATAATTTTTTGGCATTACAGTGGACAGTTTATTGTATACTTTTTGTACCTCAAACTGGTTATTTCAGTAAAATCTATTGTGAAACGTTGACCGGTCTTTAAAAGGCCCCTTGTCAGGGCAGTATAAGAAGTAAACCCACCTACTGAATCTTTAAAACATTCATAAAACATCTGGTGTGTGGGTAGAACTCTTCTTCATAAATGCCTCAATACATAAGCCACTTTTTAGACAGTTATACGCCTAATGATTAAATTTATTGGAAATACAGTAAAAACTATTATTACATAAGTCCTTTTAAGATAATACAAAGTCTACAACCATCCAGTATACACGCTGTGTGTGTTTTTTTTGCAAACAAAACCCATTGTACAAACCTTAATTTTTGATTATTGTAGACATATTTTATATAATGATAAGTGAGAATTTCACCTTTTTTGTATTTCGATTCTTACTGCCTTGTTTCCTTCGTGTATTTGCATTTTTTTTAAACTGAAAAGTACTGTATTTCAAGATTAATGGAGTAATTGAACAAGCATCGATACAACATGTACATCTAGAAATACATAAATGCACTATTCTCACATACTACGTTATATTAGGGCAATTAGGACATAAATAATCGATTATTGATTAGCCTTTAGGAGATGTCGATTTTGCCTTTTAAAAGGCGTGAAACGTGACGGTTTTGCAAGTTTTTCACTTCCTAACCCAGATATCCACTCGGCTGGGATAAAAGGTTAAACGATTGACGGCAGCGATAAAGAAATATATTTTCTGCAAATGTTCACCTGAGAACGATCTCAGCTATCTGGGGGTCGGATGTATTTTATATGCACATTTTTTCCTAGTAATGTTGAATAACTGATATAAGAAAATCGATACGTTACCGAACATGAAACCGAGATGATTCGCGTTTAACCGAACATTACAAAACCCAGTCATTGAACAAATATGAAGAATTTAAAATTCCCCAACTCCGGAGAGATAGTAAATTAATTGGTGGTGTCCAAAAGCCGAAATTTGTAAAATGTAATTTGTAATTGTTTGTCCTCAGAAGTTAAGTTAACAGATAGTTCAATTAAAATAAGTTTTGCTTGTATCGGTTGTACTAACTTTACAATTTCCCTTAAAAACTAATAATATTTGTATTCTGATATTTAACTGTTAAGGGGAGACTGATTTCAATAAAATCTTTTGTCATATTAGATCGAAAAATTCGTTCTTGCCTGGGAGCCTAGAAAAAATTCATTTAAGACTATCTATCAAGGAAGCCGTTAAATGACGTTTCGGTTGTGCGGTAAGAGCAATAAAACGAACGTCTCTAGCCATCGTACATCGCGGTCGACCACTACCTTCGATCGAGACTTCCGGTGGCCCTAAACCGCTGAAGACCATGACTGGCCAGAACTCTGCCCGGGCGAGATCATCTCGATTTAAAGCCATGTTGTTAAGAAAAAAATTAATTTAAACAAAAATGATAATTTGGAGATCGTGAGATGCTCTGGTGTGACGTAGGCTTTAGCAAAACGTTTTCTTTTTCGTGTCAACGTTTCGATCTTTATTGAGTTCATCTTCAGGGCTCAAAGTGTTTGTTTTTTGTGTAGATGTGTCAATTGTGTGTCGTGGTGACACTGCCCAAACAATTTTTTATTCAAATTTATTGTTTCATCAAAGAAAACAATGTAAAAAGCCAATTAACTCATCAGCATTTTGGCTCTGGAAAGGAAGAAATGGAACTAATTTTCATTTCTTTTAATCTGAAGGGTGAAAAAGGGTTATTCTACAAAGGTAAAAAGTTATTTAAGTTTACTATTAATCTTCGTATCTAGTTATTATGGAAATTAAATAAATAAATACAAGTGCCCGGTTTTTTTTCTTTGAGTGTATGTTAAGCTACTTTGCTAAGTCGCTCGGTCACAAGGTAATTACCAGATGCGAATTTGCTCGCCCGCAAATGCCTTTTGTGTTTTTGCAAAAGATTGCTGACAAAAACTAAAAAAAACTTTGTTTTTGCTGTTGTAATAACGATGAATTTTGATAAAATCCAGAGGTGTTATGAATTTTTATGTTGAACATTCTGGACATTGGCGAGAAAAAATTGTCTCCGGATTTTTACAGTTAAGAAAATTCGTATTTTAGGGTTTTAAATTGTTTTACAAAATAGGCCTACTTTACTGGAAAGGTTTTTTTTGTTTTTTGTAATTTTTCGTATATCTAATCGCATTTAATACTATGCTCCACATTAATTGCTTGTCCTGAGAAAAAAAGCAAATCGAATAATGCATAACTTTAAAAAACAGGCACAACAAAGTATGTAATGGGCCCATTGGCTTGAGACTAATATTTTTCCACCTAATATTACCAAAAAAGGGTTTCATTAAAATCTTCCCACGCCCGTAGATTCCCCTTGTGAGTACCTACTTAGTCTCATAGTAGTTTTAGTTTTTTTGTATCAAAATATTATGATTTTAACCTACAAAACAAATTTTGCGTGTTTACCACCTTTTCATTACCTCTTATTATTGTTTTTATGTGACTGTTTATTTGTTTGTATGTTGTAAGTTTTGTTATTGTCTGTGTGTTTTTAAAAACCTAACATATATTTTGAGAAACGAAACCCATTATAGAAATGCCACTTTCACCAGATTGCCGCCTAATTGAGTTTAATTTTTCAATAGTAGTTGCGTGTTAATAAATATGAAGTTATCCTCAGGTCCTGTGAGAGTGACTTGGGACAAAACCACTTTCGCATCTTTCATTTCAAGAGGGTAATTGCCCGGAGTAGGTTAATTTTGTTTTATGAAAAAATTTACCTATTGACAGCGCCGGCACCACGCTCCACTAATTTATTCTTAAATTAATACCACGCAGCTATGGTCAATAGATTGATAGCCCAATTGGTAAATATATAATATCGTTAACCTTAAAAAATGTAACAGTTCGCACACTATTTTATTCTTACGAAAAGGAGTTATGGAAAAATCCATAAAAAATAAAAATAAACCAACATCGTAAATACAACATAATGATGATGAAGCTGCAAAAATGTTATCGCAACAGAAATATCACAGAACCAAATTAATAGGATACCATCCTATAGATAATATATTAAAATTAGATTCCTTATTAACTTTTACAATTAAGGGCCAAGTTCTATAATAACTAGTAAGAACACTGATCCAATGAGATTGGTTTCCTAAGAACTAAGAATGATTCCAAAATGCATCTTCCAAGGAAATTTTAGAACATTTTCTTTTTTTCATCTCATAAAACATTGTTGGTGCAGAAACTTGAATGAATAGTTGAAATAATATGAATGAAGGAGTTAAAATCCAACAATTATCGTGGAAATAATAGAACCATTTTAAAAATAAAAAGCCTTGGTGATATAAGCAAAAGAACGTGCAGTAGGAAACGTTTAAACGCTTAGCATAAAAAGTTCAAATTATGCATTTGTTTTTATTATTATTGCCCACAGTACCTTTCTTACAAATTCAAACCTCATTAAATGCCGACAAGCAGCATTTAATTTAAAAGCATTTCATCACCGACCATTTCTCTTTCATCGTCGTTTATTCTTGATAGCAGTACAGTAAATATTACAATATACATTTCTTTTGGGCTAGTTTTTCCATGAATAAAACTGCCCGTATGAATGGACTAGGCTTCCGTCGATGCTTCCGTTTCCGTTCCCATTTTCGTCATTATATTTTTATATTTGTTTTATTTAAATTTGTACGATTTTCTTAAGGCCAGGTTGGTTATCTTTTCAGGTCCGTTCAAAATTGCACGGACCTCTATTAACAGGCTGTTGGAGATTTAAAATATTTTATATTCAAGTGTTCCAAATCACTACAAAGCGAGAAAGAAGATATGTGTACAAACAAGCGGAAGCTAAGGACGTGGAATCACCGATTTTAATTTAACTTTTTTTGTAATACTAGGTCGAAAAGTTAACCCTCTTGCCTGAGTGCTCTTGAAAATGGGCACAAGGAACTGAGATTATTTTCAGTAATTTTTATAGTATTTGTTAAATATGATTTTCTGCCTTTGTTGTGCGCCTATTTTAAGGTTATTAATTAATTATTAATCAGTTGATTTATTTTTTGAACATAGGAAAAGAAAATACTATGCAGAATCGTATTAAAACAAATGATGACGTGGCTTCCACTAAAGCAGGTTTAACAACTTTTTTTAAAGAAAATATTTCGAATTTGTTTCAAGCAACCTTTAAAGTCCTTAAATATGAACTTTTATAGCAAACAAAAATAGACATGTTCTGGTATGATTAGGTCGTTTTTCTTTTAGCTTTAAATTAAGAAACACTCGTAAAACAGCCAAAAATGAACATAGTTATGAAATCAGTCCATTACACATTAGTACCTGAGAGGTAAACCTCAAAAGATGTGGAAATGATTGAATTTAATTACTGGTCCACAAAATTTTATAATAAAATACCTGATAAAATTTAAAAAACCTCCAGAAAAGAGTTTTAAGGACAGAATCAAATTGTGCCTGTTAAGCTTAGCATTCCATCCTTTTGAAGAATTTTTAACCGGTGATCCCTCAAAGATTTACATTAAAGTATAAAAAGGATGTAATAATGACATGTATTTATTTGACCAATGTGACGACTATTTGTATATTGTCTTAACAACATAATATATTTCTACATTCTTGATTCTTTTTCTCTAATGTCTGTTGTTCCAAGTATACAATCATACTCGTTTGGATTTTCTGCAAATTCAACGTTCTTGCAACCGTTTAAAAGCTGGATAGCTCTTCCTTCAGTCGATGCCAACAATGTTTAGTTGTTATAACGTTTTATGTCAATATAATTGAGAAAATAATGATGGAAAAAAACTTTTCAAACATTTTATTTTTACAACCCTGGTACTAATTTATTTACCAATGCACTCATTATGGGACTTTGTAAGCGTCTTATTCTTTATAAAAATTCGGGTGAATCAGCGGAGTCATCCCAAATTTATCATCGTTTTTGAAATTTTCGAAAAAAAAATCAGACTTCAGAGGCAATAAAAGGCGAAAAACTTAAAAAAAATTGAATTCAGCGGTTGTTTTTGGGTGCTAAAAGCGAATATCAACTTTGTTTCTTAGTACAAATACTTTATCCCATGATACTAGTTATTCTTTTGACAATTAGCCATAGTATGATTATCGTAGATATTGTAATACATAAGTCGTAAGTTGTTCTAAAAAAAATAAATAAATAAATTGATATATCCTATAATAACCTAGAAATATTCGCACAACAAAGGCAGAATATCGTATTTTAAAAGTATTAAGGAAATTACTTTAAATATTTTACCTCGATTCCTAGGGCACATTGGCAACAACCCTTGGGACACGTGACTACATTCAACCGCGTATCACCAAAAAAAAAAGTCACTAATCCGTGATTCCACGTCGCCTCGTACGTACATTTTTATATGATTGTATTGATTGCATTAGTCTTAAACTTCATCATGTGGACCTATCAAGTATGTAAGTAGTTCACGTTGTAAAAATATCTTTTCGCACAAATTCCCTTACTATTTAAGAATAATATGAAGAAAAGCCGGAATAGGAAAATTGATTCTGCAACTATTTTCTTAATGTGATTAAGTTACTGAATTGTACTTATGCGTGAGATTTGATATCAGTTTTTATGACAAAGTAACGTTAGATTTTTTATTATTTTTTGACGCATTGCCTGCCTAGAATTGTTTCTGTTGCCAATATGATTGAAAAATAACAAAACTAGAACAGCTATAAGTTAATTTTTATTATATCTTTTCAAAGTCAAATTGAATGGTTTTATTCAACATTCCACATAATAGAACTTTGTGAGATCGTGTTGTGGTCTGTGGTGATGAACCTACCGTCCTGGTCTGCTTATTCTCGCTATTTTGTCTGTCAGACGTGTTTCCAAATCATCGTCATCTTCAATGATTGATCTGTTTGTTATTGTTGAGATTTTATAAATTATAAAGGGGAAAATAGAAATGCTATGAGAGACAAAACCAGCGATAATAAATCACAGAGATCGGAACTACGTTAATTGAACTATTCGAATGAAAACAGTAGCTATGAAAATGAATGAAATTTAATCTCTAGAGTCTAGATTATTTGAAAAAAAAAAGTTCATAAACCAAATAGCAAAGATTTTTTCAGTATGATAGTGAACCAAATTACATCTTGATTAATCTCTTTCAAAACACCCAAATTTTTTCAAAACCACGTGGCTGGACGAGCTTTTGGAGGTTATTGGATAGAGACTTCGTCCTTGATGAAGGTCCTTCCTTCAACGATAAGGTTAACCCACATGGCGATTATCCGGATGAGTGAAAGAAATGTCATACCCGCCGTACCGTGACTCCATCCGCAATAGCAATTCTTTTGAACCCCCGTTGTTCGGAACACGCAACCAAGAATAATACCGTTTTTCCAACCAATAAAATATATTCAAGGTTTTCGTAAATCTTTGCTATAAAGAACCTCACATGTGATACAACCGTAAAAATACTGCTACGTCATTCCATCAATTGGGGCTGTTTCCGTTCTTTTATAAATGTTTATACAAAGTGTAAAAATTGTATACAATCCACAATCCACCACATTCACCCATTTTTCAATGAATGCTGAGTTACAATACAAAACGTGATGTTGTGTTCTTGCAATTTTGTATTTCCAGACTTTGGATGGATTTTTCGAAGACCATATCTTTCAGTTATACTTTTTAGTTAGCAAACCTACCAGCAGTGGTAAGTCCTAGGATGTCCTTTGGCTCAAAGAAGAAGAAGAAGAAGTCAAGAGAAAATCAAATTCAATTAGATGGTCAACCAGTGAAGTCTCCGGGTTAATTATATTCTGAAGCACTAAATATGAGCAATCATATTAGGGAAAACGTGAATGTGACGGGAAATCACACTTTGGCTTTCAATCTGAAATGCTATCAATGCTTGTGCATTATTTGTAGAAAATCTTAAATTGATTACACTGACAAATAAATTGTATGATCAGTCCGCCTATCGCCCTAAAAGCATTAGCAAAAGCCTGGAAAACCATAGCAATCAGGCATTAGTTTGGCTGCCAGGAAACAAAGGAGTTCTGTATAATAAACACAAACTTGCCAGAGGAGGCCCAGAACGTATATTTGTGATAACAAGATCATAGACTCTTCCATTTCAGAATAGATTACAAAGAACAAAAGGAGAAATGCACGAGATGGAGAGGTGCCAGATAACTCGTGATTAAAACCCTTACCAAAACTGGCTAACACACTGATACTTTTAAAGAGGATAAAACTCGGGGTGTGCTAGGACTATTAGCGGTCTCTGGCAAATGAGAAAACCCGTACACAACATGGGTATATCAATGAGGAGGAAGAAACTGCGAACCAACCGCTTAACGGAGACATAACCTAGAGTACCAAGAAGATTCGGGAAAAAGAATTGAAGCAATGACAGTCAATGACCTACTACTTCATAAGAGAAGGATAGAGTCAATTGACCTTATCTAATTGAGAAAAGTACAATAAGCCAATAGGCTCATTAACTAGGAAATACCAAACCCCCGCTTCCTGGTATCCTTTTCATCATTATCATATTCATCAAGCAATCTTCAAGTAATTTTTTCACTGTTGTTTGAAGCATTAAAAAATTCAAAGACTGTACTTTTGATTGGCCTAATTATTATTGTGAAAAGTAGTAATGGAGTGTTTTTGGGGTACAAAGTGGTATGATGATGGTTACATTTTGACTTGATTTGCTTTTCTACCAATCAGAGTAGTTTAAATTGTCCATTTTTCATAAAACTTTTAAATATACTTAATATTGCGATTATTCATTTTGTCGCATTTTGCATATCTTCAAATTTCTTTGCGGTTTCATCGTTCTAACAAATTTTCAAATTTTGGTTGTACCTCGTCATGTTATACGATTACTGGATGTGCATGGTCCCCATTGATTTGTGGATGGTTATTATTGGATCAATTACGCCTACATTTCGCTTTATTTTACTTTTCTCAAGGCACATTTCTTGAGCTTTGTTGTTAAAATTTTACGATTATGGAGGTGAATAAGTTGGGATACAAGGTATGAAAAATATTAACCTACATGTAATTAAAGACCTACCAAAAAAATGAACAATTTTATTTAATTTACTTGTTGGTTACTTTAATTTACTTGTTGTAGAACAAACTGGACATCTTGGATTGAATGTACATATAAATTCCAAGATTGCGTAACTATTTTAATAGGAACGGGATATTTTGATTACACCCATTCAGTATTTCTTGCTTAAGTCAGTAATTTAATGTAAGGAAGACGTTTCCTCGTACTATTTGGTGTATAAACAATTAATTAAAATGCATCGAGCATATATTGATCGGAATTTTGAAGTACACGCTTGAGTTGCTATTATGGTTAATTATTTATATAGCGTAATAACTGTGTTAAATATTTTAGATATGTTCTATTAAAAATAATAATAATAACGGTTCGTTCCATAAGAGGCTGTACGTGCACCCAAGAATACACATATTTCTCCTCATGACTTGCCATTTATTTACCAAATTTATTAGCAAATTTTGAACAATTAAAGAGGATAGAAAAACCCGAGGTGTTTCTTCCCGTATGCGTATGACACATATTATGAAATATGTAGTCCTGTTACTTCGGACACGGGTCAGCGCTTAATTCGCGCATCGACATTCTGCATGGACGTCGGACGATTGAGACCGAGGAAATTGTTCCACAGAGACTACCTACACGCCGCTAAAGCCTATAATCAACTTTTTCGAGCAATTCTTTTATACTTGGTGAATACAAGTTTTTTTGTACGGTTGTCCCGAACATCACGACCGGAGAACAATAGATTTCGATCGTGCTACAAGACCAAACAAAAACAGGCGTTTTACAATTGTTCTTAATAGTGCTAAACGGTTATTAAAAAAATAAAAACAAAATAAGATTTCGTAAAAGACAGATAAGCATATGCTGTGTAGTGTTTTCTCAGAGGACAGCAAATATCTATCACTTTTAAAGACGAAGGTGCTTTGCAAGCAGTTTAAAGATAAATGATGAGCTATATACTGAGTTTATGTGAATCTTTCTTAGAAATCCGTTTATTCTCTTAACTACCACTCGAACCACCGGTGCGTTTGTCTCAACTTCTGTATTTATTTTATGTGGGACAAGTGACTTCTTCAATAATACCACTTGTTTGCCGTTTAGTCACCGGGGTTACAGTGAATAGGCGAAGCGCGGTCGATACAAAAACCGCATCGATAAATGAAACTCGTAAATATGTATAAACGTTCTGGTTGCCGTAGGATTTAAAAAAAATCCTTAGACCAAATAAATATTTTAGCCTAAATTATATTATTTTCAGCTATAAATATGTAAGTTAATAAAATTCAAGGACGACCGCAATGCGAATTTATTAATCATCCTCAACTGTATTTGTTTAAGATTGATTTACACAATTAAACATTAAAATCAATCCTTATTCAGGGTTTGAAAATGTATTGGATGTGTGTAGTTTTTAAACAACGTATTTTACTTAATATTGTTACTACGTGAACTTAAGGTAAATTGATTCTTGTGGCCAATGACCTCATAAATGACTTGAAATTTTCAACCTACCTCACGTACATTTAAATTTAGTAATATTTATATATTAATTTCGCAGTGGCTATATCGTAATCAATGAAGTTCTACTGAGATGCGATTATTAATTTCGGGATAAAAGTCAATTAACTTAAACCATTGGCTTTGAGGTTTTCGACGAGATCAATGCATCAAAACAAACGGTTGACGATTTTGAGATTTCTTCTTGAGGTCTGCGGGGTGATGAACCAGTAGCTCGGTCATTTCGGATTATTTTCATCACTACCAAAGTGGTCGGTTTGGGTTCTATTTGTTACTCGACTCCCAGTTTTTGTACGTCTGTATACGGCTGACAAACTGCAGAAAAGAGTCTGGCAGGCCAAACCCGCAAGTTTAGGCAAGAAGTCGAAGGTGGAAAAAGTACTTGTAAAAGTTCTATGATTTTTTTCTCTTTATATAAACGATTTGGAGCAACACTTGGAAATAAGAATGATTTAATTGATTGCTGTTTATGTTATTTAATGTTTTCATATTACCATTGTGTGAGTCTAATTGAATCATGCGTTCTTCCTTTTTTTAATTTATTCGCTTATTCAATAGTTAATTCCGTTTTATCCTGGTGCGCATTCAACGAAAATGCTTTATTTAAAAATTAAGGCGTAATGACAACGATCAGTCTTGATTTGTACAACTTTGTCGGTTGAAAACTCGTCTTTACTAATTCCAACAAAGCAATTTATTTTATTACTTCATTTTTTAAACAAAAAATTGTTACCTTATTTGGCAACACGAATTTAGATGTAGAACTTCTTATAAAAGAAAAACCATTTTTTAAAACACATAAAGATGAAAATTATAAAAGAAAAACCACAAGGTAGCGGATCTCAGCGAAGGGAAAAAAAAATCTCTCTCCGCATACAGTATATCATAGCTGAATAACATTCCCCGGCATTCCTACAGCTAAACTACAACTCCAATATAATTTACGAATGTGTTTCAGGTCATAGAACAAGACAGACACCTGTTGAGGAGGAAACTAGCCACGACACAAGCAGAATGCGAAACGAGGCTCTTGGAATTGCAAGCGGACATACGGGAGTTGCAGAGGGTAATTGGCGAAAAGGAAAACTCCATGAAACAGGTGGAAAAAGAGAAAAACGCCCTGATCGTTGAACTCACCGAACAGAACCAAAGGCTAACTGCCCAGATAAAAGAGGTACGTTCGCCTTTCGACTTATTGAACAAACGCAGCTGAGGAATTTTATTTTATAAGTTATTTCAATACAAAAATGGTATGAAAATAAATACGTAATAAAAGTTTGATTAGTTACAAAGCTGTTTTCCATTTTATGGGCCCAATGACCACCAATGTCTTACGTTTTTATTCAAATTTTTGTCCAATTAAAATAATAATAAATTGTGACTCTTGAGATGAAGATATAAGTTTGGCCCTTTCCTATCATCTTTGTCTCAGTTAGGTCTAGGGTATTTTGAAACAACCGAACAAATAGAATCAAATTTACTGCAATTATGCAGGTGGATAAATAAAACCATTATTTGTTTTCTCATTCAATACGAGTTATTTAATTAATTTTGTCTTCGATGTTCATCTCCCCCAGAAAAACTTAAGATAGATTGGCACTTGAAAAAACAAAACAAAATTATGTAGAAATTAGAATTAAAGTAAAGCTAATGAATAAAATATTTTAAGCTCATTAACCAATATGAACTCCATTGTTTTTGAGTTTAGTGAAATTAGGTTGAGAACGTCCTCATCTCTCTATAATTTTGAGAACTTAAGTAAAATGTCTTCTCTCATTCGCGGGAATTTCCCCTACAATTCTCACGTCCTACGCGACTGCTCACCCGGACATCGGCAAATCGTAATAACACTATTACGCAAAAATAGTTTAATAACTACCGGATCTATAAATCGTCTTTCAACTCGTCGCCGTACCGCCTTTCTTTTCTCACTTCAGTTTCAACAGTTTTTAGAGTTTTCTTTTCGTCCACTCCGAGAGTTCTCAACAAAAAAGAAAACGAAAGATTAAAGTTTTTCGGAAAATGTCTATTGGCGGGCTCTTTCGACTTTCAAATCATGTAATTTACAGTTTCGACGGCACGGAAACAAATCAGTTGTTCATGCAGGGAGACACTCTTGAGCAAAATGAAGGCCAAGTGGACTCTCACGGGTCAATTATCAATCAATAATTGATTATCCAGCTTTTACCCCAAGACAGTACGAAAGTTCTTTTTAAATAGTTTGTAAAAATTTAATTTTTGACCAATATACAAAGGGATCAAAATATTTTAGCATACTATTGTACAATATTTTAATATACAATCATGAATTTTGAACTGCATATATTTTTGTAATAAATTTGTGATATTTATATTATATATATATNTATATATAAGCCACTAATACATACGTCATACTACAGGTCAGATGGGAGGTTAAATGAAAATTTTGGTGACAAGTTGGAAGGGCTAAGTGGGAATCATACACATAACCGCAAAGTCATAATAGTTGAAAATTGAACTAAACCTTTTCCTTATTTAAATAAATTTAGCAGATAGATTGTAATTTTTTTTTTTTTTTTTTTTTTTTTTTTTTTTTTTTTTTTTTTTTTTTTGATAAGTACATTTTTAACAGAATTTTTCTACTGAGAGGATCGACCATTGCTTTGCTTTTAATTTTCTTTAAGTCAAACATAAATCTGTAGTTTGATCATTTGGTCTACATATCCTCATGATTTTGTCTTGACTGGATTTCAGCTTCTTGCCATCTTAAGTGCTGAGAGGGGAGAGATCAAATTGATCAGAAACAACTAAACTATATTTCTTGGGTTTTTTCAGGTACTAAACAACCATCAAACTCACTTTCATTTTATTGATCAATAAAAAGAAAATGAGTTTGATGGTTGTCTAGTTCCTGAAAAGAAACCTAAGAAATATAAAAAGTCAGCAGCAAAAGAAGAGTAAAAGACTAAACTATAGGTTCATCACCCTGCAGAACCAAGAGAAAATATAAAAGAACAACCCACTGATAACGTTGTGACTCTGTAAACCTTTTATTATGCTATTAAACTGTTCAAAAATTACTACAAGTACTGATTGAATCTAGTACTTGTAGTATTTAGCACAAAACAGTCTTTTAATTATTGGCTAGGCTATTTATTTGCAGTGACAGTATTACAGATTTATCTATTTAATGTTTGTAAAAATAATTCAATAAACTAGAAATGAATAATAAAAGAAAGGATTGATATGAATGATTGGAAGATACTAATAGATGTTGAATGGCAGAAACTAACTAAAATTTCATTTTCATCAATTGTTGTCTAATTGAAAACAGTGGCAGTGTCAAAAAGTGATTTAGTCATGGTAAATTTATGGTTTAAGACAGACACATTGCCTCAGTACCATATGATAAGAGGGAAAACCCAGGAGTGATTTATTGCCAATCAAAGGTCTTGAGTCTATTTTAGTGATACTTACCTTCACTTATAGGAGAACTACCCTGAAGGAGAAAACGATGCTGTGAGATTTAATAACTTTTTTTTTTAGTCCACTAAACTTGAAGAACAATTAACGATTCAACTACAGGGTATGAAAGATCAAGCTAGTAGGAGACGGACTAGCCTTCAGGACCATCAGAGTAGCCTAGAAGTACTGCGAGATGAAGTAAGGATAACTTTTATCAATCATTTTACCTATATAATTATTTTCAAAGACACATTTCAAATTCCATTTTTTTGTCTCAATTACTTGAACATATCTGAGATTAATGTGATCGTCATATTTAATGAAAATAATCGTGTAAAAAATATAACCTGTATGAATTTTTAAAATCGGATAAGATTTTTTTCATTAGATTAGTTTGTTATTGCATGCATTCACTATTGAAAAGGTGTCAGCAACATATTAAACTATTTTTAATTAAGGTAATCCAACACTGTTTGGTCCTTAGATTTGTATGATGTCTGAAAAGAAGACAGAATTAGAGAGAAGGATTGTAACTATGACCCAACAAAGAGACACACTTACTGTTGCTTTGGAAGAAGCTACAGACAGAATAATGTTCCTCGAGAGGCAATTAAGAGAACAACAAATGCAGGTAAGTTTACATTTAATTTAAGAATTTAAGCACTTTAGACCAGATATTTATTGAATTTGTTATCAGATGAGAGTCTCTCATAGTGAACTTGAGGAATTAAGAAGTGCAAATGGTTCTCTTGGGGAAAAACTTTCTCAGTTTGGTTCCCCGTCAGGTGAAGAAAGGTCTCTTCACAGTGAAATGGAATGTGATGACTCCATTTTACCTCAGGGAGATGAGTTCCACCAAGTAATTTTTTTTTCTCTTTAAATTTACACAATAAATGTTAACTATTTAATATTTCAGTTGAAAGTGGAAATTGTAAGTGTATATGATAGAGTTAGAGCTGTGTGTCATAGCTTGAAGCAAAGAGCACAGCAACCTATTGAAAATGGAGTACGACCTGATATTACCGTGCACCAAGTTAAGGTATGTTTAGGTTTTTTTCAATTAGTGAAAACACCTCTGTACTGGATGTTTGCCAAATTGTTTGTTCATTAGGTTGGACTCTTAACTACGATTATTCAGGAACTTTGTGATCTTGTATCAGACCTTAGCGGCGGTGATTATTCCACTGGAAGTGTTTGTGTTACTGATCTCGAAGTTGAACTTCACAGAGCACAAGAAACACTAGATAAAATGTCTAAGGTATTATAAAGTTTAATTATTTTATTAATTATTAATTTAATTTAATTAATCTATTTTTTTTCTTTTAGGAAATGGAAGCTAAGACTGAAGAGCTCAAAAGAAGGGCAGACACAATTATGGAACTGACAAGTAAAGTAAGTGCATTGTTAATTGTGATTTAAATATCCACTTAATTTTCAGAGACAGAAATAATTGTTTCTTATGTTTTTCTTTACATGACTTTATCTTAGCTGAGATTGAGAACTCCAGAATATGACAAGGTTATATTCTGTAAGGTGTTTATTTAGAAATGAGCTTTACACATACACTATAGTGACAAATGTTAGCTCACCAACATTAAAAATGCACAAATTCATAAATAAGTTATGAACCAGGAAGAATATATTTTTTCTTCCTGATGTTTAAAATAAACTGAACAATATTAGCATTAGTAATTAAAAAATGCATGGATGATTTTCCTAAGATTCAATTAAAAATAACAAAAACATGAATCCCTAACAGACAATATTAAAAAAAAATTAATAAATTGTATAAGAAATAACATTAGTAAAAAAATATTTTTTTTATGTAAGGTTTTGGTTGAAATGAAACATGAAGAACTTCATGGAAAAATGAAGTTTTCCTGAAGTACAAGCAGGATTCGGACCCATAAGCCGAAGGTCGTGGGTTCGCCCATGCGTGCCACTAACTTTTTCATTTCAACCAAGTCCTTACATGAAAAGAATAATTAATTGAAAGAAGAAATTTGGTCAATCAGACCACTATATAATGGAATTATTAAAAAAAAAAATAATGAGATACTTATAATGACAAATAAAAATGTTAATTTATGACTTAGAAGATTGCGTTGCAAAAATATTGCAAGGCCAATTTAGTTTTATGACATGCCATGGTTGTGGAAAACTTATCAATTGTACGGATTGTTAGTTATTCTTATTTTATTTGACTAATTATGGCCTTTTGGTAGATAAAACTAGAGTACAGAAGAAAACTTGCTTCTGTTGAACTACTGAACAAATCAATACATTTGTTTCCCTTTTTAGTTGTCCGTTCGGGAAGCTGAACTTGAAGGCACTCGGGAAGAAAGGGATCAAGCAAGAAATGACCTGAAGACTGGCAATTGCTCCAAAGATGAACTCATAAGGAAAGCATGGGAGGTAAGAGATAGCGCCGTTGCAAGGAAAAATGCAACACAAGTCGAGCTTGCTAAATCCAGAATCGATGTGATGCAAGCAAATAGCCAGCTTATGGAAGCAATCCAACAAAAAATTGAACTTTCCCAACAACTAGAACAGTGGCAGGTACTATAAACACTATAATTTATTAAGAAGTGCTTGGTTTACTTATTATACTTATGTTAAGTAACACCTAATTAATTACCTTGCATTTTTTCATTAGATGGATGTACAGGCATTGCTTGATGAGCAAATGAGGAGAAAACTAGCAAATCCAGAACAGCCTGTCAGTGGCCAAAACACACCTTCTTCAGCAGAAAAGAAAAGACCAAGTCGTCGCCTGTTTGGCCTGTTCCAGCGGTGATAAGTCAATCAAAATTAACCTAACCTATAGGAAAAAATACAGCTACCAAAATGTGTGTATAAACATGTTGATTGAATTTATGATAGAAATAATGTAATTATGTCATTTCCCCAATGACCCCCTCCCTTATTTGCAAGTTTTAAATTTTGTAAGCAATCCACTATAGTTTTATGTTAAGTTTAAAAAAAAACATTGATTTATCCTCTTCCGCCAGAGGGGCATATTAAAATATATCAATTGTTAAAATTTAAATATTGACTCTGTCAAATAAAATAAATGTGATTTGTCAAATAATTTCTAGAATTAAAAATACGTTCTATTTATATAGTTTTAAGAAGTCATTTTGTTATTTATGATTGCTGAATATCATTTCTTGTAAATAAAAATTTTTTAGGGTTGTTTTCAAAAGAACTATGAGAAAAAATTGTTATAGTATTTTGCCATTAAATTTATTTATAAAACTCTAGGTGTGCATCTGTACAAAAATGAAAACATTGTATAGAGATATATTTTTTGTACAGTATACAAACAACTGTAGTTATTGTATAGAATTAAATAAATGTGTAAATATATAATCTGTTTTATAAAGATAATTATGCGTACTTAACATTTAAATATGTAGTTGAAAAAAGTTTGGCAAAATGTTAGGTTTGAACCACCAAAAATATGTAAAGTGTACATACATAAATTAAATTCAATTTTCTGAATAATCAATTTTTCTTTAAATTATAACTCCCTCAAATATTTCTCAATTCCTCCTCTCTTCCATCCTTTTTACCTTCCCTCTTTCTGTATATGTGTTTGTGTGTTGGCAAAGGAAGAAAGAAATGTTCCCATTTTAAAAAAGTGGATTTTTTATGTGTTTGTTGTAACTGATTCAGATCATGCCCAAACCTTCATTCCAGCAGTTTTCTCATTTATTTATTTACTTAATAATATGAATAATAATATTACTTGATAAGCCAGTAATAACACAAAAATACATAAGTAAACATGACTTTATTGGCCGATGGAGTACTAAAAATGATGTCGGCTATTGACTCTTCTTCAATGGTAGGCAGCATGTTTTTTATCTTTCTTCTTTACTTAATCTTTAATATTTTGTACCAGATACATAAGTATATATATCTTCCAATTAAATGAAACACTAATAAAGTGAATGCAGGGGCTGCACATACAAAGAATTTCAAAAGTTCTGGTGTTTTGTTGTAAAATGTAAAAACCCATATTTTTGTATAGTAATTCACCACATGAAACCAGAATACATAACTCATTCCCAAGAACAAAATACCAAATATGCTGTACCAAAGTGTAGGGAACCTTCTTTTCACCGGGAATAATTCAATTAGTTGAAATATAAACATGTTTGTATATGTCATGTGCATCAACCACTTAGGAACTTTTTCAGCCCTGTATAAATTAAATGAATCGAGTATGTACAAAATTGGCATAGCCATCGTTACAGGAAAGAGTACGACGCATTCCAAGTAGTCTATTCTTTCTTCATTCCTTGATAGAAAGTCATAGTTTTCTGGATTTAATGTGATATCCGTTGGTACAAACATAGTGTATATATCAAGGTATGTGGAGTATATGCAATAACCTATGTGTGTAAGAAGATTAAGAAACTCAACATACTTAAAGCACAATGCGAATCTGTAGAAAGTTCCCAGCCCTCCTGTAGCCTGACGTGCACTTTTGACTTCATATATGAAATAGTATACAACTGCAACCACATTGTGAATTATTAAAGCTATATGCAGCAAACGACGAAAACAACGAAATATGGTTTTCCCCAAAGATGAAATTGATGGTGCCATTTCTCAAATAAAATAAAACTATATTTTATAGAATAAACTAGTTTGTGTGACAGTTGTATTTCATATGTTAAAATTAGTTTAAAACAATATGTACTAAAATAAATTCAAACGAATATTATTAAGTGACTTATTATTTTTTCTTTTTCAACATTAGGATGGAATGAAATATGTACAAGCAAATATTTTGAGCAGAGAAATAACATTTGCTCTGATTTGTTAATGGAAAATCTATTATACAGTTTTATTTTCAAATTTAAATATATCTGGTAAAAAATGTTAGTAGATTGTAAAAATATTCCCTTTTATTAAGACCTAATATTTGCATAACTTTATTTATTTGTGTGTACATATTTTCAGATTTTGTCAACTTCATTAGAATTAATATTCTAAAAATTGTCGCAATATAAATTATTTCCATGCTTCCTTTGGAACTTAACATTGAATAACTGTATATGGTAGTTAATTTATTATAGATTTTATCATCATTAGATGATGGAATTCTAAAAGTTTTCCTCTTGAACAACTCCCTTTAGTTCATGTTAATTGTAATGTTTGGGAAAATGCTTTTATAACTGATAATGTGCATAGATTCTTTATGTCCATAATCATAAAAACTAGAAATGAAATGTTACATTTAAACTATTCAATTAAACTAAGAATGAAGAAGGACGTAAGTGCTCTCTTTGTAATATGTTGGCTCTTGAAACTGTTTATAACTTTGTTCCCATATTAAAAAAACGCTATTGGAAAAATGGCCACATGCTAATAAATTGGAATGAAGTCTATTTATGTATCATTTAAATGGTATAAATTGGCAAGAACTATATTGTGTTTTTTTATTTGAATTTATTTATTTTTTTAGGGCTCACAACAACAGAGGGCAGACATATCAACCCCTCACGGTGCAAGTGTTTAAAAAAAGAAAAAAAAACAACAACTTGTAAGTATGCGATTCAGCCCTGAATTCGAACCTGGGATCTTTACCTTACAGTGACGACATCATGTCATTGCCTTAATCATTGCAGCCACCAATGTCCCTCTTATGCTATTAGTAAATCAAGAAATATTATATCAGAGATTAATTATTAAATCAATCCAATGTACTTAGTTACATTTTATTTTAAAATTATTTATAATTTGTTATAATGTATAAATGATATAATTTGTTATAACATATAAATTATAATGTAAATTATATTTATTATAATTTTGTTGTCATTGATTCTTATTAATTTAGGAATATGCTTTTTTTTCTATAGTATTCCTGTCCTACTGGAAGGCTGCAACACTATTTGTTGGGTGTTGCACACGAGAATCAACCACTTTACAATATATTTTTGATATTATTATCAAATCAAAAGACATGTGTTAATTTTATTTGTATATACTCAAATCTAACAATAGCAACATAACTTAAAATAATGTATGGTGATTAGTGACCGTTAATCGATAATTATTCAGAAATCGTGAGATGCGGTCTGGTGTGCTGTAGGTTTCAGAAAAACATTTTCTTTATCATGCCAACGTTTCGATCTTTATTGAGATCATCTTCAGGGCCTGGGATTTACGAACATTGTTTAAATTTAACAAATACATGTAGGATGTGGAAAAAAGTGAATTTATGCAATGCAAAAAAAAATTGATATTCAATCAAAGTATTTCTACTCACCCAAAGTGTTTGTCTTCTGTGTAATTGTGCCATTCTTGCGTGTCGTGTTGAGAGAGCCAGTGAGATTTTGCTGTTTTATGTTTATGTACGTTGGATTTTTAAGGGGTGGGGAAGGAAGTTGGTATAGAAAATACATTTTTGTATAAGGCGTCGGCTTCTTTGAGGTGAAAAGAGCCGACGAAGGAAAACAATGTGTTGGTAATGGTTCGGCCAGATTATCCTTTCAGGATTATATAGAAAGGGATAAATAGGAAAAGGAAAGCTAAATTGTTGGACAATTAGTCTATGAAAAATATTTGATGTGTGGAATGTAATGTAATAATATATGTATGTTATCTATATTGGATTTGATTAATGGTATTGGCTGGTGTAGCTGCGACTGAGTTTACATGTATCTGTTCTGTAATTGATGCTGTGTTTATCTCTGTTGATATAAACCATTTCTAAGAAATTACGTTTATGTTTGTTTTGTTCTGTATGTAATATTTTTGGATTTTTGAAGTCGAAATTGTGTTGGTGTTCAAAATGGTGGGTAGCGAGTGCTGTAGGATTTTGCTTGGGTTTTTTGCAATCATAGATATGTTGCTTTACTCTCTTGTCCAGATATTGGGATGTAAGACCGATGTAAGTTGCCGGACAGTTTAAACAGTTGATCTTGTAGATTACGTCAGATTTATTTGTTATTGGTGTGGGATCTTTAATTTTGGAAAAAAGTGTTTGAATTGTTTTATAATTTTTGAAAGCTATTTTGAAGTTATCGGACGAGAGAAATGTGTTTAATTTATGTGATAGGCCTTGGATAAATGGCATGGAAATGTATGCTGGTTTGTTTGTATTTGATAGACTTAATGTAGTATTATTAGTTATATTGGATGGTGTTAGTGTTGAGTTGTAGTTGTTGATTATTCTGTTGATAATGTGTTTATGGTACAGATTGTTGTGGAGGATCTGTTTGTATATCTTTATGTTTGTGTGGTGAAATGATTCATGTATTAGGGTAATCATTCTGTGAAGTAACTCTTTGGCCGTGTTTATTATTGCATGAAGAGGATGGTGAGATGTAAAGTTGAGGTAGCGATCTGTGTTTCTTGGTTTTTGATACCAATCTGTGATTAATGTGCCATCTGGTTGTTTTATTACGAGTGTATCTAAAAATGGTATTTGTTTGTGGTTTTCGATTTTATGTGTAAATTGAAGGCGTGGGTGAAAGCTAATAAATGTATCTAATGTAGTTTGAATTTGATCTGTGGGAACGGCTGTCAATATATCATCTACGTATTTAGTGAGGAAGGGTAATGTGAAAGGAAGTTGTCGTATGTAGAAATACTTTGATTGAATATAATTTTTTTTTTGCATTGTATAAATTCACTTTTTTCCACATCCTACATGTATTTGTTAAATTTAAACAATGTTCGTAAATCCCAGGCCCTGAAGATGATCTCAATAAAGATTGAAACGTTGGCACGATAAAGAAAATGTTTTTCTGAAACCTAAATCCCACCAGACCGCATCTCACGATTTCTGAATAATTAAAATAATGTGTAAAACAAAACTTTATTTGTCTGCTGGGCAATGCCCGGTTACACAATTAGTTCCAGATAAAAACAATATCTCTCGTAATTGACTAAATTAATACGAATAGTATTAATGCTATAATTGATATTATTAAAATAATTAAATGGTTTCTTTTAAGCTTATGAGCTTTTTCTACATAAATCATAACATCAGAAAAGGGGACGTCGGTGGCCGCCATGATAGGCGTTGACTCTTCAGTCTTCACTATTAAGCGGCCCATAGACGATCAATATTATTGCACAATATTTTGGGTTGTGCAATTTAATTGATCGTGTGTAGACGATATTGAAAGTATGTGCACTGCATGATTGACGAAAAGTTGAAAATATATTGTACAACCTGGAAAATATTGCACCGTCTGTTGGCATTATTGTGCAATATCAGTCAGTTTGTGAAGTAAGTGTGAACAAGTAGTAACAAAATATTGCACAAACTTCAATATCGCCTTCAAACTATTCAAGTTCATTGCACAAACAAAATTTTATACAATATTATTGAACGTTAAGGGGCAACTGTCAAATTATTGTGCAATCTATATGTACAATAATATTGACCGTCTATGGGCCGCTTAAGGTAAAGGTCCTAGGTTCGAATCCAGCGTATGTATAATATACATATATATACCAGATAATATATACCAGACATTTTTTTTTGCTTTGACGACCAGATTTCCGCCACGCCACCACCCTGCATACTTAAATATGGGCTTTTTTCAAATAAACCAGCACCCCGAGCGTTCATATAACCTCCAAGTTGAAATACCCTGGTAAAAAACAAAACAAAAACAGTAAAATTGATAATTTCTCGAAATATAACACTCTCATATTCTGTATGCATTTATAAAATGCATGTCTCACCGTTGTTCCTGCTAAGTCGTCACACGAAGCATCAAGTAAAGTGGTTTTGCTGTAGGGTTAAGCTTCAATCGATGACAAAACTTAACGAATCGATTATTGATTAGATCGATTGACACACAAACGCCATAAGTGATTGGGAAGGTTACTAACTGCATGCACGTGAATACTATCTTTACCACTCTGTTTACTTGTGTCTGTTTAGAATCTTGCCAAAATGGGTAAAAATAAAAAACGTTTCAACTGGAAGGCGAGACAGGTGGCGGAAACTGTCATAGACGATAGCGAACAGAAAAAAGTAAGGAAAAAAATTGTAGTCACTTGTTGGACAAGTTTAACGGATGACTTATCGCAGATCAAAGTTGATTTGGAAGTGGGATCCGCGTACGACGAATGCAACGCTTTGGTCCTGCCTGCAAAGAAGCGAAACACCAAGGTGAAAAAGCCAGATGTCAAAGCTGCCAAACTCCTCTCGAAGACTCAGAGGAAAAAGCTCGAGAAGATTGTGGAAAGGAAGAAGAAAAAACAAAACGTGAGTATCTGGTGTAATTCTTTTAATACAAGGACCTTTTGTCGAACGATGCTTGTAGAACAATGCACTGGAAGTTTTCAAATTTTAGAACAAATAGTCGTTTTAAGTTGCTACTATTAAAGTTATAAAAGATTGGTCTCCCAAAATACCGGTATGAGGTAATAATAAGTTGCTCCTTTAAAGGCTGTAAATTTAAGGTATGTGCAAGTCATGTAAGAAAGAGAAAACATCACTGGCACACCACAAAGATCTGACCTATCATCTTCCTCTATGACTTCCCAAATCCTGGAAATGTAAGCATGGCTGCGTATGCTGATCATGCTGTGATCTATGCTACTAGAAAAGACGTCATAGAAGGTCAAATCTGCGTTCAGGCGGCCTTGGATGAAATCAGCTCGTACTGCTCAGAATAGACTCCTAATTAATCCCATTAAATGTGAATGTAAGACTTTTACACTATGAAGAACCCCAAACTATCCTGAACTATTGAAAGAATATCCCTTGGAAACCCAAAAGCAGCTGTAGTACAGTACCTGAGAGTTTACTTGCACCAAAAACTGACCTGGAATACGCATATAAACAAAGAGGTAAATGAAGGATATGTTTGACAGGGTATTTGCAGCTTGTTGTTTTTCATTTTGATGTCAGACACATTTGGTTTTTGCCATCCTCAGTTTGTCGATTTGCCATCTTTTAACAACTACATCTAAGCAATTGAACATTAAAACATTAAAAAGTTCTCAATCAAATTCCTGTTTAAAAAGTTAATTTTTTTGTTTTGTTGCAGAGGTCATCTCTGCTTGAATCATTGGCGGAAACACAAGTGTCAAATAATGAACTTAGCATGCTCACTTCTATCACAGAAGTACAAACAAAAGGCCTTAAACGACGGTACAATGATAATGTTGAGGACTGGTCGAAGAAAATTAACATAGAAGCTTTGCAAACATCGTCTAAAACAGATGAAAACGAATCATTTAAAGTGAACTCAATTAAAAAAGGTCGAAAGTGGATGAGGATGCTTGCCTCAATGTTTCCTATACAAAAGAAAAAAGATCCAAATGTTATCGGAGTTGAGGTAGGTAGTAATTTAAAAAAAAAAAGAATATGATTATAGTATTATTTTAGCCTTCATCCAGTGAGGAGATAAGCTCTGACGAGGAAGCTGTGCAGGAAATTGAAAAAAAAGAAGAAACAATCCAGTTAAATGATAAAACAAAGGATCTGGCTAATGTAGTAAATGATAACGTATCAAATGAAGACAGAATTTGTGCCAAATCAGAAAGCAATACTGTAACAACATCTAAAGAAAAAAACAGTGTGAAACAGTCATGTGTAAACACTACAACACAAAGAGAACCTGCTGTTTTTGTATCAGTCAAGAGGACTGAAGAAATTCAGGCAGCAAGGCTAAAATTACCAATATTAGCCGAGGAACAGGTCATTATGGAGGCAATAAATGAAAATCCTATTATTCTTCTTGTTGGAGAAACTGGTAGCGGGAAAACAACTCAAGTTCCACAATTTTTGTATGAAGCTGGCTACTCAAGGTGAAAATTTGCAGTTATGATTTAATTAATTTTAAATAACTCTTCATGATTTCTTTATTTTCAGGAATGGTAAACTCATCGGAATCACAGAACCAAGGAGAGTGGCTGCAATTTCAATGGCTAAAAGGGTTGGGGAAGAGTTAAACCTTGGCCCAGAAAAAGTTAGCTATTTAATCAGATTTGAAGGAAATGTTACACCAGAAACTGAAATAAAATTTATGACAGATGGTGTACTTTTGAAAGAAATACAATCTGTAAGTTGTTATTTTTTCAAATAAGCTTTATTTTTAATTATATTTTCATTTATTTACAGGATTTCCTTTTAAATAAATATTCTGTTATAATATTAGATGAAGCCCATGAAAGGAGTGTGTACACTGATATTCTTATGGGCTTATTATCTCGCATTGTCCCACTACGGCACAAAAGAAATCAGCCTCTAAAATTAATTATTATGTCTGCAACATTGAGAGTTGAAGATTTTACAAAAAATTACCATTTATTTAAAACTCCGCCTCCTGTAATAAAAGTTGGTATTATAATGTAAAAAATTGGGAGGGTGGTTGTGTTTATTTTACTTCATTACACAAATTTTAAGGTGGAATCAAGACAATTTCCCGTCTCTATTCATTTTAACAAAAGAACAAATCCTGATTATCTGAAGGAAGCGTTTAGAAAAACTTGCAGAATCCACACCCAGTTGCCTGATGGTGGCATACTTGTATTTCTTACAGGTGATTAACTCTTTTATTGTACAACTGTATTGATCATCATGAACCAATCATCACTGCCCATTCTCACTTGATTTGCTTAACACGTACACTGTGGATGACATCATGGAGTGTCATCAGTGAGTTGTTTCACTGTCACTGGCTGGTGGCTGACACAAAGGTTATTCTCAATTCTTTCACAAAATATTCACTTGATAAACGAATCAAATAAATTAGGCCACACAGTGAACATGTTAAACATTTCTGACAAGGAAAACATTGCTATTGCCACTAAAATGATTTTTTTTTTTTGCTTCATCATTACGATATCCTGCCAATTGAATTACTGAAATGATCAAGCTAGATTTATTGCAATTTTTATTTTTATTTTCATTTTTTTAATTAGGTCAACAAGAGGTAAATGGATTAGTATCAAAATTAAGAAAGGCTTTTCCTTTAAAGAATAAAGCTCTTCTTGTAGAAGATAAAAGCACAGAGAAAGAAGATAATGAAGATGATGATGATCTTGACATGGAAAAGGTTCTTCAGAAAGTGAAAAAGAAACGGAACATGATAATAAAATTGCCCGAAATAAATTTAGACAAGTGCTGAACATCCTTTAAATGTTACAATAAGTATTGCTAAAAGCTAATTGACCTTAATTTTTTTATAGTTATGATGTAGCACCAAATGATGATACAGAACTCGATATGCTTGATGAAAGTGACAACGAACAAGATGATTGGGGAGAAGATGACTTCATTCACAAAAATGCTCAACCAATGTGGGTCCTTCCGCTTTATTCCATTCTTCCAACACATAAACAGGCTAAAGTAATACATGAATATATTAGGTTGTAAAATAAAGTCCATAGCATTTTTTAATTAAGCATTGTAAATCATATGAAAATTTCAGGTACTTATAAACAAATTTAATCAATAATGTATGAACCGTTTTGTTCCACTACCTATCTTCCCTGTAATTTTGAAATTCTCTTCTCCCAAAACTTCTCAGGTTTGGAAGACTCATCGATGTATTTTCTGTGATCCTCAAAGGAAGTAAAGTTTTAGTTTGCAGAGCCTGGAATAAGTAAAAATCTAAAGACAGTGTCAGGCAAATACTGAGGGGTGGGATAAAAGACCAATATGGTTATGACCAATTACTTTATTTTCTTTCTTCATTTTAAATTAGCATAACACCTCGTAAATGTCTTGAATGAAACTGACGTATAGAAACCTTAACCTCAAACTAATCCCATTTCAGAGTATGAAAACAGCAAATAAGAATTGATTTAAAACAAAAGGATAAAAATTGAACTATTGAAAAATGCTAGGGACTTATTTTACAAGCCGATACAGTTTATTTGTAAGTACTTGTTTAAATTTACATTTAAATTTCTAGGTATTTCAACCACCTCCGGAAGGCTATAGATTATGTGTCGTAGCCACAAATGTTGCTGAAACATCACTCACAATTCCAGGGATCAAATACATAGTGGACACTGGAAAAGTCAAGACGAAACTTTACGACAAAGCCACAGGGGTTACTGCATTTTCTGTTGTATGGACTAGCAAATCTGGTGCAAATCAACGAGCAGGGAGAGCTGGAAGAACAGGCCCTGGCCATTGTTACAGGTATTAATTTAAAAAATTCTCCATATTCAAATTGTATTTGATTAATAATTTTTTTAAAGGCTCTATTCTTCAGCCATGTTTAATGATGAGTTTGAAGAATGGGCAGTGCCCGAGATGCAAAAAAGACCAGTAGATGAATTGGTGCTTCAGATGAAATCTTTGGGAATTCAGAGGGTTGTGAATTTCCCATTTCCTTCTCCTCCTGATCACACACAGCTGAAAGTGGCTGAACAAAAACTCTCTCTTTTAGGCGCTTTAAAACAAGACAGTGATAAAGGTATGCTGTCTTTTTTATTTATTTTACTATTTCTTATACTTTTTGTTTTGCAGAGTTTTCTGGACGATTAACTCCATTGGGGGAATCGATGGCCAGGTTTCCCGTGGCCCCAAGATTTGCAAAAATGCTCTGTTTGAGCCACCAACACAATCTTCTTGAATACACTGTCGCTATTGCTGCAGCTATGTCAGTTCAAGAAATACTTTTAAATACAGATGAGAATGGAGGAAAGGTTACAAGAAAAAAATGGAACGGCACTGGTAACTCTCTCTTATTAGGTGACGCTATGGTTTTGTTACGTATAGTAGGGGCGGCAGAATATGCGAACAGTAACGGTAAATTAGATGAATTTTGCGCCCAGAACAATGTAAGGCAAAAGGCAATAATTGAAGTTAGAAAAATTAGACTGCAATTAACAAATGAAATCAATTTGTTAAATCCAGATTTGAATTTAAGTGTAAATCCCAAAATGGAGCCCCCAAATGAAACACAGGTACTATTAATTGTTGTATGATAACAAAATTAGGTTTTGACAGTTTTAAATTGTAGGCTAGGCTTCTAAGGCAAATAGTCCTATCTGGATTTGTAGACCAAGTAGCTAGGAAATGTGATGAAGAAATAATAGGGAAAAGTGTCAAAAAGAAGCCACTATACAACACACCCGATCTGGAGGAACCTGCACAAATACATAGCTCATGTGCTTTGTATAAAGAGTACCCAGAATGGATAATTTATCAAGAAATTTATGAAACAAATAAAATTTATTTGAGAGGTAAGTGAAACATAAACAAAACACAATTTTGTATAATTTTTAATAATTATTTTAATTAAGGTGTTACGGCTATTGAACCTGAATGGCTGCCAATTTTTGCACCCAGTTTGTGTAATTTAGCTGAGCCACTTGAAACTCCTGCCCCATTTTATGACAAGAACACTGGGACCGTTCGTTGTAGAACGACAGGAACTTTCGGTAACGTTTTAAACTTTTATTTGTTGACTTATTAATATAAAATTACATTTTTTAGGCCGGAGCGGCTGGGAATTACCAATTGTTGAGATGGAACATCCTGAAGGGCTTGCAAAGTACAAATGGTTTGCTGTTTTCTTATTGGATGGTTCAATCTTCCAAAAGCTAGAGAAATATAAAGATAAATTACTCTCTTCACCACAAATAATGACTAAGTCTTGGTCCAAGTAAGTATAATTTTATGAGCAAATAAAAATAAATTTTAAAAAATCAAAACAATGTTATAATTAATTTTATATTATACAAATTTTAAAAAAATAATTAAAAAATAGATTTCAACCAAGAACAGAATATTTGCTAAAAGCGTTAGCATCTGAGGAAGTTGACTCCAAATCAAAATTACTAAATGTATGGACGACAAACCCTAAATGTAAGTTACATATCAAACAAAATATACATTATTACTATTTACATATTTACAATGTGCTAATTTTGTTTTAGTTCTTTTGGCACCATACCAAAGTTGGCTTCCGGATGATTTGCACAATGAGATAGCAGTGAAATGGCCTCCAACTTGATGTAATTTTATAAGGATTTTTAAAAATATTTTCCAATTACAATGAACTTGTAAATATATTTTATAAATTGTATAGAATGTAATAAAACAATGTTTGTTTACTTAATTATTTACTTGTTGGACACCTTATAAAAAACAATTGGAGTACATTTTTGTGCGAGAAATGTTTAAAAAATTTTACGGAAGAATGTGCAAAACAGTGCCAGAATGGTGGGCGGTACTTGCAGCGCCCGGAACCATTTGTCAGACTTTTATCTGCGCTAACTGCAGGGTTGCTGGGTCGATACGAATCTTTGAGTTGTTGCTTAGGGATTTCTGTTGGTTCATTTTCGCCCTGTAAGGGATCCATTTTTCAAGTTCTTCGGGATTGAGGCCATCGACTGTCCCTTTGGCAATTTTATTATCTAATTGCATGTAATAAGCTTCCCTCATCACTTTGAAAGCCCTAACATTTCTAAAAGCACAGTGAGTCCGTGGGTCTAGATACTTAGCAGGTAATCTGATAAAAGAAGGATAAAATTAACAATCACTTAAAAAAATGTTGTTTAAATAATGTGTAATTGAAATTTTAATACCTTGTAATAGGACAGATTTTTGGTTCTTTCAATACCGGAGGCCGTTTTATAGGAAAAGCCTTTCTAAATGTGGCTTCATCACTGAACGTAATGAAGGTTCTTTCACACCGTCCAACTGTTTGTAGTGGTTTGCTTTCCTGAGCTTCTTCCTTCACTTCGGTTTTCACAGGCACAACTGGATCGACATGTGTTGATATTTCTACTTCACCAGCTAATTCAGTCGAACCATTTTCATTTGGATCTATAACCATTGGAGTATCTTCTGTTATTAGAAAATTAGTTGTAATAGGCTTCTTTTCTTCCTCGTGAACTCTAAAAACAAATATGCTAAAAAAGTAAATATTTTAAATTTATATTTAACAGAACAATACAACTTACTTTATTTCTGGGCTTTCAATTTCTGTTATAAGAGGCATTGAAACTGAACAATAACGGATGACTGGGCCATTGAACGTTTTCTTCACAACCCTGTTCTTCTTTTTCTCCAATTCCATTTTATAAAATTTCTCTGTTAATTTAAGTATATATTAGAAAGATAAGAATAATAATACAAAGACAGTTTTAGCAATTATACCTAACGATTTTATATTTTCTTCTTCAGTGATTTTTGCTTCTTCAAGAAGTTCTTCTTGTGTAGGCTTCCAGTTGTCAACTGGCTTTGGCAACTTTCTTTGTAGCCTTAATGCTTTTCTCTCTTTAACTCTTTGTGCAGTTGCTGCTGATTTCACTGCTGTAGATTTTCTTATAGATTTTCTCTCTATGTTTGAAAAATAAACATTACTTCAATTTCTCACGATGCTATGTACCTACTATAAATCAACGCTTACCTAACGGCTGGGATAGCGGTTTGGGTGTATATTTTGGCTTGGAAGACGCTTTTTTGTCATTTTTTACTTCCTCCTTTACTTCCTTTTTCTTAGCTGGTTTTGGCTCCTAAAATAAGAAAATTGTGTTAAAAAAGTATTGAAAAATAACTCAAGATTATTCTTTTAATTAAAAACAGCATATTAATATAATAAACATATTCATTATCAATCATGTATTAACAGTTTAGGGAAGCTTGAGGTGATGAACTGATATTCAAAAACATCATACATAAAAGCTACATACCACATACCTATACACATAGGTTATAACTTATATAGCTTATTATAAATGCTATTACATTACATATGCTATGTTTTATAAAGGCAATCAACTTTTGATTCTTGTATTTTTTTCTTGGTTCAAATACTAGATCTTAATGTAGCACTTGGAAAACTTATTGGAGAATAACTTGGAAAAAAAATTATAAAGTGGTGTGACTTCATCCAATACAAATAATACATGAAAAAACCAAACGATCGAAAACAACCTAAGTAAAAGTTAACCCCAAGAGAAAACTAATCTTTTTAGTGAAACCGTGACTGACTAAATTGTTTTTTTATTACTTTTTTTTTTTCGAGGGTTCAACACGGCAGAGGTTATATCAACCCTCAGGGTGCCGGTGTTTTTGAAAAAAAAAGAAGCCCATTTGTAAGTTTGTCGGGTTTGAATGCAGGGCCGCTAGATTCAAACCCAGGACTTTTACCTTACATTGATGAGCACCGTGTCAATGCCTAAATCGTTGCGGCCACCGACACCCCATACTGAATTATACTAATATGAAAAAACATTCAACATTTATTAAAATTTTTTGAGATTGCTTAAAATGTAGAAGTGTGTTAAAAAGACTGAAAATTTAGTTAGTTAATATTTGACAAGCTGACGAGAGATAATATTTGCTAAAGTCAAATCAGCATGTTCCAAAGCCAATAAACCCAACAAGCGAAACAATACCCTCACACAATTTTGACAATATGTGCTGTATGTGCATATATATTGAGTAATTACATGTATTTATATACAAATCTGACAGATCCGTCAGACCTTGGGGCAGTTGGGCGAGAAGCCTACCAGAGTTGACTGCTAGAACTCTCTTTTATTTATTCGTTACTAGTATCAAAATATGAATTATTTCAGACAGTGTGGAGGATTGTAAGGGAGAAACATTGAGGAAATAATTAATCAGAAATCGTGAAATGTTGTCTTGTGTGACGTAGGTTTTAGAAAAATATTTTCTTTATCGTGCCAACGTTTTGATCTTTATTGAGATCATCTTCAGGGCCTGGGATTTATAAACATTGTTTAAATTTTACAAATACATGTGGGATGTGAGAAAAAAAAAACGTTAACCTTTAAACCTACGTCACACCAGACTGCATTTCACGATTAATCATTAACTAACAGTCACTAAGCACCACACATTGAGGAAATAAATTAGCCTAGAGCAGTGATTCCCAACTTTTTCTGTTCCGGCGCCCCAAGACAAAACAATGGTCTATCTCAGCATAACTTTATGATAATAGTGGTAATTCATTTCCAATTCAGAAAAGCAGTGTTATATCTAAATCTAATGATACCTCTAAACCTAAATTTTGTCTGCAATTTTATTTAATAAATAATCAGAACTCCTGACTTTCTTATGAAATTGCAAAACTTGCCTTTTGAAAAGTGATACACACTTAAATAGCATAAATATAAAAGCGAATATTTTTTTTATTTTTTTTTTTGGCAATAATATAAAATACACAATTGCAGCTGTTTCGTTAATATCCATATTGAGATTGGATTGCCACCAGAGTCTTAGTTTTTAGGGTTTTGTAAAGTGGGTTTAGTTTTTAGGTTTTTTATAAACAGAAGAAGAAGAATATTTTTTTAAAACTTTTTGTGGCGCCTTTGTAGCACAGGTGCGGAGCTCAGTTTGGGAAACACTAGGCTAGAGTGTTACAGTTGAGGGAAAGTTTAAAGTGGAAATATGTTCGGATCAGATCCTCCTTAAATGTAATATTTCGGTTTGTTTAGGAAGCAATGAGGATGACTCAGGACTTTGGATTAAAAAGATTGGATTTGAGCCCCTCAGCTTAACTCCAATAGAGCTGGTCCAAATCAGTTTGATGAGTGTTTTGTAAGCTGTTAGTTTGTTATGTAGGTTTAATGTTGATTTCGGAGCAAATAGCCGTCTGATTTAGCAATATCTCTTGTCTTTTTAACCTTGTATGTGGGTTTTACGTAAATCTGCTATCCAAGTAAAGCCCAAGTTAACTTAATTTTATACTCATCTAACATGATCTGCCACCAAGTACACCTGTTGGTAATGAGGCCCAAGTGTTCTTGGATTATTTCTGTTGCTTGGTTATAGTTAGAGTGTGAAAAGGATTGCGGTAGTGATCTGTATGTTAGAATGTGTGGGTATATCAACTGTGATTGGCTAGACACATGAAAAACTGAAGCCAATTCTTACTTTAAATGCAGTCTGACAAGAAGGACTTCAGGATGAGATAGGTGTGAGAAAGGATACTTTCTAACTAGCAAAAGGAGAGTGGGGAGCCACACTTGGTCGAATGCTTTCCTAATGTCTAGTAATACGACTGAGCACTATTTTTTTCTAGATCAGAGGATATATAAACTATTCTAAGCCTTGCTGAACAGCAGAACGGAGGGATAGGAAACCAAACTGATGGTTGTAGATTACAATTATAATTCAAAAAGAAAAATAAGTTTACTTTATAAGCTCTGGTTACTAGAGGCTTCCTTCTTTTCTTGTCATCGTCCTCGTGATCCGAGATAACTTCGTCGTTTTCGTCGATGCTGAAGTCAGAATCGACGACATCTTCGCATTCCTCTTCGGACCTAAAGCAGTTTAGAGGTCAGTATACGTCACTTACTTTAATAATAATAATAATCAAACAATCTTACTTATAGTCTAAGTCGTTTTCGATCTCCTCGAAACCTCCGTAGGTAGTCTTATAAAAATCGTCTTCCTCCTCTTCATTCAAAAGTTTCGACAACTTATTTCCGGCGTTCACCCTCCTCTCTCGAGTCGCTGCCATTGTAAACGTTAGACAGATTTTTTAGATTTTTCGACTCTATTTTCAATTTACACACACTTTAGTGTTAACAGGGAAGAACACAACAACACGAGTAACCATAAAGTTACCTTTTAGATTTTCAATGTGCTAATCGATTTTTTCTTGAGTATCGACATATTCTGTTAATGGTTGGCGAGACATCTTTGCTCATCGAAATCATTTTCAAATGTTTGTTGCTCGTCAGAATTCAGAAAAGATCCTTCTAAACAGAAAACTCGCAAGTACAAAATTATTATTATAACAAGTATATATAGGCATCACACATAACAAGCAAAGTAAATTTCATCGTATAATGTAATTTTATCTGTAGTTTTTACAACATAACCTAACATGAAACATTCATATCAGTTATTTTGTGTGAGATTTCTTTATTGGAGTCTGCGGGGTGACGAACCTATAGTTTGGTCATTTCGGATCATTTTTTGCCTGCCTGTCCTCGCCTTTATTGAATCAGTCAGACGAGATTCGTTTTTGTCGTCCTCAGTGGTCTGCATTGGTGCATTTCGCTTTCAGTGACCTGGGTTATAAACGGGTGAAGCACTAACACGGACCCATAACTTAAGATGGCGAGAATCTGTACTCAAGTCCCCAATTTTTATTATAATAAATATAATAAATTTATGCTTTTAATGAAATTTTACCTGTATTTTATTACATCATAACCAAGCATACTATAAAAGTATTAATCCTAAATGTTTTATTTGAAAATTGGTCGTTTCCCATTAGTTTTGTCTGTATATCTTCGGCGGTTTGGTATGACAGACGCGTTTCAGCTTCTCGCCGAGTTCAGTGGTCTGTTTTGATGAATTTCGCTTTCAATGATCGCTCTGGGATATAAACAGGGTAAAGCACCAACACGGTCACATAACATAAGGAAGCTTTGCGGAAGTAATTTAAAAAATTATTATGACAATAAATATTAATCACATACTCTTTCACTTTTTAATGTAATTTAATCAGTATTTTTTATGGTACAAGCTAGCATAACTCTAAGTTAAAACATTCATAAGGCATATTTTATTGTGGGAAGTCTGCACGACGATGAACCTACATTTTTTTTCTTTGGTGATTGATCAGCCTGCTCAGTTTAAATATATTTTTTTCTTTCCAAAAGGTAGATTGGGGATGAGGCCAGGAAGACAGAAACAACATTTATTTTCTTGTCGAGCTTTCGGCAGAATATATCGCCTTCATGAGGACTGTATTAACAAATTAACATAAGTAAATTTTCAAATATACAATTTTTAAAACTTTCCTTAATTACTAACTCGAAAAAAATCGTTATACTATATGAATAGGCACATGTGTGGATAACGGATAGCCGGTAGAACCCTCCTTCGATAAACGAAGGTAATAAATATTCCTAAATCCGTTATCCACGCATGTACCTGTTCATATAGTATAACGATTTTTTCGAGTTAGTAATTAAGGAAAATTTTAAAAATTGTATATTTGAAAATTTACTTATGTTAATTTGTTAATACAGAGTCCTCATGAAGGCGATATATTCGGTTTCTAAGTTTCTGGCTTAATTGTATTAATTAAATTTTATATTTTTACTATATTCTTTTCTAAAACTCATTTAACTCGTCATTCTCATTCACCCAAATGATAAAAAGATAAAAATAAGTTAAGGCAAAATTAAACAAAGTTAGTTTTTGTTAGAAAGAAGTCACCAAAACACCAGAAAATCATTTAGTGTTAGATTAAAATTTAACTAACAATTTATTACCAGGTTTTGCTTAAAGATCATCATCAAGTTGAAGGATTTAGAACCACTTCTAGCTATACATATATAGTATACTCTTAAAAATTATGTCGAGAGACGCGGTTGTAAATCCTTCAACCTGATGATGAGCTTTAAGCTTGAAATCCGGACGTGAAAACAACAAACTGTGAGTAAGATCCAAGTTTTCAAAAAAGATTACGAAATGCGTGTGTATGGTTTTTTTTGTCTTTGAGTGTATAAAACGTTTGGAACATGCGGTAATAAAGTTTAAAAATATACATATAGTAAAACAGTTATACACATTTCGATTTAAATTAAGCAATGATCATTAAGCAATTTTTATTATTTAATATTTTTGCATAAACGTCTCAAAAATTATTAATAAGTACTATTAACAAATAAATTGTGCTCACGTACTCACCATCCAAAGATGGAACATTAGATTGAAAAGTTCATAAATGTCATTTTAGACAGTTCACTGGCTAGGAGAGGACGTGAAAGGGAATATACAGGGGGAAAGCGGATAAAAAGCAGAGGAGAACAAACTTAGAAATGTAATTGAAACGGCGCCAGATAAATGGGATATTTGGTTTCAAAGTTCTCCTATACCGATCTTACTAATTGGGATTCTTTTTTAAAAGAGAATCGCTAATAGGAATTCAGCGTGGGGTGATCACTAGTAGGAAAAATTCACACAAGGGTGGTCAATCGGCACCTGAACACACAGTAGTAGAAACCCTCTTGGGAGTTAAAAGTCAAACAGCGTTGCATTCGCTTCTCTTTAGTTTTATGCCGTCGTATATTTTCCCCCTAGCGATTTATATTTAGTCGATGTAACGGTGTTCTTTTCTTTGAAAGCGCACAGTGTTGATCAACATCGTGTGAGGCACTTGAGAAAGGAGTTTTACGATTATCCATTAGTCTATGACGCGAAGGTCAATCTCTGGAAGATTTATAGTTAATTAAGTGATCCTACAATATTTTAAAGACTTTTCATGTTTTAGCTCACTTCGAAATCTGTTTACTCAATATTATTTAATAGATAAAAAGATGTATTTTTTGTTCTTCTAATGGCATGGTATCTTTACCATGTTCCTGTAATGTAAAAGTTAATGTAAAAAGTCATAAAAATATTTGTGAGATTTCCTCTAGGGATCAATGGACCTGTCAGATTAAGGATAGCAGATATTTATTAAAATGTAAAACTTTTGAAAGAATACTATTAAAAATATGAATATCATTAGTTCATTGCTAGATATTGTCGCAACGTAAAATATTTTGAAAAACGATCAGTTTTCCAAGCTACTGCGAAAATTAAAAGGTTTTAAATAAGGAAGGGCTGCATGTTCAAATCCTTTGATGTTTTTATTTTATTATCCCCTTACCCCTGGTTAAGATTAATTGCCGCGTTTGTTAATGAAGAGGACGTAAATAAAATTTAAGGTTTGTGATCCAACAGTTTTATAGTCCAGCTTTGTGGGAGTGTATGCGATACAATCTCAGTCTAAATCCGAGATCGTAACTGTGGTTTGTGCCTTTCTTTTTGTCCTTTGCCAGGTAGAGGCTGTGTCTTTTCTATCCACGGGGATTTTTAATTGAGTAAACATTCGTTAGCCGATTAATTTAACACATGTCATCTAAGAATATTGGTTTAAATATATTTATTAACGATGAATTTAAGGAGAGCTTTTATAAAACAAAATCTTAAAGTTCGAGAAAATAAAAAAAGTAAAAAAGTACCAGTTACAAATTCGATTCGTGTACCATATTAAAATTCAATTTTTGATTATTTTAAAGATTTTCATTCTAAATTGCTGGCCCAAATAATTTATAATTTATATTTAATGGAAGTTAAATGAAGAAAAAAATTATGGTTTACAATTTTTTTAAATAATTAATGTAATTACTACAAATTAAATTATTAATTGTAATGTTGTAATTAGTTATTTATTTAAATGTGTTTTTTTATTTTCGGTTTCGACGTAAAATTAGTCATAGGTAAATTGATCTCCGGCAGATGGACTCCCATGCGAAAATTACTTTAAATTAAATATTACGTAATGTTTATAACATATTTTGCAATGAAGTAAACATTGTTATTATTATTAGTATCACTGGCTGAGACAGAAATTTGTCGAATCTGCCATGAAACAGCAGATACTACATAGGAACGTCTTACGTGCACCTCCGTAAAGTCGATACTAACGCCTAGGGAAATAAGCGTAGAGGCACCTCGAAAAGGGTTTAACTACGTTAAAAGTCGTACACTTTCAGGAGTATGGAAATTAAGAAGAGTCGATTCCATTACAAATCTTTTAGGTCACAGTGGAAGAAAGAGAAATTTACAGAGCCAAATGAGAAAGACAAATTTACAATTAAGAATGTCGATAACAGACATCTTTTGAAGCGTTCGTTGTATCCCACTGAAAACATCATGTCTCAAATCAATATAAGATGTATTAAATTTAAGTATTTTATAGCAACGGATTTGTTTAAAAAGAAGTACAAGCAGTCACTGTACAAACATTGAGTTTATAAGAGTAGTGTACTATTTGAAGAGCTATTTTTTTGTTTTATTAAAAGACCCCTTTATCTCGTTTGGTTCGTACTGGGGTATACAATACTGATTTACATTTGGGAATATAACCACAAAAATGAACAAAAGTGGTAGGCAACATGCAGAACGTACAACACAATCCTTGTGACCATCAGGAGACGATCTAGCTTCTTAGGATTTTCAGCAGAACGAGGTTTACTGTGTACTGCACTTTACTGCTACAGTCCAACGGTTAGAGAATTGACACGGCGATTTATCATTGAGGTTCCTGGGTCGAATCTCAGCTGCCCTGTGTTGGAAATCCAATGTCCTTCCAAATGGACTTTTAGTGGACACTTGAGCTATTGTGACTTCGATCCACTCGGAGACCAACTCCTCATTGAAAAAAATGGCAAAAAGAGAAAAAATTCGTAGGTTGAGATGAGGAGTTGTTGTCCGGGTGGATCGGAGTCACAATAGCTCAGTTGGTTAGAGCAGCGTCGTATTTAGCCGAACGTCTTGGGTTCGAATCCCGCTCGTGAAAATAACTTTTTCATCTCAACAAAGACCTTACATAAAAATAACAAGGAATATAGGTTATGTAGTATTAATATTAATTTAGTATAAAAACAAGCAATCAACACTATAAACGAAGGAAGTCCCCTATTTCCTTTTTTTTAATGCATACAAATTCATCAAATTTCATTCATGTGTTTGACACATCGATCAATTTCGCGGGATCCACAGAACACTTATAGAATGGGCCTCCAACTTTGTATGCCATACCCTGAGTTGGATTAGAACGATCTATTTTTCCAGACAAACTTGCTCTTTATACACCATAAACGTCTCTGCTAATTTGGTCTAACGACACTACCATCTTTTTTTTGCGATATTTTTTATTGCGCTTTTAACATCAGTGGGTCTGATCACGGAGGTCAGGTCAGGAGGTTGGCACGTCCCGACTTTCGCCGCCTCGGCCGGAAGTCTATCGGGTTCACCCTAATTTAATTTGAATGTAATAAAAAAAACGTATATCTCTCATTAAAATCAATTATTTTTACTTGACTTGTTTGTTAATTATTGTTTAGTTTGTTAATTATAATCATTTGAAATTATATTCAAATTTATAACGTTTTAATTTTTTAAAATTTTCATTAACTGATGTTCTATCATAAAATAATGTAAAAAAGTCAGAGTTTATCCTTATCTGTCAGCCATCTACTCTTCCCGACGTTGGTACCACTTCTTTGGATCCAATCCTTGCCATTTCGACTTGTGCATTATTTGTATTATCGTAGTTTCTTTTTTTGATGACTGCAGGACATCAATCTATAAATCCCATGAGTAAATCTCACAAATAACATAATTTTCATTATCGTTTTAAATTTCTGGAAATAATCATAATGAAACGGAAACACTAATATATAATAATATTGTAATACATTACACATCGTAAATATACACCTATGTGTGAAAAAAAAAAGAAATACTAGTTTACTTCTATATTGACTCGTTTATTTCAAAAGTATTAATTAAAAATTCTGCCACTGTTTACATATTTAAGATTCATACGTTAATTTAGGTATCATTGTGTTTTTTTTTAATGTTAAGTGATAAATGATCCTGGTGACAAACGACCTCATTTGGGCTCCCCCTATTTCGGTTCAAGAGAGCGAAAAAGCGAGGGACCGAGCACGGGCACGGTGGAGAAATAATTTATTACACGTAAAATGAGGTTGAAACTGGATCTGAGCAAGCCCTTATGTATTTGGGGAGTAAGATTAGGGGTGGTACTTAGGGAGCATGTGCAAGGAGGAGGAAGGCACTGGTTGGCTGATTGTTGTTATAGAAACCCCCATCTCGTCGTATCCATGCCTACCTTCCAGGGGCGTCCTGTGTCAATAAGGCCACCTCCGACCTGTCTTTTACAAACACACAAAGCCCGTACTTACTATAGCAAGATATGAAACACGAAGTCAATTTCAGCTCTTCCACGTGTCAAACAATATCTAGTGTATTGATTTGAACGAGATGAATCGCTTTAAAATCTTTTCTTTCCAACATGAAAACATTACTTTAAAATTTGAACGGGGCAGTTATATTTCTATAAAATAATATGTATTAAATCAGAGAATTTATTCTGCCAATCTTGCTCCGTGATGCTAAAAATGTAATAAAAAATATGATTAACAAGAAATGACAGTGTTGGTGGCCCGGGTCGATAGAGAATGTCCTCTTTATCACGGTTGATGAGATCAAAAGGATTAAAAATAGACCAAACGAGGTCGACACACGGACACTTTCTTTTAGCCAAATTCCTCGTCGATGTGTGTCCCACTTAATTGAGGGGGTTGAGAATTGTGGCAGCTAGTATTGCTCTATTATTTGTTTTGGGAAAAAAAACAGGGCGGTTTTATTGTATTCAAGACTGACTATCTCGTTTAATGTTTCCTTTTGTGTATATTGAGATTGAATGTATTTATTAGCGTTTAAGAAGGCCGAAGGCGGAATATTAAGTCCTTCAATTATATTAGTTGTATGTGTAAAGGGTGATGGGGGAATATGGAGTTATCAGCGTACTTGAGTGAATGATAGTATGGGGGCTGAAATGATCTAGATGTTGAAGAGATCGAAGTCTGACACCAGACTATCAAAACCTATAGTCTTTAGGCGATTCTCACGGTTTGCCACGAATGGTCATAACCCAAATTTTGTATGTATGTATACATGCATGTTCAGAATTGCGATTGTATTTAATTAATTTATTAGTAGTTAATAATCTGATCAGATCTGTGCGATGATGTACTTGTAGTGCGGCCGTTTCTGATCCTTATGGTTCTCCCATCGTTTGCTCTTTGCCCATCTTCAGTGGTAAGTTTGCTAAACATGTTGGGACGATCTGTGTAGCCCTGACAAACCTCTGGTAGTATGTACCTAAGATAATGGTTGTCTCCGAAGGAGAATAATAAATAATAAAATAAAAAATATTATATACCTAAGACGATATCAATTTGTGTTTTACTTAAACGTTTATTTAAAACTTTTTTCTGGGAAGGTTAGACTAGGTTTTTTTATCGATTATTTCGGAGTACGTTATATCTATATTTCTACAAATAAACAATATTCTTGGGTTATAATAATAATCATTGTTTTCGTGTAATTGTTTTGTAACAATCGTTAACTATAATTTGATTTACCTGTCCTTACTCTCTAACTCTACTGTCCTTAGGTCTCCCTTCCCTCGCTGGGTTGGTCAGATGCGTTTCGGCATTTCACCACCTTCCAAGTCTGTCCTCAGGAGGAAATTTCACGAAACGTAAACTGTTTTTACATACATCACTTGTGCCATTTTTTAATTTAATTTAAAAAAATGTTTTACTATTCCTTGATTCATATTCCTCCTTAGAAAGAAATAACTCCTTAATTATTTTTTACAGTCTATTGGACCAGACGTTCAAACGAATGGTCGAGAAAATATGTATAGGTATTCAATTATTCCGAATCGCTTTGCTGAAATCCATGTGAATAATTCAGTCCTTATAATTTTCCGGCACTCGTGTGAAACCCTTCTTTTTATTATTTTCGTTCTCTCTCACACATTCTCAATAGCAAGGCTATTCCGGAGATTTTAAGATGAAGAGATATTTTCACTTTCGAGCACGCGATGCCGTTGTCAAAAAAGTTTAGGAACACACACGGTCGAATTCCTTATGCCCCTAAGACGGCACCGCACCGGATGAAAAACATGGGTGACAGATAACGTCAGAGCAAGAATCTGGTCCCAACGAGTCGGTCGATCCGACACCTAATCTACGCGAGCATAAGTTCCCCTGTCCCAGATCCTGATTAACAATCAGTTTCCTCCTAAATTTACTCGCACCTACTTTATATTAGTCGTTCACGCCTTATTTTACCATTAGTTATGTCGTGTACATTATGGTTAACGGTGCTTAGTCTTAACACGACCAGTGCGTCTAGTTGTTTTACAATTGTAAATCGTTCTAACTGCCTAAAAATCGTATGTAGCCACATGTGGATTAAAAAGAAACAAAAACAAATCTTTTTATACCTTCTTTTAATTGCATCAAGGTTTGTTAAATAAGGGATAATTTTTCTATCCTAGATTTTTGGGTATGCAGACGAGTCTTCTCGCCCATAATTGTGGGCCACTGTAATTCTTTTCGAGCCCTTCCTAGTTTGCAAGCAAACAAAACTCTGACATGCCAAAACAATGAGAACAGGTAGGTCAAAATGATAGAAAGGATAAATCTGTAGGGTTATCGCCCAGAGACCCATAGGAAGTATAATTTAAAAAAATGCAACAAAATTAAATTACAACTACAAAACAGCTTTAATCGTTTTTATAAACATTTTGATTTTGTTGTCAAAGAAACAGTTATAAAACATTCAAAACACATGACAGAATTAACAGAATTAAATGAATAAATTCTTTTTTCTTTCTCGTGTCTTATCTATATATGTAATTCTTTTTTTATGCTGACGTCAATCTATAATAATTTCAATTACATTTTGGGTGATAATTTAACCGACTCTCTTGCTTCCTTATCTTTTTGCCAGCGATGTAATTTTATTCAACTAAATTTGAACTTGAAAGTTCAACGAGCAATTAGTTTATTGCAATTCGGTCATCAACAGTAATTTTAGTCTGCCTATCCTCGCTGTTGGCCTGTAAGACGTGTTTTGGTATTTCTCTATTTTACATAAACCGGTAATACCAAAAATAATTGGTAACGAACAAATTATAACTCCTTTTAAAAGACTAAAAACAGACCTGGCTTGATGTTACACGATACAAATTTATAAGTTGTGTATTGAAATTTCATGTTTCTTCATCACAGAAGGAAATCTCACGAATTAATTTATTTCTACTTATATTTCCACTCCTTTTCCTTCACTCCTGTAGTAGTCAATAAGCTATGTAAATCAGTGTGTCTGAAAACTTTATGATTAATAATATTTTGTTCTCCATATTTGTTTTTAAGTTCACGTTTTTAAAATACTGATTTATGCTTGTACTAAAAATAATCAAATTACTTGCAGAGGGAAATGAAGGTTTATTTGCGTTCTGCTTTGGATTGTGCTGTCAGGTTAGAAAAACAAAATCTAGTCACATACTTACCACTGAGTATGGCAAAATGCCGAAACGTATGTGGCAGACCAAAAACAGCAAAGATAGGCAGGTCATGATGATCGGAAACGTCTAAACTGTTGGTTCTCACAATTTCAACTGATGTATCTCGTCGAGAATTAGCCCGTTTGACAGGGACGTTTTACGACCAACAATTTTATTGTTGCTTGTTTTATTATATATCACCCCTCCCGTATTGATCGAAAAGTGAAATATGGTTGCCCTCTGAATCGCAGAACACGAACACGATGTTCTTCGAATTCCATCTGTCGATAAATCATACGTGAGAAAAAGTAGACTTTTTATATTATGGATGGGTAATAACATCAAGGTATTTAAATAATATAAACAGCCATAAACCACAACTATATATTGTTTAAGGTCTAATTCGTGTGTTAATTAACTAAGTAAGTTTATTTTTGTTTTCCTTACAAAATTAGAAATCTTCTTTTAAAACTTTAGAAACTGTTTGTCGTAATAAGATGATAAGAATATCAGCTTCATATTTAAAAACAGGAATTAGCACAATTAAAATAGTAAAACCGTAATTTATTTAGTACCATTATTAAAATTTACCGAGGTAAGGTAATTTTTTTGGTGTTCTGTAAAATGGTTTCAGATCATTCCGCTAAGCTGGGCTGGAAGATACAGATTTTTTAAAACTGATTGCAAAGACATCGTCGAATGAATAATACGAACGAATAGGGATAAATAAACAGATGACAAATCTCGTTGATAATTTTTTAAATATATTTTTTATTGATACTTTTAAATTCAATTATTTATCGTGTATTGGGAAAATTGTCCTAAAAATTAAATATTATGTATTTAAGAATGACCTTTGAGTACAGAGGGAAAACTTTTATTAATGTTCTCGTTATTTAAATGTTAAATACAAAAAGAGAGATAGGTTTTATTTTCATACGAGGATAGTAAAACTTCAGTGGTGGTAAATTACTAGACACAAGTGTTTTTTTTTTCAACGGGCGTTTCAATTTTTTAAATCAATATAGGAATACTTTGTGAAAATCACAAGTAATTAAAAACTCCATAAAAGTAATTGAAAAAGTACCTAGGGTTGATTGAAAGTAATTCCAAAAAACAACATTTTCATAGTGTGTATTTCTATAAAACAATCTACATATTGTAAAAAGCAAATATTGCCTTTAGAAAATAGTCATACATCTTTTTAGTTAATGTTTAAAATCAGTAATCGCGATAGTATTCTTGGGGGATCTACAATATTTTATAAATATAATTAGTGTAGGAAAAAGAAAACAGTTGGACTATTAAAATCAATACATCAATAGGGCAAGCATGTCCGTAGATGAACATAATATGGTAACTTTTGTATTTACTTTTAAATTTCTATTTACAAATGATTGGTTATGTACATTTTTGAAAATTTCAATTAGATTTTTTTTATAATGCTATCAACAATATTATATACAATATAAGAAATGTTTTAAATACAGCCTTTGATCAAGGTTTGAGCTTAAAAGGCAAATAAAATATTATCAATTAAATCAGGAAATTAGTAAGCAGGTAAATTGCACTTTGAACACAAACAATATCACTACACGATGTCAATTGACAAAAGAAGTGTGTAAAAATTCATCGTTTACAAGAAGAATATTGCTTGGATTCATTTTTCTTAATGGCCTCCTTAACTTATAGTACGCCTAAAATCACAATGCGCACGTAAAAATAATCATAATAAAATTAAGCTGATATCTCTTAATTGGATTAGACATTTATCCGAATAAGGTCGAGAAAAAAGAGGATGAAAGTGACGTTAAACTTTATGGGTCTGATTGAGTCCGAGGATCTCGGGATGCCTACACCTGGAATCTTTACGAGCAGCGATAAATTCTTCGACATTGGCTGATTCCAAGATGTTATCATTGACGGACGTTTTCGTACAGAGAATTTGACAACTGCACGAAGTCATCTGTTGAAATAATTTGGCAAATTGTGGGAAAACAAAATTTATGAACTTGAGAGAGAAAAATGACCTTTCAACGTACCTATCTTATTTGATGTAGAATGCATACTGTTAAATTGATTCTAAAAAAAACTGAATGTGACATTTAATCAAACTATCGCGTTGAACCTATTAAAAATAAATTTGATTAAAATTAAATAAACATTTGATGGTAACAAACTAGCAAAATTATTTTGCGCATTTGTTTTTTATCCGGTGTATAATGTTTTTGTACTCTAAAAATAATATTTACGTTCTATTCTAAATTAAAAATCTGTTCATTATATAAAAATTTCATAGTAAGTTTACTTTTATATAATGCATTATTTATTATTACATTATTACAACTCGACGTGAATTTAAAGTTTTTTAACGTGCTTGTAACGTAAATAGTGCATTTAATAGTCTGACCAATGACAAAAATAAATGTGTCGATCTGCTAGTAACATGAGAGACTAGATACGGGCTGAGAAAAGTTAGTGTTGAGCAGAATTAGCTCACCATCCGATCTCACCCGTTTCATCCCTCCATTACATTTCAAAGACTACCGGTACTTATTTCTTAATTGTCATCTCGATTTCGATAGAACTTGATGTTTTTATCGTCTTTCATCTTCTTTTTCATCTTCCATTCACAGATTTTATCTTTGTACTTTTATCTTTGAAATCCATTCGGTTCATTCGAAATATCAGCTTAAAAATCAAATCGTAATTAAATTCATACATTTAACTGGTGGAACATTTTGAGACTCTATAACATCAATAACATTGAAAAAATTAATACTTAAACATCTAATCTTATGCACGCGAGAAGTGCACTAATTTGGCCCTAGCTCAGACGAATGTCTCTTTGGTTGTTGAAGTTAGGAATCTAAGCGAAGGATCTCTCGGCCGAATACATTTTCACTAGCAGACTCGCCGTGTGTGAGACCGAGCGGAAGTTTTTCAGACTTAAAATGAAAGGTATTACCACAGCCTATTTCGCTTTTTGAGCTCGTTTAAAAAGCCTTGACTAGTGAGCTTGATGTAACAACTGCTCGTAGTTCTGGTACGCCTGGTGGTATGGCATCATGCCGACATCACTCTTGAGGCCGTCCGTCCTCTTGAGACTCTGGTAGGAAAATTGCTTCAAATCCGGCATGTCGAGGCTGGACGACGAGCTCAAGAGACTGCTTACATCACTCGACATCAGCATGTCGCTGTAACATATAATACAAGGTTTATTAATCCAGATGTTTAATTTAATTTAACATTTTGAACGCTGATTTAATAATAAATACAGAGTAGTATGGTTGAGATGTACACTTAATATCACAATTGATTTTTCATGTATGTATAATGTATATAACGATAAAAATACATATAGTTTGCAATAAAAACAAAATATGTCCAGTGTCCTGTTTTTCGTCTTTGAGTGTATAATCCCGGTTGTCTATGTATGGATTTTATTAACAGCACATAATATATATTTAATTTATTTTAATCTCATGTTGCTAACGGTGTTGATACGTGTTTTGAATACTCTTGCAAAATATCTTTGAAATCTGATAAACCTCATAACAACCTCATAACACAGTTTTGTTTTTTCTTATAGATAAACTTTAGAATTGAATTAGCTTAGATTTTTCCCATTAGGGAATTAATAACTTATCTAAGCTATAATTCATTAAGATTTATTTTTTAAACTGGGGATTCTTTGAATAATATTTGTTTAAAAAAGGAAAGGAAAATCATTTTAATCAATTTTTATCGTGTTTTAGTAAAAAAAGTCCAAGCTTAGTCTCAAATTTAAATTCATGTCGAGAAATTTTAGACACTTCACATTCTCCAGATTTTTGTCACAAAATTAAACGAACGTACTTATTGCGGAACTGTTGAAAAGGTAATTTATTATAGAAACCAAGTGCAGTTTAAAATCAATAAGCCAATAAACGGCTTGATAATTTCCCAACAATTTTAATTTAGAAACATACTATTTGAACAGTCGAGTCGTTTCCCAGTCAATTAATTCAAGCTATTTCGTTGTAAATACATAATCCATTAATTAAAACAAGGATTGCTGTTTAGCTTTAATTATGGTCTATGCCATACGAAATTGGAAGTTTTTAATTACTTGCCCATTTCGCCTATTAATCATTTATGAAAAAGTGGTAATTATAAAGGCTAACCTGCTATCACTTCTTAATTGATATCGCATAATAATTAAATTATTTGTAACTACTTTTGTCACTTGAATTACTATCTGAAAACGCTTTGGGACTGAAACGTTAATTTTCATTTGGATTTTTAAGTTGATTTCGATTTTTTAATTAAACTAATTTTTCTATTTCTATTTCTGAAAAGGATCTCGTAATTTATACATACAACGTTAAGCTTTCAAAAAGATAAAAAGGAAAACATTACAGGGAAAATCTTTGATTAATAAGCTTCCGAAGAAACTATAGATTATAACAGTCGTTTTAGGGTGGTTACTGATGTAAGGGTGTAACCTAACCCACCCTTATTTGGAAAGCAATTAAGTGGGTAATTCTATTTGATTCTCCCTGTATAATTTCTCTTTCCCTCTTCCTACATACACGATAACAAAGCTCTCCCCGTTTATCCTTCGACCTAAACTAAATGATCGTGATTGAGGGCTAGGTGATTTTGACCTTTACCATGTCAAAAATTGTTCACAACTTTAATTTCATCAGTTTCAGTTTCATATATTGCTTTATATTTATATCTGTTCAAGGCTATTAACTGTCTACAAGTCTTCGTGTAATTTTATAACGAGTCCCATTAGAGAATCGGGAAAAATCGATCCTATTAGAAAATTTTGAAGGGCCTACTGCTCTGAAAGAGAAGGCAGCTGTAAATTCACCCAGGTACTCTATATGTGTACATATGGCCGGTCTTAGGGACAAGAAAACAACAAACCAAGGAGCCGACAGATGGATTGTCGATTGCCTACTATGTTTCGGTAAACGTAGCCGACAAAGCGAAGATGCTTCATTTAAAACAAATAATGATAAATCAATAACAACTCGGAAATATTTGGCCATTTTGTATTCAGGTTACCACGTAAATTTCAAAATTCTTTCGAAAACACCCCTGCTACTTACATATGTGCTACCAATTTTTGTGTAACTTTATTACTAATTAATGAATCTATGAACGTTGGTGTATACAAGAAAAAATAAAAATACTTAGAAATAACCTGACTTTTGTTCTTTCTGTTTGATTTTCAATGTATCATCAAAAGGATTAACTATTTGGTTTTTCGTTAAACCTCCACGTATTTTATAGTAGTTTGCCCCTGGCGTTTAATGATTACGTGATGTTTATTACAGTGTGATTTCGCGAATCGGTCCTTCAATAATGACCAATTATGAAGTAACAAGTACTATGATTGTACATTCAATATTTAAGAATTCATGGATCAAAATATCAAATGCTTCAATTTGTTATAATAATCTTTTTTAATGGTTAATCCTTGGATTAGGGAGTGTTATCTTCAACCGCAGTAGTAAATGGTTTCCTAGTTAGGGGCTTGTGCAAAGGGTATAAATAAAATGGGAGGGCCAAGGGGCCACAGCTAATGTTGACCGACCCTACTAAAATAACAACCGAGAAATAGGGTTGACTCCGGAGGTGGCCTCCTCAAAACCACCGGTTGTTTACTTAGTTCCGCCAAACTTTAAGCTAGTGTTGTTCTCTCTTTTAACTACCAGTCATTCAATTTCAAAAATTAAAAATCCATTAAGATTAAGAAAGATTGTTTTTCAATCTCACTTTAAAAAAATGTTTCAGCCATAATGAAAAAAAAACTGATTGAAAAATCAGCAACAACCTATCTTCCGTTACTTCAGTTTTGACTTTGGGTTATTTAATTTTTGATTAGTACATGTATTATAACACAGAGTAGAATCAATGGTAGGGCATGTTAGGTCTCAGGAAATCAAGACATCGTGAAATTAAATAATAAAATATACATAAATTTGAAATGAAGTATATAAGTACACTTTTTTTCCATCGATTTCGATAGAATTCAGTTTCGTCAGTAATATGAAAATGTGACAAAGGAATTTTGACTTTTGTATACTAGATTTTTTCAACTTTTTGACTATTCGTATTAATTATGTTTTAAGTGCATATGATAACAGAGTAGAGTAAATGTTAACTAGATCTAGTTCTGTCGCAGAGTCCAAGACGTTTGTACGAAAATCACCAGACACTCCTGGATTTAAATATTATAGTCACTCATTATGATATATATATATATATATATATATATATATATCATCTTAATTGGAGAAAATAACAAAATTACCCTTTTCTGGGTACCAGGTCACACAGAACAGAGAGGCAACGAAGAGGTCGATAAATTGGCCAAGGAAAGTTCAATGAGGATATGGGATACCTATTGGCCCTGAACCGTTTTAGACCGGCTTACCAAACTGCCAAAAACGCGGATCCAATATACAATGGATTAATACTAAGTCCTCAGCTCAATGGGAATGTAGCCTAGGACAAATGCATGCGCAAAACTTATCAAAGGACCAGAAACTAACAGAAGGACTACTAAAATCTAGGACTAGAATAATAGTTGATCTGCTAACTGGACACTGCAAACTCCGGAGGCATATTTATAGACTCGGAGTGGTAGAATCAAGCCTGTGAAGACATTGCCAAGAAGAAGAAGTAACAGCGGATCTCGCCTTCTGTTGGTGCGAAGTCCTATGTAGATTCCTAATTCTGGGAGAGGAAAAGCCAGGGCTTGAAGGATACATACGGGAGCTATTGAAAAAGCTGTGGGGTCTGGTAAAAAGAAGGAGCTCTAGATTTAAAAAAAAAATGGAGCTGCACAATAGACCATTACTGGCCGCGGTCCACTGGCCGTAAAGAGGCCGGCTCCTTTATAATCTAATCTAATCTAAGATATTATCTTGGTATAAATTACATGGATATATGTTTAATAAATATTTAATATTAATTAAAACTATTTTAAAACAAATAGTAAATACCCTTAGTTTTAATAAATTGACTTTGATATTAGGCAGTTTTGTGGAAGAAATGTTGCCTTTTATCTACGAGGTATGTTGTTAGAAAGCTCTGATGTTGTTAGATTATTTGGCGAAACGACTGCCGTGGCAGTACGGTAGTTGGTTTGCAGACCACCCAACTAAAGTTCAAGCTGTGTCCAGTTTCCCGGTATTATCGAATCGATTTAGTGTCCATTACCTAGTATTGCATTGTCATTCAGTTTAGTTATTTCTGTATTTCTGATGCTAGAGAGAGAGACAGGAATGTAGGTAGGTATTTGAGCATTATTTTATCTTTTCAGGAGGATCTCCTCAATATTAGGCACGTTCCTAGTTGTGTCCATGAGTCGTTAATGACAGATGGCCTTCTTAACTTTTCAACTGTTGACTTTTCTTTTCTCAAGAGGGTTGCATAATCAGCATAATTCCTTATTTAAAAAAATATTCCCTGGGAATTTGTAAATTCACCCGTTTTAGACAATCTCACCTCGTAACAATATGGCATCAAGGGAGCGTTTTCTAGGAAAAGGCTTAACGAATTGTGAATACGCGTTTGATGTGCGTCCATAAACGAGCTGATGACAGCGTTTGTAGGTGAGCGACTACAACTAGAAAAGGTCAACGGCAAGACGATTTCCCGTCGTTGTCTAACAATAGTTGTTTCGATTGGAAGAGGGTGGTACAGAGTTGAATTCTCATTGCGGAGGAGGTGGACGAACTTATGGAACCTGGGTAAACAAGGTCTCATGTGCACAACGACGTCAGCGGTTCTCGCCGCCCTTTCCCACGTCTCAGCTTAACGACGCGCCATCCCTGTCTTTGTCCTTCCAGGGGTCAAAGGGCTTTGATCGTTTGTCTAACAGTAAAATGTTATTTTAATAAAAAGTAGAAATGTAAAAAACAAAATCTTTTTTTCTTCTTGTAATCCGTCAGCCGATATAACTAATGAGGACTGATCATATCAAATCAGTATCATTTATGAGCCAATTCATATATTTATATTATCAATAACTATGGGCTAATGAATTTTATAATAGCATCGGAATTGCGAATTGTGTAAATTTGGAAGCTTTCGTGCGATAAAACACGGCTCCTAACTAAATAAGAACAAACATTTCTTCATAATTTTTGTAACATAATACATCACGGTGATAAATTGCTTAAATACGATTCAATTAACCTTTTATATATAATATGTTAATATTATCACATATATGTTATATAGCAGTCTACAACACAACGCTTTACTTTGTAAACGCACGTAAAAACTCTGTAAAAAGTTAAAGAAGGGTTTTTTTTATCTTTTTTCTACTTTTTTGTCTATTTTAAAATACGTACATACAATATCAAGGAACCGTTTATTAAAGTCAAAGAATGCACATATCGAATTGTAGTGATAGATAAGAAAATACATAAAAAGAAAGTATTTAATGCCTAATAGTTTAGTTAAGAAAACTGTAAATTATGTTTACACCGTTTTTATATAACCTTACTAGTTATCAGCCCGCTGAATGCTATATATCTTTTTTGTCTTATTATCTTATAGTATGTTATACAGTTATAACAATCGTTTGCTTCCTCCCACCCTCTGTCTCAATCTTTCTCCCTCTTTCGCTCTCACTCTCTCTCTCTCCCTCCGTTATACGTTATGTTGCTATCTCCACTCCTTCCTACATGCTCCATTTCTATCTTTTTTTCTCATCTCTTTCTTTTAGTAATCTACACGCTCGTTATTCCTCTCGTCTTCCATTCTTTCTCTTATCAAGTCGTTGTTGTCGTTTGTATCCACAATAACAATAACTCATTACACCTTTGCTATAATCTTAATGACGCCGAGAATTAATTTTCACAGATGTATTTAAAGATTTAAATAGGAAATAAAATCGTCTTATCACACAATCGACACGTAATTTTGCAGACTTGTCTGATTTGCATCATACTTATATTCATAAATATTCTTCTTAGAATACAGCCTCTTTTCTTTGGTGTGGAATCTTTTCACAATGTTAAACAATGGAGGTTTTTAAATTTATTCGATAAACAGCATGTAGATAAAAAATATTTATGGACACTTATATCTTACATAACTTATAACTCTGGTTTTATGTTTTTTCAAATTGGCACAATCTTTTCATCGTTTGTGAGAAAAATTTGTCTCACTTGATTTTTCCCTTTGACTTTATTAATGCATTTGGCGACGTGGAAAACCACAATAGATCAATCGATTTGACTGGATTTTCGCACGAAAATAATACAATGCAACATCCGGAAAGAAAGCATATGGCTGAGAAATTGTCCATAAGTTCATGTAGATGTATTTTTACGATGGCCATTAGGAACGACAATCAGATCTTGGTTATCATTACGGCCGGTTTTACAATCTGGCAAAGAATATTTTATTACCTGTTTAAAATTCGCTGCTCATCCTTTTCCCACTAGGGCTCGTTACTTCCTCCCCCTCCGTATGTTTTGAAAACAACGTTGTATTTTTTTCTTAACATAAGGGGTCATCATTTGAATGCAAATTGTCAAAATATTGTGCCATTGTTATATTCATAAATATTGATTAAGTCGTATGGTTATTATTGTATTTACTCTTGCTAGACTTTGAAGATAGTAAAATGTGATGAAATCGTTTTATTAGTATGGTACCACGTACTTCATCATTATTGAAATTTCCACATTGAACTTTTTTCAGTATATATATTTCTACACTATTTATTGAAAAACAAGGCTTCCAATAATTCGGTAGTTACCGATCATTTTTGAAGATGTGCTGAAACGCGTTTGACAGACCAACCCATCGAGGATAGGACGAGTTTATGAAGGTGATGATTACTAACGACCAAATTACAGGTTCATCACCCCGCAGACAAATGTAAATGTATAATTAATAAATACATAATGACTTTTCATATAATATCTAGCGGGTTTCTGGCATGCCCGCTTATCCGATAATGAGAAATAATAGCGACGTCATAATTAATTTTTTTAAATTTGATCGTTACCGATGGTTTCGGTCTTCCAATGACCTTTTAGTCGCGAGAGAGAGAGAGAGAGAGAGAGAGAGAGAGAGAGAGAGAGAGAGAGAGAGAGAGAGAGAGAGAGAGNGAGTGAGTGAGTGAGTGAGTGAGTGAGTGAGTGAGTGAGTGAGAGAGAGAGAGAGAAAGGGAGAGAGTGAGAAAAAGAAAGAAAAAAAAGAGAGAGAGAGAGTGAGAGAGAGAAGGCAGAGAGGGATCACACTTCATCTTAGATATTTAAATTTTTAAATATAAAATGCCCCAATTTATTTATATATTCATATATATTTTATAACTTTGAAAAAAAAATCGTAATCAGACTCCATCTGTATTTGTACTTGTACACCCAATTTACGCAAATAATATAAAACATGTTAATCTCATGAAAAATCGTTATCAAACTCCATCGTATGTTTCTGAAATGCACACAATTTGTACTATACACGGTGGTCAGCTCGTCGTGTTAAATTTTTTTTTTTCGTTGATCACATAGCTTAAATAGAGTAGAATACCGTAAAGCTCTTTGTGTTATCTCAATTTGATCAAAAGTAACATTTTTTTATTATATAAAACCTGAATTTTCTCCACTCTAAGGTAATTTTTCGCAAAATTTTGACCCAATTTTTAGTGTTAGCAAGAATTTCCTTTTAGATTAGTTCACTTTTGTTTTAAAAATTGCCAGTCTACTTATACACATTTTATCCAGGATTCGACCCGGACCACATTTTTCTAACTTCCAATTACCTAAATAATCGAGGAAAAAATCAAAATAATGGAATAATAATAGAACGTTAGAAAGCTCATAAAATGTTGACTTTTTAGGTGGTTTGACATTTTTAAAATTGTAACGTAAGGGAGCTACGGTTTAAAGAAGTCGATCCAAAGTACCATTTTGAAAATTTCATAATGTATGTGTCGTTATTTTGTAAGTGGACTGGCAATTTTAAAACAAAAGTGAACTAATCTAAAGGAAATTTGATGCTAAATGTAAAAATGGGGTTCAAAGTTGGGAAAAGCTGCGTTAGAGAAGAAAAGATTCGGGTTTTGTAGGTTAAGAAACGTGTTTTTCATAAATAAACACTACAAAACGTAACTTTTGAAAGGATTTAAATATAGCCATGAGGTATTCTACTCCATTTTGGATGTAAGGTCAACGAAAAATTTTTTAACAGACGAGCACCCTGTATAATTAAATTTTTATAAACAATCAAAAAATTGTTATGTTATTACCTTTTAGATTTGTTTTGTTGAAAATGAATTTCGAAATTTAATAAAAATGTGATGACAAATAACTGACAAACGGTTCTGCCGCTGGTTTCCTGCCCAAGCCGGCTTTAAGGGGGAGCGGACGAGGGTGGCTGCTCGTTGAGGGTATACGCTAAATATTAAATCCTGTAAAAGGTTTTGGTTTGATGAGTGAGCGTAGGGGTTGGCGTTTCCTAACTAGGTTTGTTTCGCCTGGTTACGCCCACATGTTGCACATACACAGATCGGCCCGGGTCTATTTGTCAGTCCTGCAAACACGGCCTACCGCCTGTCAACTCTACCGGCACTAATCACTGGCACACTTTTTTTTGTGAATAAAACCCCCGACTAGTCCCTTCGGATGTGTGACCCTTGAAGACCGACTGTCGAAAAACTAATAAGTTGTTCTGGGTTAATTACCCGAGCTGAGGTTCAGACAGAGCCGGTGGAAAGGGGCGCGCTTCCCAGCAACCGCTTCAACAGAAATAACAAATTTTGGAATCGAATTTCAATGTCCTTCAAGTTTGTTTTGGTTTTGACTTTCTGGTTGTCACTTGTCAATATGGTTGGTCCAGCAAATTGCTTCTCTTATTTGGTTAAATTTCATTTGGTTAATATTAAATTTTTAATTTTTCAAGTTTAACATTTAACGCTAGGTATTGAGTATAACTAGAATTTGTATGCCTACTGTTTCTTGTCTCTAATCAGATCTGTAAAATAGCATAAAAACTCATAAAAGCCCTCGAACGACCCCAAAGACTGGCTTAAAAAATAAATTATCGTTAAGATTCTTTATATTTTAATATGGAAATTTTATCAAGATACGAAATAAAGTTTCAGGTGATAAAATGAATGTGGAATAAACATAAGTAAATGTTGGAATCATCCACCACTATAATAGAAAGAAAATTCTACTGGATTTTTATGAATTTTTTATGAAAAGATTCTGCATAAATATTTATCAAAGATTCTGGTTGGCCTTTTTACGTCTTACGCAACAATCTAATAAGGGTATTTTAGGATAAATATTTTTCTTTCTTTTTGAACACTACTTTCAAGAACTTTTCCTTATAAAGCTTTTAATTCCTGCCGAGTTAAAATAAAAACGTCTAATTCTAAAAAAAAAGAAAAGATAAATGGTGGTTCGCTATTTCTTTGAGCCCCATTATTTTTCCTTCTGCTATGGTTTTGTGCGTTAACATTTTCGCTAATGCAGAATATATTTTGTTACGTTTTGATTTATTTATTGTTTTAATTATTTTTGTTTGGACACAGAGAAGACACTCGTTTAATATTGGTTATTTTATTACGGTGCTTGGATTTTTTTTGAGAGTTAAAGATAATTCAGTTAATTGTTTGTAAATGGACGAAAGGTATTACAATTCCGATAAGTTATAAGTTAATCTTAAAGTTTTAAGTAAACAAACAAACAAAAACGCACAGCTGTCCGTTGGTTACTCCAGAACTATGTTGTCGAAAAATCAAGATTAAAACAGTTCGAATTAGGGGGAAAAAAGAAAGAAAAAGCTAGTTTAAATCTCCATTCAACGAGGGAGCACAGAGAGGAATTTACGAACGAAGTTAACTATGTGGTGCCATAAACGAAAAAAGAGAGAAAAGGAGAGGACGGAGAGAAGTCGAGATAGAAATCTGGGGAATTGTTTGGGGGATGGACCGAGGATTTATAAGGATCTTGGATCGGTTCTAACACTGCGAGTGTGAACTCAACATTTACATGTTGAAAAAAGTTAGGATACCGTTAGTCTATGGTTCCTCAGGAGCTTTATACAAGTCCGAAAACTCTAATTTTATTCCACTTTTTTTTGTCTTCTGTCTTCGTTTTATCCAGTGATCTACATATACGAACTCGACATGTGGTTGATATACACAATCAAGTTTCCTTTTATTTAAATTGGTAAATTGGTCGCGATGTTAAGTTTAGTTTTGTATGAACAATAAATTACTTTCGAACAAAAAGACGTAACACTGATTTGTCTATTAGCTCTTTTTCCCTCAAGAATTACAAAACAAATTCATCAGTGTATCAATTACGTACTTTATCGGCCCGATGGTTACAAAAACAAAAAATAAAATACGATAAATGAATTTATAATTGTTTTCAAAATGTGAAATACGGACCATTTTATTTGGCTGAAAGATGTGCGATTCCATTGTCTTCGACTGGAAGTTGTGAACTCGTGTTTTTATCTTTCTTGGTAAATTTATTACCCTTAAGATGAGGTAGTAGTCCGAAGGAGCAAGATCCGGGACTATAGGTGTGAGGGAAGCTGGATCCCCATTCTACAACAGAAGCACAGAAAAAAGACAAAAATTTCACGAAAGCTAGATGCGTCACAAACCTATCATTGATCCAGGTTTAATTAATTTATAATGTAATTTTGAAATTGATAATAAATAAACTATTGAAAATATCAATTTTTTTTCGGTTCTTATCGCTGTTGACCTTTTGACAAAAGTGTTGCAACATCTTTGCTTTACCTTATAACTTAGCATCAATTTGGATAAAACAGTTTTCAACAGTTCAACTCTCAGGTAATAAAATAAAATTTCACTACAAATTGTAATCTCTAGAACAATCTCAGCCTCAATTGATATATCTGGTGTCTGGATTGCGTCACTATATTCTCTTTCAGTCGTAGCGATTCTTTCTGATGATGTTTTGTAAAATTAGAACTTTCCCAAATGTAGCTTTGCTCACTTTTTGTGATTCTGTGTCTAGGCTCCTGAAATTTTCGATGGTTTGCTCTTCCTAGATTGCTTCCTAACGCTATTTTTCACCTAGAATTGTAGACTGAAAAGACAAAAACCTTTAGGTTTTTTTCTTTTTCTACCCGCAAATTCGTTATAAATTACAAAATAATAAATAATTTAAGTAATAAAAGTTGTCAGATTTCTTCTATTGACCACCATTTTCCCCAACTAATTAATGCCGCTTTTGTTTGATATTTGATAATTATGTCCTGCTCTTTTCGAAATAAGCTGTCTGGATGGTAATACGATAGCCTATTAGGCAATCTACAAAGAACACTAATATTTGCATTTTCAACATTACATAATAACTCTCTACTTCTATACCATGAGGGAAGTTTCGTACAACTTAGGTGTTCAAACTATACATATCTATTATGAAAGCGGAAGTTTAGTTAATAATAAACTACAACATTTTTTAATTAACTACTATTTCTATTTTACTTTATGATCTCTTCCCAAAGTACAAAAAGTACGGGAATCTCTACTGGTAACTCATTATTTGGTTTCATGTATTAATTAGTCAATATAACTAAAATTGTGCATCCACATACCGGAGCTCTTTGTTGTTCACAATATATCTTACCCTTATTAGATTTTTTTACAAAATGAGACCTTTTTATCCTATAGATACATCCATAAATCTTAGCAATTTGTGCTCTCATTTTCACTGACACAACTCGCTTAGCACTGTAGCTAAGGGAGGACATTTGTCTTTAGAAGCCAGCGTAGGTTGTCACTTTCCATGCTTAGGGATTAGGGGCGACTCCCTGGACCAACATAGCTTAAGGCAACGTCGAGGATTCAGGGAATGTGAGGAACTTGTGAGAGCTTGAACGAAAGGGTTAGGGTGAGACGAAAAGTAAGAGACTTAGAGGTTAGAGACTTAGCTTGGATAATTCTTCTGAGGACTTTTGAATGTACGATTGTTCTGCCCCCTATGTTCAAATAAGTCAAATCATAGGTTTGTATGATTTTGGTCCAAACAGACTTCTTATTTGTTCACATCTTCTCTTCATTTTTTTGACGCTTCAAACTCTAGAAAGTCTGAAGTATTTCAATTGTGTCGGTAATTTCTAGTTGGTGGCGTATAGTCTTGGGCTTGTTAACGCAAAGCGACTTGTGTTCATTTGTCCTCGTTCAGTTTCAGCTTCCATTTTTTTCCACCAATCTTCGATGAGCACGACGGTGGCTATAATAGGATTCGGGTTTCTACATAATATTGTTATCATCTGCTTAGGTTGCATATGTTGTGTTGGAATGGATTGGCAGATCAGCATTTTGAGTCAAAAATGAGAACGTATTTAAACGATCTTACATTTTTATAGAGTTTTGGTATTAAAAACATCGTTAATTTTAGTTAACACACAGCATTATGACTTTTGATATAAAAAATGTATTTAAATTTTATTTGTTTATTTGTTAATAAGTTAATAAAGTTTATTTGTTGTTGAATAAGTTCACTAATTTCGTGGTCCGCTTGACCAATTAATATATTACAATTAATTAAGGTTTTTAATTGAGATAAAAAACCTTAATTATTTGTAATAAGGTTGTATGGAATTCTCACATGTTGTGCTTTCGGAGAAAAGATAACCATTGTTTATATAATTGCGATAAATGAACCAATGCACATGGCTTTTTAACAGCATAAGCCTGTTTGTGTTTTCATTTAATTTCTGACAGGCCAAATGTTTTCGTTTCGTTCGGTACCGAGAAGCCGAAACCGAAATAATTTAGCGCTCGTGACGGCACTAGGTGTGGGACACTTGTCAAACTTGTCTATGAAAGCTTTTAATCATAGATAAGAGCCGCTAACTTCTCGGAATCATATCAGTTCACGTCTTTACTATTATCAAAACTTAGTGCTGAAACCGGGTTAGGAGTGCAAGTAGCATCTTGAAGGTTATCACGCGACTATTAAACATCTTTTGAGAGAACATCTTTTTTTTTCTTGAAAAATTTCCAACTTTAATTAGTTACAACTTTGTTTTTAATAGTTAGACACGATTTTATTTAAGCAGTTTTTAGAAATCTATCTAGTATGTTAGAAACATTTACTGAAAACGTTTAGCCACCTAATAGTGGAAAATTACAATGTGACAATTTAATAAAAATCTAGCTTTGTGATGTATTTAAGTAAATAATGAATATTTAGGTTGCTCTTATTACCCGTTAGCTGTATGGAGTTTTTAGTATTATTATTTCATGATTTATGGCTTTTATTTGCATTATTCTTTGCCATTCTCAATAGAATTTTTTAATTTACATAACCATAAAATAAGTATACTAGCCTTTGATTCCGATGCATGTCTGGTGTCCCAGGACTGTACACCATTTCATCATATCTGGAAAAAAATAAAAGCTTAAAAAAATAATATTGTTTAAATTTTATTATATTATTTATATCATAATGTTTCGTTACGTTTATAGTGTTGTCTCGTATCAGGAAATATGGATGCAAGTTGAATTGTTACCTTGTTGGAAGAGGCCCTTAAAATAATAAATGGTATAAAGATTTATAGGCTCTTTTCCACTCTTTGCTTTTGTTTTGAAACTGTTTTTTTGAATGCTTAAATTTTGCTTTATGTTGTAGTGTCGTGCTTTTTAGTAACGTAAATTTCGTAACTTTTCTGCGATTTGTAGATTAATGTATTTATTCTGAATATTTAATGTAGTTCGGTCTGCCTACTCTCGCTGTTTTGGCCAGAAAAATTCAGAATATCCACTTTAATTTTCAGAATTGTACATTTCGAATTAAATATAAAAAGGGTAACCAGTTTCAATATATAAACATTTAAAAGAAAAATGTTGGTTCTCAGTCGAATCGAAACTGAAATAACACGAGGTAAACAGGACTCAGGTTCAAAATATGAATAAACCTAAATACATTACAATTTAAGGGTGGTGCGTTTTGTCCAACATTGCATTTGTGTCAAAAACATAATGACGTAAACTTGTTTTGTATTTAATTATTTAAAATATTGCAGTCCTCCTGTGGTTTGTAAGGTGATGATGTAATTTGGTCATTAACGATTGTTTTAGACTGCCTAGATTGACGTAGTGTCTGATGGACCAACTCAGCGATGACAGGAAAATCAAAATGATAAAATGTGTGTAATGTCCAAATTTAATTATTTAAGTCATTTTATTCTTTCGTATTGCTAAAGACTTTAATTCTTGGCAACGACTGGTGCGAGTCTTCTACAAGACAAATATGGAATTGTTGCAAAAGTGTATATCTTTTAATATTATTGTTATGTTGCTCTTATGGAAAATAGAATTAATGTTACTATGCTAAAACCCTTTTGAACACTACGATTTACGTTATTGTTAGATTTTGTTGAAGGGATCGATGAATTGCACCAGTCATAGCTTAACAACTCAACTATCTTACTTTTTTCCCAATTGCTATTATTCATTTTACTCCAATCTGGATAGACTCTTCGTCAGTTTTATCTATTTAAATACCGGCAAGAGTTGAAAATCGACTTTGTCGTTTTTAAAATAAAATGAATCATCAGACAAATTAGTTAATGCCTTTCCGCCTGTTAAGACCATCCATCACTCCGTTCAAATGAGCGGTTGTAGTGACAGGCGACTGGCTGTTCTTATGTCTTTATCTTACCTGAGGACGAAACCTTGAATGGTTGGGTCAAATCCGGCCGTGTACCGCGTTAATTTTTTATACTCATCCAGATAGATGAGACGGACCGTGGATTCAATATAAATAAAGTAAGATGAGTTAATTTTTTTCTATGATTTTTTCCCATGGCAAGGGCAAAAACCCATTCCTCAATCTCTGGAGACATATTCCTGGCGAAAATGTCTAATAGTGTAAACATCAGAAAATTATCAGAAACGTCAATATAATAGGCATACTCCCGAGGCTTAATATATGTAAAAGAAGAAACAAAAAAGGAGGGCGAAAGTCAGCATTCGTTAAATACGCTGGTGTCACTATAAATCTATTATCTCGATGGTTCAGTGAAGGCAGCCTCTTTAAGGTGGCATTCATATTTTTCCTCCTTATACTTTTTATTCTTTTCTCTGTTTGTTTTAGTACCCGGTGTGAAATATATCAAACTGAAATTTCCCGCCTGCTAGGAAGTGTTATTTTGGCCCCTTTATCAAATCAATCTCATGGACCACCCGTGCAGCCGGCCCACGGGGACATAATATAACGCGTTCTTCTTTTTTTTCTTCTTTTTCTTCTTCTTGTTTTTACTGAAAACGCACCTATTGTCTCTGACTCGAACAAATAATGAGCCTTCTTTATACACAGATCACACAGCAAATTACAACTCGTATGTTTGTAAGATTTAATCTTGTCATTTGCTTTCAATTAACTTTAAACAATTGATTTAGGAAAAGTTAATATTATTAATAATTACTTTATTTTTTGCCTTATTTATAGTTAATGCATTTTTTGACATTTGTAATAATATTTTGTTATTATCCTTGTTATTATCAGGGAAATACAAGTAAAAATAATGTTTTAGCATTTAAGAGGTTGAATGAACAACAAACGAACAACAAAATATAAGAAAGCTTTACCCTTATTAAAACTCAATGATGCCAGGCTATATTAACTTAGGCTATCAATAATAGCTGTTCGTAGTCTGGTAGTAATATGTACCACACTGGCTCTTTTTTTTAAAATAAACTGTTATAAAATATTAATGACTGACGACCACTGTTTTAACCATTGCGTTAAATAACCCGAGGAAGGATTAAAATAAATCCGAAACGTTGTGGATAAAAACTGGTTGTGGTTTTTTTGAGATGACCTATTATCTCACCTTCAACAAGGAAAAATCATAAGTTAAACTGTTGAGGTCGAAATATAAGAAAACATCGCTATTAACAATTTTTATTAAATAATGTTCAAAACTAGATCTCGTTACGTATAAAAGTTTTTATTTAATTTTTGACAGACCAAAAAGATCGGTAACGACTAAATCGAAAGAGTTTTATTGTGTAGTGAGAGAAATGAGAGAAAGAGAGAGAGAGAGAGAGGGAGAGAGAGAGTGAGAGGGGGGGGTAAGAGAGAGAGAGAGAGAGAGAGAGAGAGAGAGAGAGAGAGTGAGAGAGAGTGAGTGAGAGAGAGTGAAAGAAATGAGGAAAGGTGAATGTGTATGTTTGTGTGGGTGTGATTTTATATTTGCTTTTGTACCACTTGTTTAGGCCGAACAATGGGATAGTTACATACAAGGATTTTACGTCTATCGTTTTTTTTTCGAATAAATCTTTTTGTTTGTATTCTGAAATTGAGGTTATCTAGAGGTTATCTATAGGCGTGAAGGTGGAGTGTTCAGTACCCCATAGACTCACAATTAGGTTAGTTGTATGTGTTAAGGGTGATGGAAGAATATTGAGTACTCTACCACCGTAATAGGAAATACGAAATAGTAAAAAGGAAAGAACATGGTAAACAGTGAGTAGTCGAGATTTAAAAACTGCATGCATTGTGGGCTGATATGACCTAGTTGTCAGCAGCCCCTGGAGCCTAACCTTTGGCCGCGAGACTGATAAGATCGCGGTCTGACTAAGATAAATTCTGTGTATTATTATTCCGCATACAATGTATGTGCGCATATTTGTATTTATATAAATCAAATCAATAAATAATCCAATCATATTGTAATGGAATTAACACTTGGGGCAATGTTGACGCAGATGTTAGCTACTAAAACTACAACAAAATTTATGAAGTTAAATAATTTAGGAAATTCATTGTAAGATTTTTTTTTAAACAGAATCATTATAAGGATGATTATTAAAAAATGATATGTAAGTTTCTGTGTAGGAATATAGAAGTCTTATATTATATTCTGAAAAAATATAAACAACGCTTCATTGTTGATAATTTAAAAAAAGGTTATTAAGATCTTAATGTGGACAAATTTAAGTTGTCATCAGTAGTTTCATCGTTCTGTTTTGATCATGAATTGAACGTATAGCTTAAGCAATGTACTACGACGATCAGACTGCGAAAATAGTTAACAGCTTTCAGAATAAAGTACCAACTTTACTTGTTATAAAGATAAAATGAAAAATTTGATTTTTTTTAATGGTGTGCTCTTTTTTAAAATATATAAATCATTAAGACGTTATTGAAATTCAATCTCCAATTGCATTTATTGTCCTATTTAATACGTTACAAACGGCATAGCATATGCCCGCCCCATATGTTTAAACCACTTTCGTCAACACATACAGAAATAAATAATATAACGCGTTTGGTCCACAATGAGCTGAAAATAAAGGGGGTTTGCGAACAAAAGGACGAGAGCATCAAATGGAGACAGTATTTTAAAAGGGGTTGACCCCTCAGTTAGGGCCCATGTATTTCATTTATGTCACGACGCCATATTATGGGCTGTTGTCTGTTCTAACTGATAAATTCCATGAAAAGACGCATTAGATTTTTAAAAAATGTTAAATTTTCAGTCGTGCCTCTTTAATTTCACATCTAATTCGAAGGAGGCCCATATCCGATCGGTTATCATAAATCGAATTTAACAGACTTTACGTTCGGAATGCGCTGCGGGTTAAAATTTGGTCTACTGAAGAGGCAAGAAAAGGATGGATGTAATTTCAGACGTATCGCCCAGATACTTTCACGGATGGTCGATTTATGAACATCCCGACATCATTGTCCTAAGCATTTAACCTTTTTCCCCCTCCGTCACAGGTAAAATGAATGACAGTTTACGGTTTTAGGTACGCGCATTATTTTTTCCTGTCTTAATAATTAACCAAAAATTTTCTTAAAGATGCGTTCTTAACTAGGTCATTCAACCTTGTCCAATTTATTATATATAATTGAATTTTATCGTCTAGATTAGAAAGTGATAATTAAATTGAAATATTCCCTGTAGGGGGTGTTAACAAACGCAAGAGAATTAAAACTACTAAACAGGTAGGTTTTTGAAATAATTTCAAATGAATTAAAGGTTTTTTGCTGAACTGGTTCCGTTTAGTCGTATTAGATCAGAAATTGTACAAAAGACAGACTTTAAAAATACAAATTTAAAAAAATCGGATATATCTAAATTTTAGATGTAGAATTGATCTAGCAAATTAATGGATTAACTGAATAAATAGATTTTTCAAGTAGGTAATTTACCTTTTAGACAAGGGGTCGGCAGACTTTTTTAGAAAATGGGCAAATCGTAGACCACAATAGGGTGGCCAGGTTGTAAACATTGAATTTACAGGATGGTGAAAATTTATACTAATGTAAAACATGAAATGTTTGATATTGAGACAATATTTTATCAAATTGGGCTTCCAAGTAAATAATTCCAAACATTAATTTTATCTGTGTTGGGAGTTTTATATACTTCATCTTAGAAAATGTCTTTTCACATTCATCAACTGTCAAAATTATTCGTAAATTCTGTACGTTTTCTCTTAACCTATTAATGCTATTTTCGATGTAAATAATGAAAGTTTTATTTTTATATATTGTTTCGAAAATGCAACAAAAATTGTCAACACAAAGGCTTTAGTAAATTGTCGATTCCTTTACGGGAATAGCAAAGATACACATAATTATAGTTTCACTGTTTTTAATATTGTTTAAAAATCTTTTTTGGTTATATATCACAATTGAATCTATTGAACAGCGAATATAATTTTGACCCTAGATTCCTATACGATCCAAAAATTTTCTCTCATCTGACAATACGATTTCTTCTCAGAACTTGTCTCTTTCTCTTACATGTATGTGTTTTTGAAAAAGTGTAGGAGTTTAAATTTTTGAAAAGGTAATGAAAGGTATTTTTCAATAGTTTATATCTTTCGACGACATCTGTACGGTGTCAGCAATGACAACTATTTAATGATCTCGTTCAAATTGTTTGACAATATTAAGGTGCTTAACATGGAATCTATTTATTTTTTATTTTTATAGTTTTAAATATCTGCTTTGTGTGGTCAATATTTATCGAAAATGTCCAATTCTGTTTCGGATTTCAATTCAAAACAGGTCTCCCACCGCGAAAATCACTAAGAATGTTTTCATCGGTGCATGTGACATTTATTTATATGATATAAGACCGAAATAAATCACGGGAGTGATAGAAACTTAGGGGAATTTAAAAATACTTTTGTGTCAACGATTTTCCGTTAACTTTCGTAAAATAATATAAAAATAATGTTTTAATATTTTAACATTGTTTTTTTTTGTCATAACATTGTTCCTTAATGTTACTTTTCTTTATAAAAGCTGAAGTAGTGAGGTAAAGAAGTAACTTTAGCACGAGATATTTAAAAAAAAAAAACAAAGTTTACGAATATTTTTGGAAGATAACTGTAATATACTCCCAAACTTATTGTTATTGCGTTACTGAGCGCCATCTCCATTTCATATACTTCCATATAAATACACTATTTCCCACCGGACGTCGTTAGTCCATCCGTATTTAGAACTATGTTCGGTGGAATTTAAGATTTCAGATTTTCAAATAATTATGTTCATGAAATAAATATTTTGCAAAATATTGCTTTCAGTAGTTAAAATTTTTTTAAATAAATGTTAATGATTTAAAAAAAATTGATTTAAAGCTCTTTACAGTTGTAAACTAATATTACTTATTATTTTATTATGTATTTGCATTTCTTACCTTCTGTGCTGAGGTGTCCTATCCCTTTGTCTTCTGTTTTTGAACCAATTGCTAACTTGCGTTAGAGTAAGTCCTGTTCTTTTTGCTAGGGCCCTCTTCTCGTCTGGCGTCGGATATCTATTCCTCTCGTAGCATTCTTTAAGAGCGGTTCTCGATTTTTCCTTGAAGCAGTATACCGTCTCTTCCCCGTCCCAGATCGTCTTTGGCAACGGGTATTTTTTCCTCAGCCTGTATTTGTCCACCGCCCCCAACGGCCGGCCACGAATCTTTTCCGCTTCCCTGTAGTGCGCTCGGTACCACATCTGCTGAAGCTCCGTGTGATACCTGCAACAGGTAAAAGGTTTTCTTGAACGCATCCGCCAAAAACCTTAGCTCTGATCCCACCTTGTAGATAATTCTTTGTAAACCTATAATGGAAAACCCGTCAACTGAAAGAATAACAAAACCGTCAAGAGCATCTCTTAACTCCTTTCTACATGGTTACCCAGGCACAAACATATTTTGCTAAAATTATCCTAAGATCCTTTTTAGATACAAATCACCGAAGGTTCACCGGCTTATCTCTTTAAAATGACTCGGATCTTAAACTATCTTATACCTTCCGTGTTTTTTTTACGTCTAAATTTAAGTTGCTGTGTCTTTTTAAAGTCTAAATAACCTCTTGAATAATTAATTATATTTATTAATAAAATTAATTAAGTTTGATTATAGCAAATACTGTGTTTGTAATTTGGTGTGATTCTCATGACTAACTGTTAGCATTAGTCACTCAGATTTCGTGTTGTTCGATAAACCTTATTGTACAAATATGTATTTTAGTTATATCAGAAATGAAAATAATATAATATGTACATCCACAAAGAACAGATCTCCGCTCAGATGATATAGTATTTCATGTTAAAAACATTATCAAAAGAAAGTGGGCAGCAAGATGGAATGGCTGTAGAGATGGTATGAAAGAAATGAATCCAGTTAGTTGTACATAAATGGCCAACTGAGGAACTTGAGAGAAAAGAACTTGTGATTCTCTTTAGATTGCGAATTGGTCACATCAGGCTAATCCATAATAGGCTTTTAATAGGCAACAACCTTCCAACTTGTCCTCGATGTATGCGAAGTGGAGACCGTACCATCCTGACAGTAAAACATATTTTGGTCGACTGTCGCACTTAGCAACTTTTAAGGCAAGGCTCAACCTTTCGAGTGGTTTAAAGGAGTTACTGAGTCCCCAGTGTTTGTTTCGAAGAGCACTTTTCAGCTTTCTCAAATTTATTGGAATTTATAATGAGATTTAGGCCTTTTCCCAAATTGTTATACCAATATTGTCTGCTAATGTTTGAATGAGAGTTGTGGGTGCAAGATTTTTTTCTTTTTTCAGAAATTTTTGAGGCTGCCGGAGCGGATAAATGAAATAGAAGAAAATACAAATTGCGGAGTAATAAACTGCAATGCCCAAAATCGCAATGAGCCTATTCTCATGCTGAGACTGTTGCTAGTCTGACTCTATTATTATTATTGGCTACAAATGGGAAATATTTAATTTATGGAACAAAAATTAGAAATTCTAATTAAAGAAGTAATAAATTTTATATGTAATTTAAAATGGGATTTTTGCATACATTTGGCCTTCCAAATTAATAATTTTAAAAGGATAAATAAAAGCTTTGGATGGCAATAGGATAGATTAGTTTATGAGTAAATGTTTCGAGTCAGAGCACTCAGAAGGGAGCATAAGATACAAGGTTTGGACGTTACGGCGTGAAATGACCTTAGCCGTTAAAACGCCCTTAAAAATTAATAATAATAATATCAATGTATCATTGTAACTCCTCAATATCTCTATGAACACATCCTACTTTATAAATTTTAAATATTAAAATATTTTCAAATTTGCTGAATATTTTTATAGACTTTTGCATTATTTTTAGACAAATATTAATACATATATCTAATCATAAATTATGATAATTTAACTTGGAAAATGGATTTAAATCTCGTATAAGAACGTGTCCAAACATCCTAGTTGTTTTTAATCGAATTTATATGTTAAAAAATTAAAAGTACAGTACTTAAACATTACAATAAGTTCTGAAATTTTAAGGTTAACGACCGTATGCTAACAGGACCGGTTATAATCTAACATCTGCACCAAACCTTTGTCACATTAAATACGTGAGCGTTTAATTTAATTGGTCGGACTTCTTGCATGTCTGCTGTAAGCGCTTTTTTCGAAAGATGACTTGAATTGGGTGGATGTGATTAGATTTGTTGTTCCCAACTTCCTATTAATGTTTAGACGATTTTCTTTTGTTTTTGCTTACCGGGCAATTTTTTTTATTAAACATAGATTAATCAAGACCGGCGCATCCACGGAAGGGGAAAACGTTTTTAAATATTTGCCCACTTGAAAGCTCTTGACTTTAAAGACCCATCGAAAGAACCCGGCTTATAAAAAAAATCACACCTGGAAATTGTCCTTTTTAGGGCCCTTTTTGTCCCATTGACGGATGACCATAAACGGCTTTTTTGCCTCGAGGACCGTTTATTCAATCGTTAAATGTGAATTTAACAGCTTCGGAATAAGCCGTCAAAAGGATATTTTACGGTGTTTAAGAACCCAGGCGTGTTGAAAGAAAAACAAACTTGAGAACGAACTGAAGATAAGTTTCGCTTTCAAGTAGGTTTGGTGCAACAGAAGGATTGAAATTACTGTGAAAAAATGCATCGTGGTGAGTTTAAAAAAAAACGGTACAGATAAATAATAGAGCGTAATGGTGAAAGACGAGAAGTTGCCTAGTTATTACATAAGAGAAATGGTTCGGCGTACGGGCGAATTCCTTTCCTTTGTTTGCCTAACGAAATAGGGAAAGAGCCATTATGTGGCTGTCATCTTGGGCTAAAGAGATTTCAAAACCCGAAAGATAAACATTGCTTTTACCCCTTAGACCTAATAACTTCAAGCCCGGCTTAGTCCCAATAGAATCAGGAAAGCCAGGTAATTGTTCTTACTCAAAAAGCTAAACAAATCCACACAAATAACGCCGGAAAGCCGGGCGTGGTGCCGCATTGGGCCGGGTTTGCCTGCTCGTCTAGGATCGGTCAGCTTTTTGTGCAGAATGGGGATGTGTAATTCTAGAGCTTCTTGGTGAATCAATTCGTGCCCCGGAGCCGAGCCGACGAATCGAATTTCAACTGGCCCGATCATTCAGTCTGTTTTTCCGAGAGTGAGAGTGAGAGAGAGAGAGAGAGAGAGAGAATGACAATGTAGACGGTGAGTTGAATGTAGGTATTTGTAGGTAATGGCCTAAGAAAACCATTGCTAATTTTTTTTTACAGTTCTTTAAAATATTTTATGAAACTTCAAGGATAAGTAAAAACACAATTTTAGCGATACATCATAAAATAAACGTCAAATTTAATATCGGTTTGAAAAAGATTACATTTTGTAAACTAACGGTAATACTTTTGATGTACCAGGAGAAATAATGCAACTTGACAATGCCAAATAAATTCTAACCATTTGATACTTATTTACCAAAGTACAAAACTGACTGATGAATGTATTAAATTTGTAAAACGAACAAATGCATCAAATCTGTATGCTGTTACAGTCCCTGGGACTGAGCCTTCTAGGAAATCTGGGATCGCCTGTAAAAAAACAGATATGGCTATCTGTAGGCAGATTGTTTGCCATGATGTGTAGTCAAATAGGTAGGTCGAAAGCTTAGCAGTGACAACTGACTTTGCTTCCTTCTTCAAGACCATACTTTTATCCATGTTCACGAACCCAAATTTACACATACCTTCATTGAAATTTACTTTACCGCAGTAATAATGTTTTTAGAATTATTGATTTTTCCAGACATTTGATTTTTATAAATGTCATATAAATGTCGCGAATTTCATACATATGATTTTTTTATGATTATTAGCTATTTTTGCTGGTAATTCCATGGAGTTAGGATTATGCAGTGATACTCAATCTACCATCTCAATGTTTTAACCATTTTGTTTAGCACATAACATTGAAATATATATATATTAACGATAAGATAACGATAAAATTAAACAAATTCATTTTAAGCTGCTTGAGCAGCTTTAACTGATGGCATGTACTTTCCATAGACGTCTGTAAGTACGGGTATTTTTTGCCATGTCCAAATGTTTAGCGCTTACTATCACTTCTATGAAGTAACGCTATACGACAACACTGCTTCAAATTCACTGTCAAAGTATTTGTACGCACTGGAAACGAGTAAGTTGCAAATCAAACTTTGGACTTGCTACAAAAGAAAAAAGTTTCCAACAGTATAATTTTGGGCATGGCGTTTATAAAAACAAATTTAAAGTTTCAAGCGTGATCGTTTTTTAGAAACAATCGTCACATATTAAAATCATGTAAGGTGATCTTACAATTGACAAAATAAAGTGTCACAAATTGGAAATGAAAAATGTAGTTAAAAAATGTTATTAGTGTATTGGTTAGATACAAATCTGTACAAGAGTGGGAGTTGGCTTTACAAGTTAATGTAATATTTAATGAATGCATGAATGAAAAAAAAAACATCAAGAAAAAGATCACATAAAAGCAATGAAAATAACGAAAAATATTACAAGTTAATGTAATATTTCATGAATATATGGATGGAAAAAAACATTAAGAAAAAGATCACATAAAAACAATAAAAAGAACAACAAAATTACATTTTTATAAGCTATCATAACACAAAAAAAACCGTTTGTAGATAAATGAAATTCTTTCAGATAGGAGCTCATTTTGTACGTTAAGTAAAAAAATTAACTTAAAAAATATTAGGTTTCTCGGTATAAAATTCAAAATTAAACCGCCATTTGCTATCTTAGCTATCTGTGGTACTCCAGTGCAGTCTCACCAAAACCAATCAGGTCTGAACAATCGAGGAAATTAGGTTTGGCAAACGCACTCAAAACTTGCGTAATTCCTCCCCAAAAAAAAAAAACTTAAAACTTTGAAAGAATTGAACGGTCAGCTAAAAAATGAGAAAGGTCCTCCCTCGAAACGAAGTCAAACAACAAGTACGACTTGAATGTATCATCACTCAGAGGAAAGTAATTAGGGTAGATAAGTTCGCAAGTAAATAAATAACGCCTTAGAATGACAAACATCATCGTTTAGCAAGAAATCTATTAGATATAAGGATCATTTCGGCATAAATGTCTGTGGAATTAATGAACAATACAAAAAGCGAGTAGTTTTAGAAAATGTAATATTTATATCTGTTCAGGCTTAATGTAAATTTATTGCTAACAAGTGCTGTACGATCTCGATCGGCGATTCAACAAGACCAATAAACAGATTGTAACAAAATGGTTCAAAATTCTTGACGCATCATCATAATAACGGATCGACATCTTGTTCGTCTCACTCTTTATATAAATGTTAATTACTGACGAAAGTTTGGTTTTTACTGATCATTTTGGTCTCCGTATTCTTCCTGGGTCGGTTTCAGCATTTCTTGACTTTCGGCACGATCTTCAGTGTGTTACATAATTAACAGAATAATCAACAACTACAACACAACACTAACACATTCCACTATTACTAATAATAGTACATTAAATATATCAAATACAAACAAACAAGCATACATTTCCATACCATTTATTCAAGGTCTATCACACAAATTAAACACATTTCTCTCGTCCGATAACTTCAAAATAGCTTTCAAAAATTATAAAACAATCCAAACACTTTTTTCCAAAGTTAAAGATCCCACACCAATAACAAATAAATCTGACGTAATCTACAAGATCAACTGTTTAAACTGTCCGGCAACTTACATCGGTCTTACATCCCAATATCTGGACAAGAAAGTAAAACAACATATCTATGATTGCAAAAAACCCAAGCAAAATCCTACAGCACTCGCTACCCACCACTTTGAACACCAACACAATTTTGACTTCAAAAATCCAAAAATATTACATACACAACAAAACAAATATAAAGGTAATTTCTTAGAAATGGTTTATATCAACAGAGATAAAAACAGCATCAATTACAGAACAGATACATGTAAACTCAGTCGCAGTTACGCCAATATCATTAACCAAATACAATATAGATAACTTACATATATCGTTACATTACATTCCACACATCAAATACTTTTCACATAGTCTAATTTTCCAACAATTTAGCTTTCCTTTTCCTATTTATCCCCTTTCTATATAATCCTGAAAGGACAATCTGGCCGAACTATTACCAACACATTGTTCCCCTTTGTCGGCTTATTTCACGCCTTAAACAAAATTGTCTTTTATATACCGACTTCCTTCCCCACCCTTCAAAACCAAACATATATAAACATAAAACAGCAAAATCTCACTGGCACTCTCAACACGACACGCAAGGATGGCACAATTACACAGAAGACAAACACTTTGAATGAGTAGAAATACTTTGTTTGAATATAAAATATATTTTGCATTGTATAAATTCACTTTTCCACATCCTAAATGTAATTGTTAAATGTAAACATTGTTTGTAAATCCCAGGCCCTGAAGATGATCTCAATAAAAGATCGAAACGTTGGCACGATAAAGAAAATGTTTTTCTGAGACCTACATCACACCCGACCGCATCTCACGATATCTGAATAACTATCGATTAACGGCCACTAATCTCTACACGTGTATTATTTATATTAACATATATGTTTTAGTTGGTTCTATGAACCAAAGTAATTATTTCAATTCATTTATTTATTTTTTTCAACTCACCCTCACTTTACATAAAAATAATTCAATGAAATTGTATTATATTAAGACTGCAGATTTATTTGAAGACCTTCAGGCATTAAATATTTCTCTTTACAGTAATGTCAAGCAAAATGGTGGTTAAGTTGGTTTTTATTTTTTTGAACGCTCCGGCATATTTGACACACATTCACAACATGATTCTTAACCATAATATTAAAAAAAATAATCAAACAAAAACCATATAAGTTGCAATTTGTTTTTCCAGTTTTTATTAATTATTTAGGTAAGATCAATAGAAGTTGAATAATTTTACTCAATTGTTGAAAAACTGAGATGGATTAAATCAATATACAAAGGCTTGTTTCGACCGAGTTCTGTCACTCATTAATATTAATGATTGAATTCGATATATAATCAGATCTTTGTACAGACCAGTTGCAAGTGACGAATTGTGTAAACAATGTATATAAAATAGTGCGAAATCATTGATGCGCTATTGACGTCTATTTAATCAAATCATCCCAGATCCAAGTAATTTCGCTATCGAATACGATTCCTAGACTATTAGTTATTTCATTTCATTACTTGCATCGATAGGAGAGTTAATCTTGTTCTGTACCTTTAATGCAAAGGAACAATGATTCTTGACTATCAACCCGGCATAATAAAATGTTACGTTAGGCTATTTCCTTCATATTACATAAATAAACCATGAGTTTTATTTTTATTTTGTTAATTTTATAAGGTAGGTTAATGATTAAAGATGATACTTTGCGTATTTGTACCTGTGCTTTAATCATTTACGTTTAATTCATAAATTTTAAAAGTAAAAAATTTTAAAAAATGTAAAATTTTCACGGTTTTATGTGTTTGTCTACTTTCTGGATAATATTCGTTGTATTTCAGTTTATAAAGAATTATAAGAAACAAAAGTTCATGACTAACAGGATGCCAGAACGTTTCGTATAAAGTATCATTTTTAATGCATTAAAGCTTCTTTCCTCCTAAAATTGGTCTAATAAAAGATAAAAGACCGTTGGTCGGACGGATAAAGAGAAGAAACCCCCGAACTGCCAATACCCGAAGTTGGTGATTATCAATCCTCGCGGCGATAAGTCAAGATCAATTTTGTACATATGTGATTTTATAAATAATAAGGAAATAATAATAAATAAATAATAAGGACAACTCGAAAGAAAAAATAAACTATTGCTCTTAGGCAGAAACATTTTTCTGATAGAAATAAAATTACCTCAAGGCCAATACGGATATGATTTCGTTAGTTTTCATTAGTTTATTTATTTATGTAGTTTAGTTTATTAAAATATTTTATAAGCAAATTGTAATTGTACAACATGTACATACAATTTTTCTTAGTGTTTTTTCTGTATATAATATTTCTTATGTTATACCTTCATAACAGGTTTATTCTTTTTTATGGACAAGAGCTGTTGATCTGCAGTGTGTGAGAGTTGTTTTTTTCTTGATTTAAATACAATTGTTATCCTAATTATATGTGCAAATGATTTCTTATAAAAAAAACGTTATAACAACATGCACATTTGTACGACACACTTTATTTGGAAAATTGCACGTTTGGTAATTTGTTTTTATTTTATTTTATTTGAAACGTTCCCTAAAATAGTTACTCTGGAAAGAAATAATTGGTTTTGAAATAGAGGAAAACATCTCTAAACAGAGGGTTGACGGTCAAATAAATTCATAGGCAGTTTTCGTACCAAAAATTACGATAAAATGTAATAGCTTGAAAGGAAATTTTCAGAAAATGATAATTAAAATCAAGTGGTTAAATATTATCTTTATATTTTTATACCTAGACCACTGGGAAATTTTAAAATATTAACGTTTGAAGATTTTTTGGCTGGGTTGTTTATGAAAAATACATTTGCGAAAATTGTTGTCGAACCAGGTCATGGTTATATGTAAAATGTGAATTTATTTTGAATTTTGATGGAAATTGAATTAGCTGTTTTTTTCTTTTTCTTTTTTTAATAATAAATGGGGTCATGACATTATGACAGTTAACCTGTGCCACGTAACAATCGTTAGGTTCATTCCTTAACATCGAACTTACGTGTCAAAAGAAATTTGCAGAATTGATAAATCCTTAATTGTAACAACGTCATTTACTGAATTATGTATTTTCCCGATAAATTTAGAAACATTGGCGTTTAACATTTTTAACATAAATCTCACATCAGACGTTATTCTGTGTACATGTATAACCGTTTTTTCCGCAAGGCTCGATGTTTTTAGACGATTTTTTTATTTTCTTATAAATTAAAATGTTTTTATTAACAAAACCTTCTAAACTACAAATTAAATTGATTTCACCGTGGTCTAAGCCGTTGATGGGGATTAATTTATTAATAATAGCCAAATTAATGGGGACGTGTAGAACTTTGTTATCACCTCTTACTTTGCGGAAATTTTATTTTTTGGTACTAATTTACATTGGAGATTTTTTGCTTCATTTAAGCTTCATTGGCACCACGAAAGCGCCGTAAGTTTCAGACGCTGAATGTACGGTTCATTAGAAATAGTCAACTCAACGTATTTAAAAAGAAAATATGAACGATTTTTTCTCGCCCAGGGACAATAAAAACATTGACATTTTGCAATCGTTACAAAAGAAGAGTTTTTAAAATATGGTAAATTACTTACGTACAAACAATATTTCCCGGTTTATAAAAAAAGTTGATATTAAAATATTACGTGTAGAGATTAGTGACCGTTAATCGATAGTTATTCAGATATCGTGAGATGCGGTCGGGTGTGATGTAGGTTTCAGAAAAACATTTTCTTTATCGTGCCAACGTTTCGATCTTTTATTGAGATCATCTTCAGGGCTCAAAGTGTTTGTCTTCTGTGTAATTGTGCCATCCTTGCGTGTCGTGTGAACACAACACGACACGCAAGGATGGCACAATTACACAGAAGACAAACACTTTGAGCCCTGAAGATGATCTCAATAAAAGATCGAAACGTTGGCACGATAAAGAAAATGTTTTTCTGAAACCTACATCACACCCGACCGCATCTCACGATATCTGAATAACCTTAAAATATTACGTTTGGTAAATACACAGATTTTATGGATCACAGATGGAAAATGCGTCTTACGGCCTGAAAGCAATTTCTGTTGTTTCACTAAGAACCATGCTGTACAAATAATTAACCCGATAGGTAGTTCCACATTTTTAGAATTGATAAAGTTGAGATGAGTATGTAGATTCATTTTTTGTACATGATGGCTCTACTCACAATAATGAGTATCATCAGAAAGAACCATAATTCTGTGAGAAGAACCATTTTTTACAATTGTCTATATTATATTAGAAGTTTCGGAACATTTAAGTTTTAGATTTTCAGTGAAATTACACGATTTTGTTTTGTATCGTTTTGAAATGATATTGAGTGATCGATCAGAAATATTGATTGAAGAATGGAAGCATGAAAGCTGAATTGTTGTTGGAAAAGCCAATAGTTAACGTGCGTACACAGCTGAAATAGGGTCTTTCTACCGGTGTTTACTTATGGGACCGGACCACCGCGACATGTTTATGCCATTACCGAAAAGGCGATGACAGATGATCACGAGCGTGAGGTTAAAAAAATTGTTTTCCATGCTAGACATCCTATATTCACGCTAGCTTACCTCGCATCGAATCCATGGCTTTCCAGGATGGCGTAAAGCTCGTGAAAAGCCCCCCGGTGGTAGGCGACCAGAGCTCTCGCCCTGAGTACCGCTTCGTGCCCACGGAGGAGTTCGTTGGGCGGAAGAGACCAGAGGAACCTGGCCAGTTTTTCACAATCGCCGGATTGATGAAGGGCATCGCACACTGTCGAGACCTGTTCGGGGGTGAACGAAACGCCTCGTTTTCCGTATTCGGATTTGTACCTTGCAGCCGCCTGATAATCCGTTTCGGTCGACTCCATCGCTGTGACTGAAGACCGAACAGGTTCAGGGCGGGGCTTACCATCCCCCTTATGTCCCCTCCAACGACGGTCCGCACCCCTCTCTGGATCATCCTCCCCCCACACAATCTATCCGTATGTATTATCGCTTTGATTGCTTTTATAATAAACTAGCTTATGGAATCCTGTTACTCCGACTCCCAACGCCATTCGATACATGCAATAATCTAATTAAACTATAATCAATGCGGGGCTCACCTTGAAGGGGAAGAGATCAGACACCTTTTCCTGAAAAACCAACAAAAAAACACCCCATGAAAAGCAATCCTAAGCCATGCTTTACATAGCGTTTAATAAAACATGTATTTAGGATTTATTGGTGCTTCTGAACAAGACCCCTTAAGCAGAATTTCGATCCTTTATAGACTCATATATTTAGCTCGTTGGAGGTGGATTTAGGGGAAAAATACTGTGTCAGGGCAGCGGACCCCGTTCATAGAACAAAATCCAGGGCAGACCCCTGGAATTCAAGAATTTAAAATTAGTTACTTATAATTGTCGTACGGTAAAGTTTCATAAATTAAATATTTTTTACTCTTCTTTTCCGATTGTTGACTTTTTATATTTCTTGATTTTATTTTCAGGAAGTAGACAACTATCAAACTCATTTTCTTTTTATTGATGTCGATTTCGGAAGCATATCCAAAAAGAAAACGAGACTCATGAGGGAAGGCTGATATCACCGAAAACGATATCAATAGGTGAGTTTGTTGGTTGTCTAGCTCCTGAAAAAAAAACTCAAGAAATATAACAATTTCATAAATTATCATTATCCAGTCCATTCCTACTTAGGTGATGGAGAAGGACATCACTATGAAAACAAACATTTGATTGACATACTCCACATTATTTACAAAATTCGGAACACAACTGGAGCCAATTTCAAAAGTAATAATTTTAACATTAGTGATTAATGAATTAAAGGATAGAGTGAGGTTGTTTTAGCCTGAAAAATTTAGAAATGTTGGGTTTAAGTATTGATAGCCGAAGTTCGGGTTCAGCATGTAGACAGCTTCGGAATTTAATTTTGGTGGCTGTATAGATATAAAATCCGTAAACTCCGCCAATTATTTATTTAAAATGTACTACATTTTGAATTTTATCCTATTGTTCTATTCTTGAAATTTGGGCGTAACCGATCATTTGGTCTTCCTATCCTCGCTGGGGACATTTCAAACATTTTTTGTCTGTATGCATATTTTCAAAACAAACCAAAGATAAAAACAATGGATAACTTTTGAATACGAAAACAGAATTAACATTTGAAAAAACACTACACCAACGGTAGTTATGAAAATAAAAAGTTGGAAACTTATTCAATCATGTTTTCTTTTCATACACCTGAAGATTTCAGTGTAAAAAGGGGATAACTCAGTTTTTACCAAACTGAGCTGAATTTACCTCTAGATATATTTTCTAATATAATAGAGGACATTATTGGTTAAACATAGAGAAAAATAAGGAATATTCGGACGGGTACATTTAAAAAAGGAATTACGTGCGACTTGGCATTAGAAAACAGAATTACACTGGGTTCTCTATGCGATTCATCTGTGAAAGAAATTTGACTCAGTTGCAATATTTTCTTTCCTAACCTAGTATCTAGAATCAAAAAAAGTTCAAGAAAATCTATAATTTCACTTCAATCCACTTATTCTGCAACTTTACTCGTGGTCGTTTTCTGACAATACTCTTAAACAGGGGGATTCAGTGGCTGCAACGATTTAGGCGTTGACTCGGCGTTCATCACTTTAAGGTAAAGGTCCCGGGTTCGAATCCAGCGGCCCTGCAACCCGACATACACGTGGCCTTTTTCCAAACCGCAAAGGCAAAATACCTTAATTTTTTTTATCAAAAACTATAAAATTGGTTAATCAATGTCGTTAAAAAAAAAATGTTTCCAGTGATGTGAATTTACGTTAAAATTGAAGTCTTTTCCTCAAAGTGTAGCTTAACTTCTACTAGGTTAGATATAGAAAACAGAAAAACGTCTTTTTGTAAAAATAATTTTACTAATAGTGTCAGTAGAACATTATATTTATGACAGTTTACAAAAATAAATAAATAGATATATGTCATAAAAATAAGATCGATCGTATTTCAATTATTTCTATATAGAGTGTTGAATATTTTATTTATGAACAAATTATTTTCTTTTTCTCTTGTTTTGATATTAAAGATATCGGCGTAAAAATTTAACCTTTTATTTTCCCATGAAAAAGAACAATCTAACCGTTTTCAATAGTCAAATACATTTGTGGATATACACAATTAGTGGATGTATATATATTATTATTATTTGATTATGTTGGCCTTTCTAATAAGATATCCCAAAAACAATTACATTATTTCTGTCCATCAATTACTTTCATTGAATACTTTGTTAAGCTATTTGGCCTGACATCTAATAAAATAACGTTAGTGTTGCTATTGCCATATTATGAAAAGAGCGAAGGAGTATTTATTGCAAATGTTAATAATTTGTTTATCTTGTTTATTGTTTCCATAAATTAATAGGAATTGATACGATCACCGTAAAAGGTTGACATGCTGCCAAGCTAGTAGTTCTAAGGATTTCTCTTCTCACACGATATCACAAATGTAACTATTACTCAAGAAATTCCTTAATTGGTAATTAACTGTTTTTGTTATTTCTGTCCGTCAATTACGTTCATTGGATTGCTTATTAAATCCTTATAACTCTAACCTGATTATTTTAGTCTGACTATCCTCGCTGTTTTCATCTAGCAGATTTTTATCCAACCAATGCAAAAAAGACAGTCATAGATATTAAAAAAACGAAAGGGCGGTTATTATTGTATGCGATAGATGATTGATTAATATTTCTTATGGGAGCAAAAAATATTTATTATTTTGTTTGTCTCGGTCGATTGTTTCCATGAATAAATTGTAAAGAATACTTTCACTAGATTTAGTATATAATTTTCGTTGATCAAATTTTCCAGTGATGTCAGGTCTCGCAAAAAAATTGTCTCCCTGTTGAATCACTTTCAATTCACAGCTCCTTTATATTTTTCCTTTAACCGACTTCCCAACATCTTAGATTTTTATCTATCAGAGAGGTTTACTTCCTGTCGGCCATTTTTTTGCCCTTTTTTGTAAACATTTCAAAGAATTTCCCATTGAAGATACCATTTCATTGTGTTCCACGGACGTTCCCATATAAAGACGCGTATTCCCAGGTGCAGCGAAATTCGATACGAACAAGATCTACCTGCGGCAGCGGTACGCAACAAACTGCGACCACGCCTACAACCGTCAATTTTCAGTTCAAAGGGGCTCAGAGGATGATGAACGCGGTTAATATTACTAATGCACACATACAATTACGAAAGGTACATGTTAACGTCGTCTAACAATAGGTAAACTACAAAAATCTACTCTTGTTAAATTATTTCCTTATGAAACAGAGAGAACAAGAAAAAGATCAACCGAAATTACAAACAGATAATTGTATGCACCAAAACTAAAAATATTGTTGATTTATCAAATCTTTGCATTGATCTCCCCTGTAAGAATGTCAACAGCGGACAATTTTAACTATTTTTGTTGATTGTTAGTTCATGAGTTTGCCAGGGATTTTTTTTTATAATTAGTAATTATAAATATATACATACTTGTTTGTAAACTAAATTAAAGAAGATCAGAAATCTATGAGTTTTATAAAAATTATTTTTACACCAAAACGCCGGAAAATCATTTGGTGATAGAATTATTAGTTAAATTTTAATCTATCACTAAATGATTTTCTGGTGAATTAGTTTTTATTAAAACTCTTTAATTTTTGAGTTTGCTTAATTTAGTTTACATTAAAATAATTATGTTGTAATTAATATAATGATAAAAATGCATACGTATAGTGTGAAATAAACAAAAGTATACGAGTGTCGGTTTTTTTCTTCTTTGAGTATATATATATATATATATATATATATATATACAGCGAATTGCGGTTAGAATTACAACTTCACATAGTTATTGCAAACCACAGAAGGAGGAAATTTGTGGAGAAAGAAAGTGTTTATCCTAACGGATTCAAGGTCGATAGAGAACGTTAAAAATTTCAGCTTACTCATATATGGTGTTCAAAATTATGGAACTCGGTCAGAGGCTATTAGAACGTCAGGTCGAATGAACCTTCTGTTGGATACGGGGCCATAAAGGGGTCCAAGGCAATAAGCTTGTGGACAGCAAGAAGTGAAAAAAGGGCAAAATTTAGAATCCTGGAGGAGTTAAAAGGCAGTTTGAAAAAGGAAGTATATGACACGTGGAACAAGCAAATAGACCCCTACTCGACTGGTAAACTTTACCGGTATATAAACCCGACGATCAGCAGGAGACCGTGGTACGTTAACTTTCCAATGTCTCAAAAAGAGTGCACTACAATAAACACAATCAGGCCTAACTACGGAATAAGTGGAACAAATTTGAAGAAATTAGGACAAAGACGGAGTGACCATTTTGGTATGAGAAGAGAGGGAATTCCTGGAACATCTCACAATAAAATGCAAAAAGTATAATAATGAAAGAACAAAGATATTGGACAAGCTATACAGAATTGGAAAGGTGATCAAGCCGTTTAATTATAAATCCGTACTGCAATTAAATGATTTGGAAGTGTACAATGCAGTTCTAAGGGCTACGGAGTTAAAAATTTGATCAGAAAATGAAGGGAATCAGATTGTCTCTGAGCCAATTGCCAGAGAACCAGAGAAGCAAAGGAAAAAATAACTTCACATGGTTCCTCTTTTTATCGCACAACCTAAAAAGTATAGTGCACATAATAATTTATATACCTCTGAAGACACCCCTCCAATAGAGCCGAAACGCCGGGAAATATAATGAAATAATGTATAACAAACTGATCTCCTTTCTCCCCAGGCCGTTAGTTGAGGTAACAATCAACAAAAATGGTATACAATTATTTCAACCAATTTATTAATCGTCTCAGCCAATTTAATTATCATTTCATTCAATTTAATAATCACACTATATTTTTGATGAAAATTTTACTTTTTTTAATTTAAATAAAGGTTTTCGTAACTTCTAGCTTTTTTTAAGCTATTTTCTCCCTGACTATAAAATCCCGAAAGGATCGACTATTAAATTAGTTGAGACAATTATTAAATTGAATGAGACGATTATTAAATTGATAATTTTTCTAATATTTTTAGTTTTTGATTAAATAATTTTACTCTTTTTACATTTAAGTAACGGTTTTCGCAACTACTAGATTGTAGTGGTTTTCTCGTCTGACTATAAAGTCCCGAAAGGGACGATTATTAAATTGTTTTAGACGATTATTAAATTAAATGAGACGATTATAAAACAAAAATCACAATTTCAACTATTATTCGTTTTTTCGTAAAACGAAACTTTCTATATTTCATACATATCTTGCCAAAGGTTGTAAAACTTACTGGTTATAAAAATATTTTGTCTATTTCAAAAATCGATTAAAACGGCCATCTACAAAAGTGTCGACGTTCTTTTAGTGTTGTTGTTCCAATTTTTGTTCAGTCAAATTTTATTGTGTCCGCTAGAGAAATAAGTGACTCTGATAATTGATAATATGAGTCAATGGAAAATTTATTTTAAAATCGCGAACACTTATTGAATCGTAGCGTCCTGATTTAACTTCAAGGTGGTGACGAAACCTTCATAGAGAGATTCATGGAATTATCATGGGCCTTACAAAATATAGTTTTCTATTTCGTTAATTATTTAGAATACATTATGAAATTTTGTTTTCTCTGATGTGGAGGCAAACTTTGCCACAATGGCTAGAGCTAGAAAGAATCCGCATTTAGGCTCCGAAATTTGAGGCTTTATGAGGAGCCATCCTAGCCATCCTAAACATATTTTTCCATGAAATCTTGCGAACGTATATATATATTTTCCCTCTGAGCGTGACCCTAAAGCTTTATTTCTACTTTCTACAAGTTCCCTTTATACGATTACATGTATTTTGCATATCATTTGTAGTTTTATATAATCAAAAAATTACATTTTAAAATCAATTATTATTTATGCATTGAAAACAATTGTAAAAGCTCTTTGCCACCAGAATTTTTTCTTTACCTGGCCATGAAACCCACCTCAAAATTGCCTTTCCGACTTAATTTTAATTAACCAATTAGTTACCTTTTCCACCAAACATTGTAAACTGTTTGTTTCCAAATTTGGACTTCTTCGTCATAAGGATACTTTGGATCTGCTGCCAACCTGAATCGATGTAGGTGCTATGAATGAGCGGCTGTTTCCGTTCTTGTGAGTGCTATGTCATATTGAAGTTGGCCGCCTACACACTGGAAGGAAACTGATTACTAACGCGTTACTAAGCACCTCCAGGTAACTCGGCTGCCGAGTCACTAGTGGATGAATTTGCTCAGATTCGGGTGATTTTCAAGATGGACGATCATCGAACAATGATCGATTGTCAGGTAAGCATTATTTGTGAGAGAAGTTAAAAAACATCCTGGTTAATACAATTTTCCGCTTCCTGGATACTGGAAGAAAGACGACACCAAAAAGACATGGCAGCAAGTTGGAAAATCGCAAAATCTTTGGCGTAATTTTTTCTCTTGTAGCGATGTTAGTTCGCTTACATGACATCTTCATCGTTTGTACCATCACTGTCAACGAACAAAGACAGGGTTGAAGTCACTTCCATGATTTCACTGAAGAAACGAGTGATTTCGTTCTTTTGTGAGTAAGGTCGTGTGTGGATCCGTGTCACTAATGAGTTAGTAACTGGTTAGTTATTCCAGTAACAAACCAGTTTCGTTTATTTCGAGGAATTCCGTGCGTAGACGGCCTCACCTAAAATGAAGAGCGACTTTCGTTGCTTTAACCTAGGTAATTTCTCGCAGTGCCACCAGAAGAAACGTTCGTCCTTTGGAAAGATGGAATACTGAATGTCCACCCTTCCAAAGAATCTCTGATTCGGTTATTCTTTACGAAGGACCAAGAAAGAGCTTTCCATAATTTGTGTCAACAGTTTGTTCTTTTGTAGCTTCCTAGCTAGCGGGTGACTAATTCATATTTAAATGTGCTCTTGTCCATTGAAAGTGAATATTCCATCCTGATTTTTGAAGATTACTGATTGCTTTACGTTCATGAGTCACAAGTCTGGTTTTAATTTTTTCGTCGTTATTTATAACCAGATCCGCTTGACAAATATTTTAACGCATCTTTTGTGCATTTGAACAACAGAACATCTGTCTATGAAAAATCTTAAAATTTATTAGGTTATTGAATAAATGTAAGCACTGTTAAAAAAAAACAATGCTTATGTAAATGAAAAGCCAAGGGTTAAGTAATAATCTTTTCATTCTGTGAAGAATTTCCCAGTTTTATGAAGAATTGAAGCAATTGAAAGAAATGAATTTAATATTAAACATGATCTGTTTCAAATGTTTTGGTTGTTCAAATGCAAAGAAGATTCATTAAAATATTTGTGATAAATATTATATACAATTTCAATTAATTAAGGTTTTTAGTTAAGATCAAAACGTCAGTGTCATGAGCGGGATTCGAACCCACAAACCCCGGCTAGATACGCAGCTATTCTACTCAATCGGTTTGAAATAAAATTTCAATTTTATATCGCTTTTGCTATGTATTTTCTTCGGTTCAGATACGGAGAAAGTCGAAATTTTATATATATATATATATATAAACATTTATATGAATAATGCAATCAGGCATGATTAATTTTATTCAACGTGTGATAGCATAGTTTTCGAGTTTCGTATCAGTGCCTTTTATTCTACTAAACCGCCGAGTTCTTTAACAGATTGAAACTTAATTCTGTAAAGTAAACTCACCAGTCTTAATATAACTTCACTTTAAAACTTGCCTTTTTAACCTTGCTAACTTTTTTCATTAAAACTTAAAAATTTTAAGTTAAAAGGTAAAAGTACTGAAAGAACAAACAAAAACGAAAAGAAAAAGCCACATGAATGACTTATAATTGGTACTATAACGCGATTATGTAATACTAGAGTTAAGATAACGTTATCAGTTCAATTAACTTTCCTGAGGGGCAATTTTAATTTACAAATTTTAAATGCGCATCCGTACTGTGATGAGTCATATTTATTTCATTAACATAATCCCTAATTCTACATTATCGTATATCTATATAAAACGTGCGTTTCTATTGTTCCAGTCATGGTCTGATCATGACTGGAAGCATGGTGGCTTGTGTTCATCGTAATAGCATAAATAGCACGGGCAAACCTTGAAATGATAATTCTATAAATCAGGAAGGTATTTAACATTATTTTATTAGAAAATTATTTCCTTTTCACAAAAGTAGTTTGTAAATCCATTAGAAGTTTTGAAAAGTGGTATTTGCTGAAATCCTATTTGGCACAGATTTCGTTAATGTGTAAGTAGTTTTCTAGTGGCTAAAGAGCCTTAAGAGATTATCACGGCCTGGTGAATACGTAAAGTTTCATACGGTGTGAAAATTCCCCATTGTTCGACTCCATAAGGCGAATTCAAAATGAAAGTCCTCTCATTGTTTACCTTTTGTACAATCTTAAGAAATACCGGCATGAACCAAGAAAAGGAAAAGCGAATTCAAAGGATGCCAGTTATTGAAATCATCGGCCCAATCGGATGGCTTTCCCCTTTCCTGCGGCTAAAAACTGTCGAAAGTGAACGCCCTGGAAGTGACTTAACCGATATTAGTCAGACTCTAGTTCCCTCCCGGGAGAGAAACATTTTACGCAGCTGGGGAAGATTGTCGTTACCGAAGATCCGAGCGATTATGACTTGTTGAAAGCGAGCGACAAGTAACATCAGTCACTTCCGAGAACTCCCAGGTTAAATCCGAGGTTTAGTTAATACAGCTTCCCTTTCGTACTACTGTATATTACCATACTATTGGAAAATAGTGTTAAAATAATGCACAGATCCATTCAATTAATTAAGGTTTTAAGTTGAGATAAAAAAGTAAGTGTCACGAGAGGGATTCGAACCCACGACCTTCGGCATGATACGCCGCTATTCTACCACTTGAGCTATCGTGACTTCGATCCCCTCGGGCACTAACTTCCTTCTTTATTTCAACTTAAAACTTTAATTAATTGAATGTTATTAATTGATCAAGCGGACCATTAAAACTAGTGAATTATATACAATACATGTATATATTTATACATTTGATATATATTGTATATAATATTTTATTTATATTATAAATATAAATAAAATATTGTGTGTGTATCCCGTTCCTTAATATTGATACTATTGGAATAAAAAATTTAAATGCAAAAAATATGTTAAACAAAACATTAAAATATTGCATATATATTGCAACATAAAATACGGAACATATAAAATAATACTATCGACTGTGAACTTCTTAAAATTTATTAGGTTATTGAATAAATGTAAGCACTGTTAAAAAACCAATGCTTGCCAAGGGTTAAGTCCTAATGTTTTCATTGTGTGAAGAATTTCCCAGTTTTATGAAGAATTGAAGCAATTGAAAGAAATGAATTTAGCATTTAGATTTATAATACAAAGGTGGTGAACAAAATAAAACAAATAGCTGCATTGCTTCTTAAAGTATTGATTGAAAAAAAATTCTTGTCAGGTTTTGTTGACATTGCTGCCGGTTTAAACTTATTAGATCGAGTAATTATTGCTTAACCCAACCAGGGAATTGTGATCAAAGAGAAAGAGCGGTATTTTTAATTCATTATCATATCTATTGTTTGGATGAGCCCCCCCCCACCGGGGGGGTCGAGGGGTTAACAAGACATCCGCGTGAGAATCATGTATACTGCTGACGGCAACCTTTCTCCAGAAGGTTAACAACACTTGTTATCGTACACCTTACTACTGCTGACTACCCACGAAAACCGACTCCTAGACAACGTAAAGCCGAGAAATCCGACACTTCTTGACACATTTGTGTCAGTGTTCAATCCTCCCACATTTAATTACATTCTAACTAGACTGAGGATCGAATGCGAGAAGCCGCAGATTTCCAGGCCTCACGGGTAACCACGGTTCGCTTTTGAGACTCTTAGTTTCTCGCCATCGACATTAAGACCCATTTAGATTAATAAACAATAGGATTAAATCGTTAAAGATTTAAATTAAGATAAGCAAATGAGCTGACCCAGGCAAATAAATAGACAATGAATGAAACGCTTTTGCTGGAAATGATTTGGTAAGTGGTAAACCTCGAGTAGGCCCTAACGTGACCTTAAAAAGGTTTTGTATCATGATGTTTATTTACAATGTTAGCTGAATGAAAAAACAAAACGGAATGCATTTTTAAAACGTACGTAGTAAATGAAAAATAAATCACAAGCCTCTAGAAGTCTTGGATAATAATTTCAGTATTAAACAAATTTTTTTCACCTTATTAGTTGAGATGAAAATACACGACAATTTCAATTTATAATGGCAAATTTGTTTTAGGAAAAATACGTTCAGACTAACCTATGTTTGATCTGTGAATTTGTATGGTTTATTATTTTTTAAACGTAAAGTGAAACGGTGATATATATTTGGTAAAATATCGTACATATGTTTCTGGATCTGACGCGTTTCACTTGGCTTATGTTTATGCCGATAGTCTTTTCATATGTTTGGATGAAATAATCATTATTCAGTCGAGATTCCAAATCCTTTAACATTTTTATGATTTTTGGTTGGTCAATTATGTAGTCATTTTTTTTTTAACTTCAGTCTTATATGTCAACCAATTATTTTTCCCTGATTCTCCTCAGACAATCTAATTTTCTAACGGCCAAAAGCTAATGTAATCATTGTTTAAAAAGTGTCGGAATATTAAAGATTGCACTGTCTTCAGCATGTTAGTAAAACCTTTTGATGGTAATGTGAAATGTGAGGTTACAAAAAAAAAAAAAATCAAGTGTTTCAAAATCAAAATTCATGTGGTTTATTATCGTTCCATATTCTTATATATTCACTATTTTCGTGGTCCGCTTGACCAATTAATACTTTACAATTAATTAAAGGATAATTAATTCTTATATATAATTTTTTGACATCATCTATGTTTTATTATTGACAATATTTGATGAAAGTAATACGTTATACACATAAAAATAAAAAATATGTTTAAGGAGAACATTTTAATACATCTTTTGATATTCTACGCTAAAACTTTCTTTGCAATAGCAAGCTCCTTGATTTACCATACTAGAGATTATCATACTAATATCAACATATTCTAATAATGATAGTCTAAACATTTGCAGATTTTTATTTGAGCGTCTTTAGATGAGCTCATTGATGTGGGTCGTTGACACCGCTTGCTCGGAATCCACTATTTGGGGACAAAGTGTGATGAGGTTCACGCGAAAAAAAAGGCGATTATAGCTAAAATCGAAATATTAATTATCCTGTTTCATCAATATGTGAACATGACCGTAGCAGAAAGAAGAAGTAAGTTCTTCCTGCATATCTTCCTTTAATGCCTGTCTGTTAAGATAGTTCATATTTTCCGCCGATAACAATATTTTTAATATCTTGCCGTCCTTTAAAATCCAATTAAGGATTAGCCGTGTGTTGGACGAAAATTAAAACAGAATGGACGATTCGTTTCAAATAGCGTAAATACGATATTCGTTTTTCCTTATTTTCCACGTTTTATTGTAAATTTAAGATTTTTTCCAAGGTTATTGATAAAGCTTACCTTCTCTCTATTATTCATCTGTCATTTGTTTACTATTAGAATACTTCATCTTTCGTTATTATTTTGAGGGATTTAAAAAATATATTTTACCGGTGAATAAATAGTCCACACTTAACAATATTCATTTGTTTCTTTATACAACTAGATACAAATAATAGAAAAATGCATTTCTCTCTCTCTCTCTCACTATCTATCTATCTATCTATCGCCCTACCCATCCATCCAACCATCTATCTATCTATCTATCTCTCCCACTTTCACTCTCACTCTTTTTCTCACAAACTCACATTTTTTCTCTTGCAATAAAGACACCAAGACAATAAACAAGTTCAGCATGTATCAGACAAACGTAAAGTCTTATTCCCAGTAGAATTTCTTATCGCTATGGGAATGGAAGAAGTTAATTAATATAATATATATCTCCCCTAGTACGATCTACGTGTCCGTTAAACAAATACGGTACCGGGAAGAAAACTGGAAAGGGCACGGAAAGCGAGGTCCGCCTTCCTCACAATGGCCGTGTTTGTTTTCCTCTTTTGCCGAGTCTCACTGAACACCGCTTAAATGTGATATTTTTAACGGGGAGCAGGGTTTAATTTTGTTTCAACTTTCTTCAAGCAACAATAGACACGTCTTTAAAAGCCCCGCGAGCGTCACGTCCAGATCTGGATATCATCCTTCTCTCCCGTCTCATTTTACATCCTTTTTGAAACAGTTTAAGGTCGCTGTACAATCGTTTTAACGCAAGTTGTAGTTGTAACAAGTGCTTTCGTTGTGCCTTTTTCCAAATTGAAACACAAACAAAGGAACAATATCCAACTTGTCAATTATTTACATAAATATTTAGCCAATTTTGGTGAAATCTCAAAATTTCACTGATTTTTTTAGTAAAATATTATGTTGTAATTGATAAATATATACCTACGACAAGTTTTTTGTCTGTCTCTTATTAACATTATTTATGTCTTCCTCCTAAATGATACTTAGGAACCCAATTCTACACCATAACATTATGTTTGCGGAGGACTCGTCTAGAAAAAAAATCAGTAAGAAGACTCCAAGAGCAAAGAGAGCATAAGTCAAATTTTTTCCCACTCCCCCTTTTTTAATTGGCGACCAATAAATCAGGCGGATCTGTACGTAAAAGGAACTGTGTCAAAGCTGACACGTGTTCTCGTCTCGACAAGGCCCTGTCCTCGTTGACTCCTCTTGTCTAATTAACTGGAGGATAAATCATTGGTATACCGTAGAAAGAGAAACATCATACATGACACGTCGCCTCTGGGCGCTTTCTTGAGTAATTTCAATTAAAAAGCGGTGAAGTAGAAAAGGGATCTGCTCTCTCCCCTTGTCACATTTGTCCACAGCAGTTGGCGTTTTGACCCCACGCTTGTTACCAGAAACGTCGCCGAAAATGATTTGTTTCGTTAAAACAAACCCAACAATAATTAGAGAGGAAAGAGGTGTGTTTTGATCTCTAGCAAAACTTCTAAAGAATCCTTTTCAAAGTATAATTACAAAAAAAGATAATTAGATCTTATTTTTGAACTTACAAACAAAAATATCAATTCTACTACAAATCTAAAATAATATTATAATAGAACAAGATGGTAAAATTAGAAAGTTAAAAAAATACTGTTAAGACCAACGCCTAGGATCAAACTTCATGTATACTCATGGATACTAATTAGCCTATTATAAAAAGCCATCAATACACATAACATACAAAAGCAAACAATTTGATACATATTGTAAGTAAATGCATTGGAAATGTCGTTAAATGTATAAATTGGTTATTTTTGGACTCTTGTATGATGAACAGTTCTATTTATTTATATAAGTTTTTCGACGCTTGTGCTTTTCGATCCCCATTAACAATTGTAAAATAAGAAAATTTAAAATAGAAACAAATAAGAAAAAAACAATTAATGTTGTTCCCTAAACCCACTACTTTTTATTATTTATTTAAAATCCTCGAAATCTCTTAAAACCTTCTAATACGTAATTTTACATTATCCCACTCACCACTAAACAAATTCATCCATTTAGTCCAAAAACCACCAATCTGATACACTTTCGGGACTATATACTAAAATCTTATACTCCAAATCTGCAGGTAGATGCTATTTACGGATTCTTGTAATGTTTTACGACAATGCTACACTGATTAACTTTCATGTTTTGAAATCCGTGGCTCTCTCCTGAAATAGTTTCATTTTTATCTAACTGTCTGAAGTGAAGTTGTTAATTATCATATTTAGTATCCAAATATATTGTTTTAAAAATTTCTTGGTCCTTTCTTGTTTAAATTCTTGTAAACGATATTTCCTTTTGTTTCCCACTTATTAATTTTGCACTTTTTCCTAACGATCTCAAACTCTCAAAATAGAATTCATTAATGACTGTTATCCATTGCAATATTCTCCAACCAACCTTGAACACTGGTGCCAAAATAATAAACTGTTCCTCAGTATAAAGCTAACTATGTAAACTTACATTCAACAACTGTGATTTTAAGTTTTGATTATGACTATAAATTATTCGGATTTAGCATTCATAGGTGTGATTATGCAAAAGACCTTTCAGTTCTCTTCAACAAAATTAGAATTTTAAGCATTGATTTTATTTGAATTTATAAATCGATCGACTGCATATTTCCTTCTTAATCCTTGCTTTTTCTACATTAATCTATATGTAAGACCAATTCTTGAAAATAGTAGTGTTAATTGGAACCTTGTGCAGAGGCGGTTTTTGGGCCCCCTTTGGTATAGCAAGTCTAGAGTCTATGACCGTCTTTATGAACTGACTGAACTTTAACCTCTCTGTACTCACAGACTCAACATTGATCTTCTCTGCACATTGTTACATAGCCTAATTGAATATCCTGATTTTTTATCCCATCTAAATTTTTATATTCTCCAATTACCAGAAAGCATCTTCCTTTCTACAAAAAATCCAAGGCACAAAGTATTTAAATACTTATTCGGAGATCTTGAGATGGAGTGTGGTGTGACGTAGGTTTTAAAAAAACATTTTCTTTATCGTGCAAACGTTTCGATCTTTATTGAGATCATCTTCAGGGTTCAAAGTGTTTGTTTTCTGCGTAATTGTGCCATTCTTGTGTATCGTGTTGAGTGTGCCAGTGACATAATGACTCTCAACACAACACACAAGAATGGCACAATTACGCAGAAAACAAACACTTTGAGTGAGAAGAAATATTTTGATTGACTATAAAAAATATTTTTTTGCATTGTATAAACTCATTTTTTTCCACATCCTACATGTATTTGTTAAATTTAAACAATGTTTGTAAATCCCAGAACCTGAAGATGATCTTAATAAAGATCGAAACGTTGGCACGATAAAGAAAATGTTTTTCTAAAACCTACGTCACACTAGACCGCATCTCACGACTCCGAATAATCACTTTTTTAAAACTGTTTGCAAACAAGTAATTAATGTATATATATATTTGTTAAAGGTAAAGACAAAACAATAAATAAAAAAGGATCTATGATAATGACTTATTAATAGTTAGATCCGGTAATAACGTAACCAAAAAAGTTTTAAACAAACTCTTGCCTCAATTTCCTGAATCCAATTTTTATTTTGTAAATAAAGTTTTTTAGATCTGGCATAGACCGAGTAAAAATATAAACTATTGCACATGGACTACACGTACTGTAAACTAATAATAAATATTGAATTTGATGTATATTTCTTGCTAAGGGTGTTTGACAACTCCGATTACGGAACAACTACGAACAATTACGCAGAAAACAAACACTTTGAGCCCTGAAGATGATCTCAATAAAGATCGAAACGTTTGCACGATAAAGAAAATGTTTTTTTAAAACTTACGTCACACCAGACCGCATCTCACGATCTCTGAATAATCATCGACTAACTGTCACTAATCACCATACACGTATTTAAATCCTACTTAACAGTAAGTATTTTACTGACAATGAAAAAATTGGCTTTTGTAAGTAAGAAAATATATGTATGCGATTCATGCAAATTGTTTCTTTGAAATGTGTGACGCTAAAACTTTCAGTGTCGTAAAACTAAAGGAGTTATTTGTTAATTGAATTACAAAAAAAAATCAGCATTTTTTTATTTGTTTTTGTGTGACAATCCTTCGAAAGATTCCAGTTCAAGCAGTTCCTTTAGAAGGCAATAAAATAAGTAGTAGATTAAAATAAATTATCGCTTAAATTCTACAAAAATGAAAAGTCTAATGGAGTTTCTTAAATTTGGTAATAACTTTGATTAACAAAACCGACCCGGAGATTTACTTTTGTTTTGTTCTAAGAAAAGAGTGCACCGTTGAAATGTTCAATAAAATATATGGATTAGATTTACCCTTAGATTGTTTTGTAGAAGCTAACTTATACTATGTTAAAGTGTGTTACCAACTCAAATATCGAAAAAATTAAAAACGCCTGTGTAATGATTTTTGACCCATTACTTTCAGTGGTAAACCTTGTTGATGAATTCAATGAACTGATATGGGCAAAGCTGCCAGATTTGTCTGGAGGGATTCACAGGGCGGTTGCAGGGATAAGGCTTTACAGGCATCCTCCACCCCTCGAATCGCGGAACAATAACGTTTGTCTCCCTTTGAATGTTATCTTTTTACCGTGATTTATAGCATCCCTCGTATACCTTCTCAGCAACCCTTTCAGCTGCCTCAGATAGAAATCGCTGAGGCCAATTGTACCCGTTCGACGACTCTATTAATTGCTATTTTCCATTACATTTATATATAGGATCAATTATGTGGCGATTGTTACCGGAAATATTTTTTCCCTTTTAAAGTCACCCCTTTCGATCCCCGTTTTCAAACCTTTTTATACCATAAAGCATTCTATTTGTGATTTTTTATATATTTTTTTCTTCGCCGTCTTTGAGTTTTTATTTCCCAGGCTATTTAAATGTATGACTGCTTTTTGGTGAACGAGTTTAATAAATTTTAAGTATATCCATTAACTTAATTAAGGTCTGTAGTTGAGATAAAAAGTTTGGACGAGGGGGTTTGGACCCACGATCTTCGGCTAGATCGCCGCTGCTCTACCACTTGAGCTATCGTGACCTCGATCCACTCGGACACCAATTTCCCATCTACCAACCAAAACTTTAATTAAAAATTAATCAATTAAAAAGGATTAAGGATTAATTAGAAAAAGGATTTAGGATCCGATTTGGTCAATCGGAAACTAACGTCCCATCTCAACCCCACCTTTGAATTTTCCCTCCTTTTTGCTATTTTTTCCATTTTATATCCATTAAATTGTGAGATTGTTTCTGGCGGTCTGCGGAGTAATGAAACTGTAGTGGGGCCATTTTCCGATTAATTTGGTTTGCTAATTGTGATTATCGCCATCTCCATTCGCGGGTTTGTCTCGTTGTCTCAACTGACAGGAAAAAACCGGCCACGATAGGCAAAATTATCAGAAACGACCCAACTACAGTATATGAGTTGCCACACATTTTTATATCTTATCTTGAATAGTTTTTTTCCCATCTTGGTACCGTTTGGGTATCATTTTTCAAACAGACGTAGTTGGCAACAGCGGAATATGCGGACCAGGATTATCAAAAGCAGCCAAAATCTTTAGTAAATGTAAATCCACTAAACGAAACTTTGATAAGAACGGATCGGGGAGTCGGTGTCCGCAACACGTCGCTCATCACTGTAATGTAAAGGTCCCGGGTTCGAATCCAGCACCCCGAGGGTTCATATGGCTGTTGCGAATCCTTGTAAAAAAAAATAAATTAAACTTTTTGCGGTGATACCAGGTCGAAAAATATTACAAAAGTGTCCGAGCATTCTTGCCAATGGCATGGAGGAGAGGAAAAAATAATTTAAGTAATTTACGTCGTTTTTGTAACTTTATATGCAGGGTGAGTAACTTCTGCTCCCTTTATGTTTTTATTCTTTTTATATTATTCTTTTTTTATTGGAGCGTTTTTGGGATTAACTCCGAGAAACGTAAATTTGATTTTTGTCTAGTTTCCTATGAGCCAAAAAATTTTGATCTAACACTCCAGGATACCCACGTAAAAATAATAACAAATTGTCTGATATATAATACCTTGGAAATACATGCAAAATCAAGGCAGAAAAATATATTTCAAAAATGTAAATTATTGGAAGTAATCTCAGAATCGTACCTAGTCAATGAAATGTTAGTAAAACTTTTACTTTTTCAAGTTTTTGTCTACAGGGGTCGACGATTTTATTTTGGTTTTTACCGGTCTAGGTTGTCACGCTTTTTGTGCATAATCAGATTTGTTTATCCACAAGTAAAAGTGAAATAGTTTTGTTGTTGTAAATAAAAAATCCGTAAACGAGTTAAATGAGTACACAAAATATTTATCTATCTTATAACATGTAATTATAACATGGTCAGTTCTACTGCAATTAATCAATCATATGTATCATCTAAAGTTTTAATTAATCTTTATGTAAGGTAATTGGTTGAAATGAAAAGCTAGTGCGACGAGCGGGATTCGAACCCATGACCTTCGGCTAAATACGCCGCTGCTCTACCAAAGAATCTGGTGAATCTTGAAAGAAGTTATTTGGTCAATCGGATCACGAAATATAATGGATTTAAAGATTTTAAGTTATACCAGCAAAGCCAAACATATCTTTAGCGTTGATCTTTCGTAAGTGCAAATTCAGTTAACAAATTTATTTCCCCAAAAAGGTAAATAATAAACGAGCTGCGTTATAAATGCATCATGCATGATAAATATATATATATATATATTTTCTCATTGTTTTTTTCGTTCTGCATGTCTAATGAATTCTAAAAGGAGACAGGACGCGCAGGGATTTTTATACGCTTATTTTCAACTTTCCTGACTTCATTTGACGTGACTTCAGACTTGCTAAGAAAAATTAGGTACCACTAAAGATAATAACTTCAACATCTGTTATGCGAACAGAAAACTATCCATCTTGGCTGACTGTAGTGGTTCTTTTTTATTTTTTTCTCTCTCTCTTTCTCCTCTCCTATCAGATAAACGCACGGCCCATGGCGGCGACCGGGTGGGAGAGAAGTGTCAAACTACACGCCTCCATTCAATTACCTTATTAATATATAATCCACCCTCGGGGATTAGGACAAACATAGGACAACTGTTCGCGCCACGAGGGCTGTCATTACTGTGACCATTGTCGAGGTTTCCGAAGGGGCCATTCAAAAGATCTAGCGTACCCATAACACCATCAATTACGTGAAATATGAACTCTCCTAATCACGCACATGTAGTACTTTAGAGAACCGAGAGGCATACAGGTTATGCCGAAAAGTTAAAAAATAAAAACAATTAACCTTCATTGTAAGGAGGCTATATTTTAACAATGATAAAAAAAGGCCAAATTTTATATTGTCGATTGAGAATGTCTTTCATACGTGAGCCATATAGGCGATAATATCGATATTAATAGATTAATATATAAAGTATAAAATAATCTCATAAAGAATAAGATTCGACTGTTTCTTTCCTGATCTTGAGAAAATAAAAGAAGAAGATCTTTGAAACTAATCTGTAAATTTGCCCATAGATGCAAATTTCTTAAAACTGAAAAGCTGATTTTTTCCTAAATCTTTCCAAAAAGAAAGAATATCGCATTTCACAATTGCCATTGATCAATTTTTCAACAGGAAAAAGTCTAGGCCAATTTGGATACTACAACGATAACAAGGATTCATATTTTAAGATTGATAAGTCGTCCTAATCCCACACATGCAGTATTTTACAGAAGCGCGAGACATACAGATTATGCCGAAAAGTTGAAACAATTAACCTTCATTATTATTAAATTTTAAAAAAGAGTAGTCAAGACAAAACGCTCTTTATGTAAGAAGGCTATATTTTTACGATAACAAAAAAAAGGCCAAATTTTATTATGCAGATTGAGAAAATCTTTTATAAGTGACCCATATATGCGATAATAACAATAATAATAATAATATTAATAGGTAAATATATAAAGTATAAAATAACCTCATAAAGAATAGGATTCGACTGAGTCTTTCCTGATCTTGTGAAAATAAAAGACGAAGATCGTTGAAACGAATCTGTAAATTTCCCCATAGATGCTATAAATTTCTTCAACGGTAAAAGTTGATTTTTTTCATTGTTATTAAATTAAAGAAAAGGCCAAATTTTATAATGCAGATTGAGAAAATCTTTTATAAGTGAGCCATATATGCGATAATAATAATATTAATAGATAAAATAAAGTAGAAAATAACCTCATAAAGAATAAGTTTTGACTGATTCATTCCTGATCTTGTGAAAATAAAAGACGAAGATCTTTGAAACGAATCTGTAAACTTGCCCATAGATGCTACAAATTTCTTCAACAGAAAAAGTTGATTTTTTCTTCTAAATCTTACCAAAAAGAAAGAATATCACATTTCAGAATTGCCAGTGATCAATAATCAACAACAGAAAGTCTAGGCTAATTTGGATACTACAACAAGAATTCATATTTTAAGATCGATAAGACTTCCTAATCACAGACATGTCAAAAAGGTAAAAACAATTAACCTTTATTGTTATTAAATAAAAGAAAAAGAGTAGTCAAGACAAAACGCTCTTTACGTAAGGAGGCTATATTTTAACAATGATAATAAAAAGGCTAAATTTTATAATGCTGATTGAGAAAATCTTTTATACATGAGCCATATATAATAATAATGATAATAATAATTGATAAATATATAAAGGTATAATATTTGGCATTTTGCATTTCACAAGTGTCAGCTAAAAGTCTAGGCCAATTTGGCTACTACAAGGATTCGTATTTTAACATTGATAAGACATAAAATTCATTTAACACGACTCACGTAAAATAGAAGTTTTACGAAATGGTTAATATTTGTAGATGTTGAATAATAAAGGAAGAAACTATTTACAATTATGTACCTGAACATTTGTTAATAAATTAAAGGGTTTATAAATGTGTTAATTAATAAACACAACCTAGACGTTGTACCCTGTATAATTATTTGTTTAATAGCCTGAAGGACACGATGTGGATCCTTGTCGTATAATTAATACGTGCCTTCTATTGAAATCAATTGAATAAATAAATTGATGCTTTTTAAAAGCAGCCAGACAGGCTGAAAACATTAAGTTTACATGGTAGTAATTATTATATACAAAAACTGTAATTCAAGGGATCTTTCATTCCAAACAATTTAATCACTTAAGTTTACAGTGACATTAGCTTTGTTTAGAAACTCCTAATAATACCTTAAAACATGACGAGGTTAATATTATGTTTTTAAATTATTTGCATTGACACAGTCTGCTTTAGTGTGTTACACCGGAGAGTAAAATTAATACTTTTAGATTAGAGGTGTTCAGTTTATTGTGCCATTTAGTTAAGCACTGCGCTAAGGAGTAGAGATGAGATTGTTTCAAGGATCTATGACGGGATCGGAATTTGATGATAATACGGCGGTGTTATCAGCAAATGTGAGAACAGTGTTGCCAGAATGAGAAATGTATTAGCGGTGTATATAAACGGACCCAGGACCTATACAAAGGATAGGAAGAGAATCCGAACCAAATTCTAAACATCATTTAGATAGGATTGAGCATAACAAATTCCGGGGGTAGACCTTCAGGTTGTAGGGTAAACTGTGATGGGAAACTCTAACGCCCTTCCACATCTAGAAAGTCCCCCGATCACCACTGATTCTTCTTAAGCCGTATAACATCTGAGTAAAGACTTTTGGAAGAAGATATAAAGGAAAAGGAATATTAAGATTATTTTGTAAGGGTTTTTTGAAATTGGGAGTCGCCCTCGCAAGGATTAGTGGTAAAGACAGAAGTAAAGGTGACAGACAAACAAGGATGTTTTGTTTTCGTCAAATGAAGCACATGCCATCCATCATCAAGACAGTGAGGAGAGGAAAGGAAGTTGTAAGATGAAAGTCATGAAAACGTTCGTCTATTATTTTTTTCGAGTACACTCTTGAGAAGTCAGTCAATCTGTTAAAAGCCATTTTTATCTAAAAAATGGCGCGTTCGTGGACATTGGCTCTACACGTCGCTTCGAATTCACGATCAAAGCCGAAACGAGAGACGTAAACAAGCGATAATAGACGGATCAGTAAAATAATCAGTAAAATGATCAGTGTCGATCCGTTCAACGAAAATTTTATTTTTATACTTTACACTTTTTATTTTAACAACTATTTTAAAAGTAAACAAAACTGTGAGATGTCTTCAGGGGTCTGCGTGCTGATTTGTAGTTTTTAGTGGGCTGTTTCCACCAAATTTGTCACCGTATTCTAGCTAGTTGGGTGTGTCAGGTGCGTTTAGATTTCTCACTATCATCGGTTTTGGATAAAGCATTAATAAAAATGCTTCATAAACAATAGTAATACATACAGACTTAACAATGAAGGTGGTGCAAAGTGAAAACGCGTTCGAGTGAAACTGAACGGGCCCAGCAAAAGTGATCAGTGTCGATTAGTTCAACACTAATATTACATTTCAGTTAATTAATTTTTAATTAAGGTTTTGGATGAGATAAAAAAGTCAGTGTCACGAGCGGGATTCGAACCCACGACCTTCGGCTAAATACGCCGCTGCTCTACCACTTGAGCTATCGTGACTTCGATCCACTCGGACACCAATTTTCCATCTACCAACCAAAACTTTAATTAAAAATTAATCAATTGAAAAGGATTTATTTGGTCAATCGGACCACGAAACCTAATAGGACTAATGTTACATTATTATTTCTGGTAATGTATACATACATTATTAATTTTTATATATATACTAGTTATTATATATAGTTATTATATTATATTTTAAGGAGGAGGTAACTTTTGTCTTTTTGATTTCTCCTAGTACAGACAGACCGCGTCAAACTAGTGGACACCTTACCCGATTAAAAATCCTGGCCAGTGTATTCAAAAGGGGATTAACAGGATTAACTTACCTTCGTATTCTCATCTAGGGTAGGCAATATGATGCAGGCGGATGAACAGACATAACAAAAAAAAAAGAAAACCAGGCGCAAAGGAAGCACTGGAGGCTTGTACACAGCACGCTAGCAGACTCGGGACTAGAAACGTCTAACAAAATAAAGGACCTAAGTCGTTCCACCAGAATATTTTTGCTTTATACTGTATGCGGTATGAACATGAAGATAGCAAAGTAGATCTGTACGTAATTATTTTAAAAAAGTAAATAAAACCTGAGATTTCTTCTTGGCTTCTGTCAAACTTGTAATTTAGTTGTTTCCGATCGTTTTGATAATTTTGGTCTACTATTTTCTCTCTTATTTAAATCGCATCATCGGTGACATCAATAAAATAACAAAATGAATTGATCCTGTACTGAAGATAGCAAGAAGGCAAAAATTGATTGACAGACTAAACCAACAAAGATGGGAAGACGAAAATGACAGAAATATTTTTTTAAATTATAATTTTTATTATGTTGTGGATTTAAAAAAAAGTCGTATTGACTTTTTATTTTTATAGTTTGTATTTTTAAACTTTTCTATATGGTTTTTTAATAAATTTGTTTTATTTTTACATTAAACTTTTTGGACGTTTCGGGAATTGACACCCATTACCAGCATCTACAATGTCTTGTTTAATGAAAAAAATAATGATTTTTTAGAATCTGATGATGTAAATTTGCGAAACATTCAAAAAAATTTATGCAAATATAAACCAAAATATTTATTTTAAAAAATCACATGGAGAAGTTTAAAAAAATCGGCAAATTATACATTTTTTAAAGTGTTTTCAATTATTAGAAATAGGGGCGTCGGTGGCCGTTTTCAATATAAACCTTGATTAGTCCATATAATTGGGGCGTCGGTGGCTGCAACGGTTTAGGCGTTGACACGGCCCTCATCATTGTAAGTTAAAGGTCACGGGTTCGAATCCAGCGGCCCTACATTCGAACCTGACATACTTACAAATGGGCTTTTTTTCAAAAACACCGGCACCCCGAGGGTTGATATAACCTCTCCTGTTGCGAACCCTCGTAAAAAAAATATTTTAAAAAATTAGTTTTACAATTTGTTAATGAAATATCTAGTTGTTAAATAGACTAATTTAATCAACAAACGTTTAAACCGGTAAATTCGTCCTATATCATAAAAGGCACGGTATGGATTTGTCATTCAAATAATACCTGCTTGCTGGCAGGTTGAAAAAATAATTAATACTTGTTCAATCTCTAGAAAGGGTCATTGTGGAGTAGCTGCCACAGATTTAGATTGGGAAAAATCGAGAATTTCTGGTTCCAACGTATAAGCTCTCAGTTGGTGGTTTATTACAAAGTTCGTGTTACAAGCATCTTTAGCCGTGGCAGGGTATTGCTTAATAACTGCTAATCTTAATAAACCCACCTTTGAGATTCAGTTACTACACCCGTACATTAATATCGTTCATGTTTCAGACGATTGATCTCTAACCCCCCTTTTTTAACGTGAGTGCGTAATCCGAAGCGGATTTAAAACAATTTTTCCACTTTTCAGTGTTTTTAAAAAAAATCTTGAATGAAAGAATGGTGAAGATATGGTTAGACAATACTCTATAAAAATTTAAAAAATAACATCTCAAAACTACTGGAATACCTTTAAATAGATATTTAAAAGGGTGCGAAGAGGGGGTGGAGTTCCTCTTGATCTGCCAAGATGGCGGTGATTGTAAGACGAGCCGCGCCATAATTTAGCATCCCCTTGTACTGTGGGCTATTCAACAACACATCTGTGTCCTATTGCTTGTTTGTAATTGAAAATTTCCCATTCGATTCAAGAGGGTCAGGGGCTAAAAGAATTCACGTGCCTCTAATCCATTATTGAACAGTGCGACACTAACGCGGTGAAATATTAATTTAACGTAAACGAATATCAAACGTCTTGTAAATGAGTTAAAAGGGCCCTACATATTTCATGGTTTCCCAAATATTTTCAGATAAAAAAGGCATGTTTAACAATTTTTTTAAATTATAAACGCTGTCGAAGTTGTTCATCACATCACAAAGCTAGCATTCGATGGCGATAACGCGTTTTCTTTAATTTAAAATTCCGCGGTGACTTTGTCACAGTAGTCTTAAGGTTTAACACTAAATTCATGCTAAATTTATAATCATTTTGTTTCTAGGGTTTGGGTTTGAAAATGTTGAACTCATAAAAATCGCCAAAATCACCCTTGATGAGGGGGGTTTATTATTTATTATCATGGCATGGGCTACAGATCCACTGCTCGGGCTTTGGGTTATAACAGTACGTAAAAAAATTAGTGGTGTAATTTCTTTTTTATTTACTTTTTCAAAGATGGAGAAATTGATGGAGGAAAGGAAAAAACCATGGCTGACGGATTGGTAAAGTGGAAAACTTAAATTTTTTTTTGAAATTTTGTAGTTTTTCGCTTTGAATTTGTACTTGTGTACCAAGTCTACCCATCTTCTGATTAAATAATCCTGGAATCCTATTTAACTTACCACTGCTTCAGATTGAGGTACGGCAATGAGTATTCAGATTACAATCTGGCTTCCTACAAGGGAGCATTCTTAACTCCACCCCTTATACCATTTATACTGCAGGCTTTCCTATATTTCCCCACACGATCATTACCACCTAAGCCGATCATGCCGCATTTTGCCTTCTAACTCGACTACTACTTAAGCAACTTCTAACATCCAAGAACAAGATTTTAGGAGAAAGTGGAGTGCAAAACTGAAATGTTTCGTGCCTTAGTGTCAGTGTTGTTACCGGGGTAAAACATACGTAACATGTATGAATATGTACAGTCAACAAATAATTTATTAAAAAAAAAAATTGTACAGAAAAGCATTCTGGCAATTCTGAGCTGTTTGGAACACCAAATGTTTGTTGGCAAAGTCGATAGTTAGTTACGAAATTTCGTTGACAATTTGTTAATACAAACATTTTATATAGCTATGCACTCTATGTCTGAAAGATGTTTCTAAGATTAATTAAGGGTTTAGTTGAGATTAAAAAGTCAGTGTCACGAGCGGGATTCGAACCCACGATCTTCGGCTTGATACGCCGCTGCTCTACCACTCGATCCCCTCGGACACTAACTTCCCATCTCAACCCCACTTTTTGAATTTTCCCTCCATTTTGCCATTTTTCAAATGTAGTGTAATCTAATTGATTCTCGGCGACAAATGAAATGGCCACGGTGTCCGATTGGATCGAGGTCACGACAGCTCAAGTGATAGAGCAGCGGCGTATCTAGCCGAAGATCGTGGGTTCGAATCCCGCCCGTGACACTGACTTTTTATCTCAACTAAAAACCCTAATTAATTGAAAGATATTAATTGATCAAGCGGACCACGAAAACTAGTGAATTGGATGTTTCTAAGGTTCATTTTGCATAAATTGTACAATGTTACGGAGTTTCTTTTTCAATGTCTTTTTCAGTTATGAATAATAGAAAGATGTTCTATTTGATCCTTAATCGACCTACAAAAGTGTTTTTCATTTTGCATTACGGTAGTTATATTTGGAATTTTGTGAAACCTGTAGGAGCTCTATGTGTACTGTCAGTATTACCGGATTATACTCTGTACTCAGAATATTTAAATTTATTGGATTGAGCTAATTATTTACCGTTTTTTATTACGTACACTTGGGGCTTTTGCTCGTTGGAAAATACGTAGGTGGTCAGTTGTGGCTATGATGTTATCAAGAACTCAAGGGGTTGCAAGCCCGCCATATATGCGTATCTACTGTTGATTATTGGCGTTAAAGTCCCCCATGATTATCACTGTTTCGTAAATGTTAATTATTTCTCAAAAATCGGACTCTAATGGTCTTTGCCAAGCATACAATGACCGCCACAGGTTTTTTTACAGCATAGTACAGCAGGAGCTCCTCAGGAGTTTCTGTCGTTTCGATAGATTTTGTAAGTTGATGTTTTCTCTAGCGTCAAGCTTGGTTTTTACAATTCCAACAAAGTTCAGTTGCTTTGTTGATTGCAGAGTAGGTGTTCATTGTTAGTAACGAATATATTTTGGTGTTGTTGCAGTGTAAGACTATGTTCAAATGCCTCCGCTATTTTAATGTTGACACAATGCATTTAATCGGCGGGGAAACACGAATACAACAAAAATTTGTGTCAAATAGTAGAGACCTAGACTAGAGAGAGGCACATAGTTTTTGCTATTTCCCACGTTTTTTGGATCGTCTTTAATCAAATTGGAAACTGGATAAACTGAAGAAAAATTAATATATATACTTTTTATCGAATTGGTGAATAAAGGTTTAAAGCAAATTTGTACTTTTAAAAAACAATGAAGCTATTTTTGAATATAATTTTTGTTTTCACGAAATCAAATCCTATTTAATATGGTTCGTCTGTGCACACTTATGTTAAACAAGGCAGACGTTAATGTTGAAAGTAAGCCAAATATCGCTCCCCCCCTGTCTAGTATCATTTGGCTCGATGTCAGCACAGTTATTCTTTGCATGTTAAGTCGTATTGTCAAAATGCTAACAATAATTCTATATAATCATTTGTTGTTTTTAACGTTGGATAGAAAATTAAAGAGTTCAGGCTGCTATTTCCGTTTTTAAGTTTGTATTTTTTTAAAATATATAAATCTCATCAAACCAGGTTGGAAGTCTGAATATCGGTAGAAAGCAAAAAAAAATGTTATATTAGAACAGAGGCCAGGATGGGGGTCAAAAGTAGAGTTAATCTTTTAACAAATTCAGTGGAGCAAATTTGACGGATTTAATTAAGGTGGGGGCTTCCCTGAAAAAAGGCCTAATAGGGAGTCAGTTATTCAATTGTTCGCCATGAATCACTACCTAGCATAACGAGGGAGTATAAGGGGTTGTTTTGCAGGTGGGGTGAGAACCCCTCTGATTAGTTAGAGCCCGCGAGTAATGATAACATAAATCAAGGTTATGATAGCGGCCAACATCTGTTAGGGCTGAGGCTAATTGGCGATACCACAAAGCAGTAATGGAGTGATAATGCCATTTATTATTCAGAGTGACTGGGTACATTCCACGCGCATGCAAAATACACGTTTCGAGGCGACAAGGGTACACCCGGAAGCTTGATATTGACACATTGCCACAAAGATGAACCAGTGGAACTCAGTGTGCAACATCACTAACGTCTATGAAAGTAATTCTGATTGAAAAGCGAACCCTTCAAAATTGTCTGTTTTCTTGTACAACGGTTCACGCCATATTTTTTTTACCTACCCTCCTCATTTACTGTTGAGCATCTCGTTTTACTCGTTTTGAAAGAGGAGTGTAAACGTCTGGGTTTTATTGCCTCATCGGATAATATGTCTCATATCCGCATCCGTTTCCTGATTAGTGTTATGAAAAAAATATTTCCAAAAATAAACTAATACGTACTACAACAAATAAATTTTGAACCACCGAAGATTTCAAAATTTCAAGTAAAGACATGATTTAATGTGTGGTAATTAGTGACCGTTAGTCGATGATTATTCAGAAATCGTGAGATGCGGTCTGGTGTGATGTAGGTTTCAGAAAAACATTTTCTTTATCGTGCCAACGTTTCGATCTTTATTGAGATCATCTTCAGGGCCTGGGATTTATAAACATTGTTTAAATTTAACAAACACATGCAGGATGTGAAAAAAGTGAATTATACAATGCAAAAAATATATTTTTTATATTCAATCAAAGTATTTCTACTCACTCAAAGTGTTTACGCAGTTACGCAGAAAACAAACACTTGAGTGAGTAGAAATATTTTGAATATAAAAAATATGTTTTTTTTTGCATTGTATAAATTCTCTTTTTTCCACATCCTACATGTATTTGTTAAATTTAAACAATGTTTGTAAATCCGAGCCCTTGAAGATAATCTCAATACAGATCGAAACGTTGGCACAATAAAGAAAAATTTTTTTCTGAAACCTAGATCACACCAGACCCCATCTTACGATTTCCGAATAAACATGATTTAATTATGAGCTACAAGCAGGATGCTTATTATGAAGGATGTTCAATGTTGATTTTATGCAAGAAGATAGTTTTGGAGAGAATCATACTTAAATTTGTTTTGTTGTGTTGTTTTTAAGGCAAAATTCCAGGAGGTATAATGTACTAACCGTTGCGGCACTTTTTGCGCTATAGTCATAACAGATGTATTTTCTGAAAAATAATGTTATTTTTTCCATTTGTCCACTCCCACTTCATTAAAATTTGTACTACCCATCCTAGCTTAACATAAAATCAGTCATTCTCTCCATCCCGGCTTCCGTCCCATCATTCCACGTTCCAGCAAGGTCTCAGAGTTGTTGACACCTATTCTCCGCTGTAGAGAACAAAGAGCTTGACTTCAGCGTAATGCATTCTTTCTTTCTAAACTTAACCGCTTTTTACCCACTCTGTATTTCATTAACTTGGAATCCTATTTAACTAACCGTTGCTTCAGAGAGAGATGCAGCAACGAGTAGTCAGATATCGGACCGATATAAGCCGACGTCCCACTTTTGATCCCATTTCATTTTCTATATACGCAGTCAAACTGCTGACTTTCCTATACAACCAAAGACCATAATTAAGACATATTGTAACACTAGGATTCCAAGGAATAATACGCTTTGACATCTTTAATTTATTAAATAGAAACAAGAATATAACATAAATAAATATACTGGAGGGATGGAATATCACTTATGGTCACATAACTTAGAAATTGTTGACTCTCAGTATAATCCTGAATACTAGATATGGAATAACTTAGACACTGGTGAGACGTATCTAGAAGATAGAAACCCAATTATCAAGCGAAGTGTAATAATGGAATTACGGTTGATGCTAAAGATGTTGATGCTAAAACATTACGACTGTCATTCAAGTGTGATTTCTATAACATCGAATCATTAATAGACTATAATAAATGTAACTTACAAGAATCTGATACAATGGAACATTTGTATTGGAACTGACATATAATCTCAAAACAAGTATAAGAGAAACAACGTAACAGAAGATTTTGACCTCTTTAAAAGATAATTCATAGTTTTAATTCATAATCATAGTTTGTTGTTTTTAATTATCGGATTTGAAGCTTTAAAGCTTATCATAAGGTTCAAGGAGTTACTAACAGTCTCTCAATATGAAGTGTAAGAGTCAAGAAGATCTACTATTACGAAGACTTTTTAGACCGAAAGCTGTTTTGACCGAAAAACGTCAACTATCTCTACACTGCGTCTACTTTGGACGTACGGAGTGGTACTTAGGGGTTCGGCTAAACCATCCAATATCCAGCGCGTCTAATCCTTCAAAAGTCCGTAGACGAATTGTCAAAGCTCTAGTCACTGGTGTCGCTATCCACAACGACCTCAAATCCTTTTGTCGACGAATTGATTCTCTGATTCAGAATACTGATTCTCGCCAATTAAATCTTTATTCTTGTTTTGTTATTATATGAAAATGAAAAGTGGTAGATTATATAACTACTACCCTATGTATTAAAATAACTACATATTATCATAAAAAATTAAAGCCATTTGTAATCATTTATATTAGGGATCCCAAATCAGCTGTGTTATAGAAATTTCAACCCGCACCGGAGATATAAAACAAAACTAGATGATCCACAGTTATTATCTCAACCTGATGATCATTGTTTATCGACCCCTCATCCTGAAGATCATGGACTAATGCTCTAAGCCTGTATGAGACCGAATTAGGCCCCTGCCGAAGGTATGCTAAACAAAAGGCTCGCACGAGTCAGACGCACGGCGACTCCGCGTGCGGCCGGCCTCCTCCTACCCATAATGGATTGAATCCCCTTTGTTACAAGGGGAATGTCACTCCGATCTATTAGCACCCATTAGTTGTTTTGTAAACCGGAGTTTCGTTCTTCGAAAAATATTTCTTTCGGACGCATCCATGGCATACAATAAACCGCCGACTTACCCCCTGTGGCTGGATATCGATGATGAGGTCCAGCAAGAATACCATGATTGAAAAAGAGCACGAATTTAAAAAAAGGTTTTAGCGAATTTTAGAAAAAACAGGGCATCATTCTCAAAAAGCTTAGGAAAATCAAGCGTGAGCCCTTACGATAATTATAAACCAAAGATGAGACATAAAAATTAATGTAAATATTAAGAGAATGATAACTATAAAAATATCATCTAAAGACAAATAATGTACGATATAATTTAAAACCATTTTTACCGAAATGAAGTAGATGATTATGACGAAGGTTTACGAAACCTCATACATAAAGTATAATATAATTTTAATCCATTATATTTAGTGATCTGATTGACCAAATTACTTCTTTCAATTAATTAATGTTTTTATGTAAGGTTTCGGTTGAAATGAAGAAGTTAGTGTCACGAGCGGGATTCGAACCCCGGGAGCCGAAAGTCGTGGCTTAGAATCTCGCTCGTGACACTAACTTTTTCATTAAGAAAGAAAAATTAAAAAGATTAATTAATTGAAATAATGTTTAATATAGTAAAGCCACTTGCCTTATAAAATTAGACTAGTACAAATTAAACTAACCCAAATAATCTATAACAGAATAAATAAGAAGAATTACTAAAGTGATGTAAAATTATTAGTATGATATGATGTCATCATCATCTCCATGAAATAAATTATAAATCAAACTATTATAATTGATTTATAATTTATCTTATATTAATAAAGTAAGTAATACTGTTTATTGAAAAACAAGTTTCTCTTTGTTTTTTTCCTGTCAACTTGCTGTTTTCCTTATGTGTGTAATTTTAGGTTTTTTAATACGTCGTTTTCAATATAAACCTTGATTAGTCCATATAATTGGGGCGTCGGTGGCTGCAACGGTTTAAGCGTTGACATGGCGCTCATCACTGTAAGGTAAAGGTCCCGGGTTCGAATTCAGCGGCCCTACATTCGAATCCGACATACTTACAAATGGGCTTTGTTTCAAAAACTCCGGCACCCTGAGGGTACATATGACTTCCGCTGTTGTGTCCTTTGCCATTCCCTCACATCTATAATTCGGCTTCGCCTAAACTACAATTGTCTTCCCTCCCACCTCTATAAAATAAATATGCTAGACTCTCCTTACTGTTCCTGCGACCCCTCGTGCATAGCTGATTCCAACCATATTTTACTAACCTGTCCCAATACCTCAATCAACCGAGAGTCCCTCTACAACCCTCTAATTTCTAATAATATCCCTCTTCCTACCTCAATATCCGTTATACTCTCTTTTACCCACAATCCCAAAATAATTTCCTCTCTCTCTGAGCTCCTATCCCAAAATAATATAGTAGTATAATACAACAAAAGTATACATTACAAACTTGAAGTTTAGAGATTTAAAAAAACAAAAAAAAAAAAAAAAACTTTCTTACCAGAGATCTTGACGAGAAAATAGCCAAGAAATCGTGAGATGCGGTCTGGTGTGATGTAGGTTTCAGAAAAACATTTTCTTTATCGTGCCAACGTTTCGATCTTTATTGAGATCATGACAGTGTTGAAATATTCCACCGCATGTTCTTAAAGAAGCTGTTTTACCTTCCCGTCTCGACACCGTCAGTGTTTGTGTATCTCGAAACCGGATGTGACATAATTTTCTCCTTCATAATTGTATTGCATTTTGACTAAATTGATGAGAGTGCCAAGTCACCAGATGGCCAAAAATTATAGCGCTGTTTAAAATAGAAAAAAAACCTGTCATGCTTCAGAGAACTCATCGAATTGTTGACGACCTATGATTTACATGTTAGAAAAGATTGACCTGTTCTGTTTGTAGAAGTTTTTTGATACATAATTTGATATGTATAGTTGTATTTTGTTTGATAAATACTTTGGGCAGAAGAAAGAGAAAAAGAGAAATAGATAGATTAGATAGTTATTAATTAGATAAATATATAGAGTGAGTGTGTGTGTGTGAGAGAGAGAGAGAGAAGATAGAGAGAGAGAGAGATGTATAGATGGATAGAGTATGAGTGACCAAAAAAATCGAGACACCTAGACAGTTCAGTTTTAGAAATATCTTTTTAAAAGAATTGGCCTCTCATATAGTCAAATAAGTCAGTCTCATCCCCGCGTACACATTCGTCTGACGCAGCGAACGCCTTTGTCAAGCGCCAACCGCTCCGGTAATAATAGAGTGACGGTAATGTAACACCGAAGAGCACATGGGCCCTCTGATGAGCCAATTCCCTGGCAGCAACCCTCTTCTTACCCCGCCTACGCAATCTCTCCAAACGGGATAACTGACATATCGGAGTTGTCAAACACCCTTAGCAAGAAATATACATCAAATTCAATATTTATTATTAGTTTACAGTACGTGTAGTCCATGTGCAATAGTTTATATTTTTACTCGGTCTATGCCAGATCTAAAAAACTTTATTTACAAAATAAAAATTGGATTCAGGAAATTGAGGCAAGAGTTTGTTTAAAACTTTTTTGGTTACGTTATTACTGGATCTAACTATTAATAAGTCATTATCATAGATCCTTTTTTATTTATTGTTTTGTCTTTACCTTTAACAAATATATATATACATTAATTACTTGTTTGCAAACAGTTTTAAAAAAGTGATTATTCGGAGTCGTGAGATGCGGTCTAGTGTGACGTAGGTTTTAGAAAAACATTTTCTTTATCGTGCCAACGTTTCGATCTTTATTAAGATCATCTTCAGGTTCTGGGATTTACAAACATTGTTTAAATTTAACAAATACATGTAGGATGTGTAAAAAAATGAGTTTATACAATGCAAAAAAATATTTTTTATAGTCAATCAAAATATTTCTTCTCACTCAAAGTGTTTGTTTTCTGCGTAATTGTGCCATTCTTGTGTGTCGTGTTGAGAGTGACAGTGAGATATTGCTCTTTTATGTCTATACAAGTTGGATTTTGAAGGAGGATACATTTAATAGCTTTCACCCACGTCTTACATATGAAATTGAAAACAACAAAATAATACCACTTTTAGATGCACTCGTAATAAAACAACCAGATGGCACATTAATCACCGATTGGCACGATAAAGAAAATGTTTTTCTGAAACCTACATCACACCAGACCGCATCTCACGATTTCCGAATAATCATGTACTAACGGTCACTAATCACCTCACACAAAAAAAGCATAGAACCTTTGCAGTGAAGAGTAGTATTTCTGGAATATTTAATATAATCATAAAACAAACTTGAAAAAATGACACATATAATTGAATTGCCATCTCTGAGAAAATAGATAAAAGGACATAGACTTCTTAGACTTGCATCTTCCTTGGGCTTGTCGCTTGCGGCTTGGCTGGTGGCCTCTTTGACCATGGTATGCGAATTTCAAATTCACAGGATTTTTCTTCCTTTCTTCCTCAATACACTATTTCCTATACATTTCTTTCTATCTCCTTTTAACTTTAGATTAGGCTTCAGTAATAAACGTTGACATAACTGTGCTGTGATTAAAATACTTCTTACTAAAATTACAAACATAATTTGTTCATACATAATTTTTTCCATCTGTATTTTTATTTATTTATTAATATTAGTGAATGAGGTATGCGATTTTGACATGAGACCGTTACGGGGTCCTACGAACTTTTTCATTCACATCCCAGATCTGCAGATTCTCTTGTCTCGATGACAATTTAGCAGAAGTTTTCAGAGATGCCGGAGGGGTTAGGACTTCATTGTCGCCTCGTGAGAAAGCCGTGTTCATTGTCGGCACACTTGCACTACCTGGCTTTGTGTCTCGACCACCTCTCGTTAGGGGACCGGCGCTGACAGATAGGGCAAACACTACTTGACATCCTTTCTCCTCAATGAGGATTTGCTTTAATCCTCCTTCACACTTCTATTTTACCGGCTGAATGCGCCTTCCGTGTACTCGTTGTGGCCCGGCCGGACTAGGCGTACACGCTCGTACAGAAAAATCGAAACTTCTCGGATTGGAAAAGTTAAGAGATTGCCTATTGCCGAAAAGGGACTGACCAATTTGGAAGTCGCTAGTTGCGTTGGTCTTGTTTTACGAGAGTTATGCAAATATTGCAGTTTGTTCACTTAATTGCTTTTTGTTTTAAATCCATCTAGACCCATTCATGGAGTTGAAAGATTAGACGAGTGATCGTATATGGAAACAATAGATCCGAATGGCTCTTTGTGTTTTTTAACTAAATAAGAGTATTGAATTTTGCCCGTTTAAAGAAATCACTTATTTAGACAAAGAAGAGCTTCATTGTTTAAAAGGAATTTAACGAATTTGTAATAAAAACTCGTTTCACTGGAATTTGCACAAAAAAATTATATTTCAAAATATATTATTTTAAAAATCAGCGAGCTTAGGCAGATCTAGATATTCGGTAAGGATCAGATTACAGTATAGATACACGCCTAGTACTTCTGTTAAACTCAAAGGTAAAGTAATATATAAACATAACGATTATTTGGAGGTCGTGAGATGCGGTCTGATGTGACATAGGTTTTAGAAAAACATTTTCTTTATCGTGCCAATGTTTCGATCTTTATTTGGGATCATCTTTAGGGCTCAAAGATTTGTTTTCCGTTTGTTCATTCTTGTCTGTCGTCTGTTGGCACTCTCAACACGACAGGCAAGAGTGACACATCTACAAGGGAAACAAACACTTTGAGCCCTGAAGATGATCCCAATAAAGATCGAAACGTTGACACGATAAAGAAAATGTTTTTCTAAAACCTACGTCACACCAGACCGCATCTCACGACATCCAAATAATCATAAAGTAACGGTCTCTAAACACCACACATATAAACATAACAATGAAGTATAAAAACCTTTCCATAAGAACTAAAAGGGTCTGTTTGAGTACAGTTAGAACACAAAGAACCATCATGAAGTTTCCTTTTTTCATAAAGATCATAACATTTTAGGTATTGAAAACATTAAAATATGAATCTTAATGTAACCACAAGTCTAATGATTAATGATGTTTCAAGCTTGTTTAAAAATTTAGGTGTAATGACTTGGTTCAAATTACAGGCAATTAATTGCAAAAGAACTTTGTTTTAAGCCTTGCGATAGAGGGCGTCGGTGGCCGCAACGGTTTAGGCGTTGACACGGCGCTCATCACTGTAAGGTAAAGGTCCCGGGTTCGGATCCAGCGGCCCTGCATTCGAACCCGACATACTTATAAATGGGCTTTTTTTAAAAAGCACCGGCACCCTTTAAGGGTTTATATATATCTGCTGCTGCGAACCGTCGTAAAAAAATAAAAATAATTAAAAAATAAATAAAAACAAAGCGCTGCGATATCTGTAAAGCTTTTTTTAAACTAAAGCTTTCACGTTTTAAAATTTACTTTTCTTAAGATCGACAAACGTATTTTTTCTCCTGGATTATCTGTTTTATTTTTTAAATCCATTAGATGTCCTGATCCGATTGACCAAATAACTTCTTTCAATTAATTAATGTAAGGTATTGGTTGAGATAAAAAGCGTCACGAGCGGGATTCGAACCCACGACTTTCGGTTAAATACGCCGCAGCTCTACCCCTTGAGCTATCGTGACTTCGATCCACTCGGACACCAACTTCCCATCTCAACCCACATTACGAATTTTCCCTCCTTTTTGACATTTTTTCAAATGACGAGTAATAAGGATCGATTCTTGGCGACAAATGAAATGGCCACGGATAGCTTTAGTGAAGATATATTTAATTTTACTTATTAAATCCATTATATTTCGTGGTCCGATTGACCAAATAACTTCTTTCAATTAATTAAGCTTTATGTAAGGTATTTATTTTTTTATCCTTGAATAGTTTCTGCTAAGCCCCATTTCTCATCTTGGGCTTATTGATAACGTTTGTACAACAATGTTTAGGCCGCAGTAATTTATTATACAGCTATTACAGAATAATTGCTCTCGAAGTATTTAATTCTCCCCGGCTCCTCTTGATCGAACATGATCAAAGGTAACCCTCTCCTGTGCTGATTACACAAAATGGCAGGAAGCATAATTACGGGCGTCTGCTCACCTAATTAGTAGCGAAATAGTTTTGTTCTATTGTTAAACAAGCAAATCTCGCGTTAACTACTTGAAGAAAATAGATAAATACTTGTTCAATGATCTTATAACTGAATTTTAAACAATATGGAGATTAGAGATCTTACACTATATATTGCATGTACTTAATAAAAATAATATAGTGTTACCTCCTTATTTGATGGTTTGTTGTCATAATTTCATAAAACTGTTTACACTCATTTACTGAATTGCATAAATGTATATAGTAATTTTCCTCACAAAAGGAAGTGTTTCGGCGCCTACAATACAACCGTGGAAGATATACTTGAGTATATGATTATTAGGGCTGTGATTTATATAAATAAAAACAAAAACAAATATGCACATATATATGTAAATATATTTGGTAAAAAATGCAATTTAAAACTGCAAATTCTTACGCCGAGAATTTGCCGGCTTCGCTCCGTGGGACGGGCAGGGTTACTTAATGTAATATTAAATTAAAAAATGGGCGCCACGCTGTTTAATATGACACGGAAACAGCGAACCGTAAAGAAAAACAAAGAAAAGAAAATAAATCCAAGAAAATTCAATAAAAGTAAAATTAACTAAGAAAAAAAAGAACACAATATTTACATAAAGAAAAAAAACACATTTATTCCAAAGGAAACTAAAATATTAGACATACATCAATCTTAATTCTTTATAACAAATTTACACACTAAAAGAACCTAAATCATCTTAAAATCTAAATAAACATTCATTACAAGCTGAACTTTCCTGGGAATCAGTGTCCATCTATGCTTCTTTTTCCTGACGATTTTAAATCCACGCTTCCAGGAAAATGTGGAGCACCTTCTCTAAATTTGGGTGAGTACGCGGTCGCCTTCGTTGATAAAGGAATTGATGGTTTTCTATGATCCGGCCAGTCCGTAGGGATCTCCGTCTCGACGCGCACTCACCTCTCTTCGACTCTCTCACCTCCCCTCATCCTAAGCCTATCCCAGGCCATTTTAATTTTTGATTGAACCACCGCCAACTTTAGTTTCGGAGGCGTTATAATTTAGGAGGCATCCCCGCTTAAATAATAATAATACATACATACATACACATTATGTTACGAACGTAACAAAATATGCGAAAACTGCTATGAGAAAAAATAAGGAAACCCCAAATTAAAACATATAATTGAATTGAAAAGAGAAACAGTGGCAAGAACATCACATGGCTAATATTAAAAAAGAAAAACGCATTTTACAAAAAGTTATCCATCTAGACCCAGGTCACTCCATTTTCGATGAAGTCTCTGATTTTATGGAGTGCTTCATTGTACATAAGATCCAGGTGAGATATCCTGAGGGTACTTTCGTTGGGGAATGGTTTTCCCTGTGTATTTCCCCAAAAAACTCTTGAATTCAGGGTGGCTTGGTTTATAGATGGGTATGTCAGCTCTAACTAAAGTACGACATAAATTGGTATCGAAACCAGACTTTCCAGACCTAGCTCCTGTGCCAGCTTGTGTCACAAAGGTTTGTTGAAACTTAGACTTCCTGCCTTTGTTTTCCTTATGTTTTGCTGTCTTTATGTGCTGTGTTACCCTTATGTTTTGCTGTCTTTATGTGCTGTGTTACCAAAAAAGTGTAGCTGTTGATGCAGGTTTATCACAACACAGTATAAAACGTCTGCATTAACCTTAAAAGTCTCACTTGAAAACTTACGCACATGCTTTTGAACAAGATCTTTCGTCTTTGCGGTGACTTTCAGCATTTTAGGAGTAGTCAGTTCCCAACACACAAATAATGTTTCACGAGGAAAACGCATGAGAAACTGGGTAAAACTGAGAAATATGATGGTAGGGAAAGGAGAGAACTGAGGTCGTAATATTTCTAATCCAATTAAACTATGCCAAGAGAACATTTAAAATGGTGCAAACACTATTCCTTTCTCCATTTATTCCAAGAGAAGCAAAGGCGACCGAAGGTTCGCGTTGGAGCAGCAACTGAACAAACACAAACTCGTTCATTATGTGTTAACGGAAGAATAGCTCGTAGAATAGAACCGTAGTTCTTTTTCGGAGAATTTTTCTTTTTTGCCTGCTCATAAACATTAAAATGTGACGTGCCAAATATCGATATGCTGAAATATAAAAAAATTGCAATTACAACCCATGCAAAAATATGCATTTATGGCAATATATGCACAAATATGCAAAATAAATATAGCTTAAATTGATTCCAAATGCTTCAAAACATATACAGTTTGTTAAAACTGGATGTTTTAGTTAACCAGGGAAAATATGCAAATGCATATATTTCACTAATGATTAATGACTAAATAATATTTCCTAATGATTATAAATGATGAACCCTGTGATTCTATGGTGTTAAGAGGTAAAATATTTATGAACCATACTCTGTTTAGGAGGTTGATGTTATTAGGCCAGAATAAATAATACAACTAATAATACACATAATATATAAATATTTATTGTAGCTTGATATAAACTTCCTAAACAGAGTATAAAAGCTGAGGCCCATAACATCCCACCGTTATATCGGATTCTATAAACCATTTTTGCAAAGGTTCTGGCGATTTTTCTTTTTTTTTTTTGGACAAGCCGTAGACTAAAACAATTCCACAGGTTAGTAAAATGCTACATACAAGAAACGTTTTTTTTTAGCTACTTAGTTATAGTTTAGCACCATGGGGACAAGTGCATTAGTGTAATGAATGGAATAGATTTAAACTAACTGTCTCATGTTAGTCAATTAAGCTGATCCGGGATTAACGGGTGGATTAATCAGTCATTGACGAGACTTGATGTACGTGACATTCAATTACTACCTGACAAAGCAGCCGGGAATTCTTTAATTCAAATGTTTCCCTCACAACCAGCCATTCGATATCAGGCTTTCGTCAACTTAAACCCTTGCGTTCGACAATTGCTCCAGATTGACGCATTGGATTTAAACTTTCATTTAGTTTTAGTGACGGCCCTCGAGTTGATCCCCGTCATCACGCCCTTTGAGCTCCACGCCCTGCAAGTTATTTAATTAAATGAAAGTGCCGTTTCCATTATTGGATATGTGAGTCCTAATCGAGACCCGCGCTATCCAACACCCACCCCCGTCCCGCTTGTCGTTTACCTGTCCCCCCTTTTTTTCCCCAACCCCTCAGGCACCGGTTGAACTCCCTCAAGTGGCTCTAACGACAATACCCCCTTCACGCCTTGTATTCTATTGCCACTTGACAATAGTAATTGATTAAAAGAATACAGATGTTGTTGTCAGAATAGGTGGCACAAAAAATGGCACATTGTCCTATTGGGATTATTGGACATTTAGGAATCATTGTTCCAATGACGTCGAGAATCCGGGTTTGTTGGAAATCTGAGTTATAGCTTGGCTTTTTATCAAAAAACGACTTCAAAGAAAACTTTTCAAAAATCGATAATCTAGATAGCTTTACAATTCCTTTTTATTTTGAAATAGGTAGATATATTCGCGGTTAACAACTAGTTTTGGGGTCGGTGGCTGCAACGGTTTAAGCGTTGACACGGCGCTCATCACTGTAAGGTAAAGATCCCGGGTTCGAATCCAGCGACCCTACATTCGAACCCGACATACTTACAAATGGGCTTTGTTTCGAAAACTCCGGATCCCTGAGGGTTTATATGACATCCGCTGTTGTGAACCCTCGAAAAAATAAAAAAACTCACTGTAGACGAGCATCTACAGTGAGTATATATGAATATGTACATCTTTTTTTTCTATCTATTTGACAGACCAAATCAGCGAGAGACAGTAAGCCACAGCACAGTATAAACACCAGCGATATATATATATATATATATATATATAATCAATTTAATCAGTAATATTTCTAATTACTTTCGTCAAAACTCTTATCTGCTTCACAATCACCGATTCGAGCCTTCTTGCCAACGGACCCCTAGGAGCTGAGAAAAAATGAAGTAATAGTTTAAAATGTCTTTTACTGTCTTCGATATGCATGTATTTCTAGGCTAGTTATAAAATTAAACATATAAAAATTTACAAAAACCAAAAGACCCTTCAAGTAAAGTAGGTCAAAATATTGTTTAAAAAAATCGGTTCGTTTTAAATACCCTGTAAAACCGTTAAAAACTAATTTTAATTTTAATAAAAAATAGACATTTTTGACAGGTAAAAGCGTATATCAATTTTGATTTTTTGTTTTAAGAAATATTTTAAGCTACTTTGATACGTCGCTTGGTGATAAATTATGTATTTCAATATCAACCACCAATTACATAGTGACAACTTACAAGAAAAAACTTACAAAAGCTGGTAAAAATAATTTTTAGTTAGAAACAAAATTGATATTCGTCTTTGCAAACCAATTTTCTGGAATAAATCAAAAAATATTTTTCCTTCGAAATTTTCGATTTTCTTACGGAATGCCTTCGTTTTTTTAAATCACCACAATGACGATGACTCGTAACGACCAAATTACAATTTCAAAGAATTGTCGGAATTCTGCCCTACATATCACTTACTATTTAAACGACGCAGTGATGGATTAAGTTCAAAAGTAGATAAAATTAATATGTAACGATTGCTTGCGCCTAGACTCTCAGCAGAATTCTGTAGGTTGATCAGCTTTGGTCGCATCTGTAGTCGTCAAGTTTGTTTCAAATGCTAGCTCGAATAATATATTCTCAGTCTCACCAAAACACATATAATTCATAGTTATATAGAAGTATACGTACATAGTAGGTATTACTACATATACAAAGGTATTTTGAAACAACATATTTCATTTACAATAAGTATTTACATACACATTTAATAATAATACGAAAAAATCTTGATATTTTACTTTATCTGCTTATAATCAATATGCAGGCTTAAAATATAGGACGGTTTGTAACATTTTCCTCCTCAGGTGATTAGACTGCTTAGCGCTTAGGTAAGATTGAGCGTGGGTCTTCTATTAGGGCAGATTTGTGTCATATGGATGAAGAAGATCCAGATGAGATACACTTCAGTCAAGGGTGTCAAGAGGATTAAGAATTATCTGATTGTTACGGAAGGTTGGGTCAGATCTTCACACCTAAGCCCCGAAATCCGCTTAGCTACCGTGTGCGCCTCCCTTCTATCCTGAACTAACTGAAATAACAAAAACGCGTGGGCCATTCATACCTCGCTTTTCAAACATTCCAAGAATAAGAGAATATTGGTTGTAAAAACGTGTTTTGAAGACAGGCGTAGGCGGAATTCTTCAGAATACACGCCCAGGAATAAGCTGAAAAACTAATATATATTGGTGATAGCTATTTTTTTTTAAAATAATAATTATTTATGATTCAAAAGTCAAACTTAACAAATAAGTGCATAAACTAACGACATCATTTTATTAATATTTATGAAAAAATATCCGCTTATCGTCACTGTCATCACTATCAACAGAATCGCTTATATGAAGTTCTAAAGTTTGTTAAGATATAATATCAGTTCAGTATAATTAACTTTATAATTCTAACAGCCCATATTCTATCAAATTATTTAAAAAAACCAGGCCCGTCATATTTTCTAGTCGCACGACATCATTCCGCATTATAATCATATAATTTATTAACATATTTTAAAATAATGGTAAAAAATTACTATTGCATTTTATAAAATCGGTTAAATTAAAACCTCGATTTCTCCATTATAAACGATTTTTTGAGGGTTGATTGATACTACTCGAAGGTATATTTTTTTTTAAATTCAGCAATCTCTATGAAATTTTGTCACAGCATGTGAATTTTTGAAATTCCTTAAATATCTTCCAATGCTTAAATTTTATAGGGTTGTGCTAATAAAACGGCTTTTGATCGAACTGAAAGGGTACAATAGATAAGTCATTCTTTAGATTATGTAACGTACATTTTACAACTCTAGGCATGAATCAGAATGGATACAAAAATTTAAAATATCGTACATAAAATAAGACGATAAGTAATCACAGAAATGTAATTTTTTTAAAATTTCAATCGAACTGTTTAGATCTTTGAACTATTTGATGATATGAAATAGTGAAATAGTTCTTTTTTATTTCTTTCTAAAAAAATCAAAAACAAAAAGAAGTTTATATAAAACGAATTTTCTTTATCAGTCGGTAATATTTCATTGTGCTTCGCAAAACGTCCAATCTTTTAGGGCAATTTATTCGTATTTATGCAAATTTTAATCTGAAAGTTGCTAAACTATTTCTGACTTATTTACTATAATAATATACAGATAATAATTTGCTGGCTCTTTTTTTTTATTTATCAAAATTAATATCAATACCACAGACGCTCAGTAACCCCTTTGCGCCCGGTAGGATTTCATTGATTTCACCCCTTTACCGTCAGACAATGCTAAATTGATTGCCGATTGAAAAGAAGAAAAAACAGATGTTTTTTTTGTGTGTGTGTGAAAATAGTTTTAAATTGTGTTCGACACACGGTTTTTCACTTTGTAGGAACTTTTGACTTTTTGTGTAAACGCACAAAGTGAATCCAAGTGCCTATAATAGCCAATCGATTGGACATTGTAACTTCGGATGACACTGAAAAAAAAGGTGCAAGTTACACCTCCGAATGTACGATCTCCAATTTCAGTGGTGTCAAAATTACTTTTATAAAAAAGCGTTTTACGCTTTTAAGTGTCATAGGCATGGTGCAATTATATCAAGTAGTACGTAACTCTGTAGTAAAAATGACAGTCGATTGCTAAAACAATAATTTTTTATTAATCACAGAATGGTATACAATTAAAGAATAAAAAAAAACATTAAAATAAATCCATACCCAAAACAAAAAAATTGAATAACAATACTTTTGACTTTTTTTATGTTTTCTTACGTTCTCTATGATCCATTAAATGTTCCAAACATCCAAAACAAATTAATATTAATAATTCATCAATTTGGGAGGCATGTGACTTGTGAGCCTTACAAATTTTACATATTTTTCTAATGAATGTCTCCGTGTGGAGTTTTTCTGATGTATGGACATATCAACAAGAATCGATCAATCAGAAGAAATTTATAAAAGTTCATTTTATTAATCGTTAACTCACGCGAGAAAGAACAAAACCCGATGATGAAGTTTGGTTAAAGATCAAACACTTTAAACATTTTAAACAATATGGATAGAAACCCGATAGGAACTGACGCCAAATTGCCTTTATTGAAATTTGTTAATATTAAACCGTAACTATTTTCCTTTGGGTGTCCGTTTTGGATTTTGCTCGGATTCACCACCCCGTGTCCAATATGTCGTTCAATTTACAGATGTAGCGGCACAGGGTACCGCAGATCTTTTGGGCGTTCGGAGGGGAAGCCGGACTTGTATTCCGTATTGGGAAGGTCGGCAGTTCGTGCGGCTCAGGCCCCGTAGATAATGACATTTCGTACAAAAGGAGGAGTTGCACAATCCGTGACACTGACACGATAATAGTCTTCCATGTGGACAATGGTGACATCCCTTTCTAGGTGGGAACATGGGAGGGCCACACCCCATAACCACCTGCCCCCGACGACGCGCCCTTCACGACCCCCACCACCCCCGAACGACAAATAAAAATATTTTGTTTTATTATAATTTTCGGATAAAGAGAAACGCAATGGCTCAACTTTTTGTTCTCTTAGTCTACTACATTAATAGACAAATTTTTATTTTACCCCCTAAAAACTCATTAAAATATCTGAAGCTCCTTTAAGTTCTTTCTTCGGATCAAGCGCTTAAAACGATGGTTGTTTTTATTTTTCGTGTCTTGTGTAAATACTTTAAAGCTTTAATAGCTGAAACGAACTTAACGAGTTTTAATCTTCAGTCAGATAGCATATATTTCAACTATTTTGATTCTTGTGTATCCTGTGTAAACGGGTTTAGTCTGAATTTCTGAGTTTTTTTCCATCTTTTTCTATTGTGATAACAATTTTATATTTCCGTGTATCTGGTTTTTGAGATCCTTAACCGCTTTTGAGCTATGGTGTTAAAATATTTTTTATTTTTTTGCATCAGCTCATAGGCCAGAGCCACCGTCTTTTATTTTATTACTTCCATTTGTTTTATTATATTATTTACATTCTCACTACAGCTCTATCAAAGGAGCCGACAATAGCGGAGTAAATGCACCTTGACTCCGATTTTATTGTTTCCTTATAGCTTGCTACTGTATTTTTTGGTAGGTGGCTCACCACCTCATTTAACATTTCTTCTCGAGCTCGATCATACTTTTGACATTCCAATATGGTATGTTCCAGTGTTTCCACTGCTCCACATGCACATAACTAGTCCATGTTTTTTTAAGTGTTTTTTTACATATGCCATGATTTGATCGAAGTCTGGAAATGATTTTACTGATCTTTTTATTTGCGTATTGAACTGAAAACTAGGGAACCAACACACCTTAGGAAATAAGTTCTTGTAAAATAGTACTTTGTTGCTGTTATTACAATCTTGCATCCAAAGTTCAAATATTTTGATTTGATTTTAAGACAGAATAGTTTACATCCTAAAATCCTGGTACATCATTTTAAAGGATTTTTTATGCTGAAAACAATGGTACAATCGGATTTAACAAAACATTCATTTGGTTTGCTATTTATTAATCGCATTTCGTGTTAAAAGATTTGCTCTTTTTCTCCACCAGTACTCAGAGCGATATACGGGGAGATGGATTGATAAGCATTTTCTATCCTTTGCTGCAGTTCTTCAACTAAGGTTGCTGGGTTATGATTGGCGTGAACACTATTTTTTAAATGGCCCCGCATAAAATAGCCAAGCAGAGTTAAGTGAGGTCCTGGATCCACCTATCCAGAAATTGACGATTCAAAACGTGTCCCTGCAAAGAATTGTGTGCGTGGCATCATCAAGCTGGAGAATCATTCTTTGTTGTTACTGCAGAGGAACATAATCTAATAGGGTTGGTAAAACCTCCCATAAAAAAATTGAAGAACTAAGCACCATTTAAATTATTTTGGTAGAAATGAAGCCCAATTACTTGATTTTCAAGAAGGCCATACCAAACATTGATACTGTTAACCAACTGATGATGACAAGAGTACAAAATTCTCAGATTTAACTCTGCCCACGTTCGAAAATTGCAACGGTTTAGTATGCCAAGGTGAACATGGGATTCAACAGTCCATAGGATGTATGGAAGAACGTTTTCTTCAGTATCCCAAATCGACATTTGTGCAAGGAACGTTAAACGCCTGTCATAATCAGTCCCGAAGCCTTAGTATGTCGAATTGCAAGCAACACGAATAAACGTTTGATGGTTTTCTCTGGGGAGATCAGGAAATTGCTGGGAACATAACTTGGCTGCATGACGCGATCAACAAAGCAGTCATACATAACAACTCGCTATTGATCATAAAAATGTGCTCTTTGGTTCATTTTAAATAGTATACTGAATGCAATTAATAGGTCCTATTGTAAAATCTATTTACTACCTGGGATTAAGATTTGCTCTCTTAATGCGAGTTTGACAAACAATTACAGAAAGTAAACAATAAAGGCAATTAATGTTCAATTTAGTGAAGAAGCAAATCATTGGATTTAACAATGAAACAAATGAAATGCATTTTTTCAAACTTTTTGCCATAACTTTGTCATTTTTTGATCAATTTAAAATTCGATTGCACCATTGTTTTCAGCGTAAAAAATCCTTTAATATGATATGTCAGGATGTGTAGGGTTGTATTTGAAATTTTAAAGTTGAACTGGGCCTGAGGTACCCTGTACAGTTTTTCTCCACAAAAAGGTAAAAATTTGAAACTAGACTAAAAATATAAAATACTAAAATATTAAATGCATAAACTTGTACCACTTTGACTAAAGTACCCAAAAAGTTATTTTGAATATTTCATTTCTTTATTAATCTAATTAAATGAAGAAAAAAGCTAAATTTAATACTAGTAATAATATACCTAAAATGACTGAAACTACAAGTCAAACAAATAAATTAGAAAAAATTGACACATTGTCTAAGAAATTTAAAATTATATAAATTTAAAAAAATAGACGGTAAAAAGTTTGTAGTTGTATAAACTCATAAATGAAAAATTTTCATAATACATTTCTATTAGTGATTGTAGTACACTCTTCTGGTATCATCTGAAAACTGAAGTTCTGAAATTGGAGCATCCTAATTTTCCCTGCATCCTTCTGAAAATATTAATTTCTAATGTATAGTTTAATCATGTTTTGTTATCCATGTTTGTGACACAGCACGAAAATTGAGCTCGTTTGCTGCTTTAATGTATTAATGTATAATAAATGCATTATCAGGCTGCCAATTTAAAACATCCTTCGGGGGATCCTAAGCTTCCTTATATCCCCTTAATAGTATATATCACCATCATACCAAGAATTTGTATATCTATTGACTAAAATCAATATAATGATATAACTAATAATTTTTAATATTATAAAGTGGTTTAAGGTTTTTTTCATGCATTTCTTGCTGATTTATTTAAAAGCTTTTATAAAAAAACTTTATACTGATGCCAAAAATTTGAAACAGGATATAAAAGATTTGCTGCCAATTTGAGACATCATCAGATTGAATATAGTACTGAATTGTCAAATGGATTTTAATTTATTTTTAGAAAGAAATAAACATTAAAAAACTAGACGGTACATTTTATTGCATGCCAAAAAATTAAATATACATGTACTCAATGATTATAAGACTTAGATGTTCAGATGGTAACATAAATTTTAACTGAGTGTAGCTTACAAAGAAATTTGAATTATTAATTTTAAACATTACAATTTGATAAAAAAAATCACATTAACTAAACGTTCAGAAAATATCCACCTTTCAAATTTCGCTGCAAGGGAAGAAGAAATGCATTCAGTTTTTAATGATGAACTTATTACAGATTTTAAAACTGAGAAAACAACAGTCCTTAAAATTTGATCATTACACAGCTGATAAGGAAAGATTATTCAAAATAAGTAAAACGAATAAACTTTCTTATTTACATAGATTTACTACAGAAGTAAAATATGTCTTTACAATAATATAAAGATTATATGGAACAATCACAATTGAGATTATTTAATTAAAACCTTTTTTAACGGTAACAGCACAAAGTAATATCTCATTACACAATATTGTCACAATAATTTTAATTTTGTTTTCTAAACACAAAAGACTAGAGTGTGAACAACCATAATTGTAAATAGTTAAATATAATCAATAAACCAAAAGTGAGCATAGTATTAATGAAATCATAAACCTATTGTTAAACAGATTTTTCATTATGCTCATCTAATTCAAATTCCCTCAACCCAAGTACTTCTTGAATGTAAGATTAAAAATTATGATTTAAATTGTAGTTGAAAAGGCGAATTGGTACAAATATTAAACAGACTTTTAATAAATACATGTTATTTACATCCCACATGTACCATTGCTGATATCATAAAATAAAAATACACAAATAGTTTAACTTACTTTATCTGAAATCATAAAAATTAAGAAGAAAAAAACTGTGGTGGGTTTCCTGCTTAAAAGTTCAAACAATAACCAAGGCACTGTTTTAAATAATTGTATAAATGTAAAAAATAATACAACATTCATCTTTAGCCTTTGCAAGCTGTTATAGGTAAAGCAATTTTTTTTTTCTCTCATTAGTAATTTTCTTGTAGTATATAAGCATTTTATTAGTTTACCTTTTTTTGGCAAGTTTCTAATCATAATTGTCATGTTTATTATTGTTCTAAATAAAGTAATGTATATTTTTATTAAGTAACATTTGACATCAGGACAAAAGTTTAGCACTTAGTTTTTATTTGTTTCAACTACATATGAATATAATAAGTTGACAATATTAGGCCTATATTGATAGAACGCTTTTTTTATATTTTTTTTTATATATATATAAAATTAAATTCTTAAAATCACGATGTAATTTCACCTCTGCCCGGTCTTCAACTCTTGTTTTCCAATATGCGAACTGAATATGGGCTCATCATATCTGTGCAGCTGAAAAATAAAATATAATCAATATTGATTTTACAAATTTACATTTTTATTCGTGGTCAAATGAGACAGGTTTATTACATTTATCTGGCAAAATTTGTTGACTTTTGATATTTTATAATTCCCCTTAATTTTTTTCTGAACTGGACCATACTGAAATACTGCAAAAACTAAAAAGTGATGGAGTTTTCAACTTAGCAATTAAGACAGGGGATTTTGAAAATACGAACTTTAAAACAAGGTCAACAATAAATAAAACTTTTTATTTAAGGTCTTCGTTATTAATTGAAATAATTAATATGGGCAATTATGACTGCTAATCATATATGGATTAATAACTAAAACAATAAAATTTTATAAGTTATAAGCTCATAACAAATGTTTTTACCAAATTTCAGCCTCGTCACAGACAACTCAGAAAAATCTCACAATATTAATATAATGTAATTTATTTCATTAAACAGTTAACCCAATACAAAACATCAACAACACACTCCATACAATTATAACCATATTTACAAACCATTAAACAAAGCAAATGAACATTTTAAACACAAGAGTATTATTTCAATTTCTAATGAGTTTCGATCTAAAGGACATAAGAATTAGCATAATAAGATTGAGTATTTATTGTGTTGAAAGTATCAATGTTTCTCTTATGTGTCAATTTTAGACCTCAACTTGTTTCTTTTTGTACTACACGCTACCATAAATCCACAGTGAACAAATAACAAATGTACTTTGACATTATTGCCATCGATTAAAAGTAAATTAATGTCATACAGGAGGGCTAACATCCAATTACATATCGTGTGAGACAAACAAGGTTTTAAACTGCTTTAAGTATTTTTTTTTCATATCAATAAAATTTCCATGGGGTATTTTTTGTGTTTTTGAAAGAGGGTAGAGTAAGGACTCTAACCTTTACTCTAATTCCCTATAATTAAGACCATACCATGGAAAAGGAACTTTTTCCCAATTTCTCTTTTTCAAGTCATGTTTTCAGTTCCAACTATAGCTCACTTTCTGGTATGCCTCGTAGTTATAATTCTCATCCCATGTGTAAGAGGGCCACCCCTTCTTCTGCCCTTGTCCTGACCTGCTAGGTCAGCCTGTTCGTTTCCTTCTACACCATCATGTCCTGGAACACACCTCAAAGTAATCTTATTTTGTTCTTCTAGGGCCATTAGGCAATTTAGGTACTTCCAGATTAATTTAGAGCTAAAAGTATTCATACTTAGAGCTTTTATAAATGCCTTACTGACTGAAAGTCTGTAGATCCACACACCTTTATATTATTGTTTATCAACTTCTGGGTACAGAGCTGGAATGAATGTACCTCAGCTTAGAGTGTAGTTAGAACTAACCCGAGGGTTTTTTTTTATGGAGTAATTCATCGCCCCTATTCTTACACCCTGATCCATCTTTGATCCATCAGTGTTACCATATTATGGCCCCTTCCTGACAGTGGGGGTCACCATTCTTCCAAATATCTCTTAATATCAATGACCATTTTACATGACTGAATATAAACCTAATAATTGGTGTGCTGGTTAATTTACGCTAGGTAAATGAGATGGTTGTAACAGTATGTGACAATATGAGAGGAAAAGTTAACTTTGACAGACCAACTTTTTTTTATCAAGTTATTCTTGATTATACATATACTCAAAATGAAAAATTTGTGTCACAGATGGGTTCGAACCCATGACTTTTGACTAAATATGCTACTACTCTACCACTTGAGCTATTGTGACTTCGATCGCCCATGCTACAAACTTCTCATTTTGACACCCCGTTTATTATCCCTAGGGTTACCGCTCCTAACAGAACTCTCTCCCACTCTTGCAATCTGGGCAAAAACCTCAGGCCAGCAGCTGTTGGCTTAAGTGAACAGTGAGGGGTGTGCCAGTGTACCCTAAGGTGGCATCCCCATCAATCTTTGCTTCTGTGCAATGAAATAACTGAACTATGTAAGCCGGCAAGTGTAACTAAAAGATTGTATCTGAATTTTTGGCATCATGGAACGTAACCCTCCTTATAGAATAGGAAAATAGACTCAACATTCGTGGATTTAACATTCGCGCCAGTTTTCTGGAACTGAACATAATGCAAATGTTAAGGGATAACTGCATATATTTTTTTTACAGATCTATATGTCTCTCATAGCTCATTTTATTTTTTTAGCAATTAAATACTATAAAAATTGGAGAATTTATATGATTTACCCATTATTAGAGATAAGACTGATTCTTACAAAATATAGGACACAAGAGAAATAAATAGAAATGTTAATTACAAGTTAGCTAGAGTTTAACATAAACTGCTTCAAAACATGTCTGGTTCACTCTTTCTAGCAATTTAATAAATCTTAAGCCACAAAACTATGTCAGCAATATTGATTATAAATAAAAACAACATTTTCAAAATGGCAAGTGCAAATGCCGTATACCATGCTTAACTCACCTATTCACTCAGTACAGGTAAGAGCGACCCGCATAATAAAAAACAAAATTTTGATTAAAGAACAGTTTATAATATCATAATAATCAGAGTATGGTAAATAATAATCCATGGACATTGGTGTTAATTAATTAATTTTTTTTAAAAATTAAAATGAATGCATTCCAAGCTAATTCCAATAGCCCCCTTCAGCTGACAATGTTTTGGCTTACAGTTAGTGTAAGAAGGAGTTATTGGAATTAGCCTGAAATGTGTTCATTTTAATAAAGAGAAAAAATAGTGGAGTTTTTCAATAAAGTAATACCAACATCCTTGTATGAAGCGGAATCAATAAAGAAAAGAAACTTAGAATTAAGTAAACACTTTAGTAAAATTTATCGATGTTTGTAAAATTCTGTGAAAATACTTACAGTTCAAGACTGTGAATGTTGGAATTTGGGCATGTTGTTTCCACTTTAATGTGACAATGTTTATGGCACTTGAGTTGGCAGTCTCTGCATTCATAACCCTGCTTACCAAGCCGCCTTGGAAGCCCTTTTTTACAAACTTGGCACATTGTGCCGCTATAATTTAACATAATTAATCACAAAGAAGAAAATGTTAAAAATGTCATGAAAACTTACCCTGACAAATGCTTGGCGATAAATGTATGGTCATTAAATATATGTAGTTTTGTACCTTTCTTCTTCCATTTACTCCTCTGAGCAATCGATAACGGCACCAAGTAATACCTTAAACAAAGCAATATTTAGTCACTGATCGTGTTGACAATCACAATAATTTGTAATAATACTTGTATATATCGTTTTCGACTGTTTCAAGTACAAGCGTAGATGCCTCGTTTACGTAAGTTCGACTTGATGCTCCGCTGATCCCTGAAACTTCACTGAGACTGGACCTTTCGGAACCTTCCCTCAGACCAGGAACTGACAAATATGAAACTGGCAAAAAATAGTTTTGTTATCAGCTGCTTTGCTCAGATAAGGAAAATTTCAAGTGATCACAATATTACCACAACTTACCAAAATATTAGGTTAAAATCAAGCCATTCCAATGTGAATTTAGAAAGAACATAGAAAAGATGATTAGAATAAAACAATTAGAAATGAGATACAAGGAATGTTAGCAACACTGGAAAACTTTTGATTTTTCATAATTGTTTTCTTAAATGATATTAAATAATCAAAATTTAACTGTAAATATTCATGACTTGTTTTGCTTCATATTATCATTGCTGAGTCAACTTTATTGAACAAATTTTTGTTTTCAACAGCTTGACTGTGTTTACTTTAAATATAATTTAATCATTATTTTGCCAACTTCAACTGAAGGTAATGCCAAATGTTCTAAAAATAATGCAAATGCTACATATAATCAAGTAGAAATGATTTTGAATCAATTAGACTGGCATATATAATAATTAGTAAATTAGTTGGTGTAATGACAAATTAAAATATATTATATTGTTAATATGTGAAAATTTCAAAATTAAAAAAAAAAGTTTTTTAATTTAAACAGTGGGGGCACTTGTCAGTTAAAAAAACATTTACACCCCACAAACATGAGTTATACAAATGCAAATGAACACTCAGACAACACAAACAGTACAAATAGAAAAACCTGAAAGTGATAAGCGCATTTGAACAAAACATTTTTATTTTAAATTTCATATCACATATAGCTAAAGCTTGTAACTCTAAAGACAAACATAGGGAAGAAAAGTCATCCACCAAATTTACAATGAAATACACCTGAATCACCTCATTTTACATAAAAGAATAAATGAAATATTTCTATATGAAAGTGCATTTAGGAAAAAAATCCAATATCAACAAGTGTCTTGTAAATGAGTGTGTCAACATATTTATTATAGTTAGTGAATAATAATTGTTGGCTCAAATATTTTTATAAAATACTTCCTACATATTGTTGGGAGAGGTGATATTGTATCTTTAGATTGGTGAAGCTCCTTTTCCTGTTGATCTATCAAACAATTGTTATCTAAGTAAAACAATTCAAAATCTTTAGTAAGAAACACAATGTTAGTTAATGAAAAGCACCTGTCGAATGGGCTGATGGGTCACGTCCCCTGTCAGCAGAGATTGACCTCGCCGCCTGGTCATAGTCGCCGTCATCACCTCCTGGACCTGCTGAACGTGATCTTGCTTTTGATCTGTTCAATCGCCTCCTGAGAGTACCGAAAAAATCCCTCTTTTTTTTCCGACTTCTTCCTCGGTCTAACAAAAAAGGTTTTAAAAGGAATTTTTAATTATATCGGAAAAATAATAAAATTAGGTGTGTCACTACCAGTTCCATTTAGTTCTTGGTTTGTGGCTGTGTTCTCAGCAACTCCTCCTGGAGATGGGGCATTCATTCCCTGCTGTAATATTGAAAAATGTAAGAACATATTGTTTTAATATTTTGTTTTAATACAACTTTTAATTTCAAATCTTTTTTTTTTTTTTTTTTTTTTTACATTTGTACAAAAGGAATTAAAAATAACTGAAGTTTTACTAAATCTATAGCTAATCTATTTTAAATTTTATAAATAGAAACATATACTTCTGAAATGCTCCTAAGAAAAAGACATTAATAAGCAAAAATAGACAGAAAAAAATTGCAAATAAACGTAATAGACTGTACACGACAAAGCCTGTTAGAGAAAGAACAGAATGCTTTAAGCCAGAAAAGTTTAAATATATACTTTTATATATTGTTTGTAAAAAATAAAATAAATAAATCATTGCAATTTTTAGAGCGTGATACAGATATATTTTATAACTATGATTTAGTCAAAATCTCAGAACTTCACAAACAAAATCACAAAACGGTTGTCCCAATCATAAAAAGGCCCAGTTTTAAATTAAATTTGTGTACATAACCCAGTTAATAATTTAAAAAATATATACATAAAGCTCACCAATAACAAAAGATAAATAAATGTTAGTAGTAAATATAATACAGAATTGCCAAATGAATTTAATTTGGTAAGTTAATATTAATAATTGTTGATTGAAATGTGATTTTCCCCCTCTCCAGATAAATGCGATGCTGAAGAATATTTTTGTGTCTTAATATAAAATAACAATAATAATAACAATAAACCAACTAGAAATAATAAATATACATATTAATCATTTCAATTACATGTTATTAGAAAATTATGTTACATAAAATACAATTGAAAACGTTCTAAACTCATTAAACATGCATAGCCTTCTTACTCACCCAAAAGGAGACACCAAAAAAGCAACACTGACCCCAATAATTTAAAGCAAGGTATACTAATTAAAAGAAAAAATAATAAATGAACCAATCTAAATTTTACTAGATGCAAACTAAGCAGCCTGCAGATTTGGCATAAAAATATTTACAAAAACGTATACTTTTATCAAAATAATCTGAGGAAAAAACTTATTTGTTTATAATATGAGGGATCATAGATTTCAATAAAACATTTTTGGTGATACTAGGTTGAAAAATATTACACACTTGTCTGAACATTTTTGCCAAAGGCCAAGAAAAAATATTTTATTCATTTAGTTGCTTTCAGTAAAGTAGGCCCAAACCGTTTTATTGAAAAAAACATTTCAGATTTGTTTTAAGAACCCTTGAAAGTCATCCATTAAATACCAATTTTTATACCAAACAAAAAATAAACATTAGAACAGCCAACGGCAATTGTTTTAAATCTGTTGTCTGTTGTTCAACTTAAAAATTTATAACTCCTCTGGATCATATACAATGGTCATGGCGTTACTATTGTAGGAAAACTGAATATTTCTTATTTTAACCTTAATCAGCAACTTTTGGATTAATATTATTATATGTGAGAAACATTAGGATGAAATCAACGAAAACTCCCCAAATGTTTTTTTTTTACAGATCCAATTCTCAACTATTTATGGAGGCCAGGTTTGGGCCACTACATGCAGTTTGTAGGGGGTTCTAAATTCCTGCAATTATCATAATCTTTTAGATTTTTGAAAAAAAAAATTTTTTTTCCAAAAATATGTATTCAGGAGTATTTTGGGGTACACAAAAACAACCCAAAAAATGTGATACATATTTTTCTTGTTTCCTATTTTGCTGAGTTCAATCACAAAATAATTATGTATCGTATGTTAATACATACAAACTTGCTTGCTGGCCAATTACAAACTTTAAAAAATGTATTTTTTCTCTCAAATTCCATATGTCTGAGGTTTTTTACAAAAATCTTGAAAAATTGTGATAAATTATTTGTAACAATGATCTACAAGAGATTTTTTAGGGGGTTTAGAACCTATAAATTATACGTAATGGCAATAACCTGGCTTCCATAAATAAACTAGAATTTGGTATATAATATAAAATGTAAACTGTGTTCATGAAAAAAGAAAACGATAAATTCTCTTTTTGAACGGTTGTATTAATGTTGAGTTTGGACAAAATCCAGAGGATTTGTGAATTTTGAAGTCCAACACAGACTTCAGTGAGAAAAAAATTGACCCTGACTAATCCAGCCCAAAATATCTACATGTTTGTTTCCTATAAAAATTTGTATTTAAGAGCTTTAAAAGGGTTTAAAGGGTTCTTAAAATGAATCCGATCGTTTTTTGTTTTTTTCCAATAAAAGTTTTTTGAGCTACTTTACTGGAAGCTACTCTTGTTTTGTAACTTTTTAAATATCTAATTGCATTTAAAGTGGCCGTGCATATTATTTTGTTATCCTATGTAAAAAACTGATTTATAATCTTGTTTGTTGTAATGCTTGGGCCTTGTCAAATATTTTTTGAACTAGTATAACTAAACAAGTTTTTTTTTTAAATCAGTGATCCCTTGTATATATAAAAGAATATACAATTTTTTAATAACAATTAAAACATAATTTAATTGATTCATTAGCTAAAATTAAAGTGACAAAAAAGAAAAAAAAATGCATACATTTTAAAACGCACGGAAAGAAAATCAGGTGCCACATGCCCCCTGTGCCCACAAGCCAGTTTGAAGCTATAATTAAAATGAAAAATTATTGAACGTAACATTAAATGAAAGAAAGGCAAAAGAAGTGTGGAGCGTTTCATCTCTAAATACGTAATTTTTGAGAAAACACAACAGTGATGTCACCTTTGATTCAGACACTTCATGCCACATCCCAGTTTCCGATAACTCCACCTAATAACATGTACTAATTAGTAATTTATTTGTGCATAGAATTTCTTTTTAACTGCCTAGATTTGTTTTTGAAGTGTTTCTATTCCATTAAAATTGTGAGGAAATTTTACAAGTTAAATTGAAGGGATTGAAGGTATGGTGTAGATGTAGTTAAAGTTCAAAACACTAATTGATATGCAACAACTTTTTTACCCAATGAAAAAATAAAAAGCAGATTTTATATTATTATAAATAAAATATTTAAATTTTTTTGCAAACTAAGGCGGGCTACATGATAAATTTGATTGCACAATATGAACAATATTTCTGACCATTTAGGGTTAGTATTGAAATGTGCCAATGACTGAACAAAAGTTTGAGTGAGTTTAATTTTTATTGTACCGTATTTTTTCATTGCACCATGTTGGGTTAATATTGTGCAATATTTTTTTAGCCTATGTCCAGTATTCGTATAAATTGGGACCAAGATGTCATTCAATAATATTGCACAATAAACATATTGTGCAATGTTATTGTAGTGCCACCTAAGCTTACTTTTCAGGCTATATGTAACGATTAAAAAGTTAATTAGTAAATAAATTGAAATAAATTAATAAACACTAGAGTATTATTAACTTAAATAAAATATTGACACAACAGAAGTGAAAATAATGTGAACTGGTCTTTTTAAACTAGAGTACTTCAACTACGAGGTTATATGAACCCTAGGGGTGCCAGTGTTTTTGAAAAAAGTCCATATGTAAGTATGTCAGATTCGACTGCAGGGCTGCTGGATTTGAACCCAGGACCTTTCCCATACAGTGATGAGGGCTGTGTCAATGCCCCCGATGCCCCTATCTTGTAATATTTTGGTGAAAAATAAAAAGGATTTGGTATAATTTTTTTAGGAAATGACATTAATTTCACATAATACAACAAATAATAACTTTTTTAAAAATGAAAGATAATTAACATGGATTGCTTTTATTATGGTTTAGTTTAACAGACAGTTTTCAAACTAATGATTTTGTTTCATATGAAATCTGCTTTTTATCAAGTAAACTATTATTTCACCCAAATAACCCTAAGCACCAACATGAAACCAATTCCCAGAAAAAAAATAACAATAAAATTAAATAATCAACAGATTGAATAAAAAAAATAAATTACCTTCAGCGTTTGTTGTTGATCAGATGGTGGTGACTAAATGTATGCCAAAAACAAGAAAAAAACAAAAACAAAACAAGTCAAGTTAAACTTTTTAAAAAAACAATCATGCAAACTAATGTTTTTAATTTTTAATGATTAAATTCAGTTTTGAAAAAGAAATCTAAACTGTTCCCCTCACCCTTTGCACACTATGTATTATAAGCGTGCTTTTATTTGGCTGTAAGCCTCGATTCATCTCAATTTCCCTAAGAGCGGAATCGGTAATTCCATCGCCTCCATTAGCTAATTGGTCTAAAAATATCACACTTGAGTAGGTAATTTTTAACGGTAATCATCACAATTAAGTATGTCGCTTTTCAAGTTTGGTTTTCAAGAACAAAATCAATTACTTGCCATTGACAATTGTTGTTCTGGTTGTCATTAACATCTGACCGGAAGGAGACACAGATCTTAATGTCTCTTTCACCTTGAATGGTTTGTCCCCAGTAACAGGCAAATCAGCTCCTTCTATCATCAAGAACTAACAAAAGAAATACAAAGTTGTTTTATATAAGGTCGACGAAGAATGTTAAGTTTGGCAAAACATAATTGCAATGTTCTCACCTCAACAGTTAATGTTCCTGAGACAGGGGAATCATGTACAGGTGTAGACTGCAGGGATATAATTTGCCTCTGGCTAGGAGTTGTTGTAAGTTCGTCCATTGAAACGATACCCAAACCCATGAATTTATTTCCATCTGTTGTCTTGTCATAAACTTCAAGTAGGATTTCAGACGTCATGTTGTTAACATCACTGGAAATAAAAGATGAAAAACATCGTGATTTTTGTGTTGTTAGTTGATTTGGGTATTTTGTACAAATTTATTTACAAGAGAAAATGCTCTTCCCAGACAGGGTTAGTTGTCCCTTTCTTGGATGTAGTTTGGTTTTTCTGTGGAGGGTCATCAACTTCCACAACACAGAAAGGCTCAGAACAACCTGTTTTAAAACAAAATGCTATTTTCAAAAATAATTCTATAAAAACATCATAATATGTAAAACCATACTACATCATATTGACATAAGTATTTTATAAAAAGCGTAATTTGCTAAATAATAATTGAAATATCTAACCACCGAGGTCCAGCCCTCTGATACAACAGTGATATTAAAAACATGATTAAAGGGAAATGGTCGTGTCAGTGGGCTGGATGGGTAGAGAAGCTCTCACATGCCAAGAGCTTGGTCGACAGTCGGTCTTTGGAAGATCAAAGAAGAGACACCCGGCGGTGAATAGGCCATGGGAAGTTGGCATTCCAGACACTTACTTTTGAGCCAAAGCTCATGTACGTGTTTCCCAAGTAGAGAAAAGTTAATTAAGTCCACTTAATTGAAGGCTGTGACATGTAAGAATGCCACCCGATTTGAAAATTGTGCTTGAGCAGGGCAGCAAGTATTTTTGGAGATAAAAAGGGCTGTTTTATTGTATGTAGTACTGATAGATAGTTGTTTTGTGTTGTTGAGATGGGAAGTTAGTGCCCGAGTGGATCGAGGTCACGATAGCTCAAGTGGTAGAGTAACAGCGTATCTAGCCAAAGATCGTGGGTTCGAATCCCGCTTGTGCCATTGACTTTTTTATCTCAACTAAAATCCTTAATTAATTGTAAGATATTAATTGGTCAAGCGGACCACAAAACTAGTGAACTTATGACTATTGTACATGCTTAAAAAACTCCCTCATCAAATGATCTGTAGTATTTGATTAATCCATGTTTAAACTTTTATTGTACATATGTTGAAGTTGTTCTGAATAACGCTTAGATAGAATGTTCTCTAAAACAAATAGAAGTTCACAAAAAACTTCACAATTTTACAAAATTTGTTTTGTAAAATTTCAAACTCAGCTAATTTTCTGTACCAATGTCTCAGGTTTGCACCTGCATTAAATATGTATATACGTATATTTTTTATGAAATGCTCGTCACTTGGAAATTGAAAGGGCAACCAGTATTATGCCAGATAAAATTCTGTACATGCCAATTTCAAAACAGTTTGCCAGCTTGTGTATGTGGTTATCAATACTCAACTGTTACCAACTTGTTTAATGTCATATCCATTAAAGTGATGCAGGCAAAATGGGGGAAAAGATTAATGGAACTAATCCATTAGCGATATAAGAGTGAAATAAACATTCAGACAATTTGACAATGTTCTTTTTTATCACGCTTTAAAAAAGAAAAAAAAAAAATTTCAAAGAAACCCAGTATGAAAATAGTAATTAAAAGTAGTATAATTGTTTGATTATCAGCAAAATATGTTTCTTTTACCTGTTGATTGTACTTAATAACCTCTTTATTTAATTTAATGAGATTTAAGTAATATTGACTCATATAATTATAGAAAAATACCTTAATACTACTTAAAAGTGAAATATTGTAGATAAGAGTAATTGATCAGAAATATTTTTACCTTGAGAGGCGCCAAGACCTTGAGCTTTAATAACTTTGATTAAGAGTCTTTTGCTTGAAGTCTTATTAGGTCCACCAGGAATCTAAAATAGAAATTTACCATTCAATAGGTGTATTTGATTTAAAATACTATAATATGCAAAGCTTAATACAAACAAGGCTATCATAATGAACTGGAAGAAGGGGCCCTTGGCTCGCAACATATCTTGACAGCCTCGGGCAATTTGGGTACTGGCTCAAGTTGCAATGAACATTTGAACTTCTCAACGCTGCAGTAACAATTTCACTAATAACATCTTGCAGTTGATTCTCATCCAAATTGTTTTTGATTGACCCAACCTGAGCGAGGGAGACTTTAACCTGCCAAAAAACAAATCCTTGGAGCTTATTACCTGTTTGTTCTTAAAAACTAACATTAAAAGAATTAAGGCATAAATTTATTTATATATTTACATATATTATTTACTGAACAGAATCACTTACTTCAGGCCAGCCATCACATTTAATGTCAGCAAGGAGTTTCTCAGTTATTGCAACAATGTTGAGCCTTGCTCTGAACCTATTTACATTCAATCTGTAATGAGAAACTTCAACTTTTTCCCCTTTTTGTCTGAATACTTTGAGCTGTAAGGCAGGTGTGGTTTCACAGTCACATGTTATTGTCTACAACATAATAACAAAAACTGTATTTTAAAGAAAAGAAAGAAGAAAGAATAAAAAAAAAGAAGAAAAACTGTAAATTAAATTTGTAATATTTTCAATAGAAAATTTTGACCAAAAAAACAATCTGTAGCTTGATATAAGTAGTCATTGAGGATTACAAAAGAGTGTTTTACTATGTGTAGGTTTATCCCATTTTTGAGTATTTTCATTTTCTTTGTTTTGTATGTTGTAGAATAGATGGGTTTGAATCCTTGGAGTTTTTTTGTAAGAAGACAATCATCAATTTTGGTAGAAGTATAGTTATGCTTATGGGGTAATGGGGTAATTCTAATAGTTCCTTATTTCTGTCATTAGTGAAGTAATTCTAGTGTTTTATATATATATATATATATATATATATATATATATATATTTTTTTTTTTTTTTTTTTTNTTTTTTAAAGAATATGTTGTACTTTTTTGGCAGAATGTGACTTCGTTTTAATTACAGACCTGGATAATTAAACATGATCCACAGTTTCATTTCCTTGCAAACCTTTAGATACAACAACAAAATAATTGATAAGAATAGTTCTATTCACAAATTCACGAGGTTTAAGAAATTTGAAATAAACATAAAGACGAGTGTTCATTTTTTCTTTTGAAATTTGAGTGAAATTATTGTAGAGCTAGAGTATTGTATTGTTGAGCTAATTTAGTAGACACCATCATTTATATATTTTAAAAAAAATGTAATCGCGTCTACCAAATTAGCTCTACAATACAATACTCTAGCTCTACAATACTATATACACTCAAATTTCAAAAGAAAAATGAACACTCGTCTTTATTGTTTATTTCAAATTTCTACCAAATTAGGTAGGCCAGTTTTTTTATATGATGCTGAACATAATTTTTTTAGGGGAGGAGAAGGTTCAGAAAAGGTTCGAGGGGTAAATAGTGGGAACTGAACCCAAGTCCGTTGGGCCAACAAGCTGAGAGCCTGATGCCTCAACCACTTGGTTACTGCAGTCCCCCATAAAATAAGTTACATTTTTACAAATCCACCTAAATTTAATTATACAATTATGACCAATATAAATTTTGGATCTTATTAAGAGCAAACTGTTCTCTACATGTAAGATATAAATACATATTGTAAATTTATCAATGATTAGAAATTTTAATGTATTGTGGGTATTTACGACAGTTAATTCACCACTTAGAAAATTTAAATGTAAGGCTTAGTGACCACATGCAATTTTCAGTTGTGCCAGAATTTGGTTGCAAGATTGACTGCCATGGGTTCTTATGGGAGTGCGCTCACATGCAACTCCAAATCTCAGGTAAATAAACAGTTTAAATTTTGTCTTGGACTATTTAGTTGCTTCAAGTTGGACAATTAGCTTAAGATTATTGCCCCTGGAAGGTCATGTGCTCACAAATTTGCATTTAAACAGTTACAAAATTTCTTATTTTAAAGCTGGAAATTTGACATGTAAGGTTAGAACAATATAATTTTCATTACAAAAACAGACCCATTTTTTATTCATTATTTTCAAACAAATTAATTAATAGATAATCTTAATGATTAAATTAGTAATATCTCATTTTGAAAGAAATCAAAAAATAAAACCTTTCAACCTTCAAAATTAATCGTGTAAAATGAGATTGAATTTTTCGGATTTGATAATATGAAGCCAACAGTTTTTATAGAATAGGAAATTATTATTCCGGGTTGATGGATATTCTCCACCTTGTGTCTAGATGAACAATGTGAGGGCAAAGTAACTCTAAAAGTTCATCAAACATTTTCAGATTCACTGATAATAATTTTAAAAAATTCATGGGGTGCCTTTTCAAATTACCTAAAATTTATGAGACTGTCCTTTTTCCATGTGCTGTGCCATCATAGGATGAAGTGAAAAATATATTTTTTTAAAATTATTCTTTGTCCAGAACTCTAGAGCACAAAACACAGCTTACTCAAACAACGGGTTAAAAAAGACGACCAAACTGTTGTACAACTGAGAATTGTGAGTATTTTTAACATTTTTGGTGTTATATAAAACTAGGAATTTATAATTATTGCTGGATAAAATTGTTTGAAAGACGGAATGATGCATTACGTTTGAAGGATAAAAGGCTTTTTCAAGAGGGCGTCTTAAGGCACACATCTGTTTCATGACCTAATTGAGCAACAGTTTCAGACAAAGATGGCCATTGTACTCCTTCATGAACCACAGTAGATTTGTTTAATTAGTACCTCCACAAATTAACTAGTCAACTAGGCGTGCTTATTCTAAATTTATATAAACTCAGATTGCTGACTCATTCCAACTCAATGAACCCATGCATTCTCTCTGTATAAATTTGGAAAAGGGCCAGGGATGAAGCTAGACCTGCTGAAGATCTTACTAGTTGAGTATAACATCACAACAAATGCCAGTGAAACGCCTATGAACAAAAATCAATATTAACAGGCCCTACTAAATGAGCCTATGTCATGGGGGAGTAAAAAATCAATAGATGCAAAATGTACAAAAATAAAAATAAAATCACATTCATCATTCAGTGAAAATTGAGTTAAGAAATATTGATTCACTAACTTTATCCTCTAGGGATATAATTTAAATTACTTAAGATGGGTCAGGTCTGAGGTGAGCGTGTTAGGAATCTTGAGGGAGGATGTATTTTGGCAACAGAGCTGGCTTCTTGTCTATCTTTTGGCAATAGAGCGTTTAAGATGCCAGCTAACTCTCCAAGGGTTGAGAGACCACAATTCTCAAGGGGGCAGTCAAGGGCAAAAATTAAACCAGAGCCAAAACAAATAATCTATCAGACTTAACATTTATTTGATCAGTTTTCTTTTGCTATTTATTCTTAAAATGTAACTAATTTATGAAGATATTAAAGTGTAGGCAACAACACAGTCAAGAAACAAAGAATGACTTTCAATTGAATGTATAATTCAATTTGTATACATGACAGAATCTTATTCCTGCTCTGATGCAAAAATTTAAGTTGTCGCTTCTATCTTTGCATCGAGTTTTTGGCAGGAAGCCATATACTTTGGCATAAACATGCACGAACTGGAAATATAAAAGATTTGTATCTAAGACTGAATACATTTTAAATTTATAATCCAATTAGGGCTAAGCCTATAAGTTGTGGTCTAAGAAATGTTATTTAGAATTTTGTTAATCATACAGATACTATTTGTTCCAGTAAAGTCTTAGTTTTTCTAAATTATTTACATTTATTTAGTTTTGTATGTACAAAACCTGCATTATTCTGTTCAATTGCAATACGTTCTTAGTTAAAAATAAATAAATAAAATATATAAGATGTAATTTTGAAGATTAGTTGTTTCCTTTTTAGTTTTTGCTCAATAATTTTTGTTGAGTTTATTTACATAATCAGTTATTAAATTACCAGTTTTTATTTTGCAATGCTTTTTGGGTCATGCTGTGGCCCTTCCTTAGTTCATTAATTTTTTCCCATTTACAAAATAGAAACCTGTAAATTAATGACTGATAACTTCATTAGCACAGCAATAATTATTTACTCATGAAAAAATTGGCCTTTTTATTTTATTTAATTTTTTTAAATTTTATTTTTTTATTTTAAATGCACGACCCAAAAAACATTTACAAAATCAAAACCAGTAATTTAATGGTGGATTACTTCATTAATCCCAACAAATAATTTGTCTGACAGATGAACCCAGGGGTTTTGCAGACCAAAATGATAGGGTAATGACAAAATTACAGGTTCATCACCCCACCCCAGCAGGCTCCATGAGAAATCTCTAAATCTCACATCCAACAATTTAAGATAAATATTGGTTTAGATGGAAATAGAAGTTTATAATTTTATTTATTATATATACCCATGACAGTCTTTTAATCCATAAAAAATAAACTCTTAAAAATAAGGAATGGCAATTCTCCTTGATAAATATAAAGGTTATGTCTTCAATTGACACTTGAATTATTTGGGAGGGTTATAAATGATTTATTTGCTGACAGAAGCAATATTTGATAGAAAGATTTGATATAGATCTACTGGACTGAATGAACTAAAAAAATAGAAAGAAGGAACTGATAGAAAGACAAATGAAATAATTCAAACAAGGCACTGTAGGAAGGAACAGGTTAAATTGTTTTTTTTTTAGAAGACATGATACGGCAAATGCCAATTATAATCAATATTTTGCTATGATTGCAAAAATGCACTTTGTTGAAAATATATACCAAATTCTGTAAAAAAATAAATTATCAATACACATTATTTAAATAGTGAAATAATAATTGTTTAAAGACTTTTAAGAAATTCCAGTTGAATGTGGATAAAATTAATTTACAGGATAAAATGTCAGTAATCTTTGTTCTCAATTTTGATCATGTTGTCATGCTACTAAATGTAAATTTACTCACAACGTCATCATTAGAGGCACATTCGCAGAAAACATTGCTGATATTCGGCGGAGGAGATTCCGGGAGAACCCTCACAAATTCCACACCAACACCATGCTAAAAGGAAAAAGAATCCATATTAATTGTCATGTAAAATGTGAGGCACAATAGAGGGAAGATGCAATCGTGATGGGCTACTTAAAGGCATAGTGTCTAAATTTAAAAGCACTGATTTCACTGCCAATCTCCGTTAAGAAACAAGGCTTAACCAAACTTTTTATTTGGTTTTGGCACTGATTTGTTTCTCTAATAATATTTTTGTTGCTCAAGAGGGAGAGGAAAGTAAATTTGTTTAGCGTTTAGTGTCTGTTATATTTATTAGCACAATGTAATGTGTATTAAACTGTAGTTTCTAAGCTGACAATGTTAAATTCAATATATATCCTTAGAATTATGAAACACATGGAGCTTGATGACCTAATCAACCAATATTTGTTTCACAATATTGGCTGCGTAGTTCATCAAGCTCCACATGTCTTTAATAATAATAATAATAATTTAAAAAATAAAACAAAAAACCACTGAACATTTAAAAAAAGAAGCAAATAAAATGGTACATTCAAGGCAGTACAATAATTTATTGTAAAATATAAATGGTTATGTTGTATGCATATTTACTTTTATAGATACTAAAAAAAGTAGCGCAAATGATTACAAGGTTTTTCAGTTTCATTTTCTCACAAGGAACAATGGTATTGTTTGTTGAACCGATTCTCATGTGACATCCGAATTTAAATACCTAAACGACACAGGTCGTCTTAAATGTTATTTTATTTTGGTTAAATAATCCATGTACCTCTAAATTCTAATAAGTGTAATCTCACTTTTGTATTAAACCTTTGTTATTATTTAAGTTGAATATTAATTGTTTATAGTGTTACAGATAAATAACATGTGTAGTTCATTGACAAACTTTTCTTTTTTTTTAATAATATGTAGTACATTACAACTACCTTAAAGTAGGTAATAAGTAACTGTGAGCAAGGTAATTGAAACAAAACAAAATTAAAACCAAGAGTGGAGAAAACACCCATTGGTATTACTCCAATGTTACAATAATATTGTTTGTTCAATTGATACGTGTGTCATTATCACTTTCACTATCATCATCATCACTTCCTAGGAGATCTCGCGGCCATTGTCTCTTCAATTGGCGGGGAGGGTTTGAGGGGATTCGTCGGGATGCGAGGTTTCTGATGTGTTGGTTTACGTTAGTTGGGAGGTTTTTATGAAATTTACGGTAACGGAAACGTATTTCATCTTGTACGAAAGGAATATGTAAATCTGTATGTGTAGTTTGGTTCGGTACATAAAATGGAGCATCTAGTATTTTTCGTAGTATTATAGACTGGGCAGTTTGAATGCGGTGGATATTGGAATGTTTGGCTGAACCCCACACTTCCAGTTCTTAAATCCAAAACGGCTTAACTATGGTGCTGTAAAGCAGCCTTTTATTTTTGAGAGGTAAATTAGAGCGTTTGTCAAGAAGTGCAAGAACTCTAAATCGTGTCATAACCTCCTGACGTTTCAGTCTTGTGTGAGGATTCCACGTCAGGCGTTTGTCGATGTACAATCCGAGATACCGCACCTTGTGCGCAGTTGGGAGGGGAATATTGTTTAAGAAAACAGGGGAGGAGATCTTTTTACGAAGAATGAAGGTAATGTGGTGGATTTGTCTGTGTTAAATTTTATCCTTTTCTTTTTCACCAAGACTCTAGTAGTATGAGGTGTTATTGGAGGTTTCGAGTGGAAATGACAAGGTCGGAGTTGCTAGAGAGAATTGCCGTATCGTCTGCAAATGTTAATGTGGTGGTTTCGGGATGAGATGGCATGTCAGCTGTGAAAACCTGGTACAGTGTAGCGGCCAGAACGCTACCCTGAGGAACACCAGCACGGATAGGAAAATATGAAGAGAGGGAATGACCTTCGATGACTTGGAAGAATCGGTCAGTGAGATAACTGTGCAGTACGAGATAGTAGGTGGATGGAAGGATGCCCTCCCTTGAGCATGAACAGCAGGCCCGGGTGCCAAACTCGATCAAAAGCTTGGCTTACGTCAAGAAAGGCTCCGGAACAGTACTGCCCCGTCTCAAGGAAGGATGAAATAATGTCTACCACGCGGTGACACTGCTGGACAGTTGAGTGGCGGTTGCGAAAACCAAATTGATGGTCTGGGATTATGTTTTGAGAATTTAGAATCGGAAGAATTCTTTTCAGTAGGAGTTTTTCTAAAATTTTACCCAAAGTAGGTAGTAGACTTATTGGCCTGTATGAAGTAGTACAATGTGTTGGCTTTTTTGGCTTAGGGAACATTCGAATATACGAGTGCTTCCAAGCTATAGGGAAGTAGGTTGTACAAAGAACATAATTAAATAGGTATGTAATGAATATGATGGCCTTCTTGGGAAGGTGTTGGAGAATGTTTGGGGTACTAAGATCAAAACCTGGAGCTTTCTTGGATTTTAGGTGTTGTATGGTAGAATGAACGTCAGAAAGTGAAAAAGCTTTTGGAGGGAGGGATAATGGAATTGGTGAATGTAAATATTCATTGATAAGTTGTGAATAAGTATGGTCTATTATGTTGACATGTGGGGTGAACACTGTGTTCAGGTAAGAGGCAAAAGCATTCGCTTTTTCCTCATCTGACTTGGCCCAACTGCCGTCTACTTGGCGAAGCGGGGTAGATATTTTGTGGTAAGATAGAAGATTTTTAGCTGCCGTCCAGAGAGATTTGTTTTCTGTTGTTAGTGATAGAGTAAATCGTCTGAATCGGTCGGAGCGATATGCTTGCAATTCCGTTTTCGTTTATCTGAAGGGTAACGTGTTCTTTGCCATTCTTTACGAGCTTGTCTTTTTGATCGTATAAGGTAGCGAATATAAAAGCGGTACGTTAATGTGCTGAGAATATGTGTTTTGTGGATGTGTGAGAATTGTTGAATCACTGATCGATTCAGTTATTGATAATGTGAATTTTTGTGAATAATGTGAATTTAATTTGACAAACAAAAACAAAAATTAGCAACCTACAATAGCACAAAAACTATATTTAGATTTGCAATATCATTTGACTAATTTTAACCTACTTTTAGCGTTATCGAATGTTTAAAATATAAAGGTGAATACATTTTTTTGGCTTATAAACTATCCAACTATAAAGGGAATAACTTCATACAAATTTTAATTAATAACTGATAGTGTTGATATAAATTGTTTAACCATCTTGTTTTCCCTTTTAAGCCCAATAATCCAGTGAAATCAAGCTTATATCAAAATTACAACATTTACGTCCAAAAGGGTCAAGAACAACTCGAGAGCTCGTCAATGGAGACAACTGCCAGTTAATTGGCCTCGTGCGTAAAATGAGGTTGAAAGCTGTTAAACGTTTACAAATCGAATTTCCTGTGAGGAAAAATTCACGCCCCAAATACTCACCGACAGCTCCAGTTTATAATTCAAACGACTAATTACTAAAAGTTTAAACCGAATATGTTGACGACATACGCCTTCGTTGGGTAAATTGGGCTCGGGACGATCTGTTAATGTTTACGCGTGTCCTACAAAACATAAAAAAATTACTTGAACAAAAGGAGAGAGGTCACAACAGAAACGACAACTCTTTAATTCTTTGCCGAGCTTTCGACGAAAGCTATTGTGGTTTTAAATAATTTTTAAATTTTTTATATTATATTGTTTTATTGTTTTTAAATAACTCCACACTGTTCATTGTTTTAAATACTGAGCTTCACCTAATTTTAATTATTCTTATTGTATATGCAGTTTCTTGATCTAGTTAAAGTAAGATAAATAATTGTTTTTTGTAATTTTGTGTTTTTAAATGATATAACATGTTTCTAACTGCGATATTTACTAAAGTAAATAGGCCCTGATGATGACGATATAATCGTTGAAAGCTCGGCAAAGACTTAAAGAGTTGTCGTTTCTGTTGTGACCTCACTGAAGATCCTTTTGTTCAAGTTGTTCAACAAGTAGGTCGATACATCATCTCATCTATAAAAAAAAATTACATTTGCTAACGTTTGAAGTTTGGTCAATGTTAATACCAAACAGAGTAAGTAAAAACCACTATTTGAAAACAGGGCCAAGGTGTGCGTTCTTTTCCGACATAACCCTGAAATTTCAAGAACGAAATCTGTGATGTCAGCCTTTGGAGAGGCAAGGCTATTTCATAAAAGGTTGACAAAAATTGACTCCTGGCTGAGAGGAAAATTCCAAAATGATTAAACTGCATTATTATGTACAGGTATAAGAATTAAAAAAAACATAAAAATATATGTGAGAATATACTACTTAAAATGATAGATAATAAGTCCGTATTAAAAACAGCTCCTTCTATTTTCAATTATCTTTAAAACAATAAAACGACAAAGCTTAGAAATTTGATGGTCAATATATGACCTAAATAAAGTTTATCTTGTACTTCTAGTGTAAATAGTAAACAGAAAGGCTTTCAGAAATATATGCGTATCTTCGGAGTACATATTGTTTACTTTAGTGTATTAGTATATTAGAATAATTAAATTAACAGTATAAATTATTATCATTAGTTGAAAAAAACAAAAACTTCCAGTCTTGGTACTTGTGAATAAGCAAGTTCCACATGATGTTGCTCAGCACATGCTGCTGTGATTCTGTTTTTAGTTAAAACCTTCTCAAGCAATGTATTACGGTTAAGGTCACTTTATGGTTAAAATATTATATAAAAAATAAAAATAAAAATTTAAAACATTAATTATACATCTAACATTAACAAATTTTTCCTAATTGTTGGTCGTACAGCCACTTTTTATATTTAATTATTTATTAGGCAGAAATAGCCACAGAATAATTATTTACACAACCCACACGTCTAACTTGTCTCTTTCGCTCTCTCTCTTCCCTCTCACTTTCATTCCCTCCCTCTCGCTCTCTCTCTGTCTGCCCGTCTGTCTCACTCACTCACTCTCTCTCTCTCTCTCTCTCTCTCTCTCTCTCTCTCTCTCTCTCTNCACACACACACACACACACACACACACACACACACACACACACACACACACACACACACACACACACACCAACGTACGCACACACACCACACACAAACGCACCCACCCACACATACACACACTCACAAAGGCACACAAACAAACACATGCCAAAGCTCAACTTAAGTAATTGTTTAGTGAATTCTAGTGAAATGCCTTAGCAACAAAAATCTTAGCCACGATGAAAAACTCGCACTTCGCAATCACATATTTAGTCTGCTTAATAGAAAAAATTGAATCAATGCTATTTAACCTAACCTGCCCTAACCCTACTAGCCTAGCCTAACTACGTTCACTAACCGTAACCTCGCTTAACTCCGTCTCCTAACCCTAATCATTATTATAATCTTAACCCTTACCCTAATCGTAGTCATAACTGTAACCCAACCTAATTTAATCTAACCGAACCCATGCGATTTCCCGATTGACGCGAAAATAGTAAGTAAAAAAATGATATATCCAGCATAAAAGCATATCCTATTAATAAGATTTAATTCTGATATTATTTATTCCATCTAACAATTATCAGACCTTACCGTTGAATGGTGTAAAAAGTAGCGCACTATACCCAACCAAGGCCACGTTTGTGAAATTGACGTATCAACTCCTGGACGGTAGGTGACCCATAACACTTGCAATTAAAAGAATCAATAGCACTATTTGGCAATATTCCTGTACCTTATGAGGCAGTCGATCTTACGTACAGAAGGGAAAAAACCACCCAAAACAGAATCTTAAGAATGATATCCTGCGGGCAATGGTCGGTCCACTAATCAAACTACCATATGAGAAGTTCCATATTGCAATGCAAGTCAGCGCATCACCCTCAAAGGCAAGCGGTTCCAAATACTACTCTATGATTCAATGCCGGAAGTCTTAAAAAAATCCATTAATCTCAATGATAAGTAATCTCAAATGGAGAAGCACTTAGTTACTACAGGCTATAAATGAATTTCTAGTTGAAAGATTTATATATTAATTAAGATTTATATGTGTAAATAATTTTTGTCTGGGACAGCCCTTGGTTGTGTACAATAACACAAATACCATATTAATTCAATTATAGATACATACCTAACTAGTAATTGTAAGTTCAACTCCGTACATTTTCATAAATAATAAAGTTATCTTGTTTATTAACAATAAATATGATCTCGATTTAACATGTAAGGTAAAAGAGTTTTTTTTTGTTGATAAATTGTACTATTTAAATGTGTGGTGATTAGTGACCGTTAATCGATAATTATTCAGAAATCGTGAGATGCGGTCTGGTGTGATAGGTTTCAGAAAAACATTTTCTTTATCGTGCCAACGTTTCGATCTTTATTGAGATCATCTTCAGGGCCTGGGATTTACAAACATTGTTTACATTTAACAAATACATTTAGGATGTGGAAAAGTGAATTTATACAATGCAAAATATATTTTTTATATTCAATCAAAGTATTTCTACTCACTCAAAGTGTTTGTCTTCTGTGTAATTGTGCCATTCTTGCGTGTCGTGTTGAGAGTGCCAGTGAGATTTTGCTGTTTTATGTTTATATACGTTGGATTTTGAAGGGGTGGGGAAGGAAGTCGGTATAGAAAAGACATTTTTGTATAAGGCGTCGGCTTCTTTGAGGTGAAAAGAGCCGACGAAGGGAAAAAATGTGTTGGTAATGGTTCGGCCAGATTATCCTTTCAGGATTATATAGAAAGGGATAAATAGGAAAAGGAAAGCTAAATTGTTGGAAAATTAGACTATGTGAAAAATATTTGATGTGTGGAATGTAATGTGATGATATAGGTATGTTATCTGTATTGAATTTGATTAATGATATTGGCGTAGCTGCGACTGAGTTTACATGTATCTGTTCTGTAATTGATGCTGTGTTTATCTCTGTTGATATAAACCATTTCTAAGAAATTACGTTTATGTTTGTTTTGTTCTGTATGTAATATTTTTGGATTTTTGAACTCGAAATTGTGTTGGTGTTCAAAATGGTGGGTAGCGAGTGCTGTAGGATTTTGCTTGGGTTTTTTGCAATCATAGGTATGTTGCTTTACTCTCTTGTCCAGATATTGGGATGTAAGACCGATGTAAGTTGCCGGACAGTTTAAACAGTTGATATCGTAGATTACGTCAGATTTATTTGTTACTGGTGTGGGATCTTTAATTTTAGAAAAAAGTGTTTGTATTGTTTTATAATTTTTGAAAGCTATTTTGAAGTTATCGGCGTTAAGTTAAGAGAAAAGTGTTTAATTTATGTGATAGGCCTTGAATAAATGGCATGGAAATGTATGCTGATTTGTTTGTATTTGATAGACCTAATGTAGTATTATTAGTAATAGTGGATGGTGTTAGTGCTGAGTTGTAGTTGTTGATTATTCTGTTAATAATGTGTTTAGGGTAGAGATGTTATGGAGGATCTGTTTGTATATCTTGTGGTGAAATGATTCATGGCTTAGGGTAATCATTGTGTGAAGTAACCCTTTGGCCGTGTTTATTATTGTATGAAGAGGATGGTGAGATGTAAAGTTGAGGTAGCAATCTGTGTTTCTTGGTTTTTGATACCAATCTGTGATTAATGTGCCATCTGGTTGTTTTATTACGAGTGTATCTAAAAATGGTATTTTTTTGTTGTTTTCGATTTCAAGTGTAAATTGTAGGCGTGGGTGAAAGCTATTAAATGTATCTAATGTAGTTTGAATTTGATCTGTGTGAACTGCTGTCAATATATCATCTACGTATTTAGTGAGGAAGGGTAATGTGAAAGGAAGTTGTGGTAAGACTGTATTTAATAGATGTGTCATGATTATGTTTGCCAGTATCGGGCCTAGGTTGCTATCCATGTACTATTTAAAGATATCACGTTTAAAAGGAGTTGTCTGCCTTGAGGAGAAACAAAAAGTGTTCGGTTCTATAAAAAGTGACATTAGAAGATATTACTTCCTGTGGAAACATCTAAACCTGTAACAACCATCGCAAGAAAGCGATCTCAATCCACCTATTACGTCTAGACTGGGTTTATAAAGTTAAACAATTATTAAGAGTACTTTTTGCTAATTTGTTCAAACATTTTCACAAAAATGTATTTCACGTTAATAAATAATTAATACACAGTATTGAGGTTCAATGGTTTATTACATCACCCATCGCCCGTGTATTTGACCCCTCCAGGCGGGAATGTTAAATTAACAAATATGCATAATAAACCGACAATAAAACAAAATATTAACAACAATAATAATTATTAACAAAATAAAAATTATACGCTGTTCCCAAAAAGTTATCGAGGGCAAAACATCAAATTTAATCGTCGAGGTTTTTAGACGAAGGACGACCAGATATGACCTAGACGTTTGATAAAACGATTTAATTCAACTATCTGTCTGGAAAAGTTCATACTAATTATAAACAATTTTTATCGATAAATAAAAAAAGGTTGAATCAGTAATTAAAAATTATTATTGAATTGATTAAAAGTTTTTAATTAATATAAACTGATTGTTAGATCAATATTATCAGTCTCACACTACATGATAAAAGTTTAGTTTTATCGAGATGAAAAATAACCTTTTTTCCCCTTGTTAAAATTTTCAACCAGAAAAAAGAAACAGGTCAGAGAAAACGTGCAATTTATATTTTGTCGTTCTGTCTGATGTCAGCTTCAGTTGCGTAACGCGAAGTAAAATTTCCCATCAGGAGCACAAGCGGTTTGCTCCAGATCCCACGTGAAAATTGAAGAACTACTTTCGTTACGTCCAATCGGGCCGGGACAATAGAAGGAAACGATCCGCCCGCGCTTTAATAATAAAAGGGACAATAGTAATTTTAAAATAAATTCCAAGGAGAGCGTATCTCGGAGAGGAAATTGGGTAAAGAAATCGAATTGGAATTGTACAGGCGGATCCCAGCAACCTTTGGACTTGAGATGATGTCACGGTTTTTTAAAGAAAAATGACCTTATTAGTGCAATAGCGAATGGTGGAAAAAATTCCATTTGGCTTTTACATTTTAATAAGAATTGATTTCACCATGTATTCCGATGCCTTAACATAAGCATTTTTACTACTTCACAGATGTAAAAACCAAAAGACTTCCTTGGTAATTCCAAGACAATATATTGATCGAGGCCTATGCACAGCTCAGATAACGTTAATGTTAATCTGTAATCACAATGGGAACCAGATTAAATAAAGTCTTCCGTTGGGAAGTAAAAAAGAAAAGATAAATGCTGTTTATAACGTTGATTAGATTACCAGAAAGAAATATCTATATGATGAAAAAACTATAAAAATAGCCTCTACATTATTATCTTTCTATAATATTAAAAAAGCTTTGGCTGAAGTGTGGGGGAGAGAGAAGGATCTATACGATCTAAATAGTATAGAAAGAGAAAAAGATAGGAGATGGTAAATGCAACGTTTTTATGGGATTATTCAATTCTCTCACTATTTTCTTAGTTTAAACTTTAAGAACGGAGATACGGAAGTTTTATTCCATCTCTACCTGTTTTTTCTTTTTTTTTCGAGAGAGAACAGATATTAAGTATTTCATTATGCATTCGACTGACAACATGTTCAAATCAAATTCCTATCAGCTTTATCAGGGCTAAACTTAAGCTGTTTTAATCAGCCCCAAGTTTTACTAATCGTAAAAAAATGAGGTAGGAGACAAAATTAAGAAGCATGGATAAAAGATAGTTCGTTATGGAATAGCTTTCAGTAATTCAAATTGTCCAAGAATATGGCTGAAGATTCCAATGAATTCTCAGATTTGAATTCATTTGAATTATTATCGGTAATAATATTATAAGAAAAACGTAAAATACCCCAGGAAATGTTATGCGTTAATTTCATTGAACAGTTTTAACCATTAGATATATCTGAGCAAGAAATGAGTAATAGTTCTATAAGTATAAGTATAAGTAAGATAAGTTTTAAAGTTTCATGATACTTATGTAAATAAAGCATTTTTAATTTTTTTTTTTTTTAACTTTTGTAGGGAAAATTCACTCGAATAGAACATAAGTAAAAACATAAATTAAAAACTCTTAGAGTTTCTCAGTATGAAATTAAAAATTAAACTGCTCCATGATCTCTCTGCGGTACTCCAGTGCACTCTGTGCAAAGCCAACGAGATCTGAACAAGGGGAATTAAGTTTTGCAACCAAACACGCTTACAAAACTCGCGTAGTTCCCAAAAAGAGAATCCGAAATTCTGAAGCCAATAAATGAAAAAGGTCAAGAGTTACACAATGAACCGTTGCAACAGAATGACGTTCAACAGAATTATCTCTCAGAGGGGAGTAGTTAAGATACACTAGTTCGCACTCAAGTTTGAAAACCAACATAAATTACTAAGGAGACAGCTTCAGATTATTATTGGGGATGTAATAGAATGTCTTTGAATGGTCGAGTAGCAGAGCAGAAACATATTGGTTTTTAGGGCTAATTCAGTACAACTTTCAAAGTGCCTGGAACAACTGGATGATTAAAAAGCCGAGTATTTGGAGAAGTTTTTTTAAAATTACATTTATATGATACTTACAACTAAAAATATTGTATTAAGTAAATATGTTCATATATGTTGAATTTGTCACTTGAGTCCTTGTAGGAGAAGTTGCCCAGTGGCAGGCACCATTCCGCACACTGAAATCTTTGCACTCTTCACTCAATGGTAAGGCCAGTTTCAATCGTCTTGGAGGATTTTCAAATAGGGTTGGCAGAGATAAATGTCGAACTAATAGGTTATTGTGTGTGTGTTCAATGATTGATAATTTTTTTTTATAGCGGGTTTTCAAGTGTTCATGTAAAAACGTGATGAGTAGGTCGTTATGAATAGTGTAATTTGAAACGTAAAATGGAGCATTTATAATTTGACGGAGAATTTTAGATTAGAGTGATATTGGAATCCTTGGATGAGTCCCACACTTCACAATCGTACGCCCAGAGAGTCTAACGAGTCTAATCATTGTCTTGTAAATTATTGCAAATTAAAAGTTTGTTTTCAATGCCTAATTTTGATCGTGAGTCAAGTAGTCTTTTTAATAATTTATAACGTATAATGTTTGATGTCTTTTCAATCTTGTGTGGGGATCTATCTTCATTCTCCACTTTGTGAACCATCCTGTTAATTCATTCAGGTATTGCTGTAAGCGTTGAGTGTTAATTGAGGGGTCCGAATTACGTGTAAAAATCGCTGTATTATCAACGAATGTATGTGTTGAAATGTTAACATGTGTAGGAATATCTGCAATGTATACTGACAATAGAAATAGACCAAGTATGCTTCCCTGAGGAACACCCGCCCTAACGCGAACATAAGGTACACAAAGTTAAATTAAGAAATGGGCTAGCGAAATGAGCGCTTGGAATCAGGACAAAATTACCATTTATCATTTCACCCGCCGTAATTATGGGAAGTCTTTAGTCAGGGAACGAGAGTGTTCCTGTTAAATATAAAAGGTAGAGGTTTTAACATATAAAAAATTGAAAGGTCTATCGTGATGTAGCTGGGTGTAAAGTTCGGGTAATTAAATAGTGATGAAACTTCGGCATCCTCAAACCTGGAAAATATGGGACAGCTTTAAAATGTTTGAACTTTATATTAGGTAGAAAAAAAAGGGTTTGGAAGAAGGTTGGACTACAATGAATCCATCGCGAATTAAGACGTATACATTTTATTTTTGAGGTGAGATTGTCACACAGATTTTGGGCGTGAAGAGCACCTTGCTTTTATTCTCAAAGAACTAGTACTCTTTACTCGCTATCATGATTTTTGATGTATTTAAAGTGACTGATAAGTTTCAATGCGAGCAATAATTTTCCAAAGGGTCAATATTCCTCCGCAATGCGGATGCAAAGCTGGCCAGTACGACTACATCATCAATTCCAAAAGCTAGAGTATCAGTGACGTCACAAGAAAAAATTCTACAGATAATCGAATTAAATTATTTAGTAACCATTAGATGAGTTAATAAAATGGTTTATTAATGTCGACTGTTCACATTCATTGTGCATGACATTTAAACAAGCGGAGTGTAGGGTTCTGCCCTTTGACCCGACATTTACTAAACGTGCTTCATGGATAAATAATAATTTTCTCTTTATCGAACGTCTTTTCTTTTAGCATTTTGTCTCGAAATTGTTATCGAACATATACACACTTACTGTAATTTATTCTTTGTTTGTAATTTTGGATTGTCTTTTTCTTCTTTTATTAATTACTATTACCCAACGCTGGTTGAAGTTAATGGCGAAACTTCCAAAAGCAATACACTTGGACAAAAAGAGTATATTAAAGAATGTATATCTGAATAATATTTAAGAAATTTAAAAAAAATGTGTGGTGTTTAGGGCACTCTCAACACGACAGATTGCCACATCTACACAGAAAACAAACACTTTTAGCTCTGAAGATGATCTCATTAAACATCGAAACGTTGGCACGATAAAGAAAATGTTTTTCGAAAACCTGGGTCACCAGACTGCATCTCACGACCTCCGAATAATCACACAAAAATGTTCATCTTGGGATTCAACCGGACTTCTAAGGCCACAAGATCTTTTTTCCATATAAACATTGTTCTAGAATAAAATTAATCCATAGGATAATACAAAACTAAACAATTATAAACATGATTTAAATCAATTTTGATCCAAATCCAGCCAATCTTTCATAAAATGTACAAGGCTTCGTATTGCTTTTCTCTGGGCATAACTTCTATCGAATAACAAGAGAAATTTTAACACAGACTGACGAACGTACAATTGAAATGACGAAAGTACCTTAGAAAAAGATGGTCGTCGTACAGGTAAAACAAAATAAGGAGCTCTTCTATGGTACACAGATGGCTCAAAGATGATGGGTAACGGTACGAGACTATAAGCACTACATAGCCATAGGCTCTACTACAACCACCTCAAGTCAAATTGCTAGTCATGTGCACAAGAAATAAATAGCAAACATCTCAAGGGGTGCTAAGAAATTAACACGTTTGTTGTATGACCGTGATTAAACTAATTACTTTAATAGGCAAAGATAATCGTCATTTGTCGTTATATAATAGTCTCTCTGACACATCATTTACATTGTAAATTATTCGTTGTTTACTACAAGTCACCAAACATTTTAGCCTTAAGCGTTAATGGTTTTATTTTATTTGTATGAAATTACACACTTCTTAATGGCAAACCCAAGTATCGAGGTTGAAATATTGATAACGATAGATAAAATTTATTGAATTAGCCTGTGTACGTAAAAACGTAAAAGAGGTACGTCAGGGGGCGTTATTTCTAGATTTATGAGACAATTTTGCAATGCGGTTCTAAGGTGTCCCTTATTAACATTTTATGGGAAATGTGCTTAAAGGAGACTTTATCGATACATTATTAAGCCTCTTCCGCTAATTTAGCAGGGGTTTTTACTTCCCTAGGGAAAAGAATCTAAATTATGCGGCTAATTGTTTTCTCCATAGTCCTATAATTTCTTTTATGCCTTTAACTTCGAAACAAAAACTTTAATTCGAATAAGTCAGTCAAACTTGTCAAGAGCGTGTAGAATATAAGCCGTACAGTTATTCTGACATTTACAATTCGTGAAAGTTTCAGTTCGGAGAGTACGAGGATTTGTTCGATCCTTTATCGAAAAGAAAGTGTTGCAACTTTCTTGTCTTGATCATAGCAGAAAATATCTATTGCAACGTTTCAATCATGCAAGGAAAATATATTTGGTTGGTATATAAAATACATTGACAACTCGTCCTTGAGCAATTGACGAAAGGGTTAACGGCCTCGATCAACTTCTCCAACATGCTGCTCTACTTTCTTTTATAAATGATTTTAATTATCAATCGATAGCAGGATACAATTAATATTGGGAACTGTTTCCAGTGGTTGAACTTAGTAGGTCCGCAGGGAATTGCGGTGTTGGCTTCACTTACTGTATAAACTATTAAGCCCTGTTTCTCAGATTTCCAAAATTAACGAATTTACGTCTTTTATGAAATTATGTTTTGTTAATTCACCGTAAAAGAATATTAACAGACTCAAAAGTTTGATGACGCCATAACTCCACCCCTTAACCTATTATGTATATAACTTGTATAAAAGGGTATGAACTATACATTTTTTCACTGGCCATCAGTTCGATATCACCAGTTTGCCCTCTCGTTTAAAAAATAGCGATAACACGCCGCGACCCCTTTTGTCACGGAAGTTGCTTTTTTACGGATGATCTCATGTTGTTTGAAGTAATTATCTTTTCGAGCTAAACGGTTGGCATTAATTTAAATTCCTACGAATAAAATTTTGGCTTTGTAGGGGATCAAAAATACCTAGCAAGTTTAAAAACCAGGAATGAGTAAATTTAATGTTAAAAAAAGATCCTGGCAATAATTCCATGCATAAAAACCAATCCGGATGGCCATTATGATCAGGGATGATCAAACATAAAATCGAATGTGTCTATACTGTACCAATTTATGATAATTGAATGATAAGTACAAACATTCTAAAATTAATGTAAAAAAGGCTTTTTCTTCTTCAAAAACTAGAAGTTGCTAGAAAATTAAAAATGAGTGAACTTAGGGCTGATGATTGGGCAACAATTTTTTGCAGAGAAATCAATACGGAGGACCTGGATGATCAGGGATGATGAAACATAAAACCCAGTGTGATCTTAGCGAATCTATTTAGGACACTGAATGGTAACTACAAAATTTTTAAAATGAATATATAAAGGCGATTCGATCCTTATTGATCATCTGGGTTTTGCTCAGGAGGAAATTAAGCGAATTGTAAAGGTGTCAAAAATGATCTAAAAGAAGATAACCACTGGAAATTACTAAAAAGCGGTCTCGAAACAGCGAATTTATTTTCCCGGAGACTTTGGTAGTATATTAGATGGTTTAGTAAGGGTAGCCATTAATCATCATTTGCCTTGAGGGTATAAAGTATAGGATAGCCCTAGGAGTACTTTTTTGACGATAATGTAACATTTGAACAATTTAGGTTTTTTTGGGGGGTTATGTTTTGAACAGATTGTTGTTGAAATTAATCAACCAAGATAAATTTACGATGTTCCTGTTAAAAGGAGAAAAATCTATCATAGATCGTCATGATCTTTCATTTCCCAACTCCATTATATAGTCACATCATCTAACCTACCATTTTGTCGGATTACATGCAAATTCATCGTTTATCACTATGATCTGCCTTTTCCTAACGTCATAATACTGTCCAATTACTTTCGTTGGTATTTTACTTTAAAACGAGAAAATCGATAAAAAAAACCCATCAAGATCTTCCATTTCATCACTCTATTTTTACTATCATATTATCCATTCTGTTTTTCATCGGATTATTTTTATTTATTTTTTATTGTTATTGTTTTTTGGAAATATTATCGGAGACGCAATCAAAACCATTTACAAAAGACCAACGTGGAAAAGTATGCATTGCCCAGAGCTCAAGGGCTAAACTTGCCCAGGGAACACAGGACGTCCCCTTTTTTTTCTCACATCATCATACTGGTCAACTTCTCGACGTTATCTCACTTTAAAATATTGTCCATCCTCAATGTCTCAAATTTTTACGCTCAAGTTTAGTTCTATTTAACGAGATTCTGAAATTTATTAAAATAAGTGGGAAGTTTACGGGCCCACAAACGGTTGAGGCCATGCACTAGGTGTTTTTACTTCTGTTTCTGGTCTTTCACGCGTATTTTTCAACCTGCAGCTATTTCAGCGTCTCGATCTGATACTGGCTGTAGGGTTTTATATGAAAACTAAGCCGATATCCTAAAATGCTAGCTTCTCATTTGTGCCTCAGGTTGTCAAGTACAGAATAGACAAAAGTATAATATATAAATCTCTCTATACATACATCTATGAAAAACATATATGTATTATTATTGTCTAACTTACTAAAGCCATTGAAATGAAATATTGTTAATTATTAAACGACGTTAACGTTTATATTTTATTCTTATATGATCATAGTTTTTCTCTATTGGATAGTTATGTATTTTTACCTCTAAACTTTCTTCCTTCTCATTATCAAGAAGATCTTTGATAAGATTTCGCTAGTTACGAACATATATAATACATCGCCTCTCGTATGGAATTATGGCCTACAGCTGCTTAATTGTAGACACTCCTCAGACAAAAGGGCGCCAGGGGACGTTTTATCCTGTCGTAAATTGTTAACAGCAGAACACAACCCTTGGAAAATTTTATTTTAAAACCGTCTTTAAGGTCAACTTACGCAATCTTGGTTAAAATGTTAACAAACAATTTACGAAGAACGAACAATTTCGCAATCGAGCGCGATAAACAGAGAGCCACTATAATTGTATCATACTTGTTAATCAATTAAAACATGGTATTGCTGGTGCTATAATTATTCCTAAAGTCTAATCTGCGTCGTTGGCCAAACTTGTCAAAATAATCGATTAAAGATTAATATGATCAAAACTCAGCTTAGGTCGCCATAACAACAAAGTTGTATCAAAGAGGCTAATGAAGATCTATAGCCTGGAAATGCCTGGTTTGTGGATAAAACCCAATGACCCTCAATTGATTTTCTTTTACTGCCTATCTTCCGAACTAGAATGTAAAATTAATTAATTTTCGAATTAGAGGGTGTTTGGATCTTTCAGAAGTCCAAAAACTGGTTGTTCCTATTATTATTTTCGTACGAATACAAATTGAATCTTAACCAACACCAAGTTACCTTTTTTCGAAGTTATCCATTTAAAAGAAAGAAATATGTCTGAGGTAATAAAGTCAAAAGCCTAACGATTCACGGCTTGACAGCAGATAGGAAAGAAATCCGCAGTGGAAGGAGTACACGAGATATATTTTCTTTTAGACTAAACAAATGAACAGTACATACTTCCTTCGACGCATTTAAGCCAATATACACGAGTCAAAAGTAAAATAAATTTAAAAAAATTGTTTACTTGTATATAGGCAAAATGATTATCATTCTGTAAATATTGTTTTAATTTAAACGAGGTATTTGTCCATAAAGCATGTACATTGTGTTCGATGAATTGCTTCTATGCAAATGCGAACCGGAAAGAACCGAAACTGTGTTGAATTAAATCAGGTGGCAAGGAAGGATTAAACAGCTTAAGGAGATTTAAACGTTATTTGTTCAGATACCAGTCCGTCAGACTTGTTAAGGTATGTTTACGTACGTACATTTCAAACGATAATTAATTAATTCGAAGTCCAATTCAAACCCTTTAACATATTTGCGACCACTGGCATGGTTGATTTTCAGTTAGGAAATAACCATGTGTACAATGAAAAAGTGTAATATCTCAATATATCAACATGGAGTTTTTTCTGGACAGTAAATGCGATCGAAACAGGGAATGCATGGATAGGAAAGAAAAGACAAAAAAAAGTGGGTGAACTATGCCGTATTGCGGGTAACCAGGGAACGGACGCTTGACTGTTTACGTGGAAACAGCATTGCATGTAAACGCCAATAACTTGAAACACTATTTATTTACTTCGATGACGAAAGAAATTGAAACAATTACGGGCACATTTATGACCAGAAAATTTCGCGATATACGATTGTTCTATACTTTTCAGTAATATTAATTTAACTAGTTATGGTGGTTTTCTACCTTACATAAAAATTCTAAAATTTAATTAATTTCCTTTGGGGTTTCTATAAATGAAATAATGAAAATAGGGTAAAAATTATTTCATTTACAATTCTTCAAATATTTTCTTGAAGTGCGAATATGGGATTGTTTGTTATGTTCATACCGTGTTACGAAAACAGTACGTGATTCTACTTTCAATATTGTGATGTTTCTTTTCCGACAGTGCCCTATTCACTACCATTATCCAATGTGAGTTGTTCGATTCTTTAAGGGTAAAAAAGCAAGTGTGAAAAAAAGACCAGAGATAAATCTGTACCCTCAGGGCAAAACTGTATTAGTCAAAACACACAATTTATCAGTTAAAATTTAAACTATTGGGATGATGGGTTAGAAATAAATTGTCTTTTCCACAATTGGCATTTATTTCGCCAGATGCGATTCGGACTAATAGAGACGATCTTCGGTGACTTACATACAAAGTGGTAAAAAAAGTTACTGAAGATGGTCTATATTCGACCGAAACCGACTGACGAAATAAATGTGTATTATGGAAAAGGCAATTTATTTCCTACCTACCATCTTATTATGGAGTTTCACAAAATCAATATGGACACCATAAAAAAAATTTGACTATTGGTTCAAAATTTCTTGGATAAGTCAGATAATGGGATTAGTCAGCTTAGGACTAGGCAACAAAAACCAAAATAGATGTCAAACCTAGATAACCTAATTGCACTGACAATTATCTTACCATCAGTTATTCACGTATACCTTCGATTTGGTTGACGGGTAGAATTTGGTAAGTCAAGTTATTTAAAAAAAGACTATACTTTACATATGAGACAACTGCACTAATTCACTTGTTACCAACTAAACAAATGCTAATACAATTATGTAAAAACATATCTTTGCGCACCTAGAAAAATACACTTATTCTGTTTCAGTGCTATTTTAGTCTACAAATAGGCAGTTAGAATGAACGAAATGTCGACGTAACTTTTCGAATTGTCTAAAAAAAGGCACGTTTTCCTTCTGGACTTTTATACGGAATACGCCAAGCCAAAAGGTCTACCCTTAAACATACACATATTTCAATTGGCAGAAATTAGACATCCAGTTTTGACCTGAGGGTACAGAAATATTATACATAGAGAACAACAAAATTAATACATAAAAATTTGTTATATACTTTATTTGTAATGCTATATATACGTATAAAATGCTATATATGCTGTTATATACGTATAAAAATGCTATTTACGGGATTATTATTACAATAAAACAATGAATAGTTTCTAAAAGTGGATTTGAGGATGTGAGTACACCAATTTGTTAGTAAAAAGTTCTACTCACAAACTGTGTCTTTTACATTTATAGTTGAAATATTAGCCTTATACTGAAAGAAAAAAGTTCAAAAATTGTTTAATTTCGGTTTAATTTATAAGTCTATTGGCGTGGTTCTCAGTGGAGATTACGCACAGTTTTAAAATTGGTGGTCAGTAAAACCCTACACTGGTACATTGTTGTTTACATTGAAACCATATGTTAATTACAATGTTATATATATGTTATATGTTATATTAATTACAACATACTTACTTTACTGTAAACCAAATTAAATGAGATCAGAATTTTATAAGTTTTAATCAAAAATATTTAATTATGATGGTTTGAAAGAAAATTTCACCAAAACACTAGAAAATCATTTAGTCATAAATTAAACTGTTAGTTAAATTTTAGTCTATCACTAAATAATTTTCGATGTTTTGGTAATTTTCTTTCAAACCATCATAAATATTTTTTATTAAAACTCATGAATTTCTGAGCGCATTTATCGGGTTGTCCGGAAAATAATGCAGGATTTTAAGTTTTCATTAAAAAAAATCTATATAAAATATTCTGTTTACGTTTACAGGATTACTCATTTGTATGAATGTCAACANGGAAATTATTTTGATTAAAGAACATTGCTTTAAAGTAACTAGTTTCTTTTTTTTTGTTTAATACCAAAATCCTGCATTATTTTCCGGACAACCCAATAGTTGGCTTACATTAAAACAAGAATGTTGTAGTTAATATAACGATAAAAATAGATACAATTTGAATGTAAACAACAAAATACCAGTGTTCTTTTTTGTTGTTCTTGTCGTTGAGTACATTATTTATACATTTATCTGTTGGTTTAATTAACCATATTTTGATAACAAATTTCTCAACCCAATCTATACCTTGTACTGTACACAAGTTTTGTTTGTATCTATATCGAAGTCGTGATTCATATCTTTTATGTCTTTGAAATCAAAAATCTTTTTGAACTATTGAATGTTGAATCTATTCGGTCAGAATATGGTATTATGCTATTGTACACCAGTTTATTAAAATTCTATATCATTTGCTTTAACACTATTGATTAATTTTTGTGTTTTCAAAAGGCAAGAACGTAAGTGGGGAAATGATGCCTTACTTCATAATATCCATACTTTTTAAGCAATGCGTACGTATGCAAAATCATAGTTAAATTTTTTTTAATTATTATATTAAATAATGAATTGTTTGGTTAGAAGAATATGAATTTTTTATTTCTAAATATCAGTTTTTAAAGTTATACATAATTTAATTAAAATGATGATAGTGATTTAAGAATATGCAATTTTTGTGAAGGGTTGTATGGGGGGGGGGTATAATTCCTTCATGACATCCATACTTTTTCAGTAATGCCATTATGAAATAATAAATCAAAATCCTACTTATATAGTATTAATGTTTAAATAGTAAATTATTCGGTTAAAAAATATGATTTTATATCATTATATAACAGTTTTATCAAACTGTTATGTTATATACTTTAATACTATGTTTCGATTAATTTTTGTGTAGAGGTTTATGCACGTTGATGCCTTGTTTCATAATATTCATACTTTTTAAATAATACGTACTTCTATGTACGTGTGCAAAATCATATTATTATATTAAATAATAAATTGTTTGGTTAGAAGAAATATGATTTTTTATACCTAAATATCAGTTTTATTAAAATGACACAAATTTGCTTTAACCCTTTGATTTATTTTTGCGTATTTTCACTTGAAAAGAACGTAACGGGGAAAGTGATGATAATTAGTATAAGAATATGCAGTTTTTGTGAAGGGTTGTATGGAGGGAGGATAATTCCTTCATGATATCCATACTTTTTCAGGAATGACTTAATAAAATAATAAATAAAAATCCTACATATGTAGTATTATTAAATACTATTTTTTGTTTAAAAATATGATTTTATATCTTTACATACGAGTTTAATTAAAATTATACATTATATACTTTAATACCATGATTTGATTAATTTTTGTGGGGGTTCATGCAGGTTGATGCATTGCTTTATAACATCCATACTTTTTAAGCAATGCGTACTTCTATGTGCGTGTGCAAAATCATAGTTATAATTTTATTAAATAATAAATTGTTTGGTAGAAGAAATATGATTTTATAGACCTAAATATCAGTTTTATTAAAATTACACAAATTTACATTAACCCTTTGATTTATTTTTGCGTATTTTCATTAGACAATAACGTAAGGGGAAAAATGATGATAATTAGTATAAGAATATGCAGTTTTTGTGAAGGGTTGTATGCAGGGAGGATAATTCCTTCATGATATCCATACTTTTTCAGGAAAGCCTTAATAAAATAATAAATAAAAATCCTACTTATATAGTATTATTGCTATTAAATAATAAATTATTTGATTAAAAAATATGATTTTATATCATTATATACGAGTTTAATTATAATTATACTGACTTTAATACTATTACTTCATTAATTTTTGTGTAGGGGTTTATGCAGGATGATGCCTTTTATATACCTCCTTATATCTATATAAGGATTATACCTTATATAGATAAGCATAAAAAATCCTACTTATATCATTTTACACCAGTTGTATTAAAATTATATTTAATTGGGTTCAAAACTATAATCTGACATGATCATCATCGAACGTATTAATTAATATAAGTATATGTAGTTTTTGTGAAGGGTTTTTGTGCAAGATGATACCTCGCTCCATGCTATTCCAGGCGAAAATAAGTGGATGCAAGTGAAAGGAAAAGCTTGATTTATGACGTACGGTATGACAAGGTAAGGGTGTGCATAATAGATGTGTGCATTAGTCATAGATTATGATTTTAAAATCTTACCTCTGCTACGGATTTCTTCGTAAATTCGTTTAGGGAGAGAATCCAAATGGTAAGGAGTTCATTCACTACAACTAAATCGGAATATAACCAATTAAACAAATCATTCACCCACTTGACACTTTCGGATTCCGGTCCTGTTGCGGTCGGGGGTGGATGGACGGCGGTGCTCTGTTTCGGTTTCACAGGACCTCCGGTCGGTCGTCCGGATTTCGAACCGAGCCTTTTCCGGGTCGGGGGAGTCGGAGGAACGTATTTACCTGTACCCGCAGAGACTGCAGGGGCGGAGAGAGGTTTGGAAACGGCTTTGAGTACGACCTCCTTCGCCGGTTCCTGGGCGTCAATCTTGTTGGTTATGGCCGGTGTCTCGGCAGGCTCGGTTTTGTCCACGGCCACTTTCTCCCCTGTGACGAATTTTCTGTAGGCGAAACGTCCGACACCGACGACCACCAGGCCCAACAACATCCATCCGAACATGTACATCGCCACGGTATCCATGGTCGAATCGCCGCCGCCTTCGAATGTGCAGATGAGATCGTCTATCTTATCCGCCAAGTCTTCCATACTCCTCCATGCTTTCGACACCCAGTTCCAAATCGGCTGGGGAATGAGATCAACCATCGCTATAAATAAACTGTGGGAGAAGTTCTCGGCTCTTAAAATAGCATTGCAGCCCTGACTGGTATCGAGTTTCTTCACTCGTGTGCCAGGAACCGGCCAGTCACCACGACTAGCCACAACATTACTACCGACGTATGGCAACACGAGTGAGACCTTCTCTATCCCCCCTATAACGACATCTGCCGATGGTGAAACCTTCTAGTTGCCTCCCTCTTCTCCCAATAGATAGCAGGAGAACGACCACTTGCGAGCCTGCTTTTCAACCTTCCTTCAATAGAAAGCGCTTCAATCCTCGATCCGCTCTGGTTTCGTTAGTTCACGTATCGATCTAAAGAGAGTGCGACCATTCAATTTCAATTTTTTAATTTTGTTGATTTTAAACTGTTCAAATATGAATAGGGATATATTTAAAAAAAATTAATTTTAATTAAATTAACCGATATATTCTTGTTAGTTGGATAAAGCAAAATTGAAAATACAAACCAAAACCAAACAAACGTTAATCCTCATTTTTAATAACGGATTTACTTAACAATAGTAAATAGGAAGATTACTCAGTTTGTAAACAAACACTTTTTCTTGTCTTTTCTCCATTTTGATCCAATTGAATTCTCTTTAACCATGGAAAGACTTCACCTTGAGCCAGAAGTTCTCAATATTAATGTGAGAATGAGTCGTCGAGGTTACCGGCAAAAAGATATCGCAGAGGCTGTTGCGTTTCTCAGAGCGTAGTCACCCGGGCTTTAGCCCGCTACGAGAGACTGGAAGTGCCAATAGGAGGCATCTCAGAGCATTCGGCGCCAAGGGAGGAAAGAATTATCGTCATTGCTGCAAAACGTTTATGGGAAGTTGTCCTCACATCGTTTGCCTCTTTGACACGATCTGCAACAACAGTCCGCCACCAGCAATTCAGGAGAATATGGTGCAGCGAGCGCCTAGATGAGAACACCAATTGGTATGCAGTTAGGTTTACTGATGAGTCGCGTTTCTGTCTAGGCCGAAAAGTCTACCGAGAAGAGAGGACGCGTACAATGCCAGTCCATGCTCCCTTCAGTGCAGTTTGGAGGAGCCGGAGTAATGGTCTTGACTGGGATTTACAGTGTCGGACAAACAGATTTGTTTTGTTGAAGGTAACCTCACCGCAATCCGTTATTTCCAAGTTATTATGGAGGAACTCGTACCTCAAACCAGGGATTTCATTGGCGGGGATTTCCGATTTCTGGATGGCAATGACCTCATAGACTTCACAAAGGCAGAGTCGTTCATCAATGCTTCAGATCCTGGGAATTTCCTCAATCCCATTGAGTGCATGTGGGATGAGTTGAAGAGAAGGCTTATCGATCTCCATCTGCAGCCAGTTGACCTGTATCAACTGAGTGCAGCGTTGCAACATCTATGGAGTGAAATTCCTTGTGAAATTAGTGAGAACCTTATTAACAGTATGCTGAATAGGTGCACAGAGGTTTTGGCTAACTGAGAACAATCATTATACAATGTATTAATTGTTTAAAAAAATATTGTAAAAAAATAAACCAAATTATGCAATTAAAACCTTTTATTTTATTATTTTTCAAATTCCTTTCATTAAATTTTTCTTCAGTAAAAAACATAATAATTTCTAATAAATATTAATGCAGTTTATAATAGATATAAAATAAAACTGCTAGGGAAAGTAAATACAACACAATTGGCAATACCCCTTTAATTTTTGAGCAATTTATGTACAGTGGATCAAAAAATTATTCATGCACTTGGTTTTTTTTTTGGTAATTAATTCTTTAGTTTTATTGTGAAATTAAAACCTTATTTTGGCCATAAACTAGAAGATTCAACAATACGTTTCATGTACTGGGTTGCTGCAAAAATAATGCAGGTTTTGAAAAGACAAATAGTTTTAATTTTTATAAAATAAAGAAAATTTATTCGAAATATTTTCCATCACAATCTATGCATCTTTGTCAAGCTCTTTATCCGCTGACATAAAACTCTTTATTTCGGCTCACAATAAAGACTTGGAAGGCGTTTTCGGCTTCACTGCGTTCTCTAAAAATTTTAATCCTCAAGAAATGATCAAAATGTGTAGAAAAGTGGGAGTCTAAAGGCGAGAGGTCGGGGGTTTATGAAGGGTGCGGTAAGTCCTTATGTTCCGCAGGTTGGCATTGCGACGTCTGGTCTGATGTTATCGTGAAGAAGAATCGGCCTATTACGGTTTCCCAATGCTGGACAAAGACGGTGTGGTTTCCTGTGCATTTTGTCAATCTGTTGGCAATATTTCTCTGCTGTGATAATTTCACCATAATTTAGGAAATTATAGGGAACAACTCTACACTACCTAACAGTCACCGTATGCTTTTTGGGTGCAAATTGGTTTTCGTGAAGTGTTTTGTCCCTTCATCCTTGTCGAACCACTGACCTGTGTGACATAATCCATTTCTCATTTCGTGTGATGATTCAATCGAGAAATGAATCATTTTGGTGGCACAACAGAAGAGACGTGCAAATTTCAAAGCGTCGATTTCTTTGGGCTTCTGTCAGTCGTGCGTTAACCCACTTGTCGAGCTTTTCTTCACCAATTTGCCCGAGATTGCGGACAACGGTTGTGTGGTCAACACTAACCTCTTCCGCAATTTCCTCTGTTGTCTTACGTGAATTTTCTTCAACCAACGTTTTGAGTTGGTTGTCGTCCACAACGGAAAGCCAACTGCCACCTTCCCTGACTCCGAGATCGAAATCTCCAAGACGAAATCTGTGAAACTATCGCTGCACCGTGGAGCTAATGCTTCCCAAACTGTCTTGATGTGCGAGGTTTGGGATACACTTCGCCCAATTTTAAATTCATTCAAATAAATTTGACGAAAATCTAGTTTGGACATATTTAATTTCGCAGGTCCTAACTCTTATTAAATTCAATATAAACTAAAATATTTTGTATTAAAGATAACGGTTAAAAGGATTTATTATAATTCATAAATTGGATTTCAGGATTTAGCTTACATGACAACCACCCGCGAAATTAAAACAAATTTTTAAAATCTGCATTTATTTTGCACCAACCTAATATTTATTTATTTTTAAATAATTAGGCTATATATTTTGCCCCCAAATACAGTACCCCTGGGGATTTTATTTTCACCTGTATCTATAAATAATTATGGATTATTCAGAAATCGTGAGATGCTGTCTAGTCCTATTTCTGAATAATCATCGACTAACGTCACTAATCACCAGACAAAATAATTACAGATTTTCACTTTAATTTTATAATATTTTCTAATATTTATGTATTACAGTTTTATAGAAATGATTTGAGGTAGGGTGAGAATGGCAATTCACTTTTGGAAGAGATAGTTCTACTCACAGAAATTTCAAGTCGCTATCCGGATGTCGACCAGTAAGTTGAAAAAGTACTCATTATCAGGAAGGAGAAGTAAGAGTAAGAAAGGTTTGTAAATCCTCTGCCACCACGACGTTCCAATGAGAAGCTGTTTACTGTTTCTCATTAGTTATAACCTTGAAACACATGTACAGCAAAGATAGATAACGTATTATATAAAAAAAGCATGTACTATGTACAGCACATTTGTTTTATTTATCTCTAAAAAACGTTTAATTAAATCCCACCTTCCTAGCATCTTCTTGTAAGTTGGCTATTACATATAAAAAGAAGTTTGGATAAAAAAATGTTATTAATCAAATAGATATGCACAATTAAATGTTCGAATAAACTTATATCTAAGGATCGTAATTGTTGTAAAACAATAATCTTAGTGGGGGTCGGTGACCGCAACGGTTTAGGCGTTGACTCGGCGTTCATCACTGTATCACTGTAAGGTAGGTCCCGGGTTCGAATCCAGCGGCAATATTTGGCATTTGGTATATACATTTTTTAACTTAAATATGACCGCAAATACCGCTTAATTCGGTAGTTGGTAAATTTTGTGAATGGCCTTTCTGAATCTCGTACTTCAGAATTTTAGCAAGTGGGTTCTTTTACGACCTTGAGGACTTACCTGCCTCCTTACTCCCCGTTAATATTCTTCCCTTTTTCTTACGTCCTTCCATACGACATTCCGATCATCTAGCGCCTGTTCTAGATGAGAATTTGAAGTTAAGTAATCGCCAGCAGAAGTGTTTATACCAGTAGTAACAAGACAAAGTAAGTTGCTTTCTCTTTTAAATAATAATAAAACTGCAAATAATAAAATACAGTCCATTAAATTATAATTTGCCAGCGAGACGCTAGAGCCGAGAGTGGAGTTTGCAATAATCTCACAGGGTGACATTTACAAGGGGAAACCATTGCAATTAATTTCCTTAGAAACGTCGAGGCATCCTTCAATAACTACACCCTCCTTTGCGCCCACAGAACAAGACGATTCATCCATCAATAATTAAAATTCAAGACTAGCAATGTTTGATTTCCTCGGATGCAAATCTCCATTTTATGCCTCATAACTGAGTCTGTTGCAGGAGAAAAGTAAATGATTTCTGCCTTCGTCGAAGCAAACGCTTTTGTCTAATTGAACATTTCAATCTCGACCTTTTGGTGCAAAGTTTATAGTTCTTCACATCCTCCCCATTTACATAAAAGAAAATTCATGTTCCATTTTGATGGTCCATATTTGTCAATGTATAACGAAAGTCTCTATAGTGTTTTAATTTAATTTTTGAAAAGTTATAAATTTAGAATGTAACCTAGGAAAAGTTCCTCGTGCGTTTCCGAGGATAAAAAGGTGCTAGCTTCTTAGTTTGAAATGGTTGAATGTTAAAAATGAGATGCATGTTAATGTAAGATAAGAATGAGACCGTTCAAAAAATCTGTTTCTAATATTTGCAAATAGGTCGAAAAGTACTGGATAATTATAACTTCTTGATTTATAATCTTATATATTTGGCAATTATCAAAGCAAAAAGGAACGACTGTTTCATTTTTGCAAATAAATATATTACATATGTAGGAGGGAGAGAAACCTCCAAAAGTAATAAAAGTAAAATGGAGAGATAGCAACAAAATAAAGAAAGACCATCCGACACTCATGGTTCCAAGAGATGACATGAACAGAATGTTTGAATTTAATCAAAACTTCCAAATAAATGTAGGTACCTAAAAAGAATGGGAACGAGTGGAAAACACCTCCTTTAAGAATGACACCATTTTTTGGATGGATCTTACATACAAGTTACAGGGGCTGGAGTCGGTCCTGGAAACAAATACTCAGAACCCATGGGAAAATACACCAGTATTCACGCAATAGGGAGATGTACTCATCTCAACTTGACTAAAGGGTACAACAAGAACATAGCTATCATGTCAGGTAGCCAAGCCGCCATCAAAGCACTAAGCTCAAATATCATTAGCTCAAAGATGGTGTTGAACTGTAAAACCAAATTAAACATATTAGGTACGCAAAATAAAGTCAGTCTCAGCTGGGTCCCTGGACACATGGGAGTAGAAGGCAAGGAGAAAGCGGTCACCCTTACAAGGAAAGGAGCTGCTACACCGCTGATAGGAACCCTTCTGTGGCATAGGAACCCACACTATTAACGAGTATCTCAGACAGAAGGACAAAAAGAAAATGTGGGAACTATGGAATTCACTCACTGGACACCGACAATCCAAAAATTTTAAACCAATTTTGGAAGAAAAGAAATTACAGAATGTGCCAAGGGAAGCAGGAATAAACTGCGAATCCTCTAACAGGACACTGCAAGTTAAATGGACACTTAAAGAAGATTGGAATAATCCAAGATGGCGCATGCAGATTCTGCAAAGAGGCAGAAGAAAGACCAATACATCTACTAACAAACTGAGGAGCTACACTAGCCCGCAAGAGGAAATGTTTTGGGATGTATAATGTGACCATACAAGAACTTCAACCACTGAAACCGGGCCTACTAATCAAGTTTGTTGTTTCTTTACTAAATAGGACTCACCGGTGTGCTTTAGGCAGAACATGGGGGATACAATAGCTCTTAAAGGGCGCAGTGAAATTACATCTACATCAACATCTACGTCATCACCACTCCAGTAGCAAATTAGAGGGTCCACGAAGGACTTCTGACCACTCACATGTAGCAATAAAATATAGGGGACTAGAAAAACCAAAAATTGTCTAATTTAATTATGTATGACAATCTATGTTTTCAAATTAAGCTAAGCCTTTTAGTAAAATCACTATCAATTTATCAACTTTTGTACGTAATATCAATTTAAACAGTGTATTTGCAAAAGATTATTATTTTCATCAACTTCTGACAAAATGTGTTTTACAAAAAAAGCCATAGTTGTATTCCAACATACAACAAAAATTTTTTTGTGTGCCTTACTTATTGTATTAACCAACAGATATGAATATATTAATTTTANGAGAGAGGGAGAGAGGGAGAGAGGGAGAGAGGGAGAGAGGTTATAATAAATAGATAGGTTGAGATAGTTAAATGTGCTCATAACAAATTTTTAAAGTGCTTAAAAGAGTAGGATGAGCAAGATCTGCTTGAGTGAGAGTATAGAGCCCATTCAGATTTTACCATCCTGATGTAAAATTAAAATGACGAGTTAATCCGTAAATTAAGTCTCCTTAATAATAAATAACAACAGAATGGAAACAGGGGGCTAGTTTGTATTGCAGGGTGAGAAAACAGGTTGCCTGTCAATTAGCAATAGCAGGCGTAACGAAGTTACGTGAAGCCTCTAATGCCAATCAATACTATCTGCCGGTCAAACCTGGTCCCAGCTATTCGATCTAAAACGATTAATGTCTTGGTATGGAATGAAAATGTTTACTATAATTTTAAAGTTGATTGATGGTGTAAGCACACCAATCAATTATGTTGTATAGTATTACTGTGTTTTGATGAACAATTTTTCTTTTAATGTTTGTTTACGTGTATAATATATTTAATATATATTAATACTTAAATCGTATAATAAGTTATTTTCGTGTTAGCAGATAATCAGGGATGAAACCGATTTTTGTTTCAAAATGTACTGGTCATATTATTTGTTCTGTTTCTATATAAATTTAAAGTTTTATTGTAGCCGTATTTCAGCACATTTCAACGTCATTTGTTTGTTGTTAATTTGCCATTTTGCGACACTATTTTTTGACAACTCATTAGGTCTAATTACAGCCATTATTTTTTTGTTTTATTTTTCTTTGTATTTTCGAATTTTAAAAATAGTGATTCGTTAATTGATGGAAACAATTTAAATTTATGACAAACTTTTACTCTTTTTATGTGAAAAAATTATTGCTCAGCTCTTGTGTGTTTTTAAAAACATTCGCTCTTTGTTCGACTATTAACGTTCTATAAAAAATTTCCATGTGAAGAATAGTTTTGGAGAAATATGAACCGAAATGTACAACTTTTCAGGAGAAGTGATTTTCTGACTAGTTCGAATTTTTACCGTTTGTACGCAATTTATTCCATAAAAACAGACACACCGATTCCCTCACAGTTGAGTTAGTTTAGTGTTTAATTTTTGACATAACAATCAAGATAGACTATTTGGAGATCGTGAGATGCGGTCTGGTGTGACGTAGGTTTTAGAAAACCATTTTCTTTATCATGCTAACGTTTCGATCTTTATTGAGATCATCTTCAGAGCTCAAAAGGTTTGTTTCCGTGTAATTCTAGAAAGACGTTCAAGTCTTCATACAGCGTGAGGTTTGGCGAGTTATCAAAGCCAAGATTCATTCTTCGCAACATTCAAAAAATTGTTGAAAGTACTTCTAAAGTTTGGAATTTCATGGCACATGTTGCATTCTGTGAAAAATCATTTCAGTTTGAATTAAAAAAAAAATTATTTTATCAAAATAATGGTCCCTACGCGCTTAATATGAATAAGACCTAACGCTTGAGCTAGTTGATTGAAAAGCAGATACTCGAATTGTTTAGCTCGATCGGGTGTGATCCTTTTGGACAAATCGAGATACCCAGGTAGAGTGTTTTGGTAAGTGCTGATTTAGCGGAGATGTTTACAATAGGTACAGCTTCAGCCCAACGAGAGAATCGGTTGACCATGGTCACTAAGTAGATATTATAACTTTTAGAACAAGTAGGTATATTTCCTACAATATCAATATTGATATGTAAGAAATAGGATTCGACGTGCTGCTAGTTGTACTATTGCAAAATTTTTCTCTCGTCATATAATCCAGAGAGATCAGCCATAAGTCTATATAAGTGGGAAGTTTATGGGCCGACAAACAGCTGAGGTCATCGCCGGGCCCCTCTGCGTGTTTTCCTTCTTTTTCTTTTCTTTCGCGCATATTTTGTTTTAAACTGCAGCCATTTGAGCGTCTCGATCTGGTTACTGACTCTCTGATTTCAGATATATACTACGTTGATATTCTAGAATATATGATGATATTCTACATATATCACCACAAACATTGATATTCCTCGGGGCGAGGTTATAAGCATCCCTTTCCTTTCACGCTAATAAATTACATTCATTACAATAAATTAACACAAACACAACACTCAATAGAAACATAGAGGTCTGGTCACATTCACTCTCCCAGAGTACTCGATATTCCTCGGGGCGGGGTTAAATCACCCCTTCCTTTCATGCTAATAAATTACATTCATTCCAATAAATTAACATAAAGTTAAACAGAGACACAACACAAACACATAAAACTATATACATTTAAAAATCCCTATAGCCCTGAGGTACCGGAACAGCGATCTGTGCCCGCTGCCGTGCCTTAAGACTACGCACCGGTCCGATGATATGCCAAAATATTGTCTATATACATCAAGCCTGCTGCACTTGAAGAGGTGCTCGACCGTTATTCTATCCTTACATAACAGGCACCTCCGAGGTCGCTTTCCGGCCAGAAGGTGCCCGTGCGTTATTCTTGTATGACCTATGCGTAGTCTTGTCAGTATGGCCTTTTCCCTTTTCGAACCATTCTCCGTGGACCAGGGACCGACTTCTTTCTTAACCTGCCACAGTTTGGCAGGGTTACTTCTATTTCTTCGAGCACAGCGGTTTTCCCATTCTCTTTTTACTGAGTTTGAAATTAGTAGTTTTAGGTCCGCTGGGCGTAGGTTGGGAAGCGACATGGGGCCTTCCAGCAGCTCCTTTGGATCAGCCATAAGTCAAAATCTTTTAAAAATAACCCAAATTGCACAATAGGTGGCAACATTGCTTCTTTTAGAAGTAAATGCATATGTACCCACTCTATTCCACAGTCGGAGACAACCAAAAACAAACTTGTCATAAAAATAGTCTTTATTTTTTGAAAACAATGTCGATTTCGTGGTGCTGCCGGCTCCCCCTCTTCAGCTGTTATGAGTAACCAGTTTCATGAAACGATTTATAATTGGTTATGAAATAAGTAGTGAACTATGGTGGATGTCATCTATAACAAAAGAAAAAATAGATTGTTTTATATTAAAAACTCGTTAAAAAAGAGTGAACAATGAATCAAATAGTGTCATTAAATATGCCCTTTTTCACTTTGTTTCGTTTGAGTAACGTTATTTGAAGCATACCCTTCTCATCTTTAAGGGAATTTAATTTTTCTTTTTTAAATTTTAATGAAATGCCACATCGCGTTTACCCTTTGCTTTTAACACATAAAGAATTTATAATGAGTTTTTCATGTTATTTTCAATGGGGATTTTCCAGAATAAACTAATTATAGCCGTGTAATATTTAAGTTCAGACACAAAAATAATTAAGTTTTAAAACCTGTTTGTTGTTCGCATTAAGAATCTTTTGTTTAACAATGATAAATTGATAATAGTGCCATCAGTCTTTGATACATGTTTGACTCTACTTAAGCAGCTGTGCCAGCCCCTTAATATTTTATTTTAAATTGATGTTTTGAACTTTTTTATAAAGGTGACAGAAGATTTTCCTCTCAGACCTTTTAAACAGGAATTTTACCAACTACTGGAATGAGGAAAACCCAAGAACTTAAGAGGTGTTTTTTTCTCTTTCTCCTTCGTTCGAGCTACATTCAGGTTGGATTCTGTATATTAACCTCTTTTCAGAAAGAGTTACCGTTTCTCTCTCCTTTTGAAGGCTTCGATTCTATTGTTAACAACAGGTTTTTTTTTGTCTCTCTAGGCGAGATAGTCTTATCCAATTTGAAAGCAATATCTGGGCAAACTGTTAGTCTGTATTTTTGCAGATTTTATCAATCCTTAGTCTTTATAAAAGACCCCACAAATGCCTCAGTGTTTCTTGTGCATCGAGATAGCATAATTTCACAGCCGTCACAGATTCTGACACTTTAAAAACAAAACAGGAAACGTCTGTACTTTGAAATAAGCTTTTTTTTATCTTCGACAACTTTCATACCGCCGAAATAATAAGCTTAATTTACCGGATCATGCACGTCATTCATTGGAGGTTAAAAGAAAGGAAAACTTGCTTTTATTATAGTTTTACTATAGAATCAAATTCTTTTCCCTACATGATGGAAAACTGAAGAGGATAACACTTTTTTATTATTCCACTTAGATGTGTATGCAGTTCCAGCCATAAAATGATTCAAGCTTCTGTGTGATCGGCTTACTTTTACAGATTTATTTCCTGTTGTTTGTTTGTTTTGAAAACTTTTCGTTATAAAATTAATTCCATTTTAGAAGTTTTCAAGCGTGTTTGTAAGTTAAACAATATTGTTCGAAGGCTTTTCCATGCAGATGCTTTTTCTGAAGAAATAATCTGTTTGTTGTTTCCGTTTAATCGACTATTCTTGAACATTGAACAGAAGAAGGAGCCTTATCCAATTACTTCCAGAAGATTTAATATTCAGAAACTTCTTTTCACTAATAATCTTCTTCCCTCTTTGTTTCCATCCAGTCAAAAAGCAGTTAAGGCGGATCTCTTTAATAACTTCAACAAGTAGGATCTACGGGAGGTGAGGAGTTTCTGGGCTAAATCACACTTCACCCATTATCCTTGGAGTGTTGGTCTCGGACTCGGTGGCCCGTTGGTAAAGTTTCACGTCGGCCATCTAAGTAAGAATCCTCTTGGTGGAGAACGGAATTAATTATGTTCAAAGTCCAGCGGCCTAAGTAACCGGATAGATATCGTTCGACTGAAGATAATACCCTCTAACTCCCCGTCACTAACCTACTTATGGCTTACCAACCGGGCAAACTTCATTTAACACGAAATGAATTTCTCTAAATAAATTGTTTAAGCTCCCAATTGAATTAAGCGCTAGTTTACCGTAGGCCCTGCACTAGGGATAGTGCCATATTGAATAGGGATATTACCAATTATCTAGTATATTAGTATAGCCAACATAAATTGCATTAATATTTGTTAGAAATTATTATGGTTTTATCTTTCTGAAGGGAAAGGAAGGAATTTGAAAAATAACAAAATAAAAGGTTTTAATTGTGGTTTATTTTGTTTTAATTTTGTTTATTGGACAGAATATTTCTTTAAAACAATTAATACCGTGTATAATGTCCTCTGTTAGCTACAACCTCTCCTGTTAGGCATACTGCTATTAGGTTGTCACTAATTTCATAAGGAATTTCACTTCAGAGGTGTTGCAACGCTGCGGCTGTTGATGGAAAAGCCTTGTCTGCAATTCATCCCACATGTGACCACCATTGAGGTGTGGAGACAATGGGGAAGGGGTAGATAGGAAATTCCAAGGTTTTCTAAACATTGGACAACTATCCCTTTATGAGGTTTGGCACTGTCATCCAGAAATCAGAAATTCTGCCAATGAGATCCCCGGTTTCAGGGATTTATTCCTGTATGCGTGGTACGCATCTCTTGATCTAATTGGCCGAAGAAGCTCATAATGAAGAATGTCATCCCAATCACCTTCTTGGTTTGTAATCCGCCTTTTGGAATTGAGAACGGTGGGTCAGAAGAATACAAATGGAGCAGAGACGAAAAAAGGTGTTTGTTTACAAAATGGGTAATCTTCATGCTTACTATTCTAAGTAAATCCGCTATTAAAAATGAGGATTAACATTTGCTTGATTTTGGTTTGTATTTTCTATTTTGTTTTATACAGTTGTCGCCCAAGAAGCTTTATTTTTATTAGATGTTTTCGGCTGACCAAAGTTCGCCTCCGGAGGCCCTGTTTAAATCGCTGAGGGCCGTATTTTTTTTCGCTGAGGGCCTTTTTTTTGGCAAGTGATAACGCGTTTTTTTTTAACTTTGCACGGGAGCAAGTCCGTCGCTCGCTTGCTTGGATCAGCTCAAGACGGGTGCGCCTACACAATCGATTATCGAACCTAAAATCGATTTGGATCGACATTCGCCATCGATTTCGTCATAGTCACCGTATCGTCACATCACCATCACGTCAACTGTATCCTCATCCGGCTCTACAGGCACCTTCTGTCAGCGTTGAACTCGGCAGTAACCTCCAGCTCAACACCGCTTATTTCGATTGTTTGGAAAAGTGAGTTGTCATCCAGCCAAGTATCTTTCTCGTTTCGTCATTTTTTTTTTTTTTTGTAGATTAGGAATTTTGAATAATTGAGCAAATTTCATTCAATTTTTCTTTGTGTAAATAAATTGTAAATATTTAATTTTGAGTCTTAAGTATTATCAATTTCCCATTTTTCTCAATAACCTATTAATATGTATAAAGTATTTGCCACCTATTAAAAACAAAATTTCATTGTAACCCCTTGAAAAGGGTACGGAGGTTTGCGGGCCAATTAAGAACCGCCCCCTTCCCAACCTATCCAACTAACAAAAATACAAAATTAATATGATAAGAATAAATTACAAATATCCCTATTCATTTTTAAGCAGTTTATTTCCTCACTAACCCTTAAATGTTGAGAATTTTATCAAAAATTATTTACCCCGGTCCAATACTGTCGCTGTTGTTCAGATGACACTTTTACTCCAGGGTTAATTTAGTCAGTCAAAATAATATCTGATTATGTACTTCCTTTATATTATAAGTATAAAACTGCTTTTGAAGAATATTTATTGAATTTCTCACTATTCCAGACAAAAAGTTGATACCGATTCAATAGGATTGTTGAAAAAGTTTTTGCATATCCGTTCGTTTCGATCTTGAATGGGAATATCTCGGACCCGGGCGACTGTAATGGAGGGTTTACGGAAAACGGCGAGGTGGACGGCCACTTTTGGGATTATGTCTGTGGTAAAAGGGCTTTGGGATTTGAAGGCGGAGAGAGAGATAGAGGTATTTTTCTTGTTCTTTCACAGGTAGGAATGAAAAGGGCTATAAAGTCCCGTGGATTCTCATACACGTCGACATAACCAACCCCCTACCAATGCGACTATAACATGGTTTATTTGTTTAGCCATTTGCTTTAATAAAAAAGTATTAGATGAATATTAATATTAATTATATGGTACGAAGAATAGAAAGTATTAGTACTGATAGAATTAATTATTAATTTTATTTACGGTAAAATAAAACATATATTTCATTGCCCATTATTATTATAAATTTAATCCTTCTGATTCATGTTAATGCCGTAAATTTTGATGTAAGAAACACGTATTTTTTAACGAAATTTATTGCGCAACCTGATTAACTCTAAATTCTAAATTTAAATAGTTTTATCAAACCCCTAGACAAAATAATTGATGAGAATCAAAATTCTACAATTAATATTTTATTTTTTAAGTTAAAAAATGATATAATCGCATATGCTTTGTAAAAAATTCTATATACCTTCTAAATAACAATGTTTAAATTATAAAATACGTATATTCCTGTAAATCACTATTTTATTTACATATACCTTCATAAACAATATACCTTTTACATAAAAGCAGTTTTTCGAACGAAGTACCGACTTTTTCTTTGTCTAAGCCATTATTTTTTATTGTTTTCTTCAGAATTCTATCTCAGTCAGAATTTGAAATTGATATCATCCCTTCGGGTTTAGGTATAAACTCTTATTCTAATTTTATCGAGTTGTAAATTAAGCCCGCAGCGTTTTTGATGGTACGTTTAATAAAAATTTCAGGTACTTGTAAAAAAATTTAATTAACAAGATATGAACCCTTTCATTCAATTATCTGTTGCCATTTTCCGTATAATTTTGTAATTCTCTCTTCCAAGAACCTCTCACGATTTTTAGCGGTGAACACATCGACGTTTTTTCTGCAGTCCTCAAACTTCAAAGTAAAAGCCCTCATGAAGTAAAATTTTCCTCGCTAATAGAGTTTTGTAGAGCCAGGAATAAATAAAATTTGAAAGGACACGGCCATGTGAGGAAGCACATCGGAGTCAACCTCCAGCACGTGGAGGCGAGCGTTGTCCTGGTGGAAAACAATCCCCCGGTGACCTACCAATGTCAGGCGTTTTAAGTCATTTGCTAACTCGAATCTATCCAGTTATGTGCAATATAAACTAAAACTAACGGTTTGACTGGGCGGAAGAAGATCATAATAAAGAATCTCATTCCAATCACCTCCTTGGTTTGTAATCCACTTTTTGGAGTTGTAAACGGTGGGTCGCTGCGTTTCCTTCAGAATTTTCTATTTGCACATAGTTTTAAAAGACACACTTTTCATCTCCAGTTATCATCTTTTTAATAATGGGTAGTTTATATTGTGTTTCAGGAGGGAATCGCTAATGGAGATGCCGTCCAATAAATCGCTCAGTCCTCAGAACCATGAAATGATGCCCAATTTCACGCTTTGCTTTTATTTCAAATAACCCAACAATATAAACATATAGTTTAACATAGAAAAACAGCTTTGTTTAAAAAATTGGGTCATCATTTCATAATTGAAGGACAATCAGATTGCTTTCGGCCTTCCAAATAAAAATATAAGCTTCTAAACCGAGCACACTACTTATGGATGGAGGTTACCCCATGACCATACACATGCGAAATTTTCTTAGCAGTCTGAGCTGCGCTTTTCCCTTTAAGGTAATAAAAATTTATTTCAGGTGAAAATCGAATTATTTTTTCCTCCATTATCAAAAGAAGGTCAAGTCTCAAAAGAAAGTGAGGAATAAAAACACATTAACTAATCTTTTCAGGGAGTGTAAAACTTATGAGTGAATAAAAATTCTTAGAAAGCAGGTATTCCATGGTAGTTAAATTTAGATATGGTAATTGTTGGGGTCTCGTTGGATAGAACGTTGTCAAAGATATAAGTAGGGAAAGGCAACGTGCTCCCCGATTAAAAAAAAATTAAATATCAAAGATTCACCTTACATTTTTCTTAGATACAATAAAGCGGGAACACACTTACCCGATGCAACGCTATGTGACGCTACCCGACGCTTTGTCTCGTTCGCGACGTCAAGCGCACGCCACGTACAGTCACACAGCGTTTATCACAATAATCAGTAACACAATCACAACGCCTCTTTTGTTCGTAATGCACTATTTTGAAGAAAACTTTGCAATAAATTGTTAGTTAACGTTTATGAGCACAACCATGTAATAAATTGTTTGTTAAACTTAATTGTTATAAATAAAGTTATTGCGGTGTTTTGATAAATTTTCTTCCTGACCATCATAATTAAATAATTTTGATAAAAACTCAAGAATTTTTCATCTCGTTTAATTTAGTTTACATTAAAATAAGAATGTTGTAATTAATATAAAGACAAAATTACATATACATAGTCTGAAATAAACTACAAAAAATGTGAGTGTCCTGTACTGACGCTACTCGACGAAAACGGTGTAATTTTATGAGCAAAACCATGAAATACATTGTTAGTTAAATTTTATGAGCAAAACCGTGTAATAAATTGTTAGTTAAATTCATTATATTAAAAAATGGTATACCGGCGTTTTGATTAATTTTCTACCAAACCATTAAAATTAATTTATTAAAATAAAAACTAATTCACTAATTTCGTGGTCCGCTTGACCAATTAATATACTACAATTAATTAAGGTTTTTAGTTGAGATAAAAAAAAAAAAATGGAAAAATGGCAAAACGGAGGGAAAATTCAAAAGGTGGGGATGAGATAGGAAGTTGGTGTCCGAGTGGATCGAGGTCACGATAGCTCAGGTGGTACAGCAGCGGCGTATCAAGCCGAAGATCATGGGTTCGAATCCCGCTCGTGCCATTGACTTTTTTATCTCAACTAAAAACCTTAATTCATTGTAGTATAAAAACGAATGAATTTTGGATCTCCCTAATTTGGTTTATGTTAAATAAGTATGTTGTAATTAATATAACGACAATAATACATGTAGTTTGAAATCAAAATACGTGTCGGGTAGCATCGGGTAGCGTCGCATAGCGTTCCATCGGATAAGTGTGTTCCCCGCTTTAATCAAGTATAATTATAACAACATTGCTAATTTGGCCTTCTTTTGTTTTCTATTTTCTTTGGTTAATCCCTTATCAAAAAACTATCAGTCTTCTATCGCTAGAAATAAATTTTCTATGTTCCACCTCAACTCGCTATTTATAGCAAGTTTTCATTCGTGCACCCTAATTTTACTTACTTTTGTTCACCCTTAGGCGCTCTTAATTTATTTTCAACCATTATGTTATATAATCCACTAAAGAGGATTCTTGTTTTGAATTTTATTTATTGAATTTTGAACTCTGTCCCAAAATTTCTTATTTTTAATTGCTAAAAACGATTGCTTTATTCCATGAAGAAAATGGATGAAAATTAATTGTATGGAACAGAATATTAAATAAAGCTGAATTGTGTTTAATTATCGTGCAAAATATAAAATATAAATTACTGAAAACATTGATTACACATACCGTTACTGCTGTTTGCTAACCAACTAGGAAGCAAGCACCAAGGTTTTTCAAGTTAGCCAAAAGGTAACCTATGATGCTGACGTTATCTTCGAATCCAACGCTCAACCAAGAGAAAAATGTCACCTGGGTTCGTCACTCAAGTGCTATGCCAGAGGTTGTGTTCTCACGTTGCCTCTCCTCCCTTTCGTGCCGAACGCACTAGACCAATTTAATTATCGAAATTGGGTTATAGATGAGATAGGTTGTCTGATCTTTGCCTAATTGGAAGCCACACCCTTCTCATTATGAGCGTTGACCCAGTCTCGTTGGTGCCTCGCCTTCTGCCATGGCTCCCCTCAAACTTCCGGCTAATTTTGGGCTTGTTTCCGTCCCTAATCTAGCACGGATCGCTCAAGTAATTTCCCCATAAATCAATCACAGCAGACAGCCTACAGGTGTATTTCACGTTAGTTATCTCCTCATACTCGCTCCTTTTCGCTCTCTCTCTCCCATTCTCTCTCTTCATTTTGACCAACCTCTAGTTTCCATTCTCCTAATTACTAAGAATGTATCTTCAAAAAAGTAATATCAATCAAAACTGAGTAATGGAGCCTTTTTCCATTAAAAATGTCTATGGGTAACAGTTGTTTAACCACTGGCTCAACTTTCAGTTTGTTTATATCGCTAAAAATGATGGAGAACCTAAGTGAATTTATGGTTCTAATAAAATTTGAAATATTTGATACAAATTTAACACTTAGAATTTAAGAGGTCGACATTTTTAGGACAACCGGGTTTCTTTACAATATGTAACAGGGAAATTAGTGGCTTCTTTAATAACAGAAATTAAGTACTAGATATACTTTAGATAGATCTTCCAGAATAGAAAAATGAACAGTTTATTAGAAATAAAATTCGGAATATATTTTCCATTTTCTTAAATTCAGAAAGTGATATTCAATCATCTGCGTGGTTAGACGGAAACATTGATTTTTCACAACATTTAAATAATTAAATGTAAAGTAGACTGGAGTATAATTATGAGAAAGACAATTATACTTATAATTAAAGACAATACTCTGCTCTTTTCTGATGGGCCTGTAAAATTATGTAAATCGAGAGTTATTAACGTTCACAACATCAAAACCTATATTGTTTTATGTTATTGGTTGAAAGGATTCCAAAATAAACTAAAAATGGGTTTACAGAGGAAAACCGGAGAGAAGGCTTTTGCTTGTTTACTATTTATCATCTATATTTATGTTATTTTATTTATAAAGAATTATAACAATCTTTTCCTCCACTTCGTCCTAATTAGGTCTATTGTGGAACCCTATACCATACCTTTAAAAATGCGTTTTTTTCTTGTAAGTCTAAGCACTTTCCTTGGTCTCTCTTCGCTGATCTCCTTTGGTGTGAGCATGTCTTACCGAAGAGGCTGTACCATAACCGGGCTAATGCTTCACATACACAAAGGATATCTGCCGATGTTTCGGGTTCCTCTTGACAGAGTCGGCATGTTTCTGTCTTTGCTTCGCCCATCTTATTAAGATGATAGGTGAGAGGACACTGGCCTTTAAAGAGGCCGACAATTTTACTCAAATCCTGCCTGCTGAGAGAGAGGATTCCTTCGCCTTCCGTTTTGAAAGATTTACGAATCTCTTAGCTCGTCTCGGACCTAGCGCATTGGTATATTGATTCACTTTTTCTTTCTCGATCCATTTTTCCATTATCGACCTAAGCAGACTCTTTAGTGCACTTAGTTGTGGTTCCCATGGGTGAAAGCGCTTCCCCTTTTTTGATTAGTTGGTCAGCCTGTTCATTTCCTTTCTATGCCTTCATGCCCGGGAACCCTCTGACAGTACGTATCAGTGCACCGTTCATATTTTTCTTGATTAACTCCTGTGCACAGAGTTGTATTGCATGGGCCACAGCTTTTTGGCTTTTATTTATGCAACAAAAAAGATTTGTGCTCTTGTGTTTTACGAAGTTTCCTGAAATCATTTATGACATAGAACTCACCTTAGAGGTATGTATCATCAGTCTTTTAGATTATTTAAGCAGTTGCAGATCAGTTTTGAGTCTCGCTGACTTGAAGAGACTTCCCAATCTTAGGGCCATCTGTATACCATAAAATAGCTTCTAGTTTTTCCTCGTTTTATTTTCCTATTGAGCTCTCTTTTTAATTCTAACGTTGAATAGTTTTTCAAAGTCTAGTATTTTCTGTGATACTTAAAGATGTTTTATCCATGCGTTATTTTAATTTTGTCGAAATTTTAGTATGGTCACCATTTGTTTGATGCTTTCTTTTCACTAACCGGCGACCTCTCGGTTCATCCATAGCTGCCATCTTTTCACATTCGTAACGTCCGTGTATGTTTTCATTAGCGCACCAAGGTAAGTATGAACATATTTTATTTCTTTCTTTTGCGGGGTGAAAGCAGAAAGACTTAGCTTATTTTACCATGATGAAGGGACTTGTCTTTAGACTCTTTCTGGTCGTCTGAAACGTTATGTTCAAGGCCAGTGTCTGATCATGTATTCTAATTATATTTATTGTTATGTTGCACACAGTTGGTTAATAGCACAAAAACATAAATGACGGTTTTCGTAATAAGTGTTGTTTAGTTGTGCGATTCCCCATGTGGTGATGAACTTGTAATTTCAACGGTATCCATCATTTTATTCTGATTATCCTCGTTAGCAACAATAAACCAAAACCAAAAGCAACACAAATAATTTTGTGTAATGTTCCATCGTTAATGAACTGCACAAATAAATAAAACTTGTAGTTTGGTCGATACTAATCAGTTATTACGGTCTATCTATACTCGCTGGGTTGGTCTGTCGATTCGGCATTTCGCTATTTACACTGTTGGGTCTGCTAAATTTACTTAACGATTTAAATTATAAGAAAGAATCTATGTTGTTTGGAGTTTTGGGTAGTTTTAATTTTTATTGTAGATAAAGGTTATTTTTGTTTTTCTTATAGGCTATAAAATATTCAATATTCTTTAAGAAAACATATCCCGATCAATTGATTAGTGTTTTATATTAATATTTTAACGAAAATAGTATGTAGAAAGGAATTCAAAGTTTTTGAAGAAAGACAGGTTCGATGGCCATTGGCGATGTAAATCCATCGGTCAGATCCGTACTTAAATCCGTTCTGCGTTCGTTCTTTTTATAATCGAATGTTCAAAAGATTAAAAGCCAAGGCATCCTCGCAAATGATCCCCCAACTTTATTCATTAAGTGGAAGACTGTATATTTAAGACACTGTAGCTCGCAAACTTATTTGGCTTGGTAATTAGATCGAGTTGACTTATCGAGTTGCTCGCCCATAATTGGCGTTCGCCACTCTTCCCTTTCCCGGCAAAATGCAGGGAAAAAATCCTCTAATTGCCTCCCACGAAGATGAAACCGGGAGGTTTTGAATCGAGATGCTGGAAACCGTGCAGATGGAATTGAAAACTAAGGGGCGAAGTTTCTTGATTGGGTAAGCTCTAACTTGAGAATAACACAAACATTCCTTTTTCAAATGATATTAACTGGGAAAGCGATCTAAATAACTTTTGTTAATCGGAAATAAATTCCCAAACGATGACTTGTGTGGACGAAAATCGTTGAGACTTACAACAACGCTCTTACCGTAATCTCTTGAACGGAAGGTCTCATCAAAATTTACGAAAGAAAAACCAGTGTACTTCCTTTTATTTCTGGTCTCTGATAGTGCCATTAATTTTTATCGCGCTTGTTTCCAACAGTAGGAAATAGTTACGATCGTCTAGTTCTCAACCTCTACCAGTTAGTGCTTAAAGACAACGAATTATTTATAATTTTTTGTAAATAAATAAAATATAAATAAAATAAGAAAGCAATTGATTATATGTCATTTCGATTTTACCTACAAAATAGTCAAAATAAAGCCAAACAATTAATTTTCTTTAGACTGAAAAATGCCAGCAAAACTGTTGTACAGTATATATAATTCTATTCACTAATTTCGTGGCCCGCTTGACCAATTAAATCATTACAATTAATTATGGCATCATTCATTAATTGAAAAATGGCAAAAGGAGGGAAAACTCATAAGGTGGGGTTGAGTGGGAAGTTGATGTCCGAGCGGATCGAGGTCAGGATAGCTCAGGTGGTAGAGCAGCGGTGTATCTAGCCAAAGGTCGTGGGTTCGAATCCCTCTCGTGCCATTAACTTTTTTTCATCTCAACTAAAAACCTTAATTAATTGTAAGTATACNATATATCATATTATCAAACGGCCGAGAAAGCTCTTCATTTATTTGATCGATTGCTGATAAGACTCAAATGCGCAGCATGTAAAATTTCCTTGATGTACATTTCAGAAATGTTCGTGTAAATGACTAAGAAAGTAATTAATCATTAATGATGTTAATTTCCAATTGCGTTTATGTAGTTGTTGTCTCTGTCGTCCAGCCATTAGAGAAGGTTCGTATCATAGGTGCTCCTCAATAATTTTTGTAAAAATATTATTGTTGTTCGTTTTCTTTTTTTATTAACCTTCATTTTTATTATCAAGGACAACCATTATTTTTATATTTTTATTGCCTAACAAAAATAGTGTAATAGGAATTTTATTTATAATTTCAAAAAGTATATTCCTTTTATCAAACCGGTATACTTACATTTTTATAAATTCTTTATTTTGTATAGTGGGTACAATAAATGCAAATTTCTTAATAACAACTATTTTTTTTGAGAGATCACCTGACTATTGTAATTTGTAAGAAAAACTTGTAAGAAAAAAGAATTTCCGCTGCGGGAAAAAACCGAAGTTTTGAGGTATATTGGTTTAATAAGTGTGTGATAGTGTTGTGTGGTGGAAGCTAGGACGTCCCTTTGTCAGTCCAGTGTTTTTTGAAGTGCTTTTTGGTGAGTTGAGTTCAATTGGACAAGTTTTTTGACGATTAGACAAGTCTGCTGGGTGCTAGTTTATAGCTCGCATTCCCTATTGGGAAGTGCTGGGAAGTGTGGGGCCTGATCTCTCGAGAAACCTGGTTTCAGGGTTGGGTAAGATTTATTTATTTAGTTTCCCTCTTTTTATTTAAACGTCATGTTTTTCAAAATTTTTCAAAATCATTTGAAAGGCCCTTTCGGCCCAGTGGGGCAATTTATTACCCCCTCTAAATAGGACTCCCTCTCCTCTAGTTTGTACGTCTGGGGCAAGACATTTTATTATTTGTCGATTGGATGGGAAAGATAATGGCGGCCTTCACTCACTATCGCCAATAAGAAAATGTAGAGTTATAAATAGAGAAGTAGGGAAAGTATCGGGTTGTCCGGAAAATAATGCAGGATTTTAAGTTTTCATTAAAAAAAATCTATATAAAATATTCTGTTTACGTTTACAGGATTACTCATTTGTATGAATGTCAACACTTATTAATCCTCTTCCAAATGATATTGTTTGTTTACCTCTGTAGCATTCCGCTACTTGGAAATNCATGGATGGGACGGTCATAATAAGTGTTGTTGTGGTGGGACTTAAAGCATCAGATTGCTTGCGATTAAAACTCAAGCGAAATTTACCTGGTTTTTTTCAGGATCCAACAAATAACAATGATATTGATGAGTGTTGTGTTAGTCAAAGACAAAGGCGTCTCATGTTTACCAGTTTTATGCCAGGCAGTTAAACCGTCACAGATAGCGTCCGCCCAACTTTTACACTCGGCTGTAAATCAACCGGATCGTGAATCATGGCGCATCGAAGGTACGACGCCGGCCTGGGCGCGCTATCCGCCCAACGCTTTCTCGACTCGTCCTCCTATTGCCGTCGTTTATTGCCTTCATATCTCTTCTAAATTCATCTCAGAAAGTCTGGTGTCAATTACCTAAATAAACTTACAAAAAACTCAAAATCATTCGAATAACTCAATCGGTAAACGTACAAAACACACTATTGGACGCATGAACTGAGATTGGTTAGTCATCAGAATTGTTATAAAAAATATTGAATACAGTTCACTACTGTTGACATGTCAGTAGCTAAATATACATGTAAACATGAGAATCATAGGATATAGATAAAAAGCGATATAGGTAGATTACAAAAACTCATTTTTATACAACAATAAAACTATAATTTTGGTGTGATGCACTACAAAACTAAACCATTTATGTAACCATACGAGCACAAAAAGTTTCGTTTTTCTGCTTAAAAAAAGAAATATCTTTAATGACGACCATAGATGGAAGAAAAAAACAATCATAGAATTAAGGTAAGTAAGAGTATTTTAGTGACTGCATGGGTGAGAAAGAAATAGAAAAATAGGGATAGCGAGAGAGAGAGAATGAGAGGGGAGAGAGGAAGGAATCAAGGCTGACTAAAGAGGTTGATATAGAAAGAAATATTCACATGGTGGTATATATTTTATATCTTTATATATATATATATATATATATGTGCCCCAGAGGGCACTCTCAACACGACACGCAAGAATAGCACTATTACACAAAAGTCAAACACTTTGAGCCCTGAAGATGATCTCAATAAAGATTGACACGTTGGAACGATAAAGAAAATGTTTTTCTGAAACCTACATCACACCAGACCGCATCTCACGATTTTTGAATAATTAATTATATATATAATATATTATACGCATTAAGTGTGTGTGTTTGTTAATTTTACATATACATATAACGTTGAAACGCTTTTTTTTCAATAAATTAGAGGTACAATAAGATGGATTTTCCCTCAAGAGAATTCAAATAGATTTGAGAGGGTATCGATAAATAATCCACGAACGACATTTATTCTAGTTCGCAGCGATCTAGTACGCATTTATTATTAATAATTGCCTTTGTAGGAATCACTACATTTTTCAAGGCTTCGATCTGATTCTTTTCGTTGATTGCCTTCTAAAATGTAGTGTCTTCAGTTTTTCATCTTGTGAAATTTAGTTGAGTAGTAAGTTTTTTTATAAATTTGGTTCACCTTAAATAGACTTCTTGCCTTAGATAGAATTCAAATTTTTTAATTTAAACTAAGAAAGTCTCTTGATCCTAACTGACTAATGAACAATAAAAAAGGTTCCATACTGACATAATATGTGTTAGACTGCATAACCTTGCACAAGTACAAAGTGCAAGGTTTTGTCAGTATGGAACCTTTTTTATTGTGCATTAGACAATTAGGCTCAAGAGACTTTCTTAGTTTAAATAAATTTTTTTGATTTCAAGTTGTTCATAAACCCAATTAATAAAGGTACATATCATAAACAATTGTAAAAAGTATATCTCTTTTTCTACCTTTCCTATAAAATTAATATCACAGCTAAAAAAATAAACTTTCATTACAATCCATTATATTTAGTGGTCTCATTGACCAAATTACTTCTTTCAATTAATTCATCTTTTTTTGCAAGGTCTTGGTTGAAATGAAAATAGTTAGTGTCACGAGCGGGATTCGAACCCGAAAGCCCCAAAACAAAGACCTTACATAAAAAGATTAATTTCATTACAATATTAATTATTACAGGTTTTGAAAAGACATAGCTGTTAAGTTGGTTAAAAATGTCGGAAAAATAATCAAATTAATAATGGTACATATTATAGAAAAAGAAAAATTTGTCAAAATTATGACGGTTTTCGATTTTTTCTATAAAATTTCGACATCAAAGGTAATAAAATTTCATTAGACATTATTATTACTTACTGATTTTGAGGGGAATTCGCTGTTCACAAGTGTAACAACGTGTCTTTGTTTATATATTGGACAGAAGAATGAAGGATAGAACACTTTCCTATATTCCTCTTGGAATAATGCTTAGAATGTGGGAACGTTTCGTTTAGAGGTTATGTCCAGTTTCCAGCTAAATTTTATCATCATGAAGTCGCAATGGATGGGTACCTTTACCTTATAGATTTAATTATGAACGATCTTGATAAATTGGTTGATACGACTTATTTATCTTTATTTTGAGCTTAAATCTATTAAAAACACGTTGATTACTTATTCTTAATAATTCACAGAGAAAGAACTTTGGAGATCTTTGATTCGTTTCGCCTCAATAAAAGAGTCATTTGAAGAGGAAATAAATTGGAGTTTGGCGTATTAATCCAACATGGTGGAAATATCAAGACTGTAGAGGGTGGATTTATTAAAAATTAGGAAAAACAGAAGGGTTTTACAAAATATTTTCATATATTGGGTTAGCTGAAGACTTTGTTCAACAGACTTTTTATTTAAAATATGAATTTATTTACATTCAAAAGGTGGTCACTGCTGGCTGGAGGGAACAACACAAATGGCCCCGAGGTACTGTTTCTCTGCACAAGCTCAACGTGTAGTAGGAGGTGAGAAGAGATGTTCGGCTTATGTTACAGTTTTTTTTAAAACTGAACTTTTTTCATTTGTTAAGTTTTTTTTCCCATATCTATTTTAAATAGTTTTCGTTTTCTTCCTGGGCCCTTTTCTCCCTTTAGGGGAACCCACTCATCATCCTGCAGTCGAATTGCTCGGTGACAGACCATATATGTTTCAGAACTTTCCCCCCTATTTCCTATTTCATTACAGCTGTCCAGCTATGTCAACAGCACAGACCAGTGTTTTGTCCCAGTTAATGTAAAAGCTGAGGAGTGTCATATGTGTTGGCAGAAAGCTAACGAAATAAATGATTTATATACAAAAAGATCTCTCAACCATAGAAAATATAAAGAGTATTACTGTGTTATTAAGTGATACATAGTCAATTTTAAAATGTACAAATTAAATAATAAGTAAATTGTGTGACTATTAGTCAAATATTAGAAAAATCATATTTTATTTCTTGTAAGAAGTACAATTACTAAAAGTATGTGTAGGATTATATTTTATTTGGATAAATATTGGAATATTACTACCGTCGTATGGGCAGATACGCTGTCATTGTATGATAAAATAACTAGATAGAAGTTACAATTGTAATGTAGAATGGATGGGTGGTAGATCTCGTCCACTCTACTAGGCTAAATTATAAATTCATTATGGTTTACATGAACGTTTTTATGAAGAGAATGTATTCATCTTAAGCTTTACTGAACTGAGAGTTTTTCTTTCAGGTTCATCTCGTTCCTGATATTTTACATACAATTTCATAAAAATCATAATCATTACTTACTGGTTTTGATGTCTTGCTAGGATTCTCTCTTTTAACGTCTTTTACTTTATTCTAATATAGACAATGCATGTCAGGACAGATTTATCCTTCTTCGTTATCAGTTGAATTTTTTCTAAGTTCTCCAAAGAAATTAAAGGATGACGAATGGGGCAAATAAAATCATTATGCAATAACACATTTAAATTTTTATTGTTAAATTACCATTTCCTATTGGCTACACAACGAATAAAATGTTTATGATTATTTACAAATATTAAAACCACGAATTATATTACGATGTTTAACATCAATACCAATGTATAAATGCGTCCTTGATTTGCTACAATTTTTATTTTTATTTTCTTTTTTGAAAATTAAAACCACTTACACATTTCATATACAATAAATTATTGGTACTTTCGTTTCTTTTTTCAAAAATAGAAAATATTCTACAATCATTGGGGACTCAGCCCCGTGTGCACAGCTTACATGGAATTCACTTTTTAAGTACACTGTATCTTTTCTCCTCACGAGAGACACTTAACAATTTATATTGTGTGGACAGAACAGAAAGATTCTATTGTGTAAAGGATTATGATAATAGTTTTTTGATGTTGTTGGGTTTGTAGTAAACAGCGATTATGTGAATTTTTACGATCCTCACAAATTCAAGACGGATACTGTTGTGTTCAGTTTGTCTTTTGTTCAATGTACCTCCAGACACACCGCAGTTATTTGATGTCGATAATATCATTGATAGGATTGTATTTACAAAGGGGGAAATATTTACAAAGAACGGTAAATTCCGTTTGAATATTTCAAAATGAAAATGTTTTAGCTCGTTTTAATCAAAAATCATGCCTCACTAACGGTGAGTCATTTTAAAATCTATATCATCTTAAAACTATAGCCGTTTCATAATGGAAAAAATTCATTTCAGGCAAAAACACAAATTATGGAAAACATATTTTCCAAATAATGCCCTGTTTTTTTCACAATATATATATATATAANTATATTTAATATATAATAGAAAAGCGAAAAACAAATAGAAAATATGTATTATTGTCTCGTAGTCTTAACAGAAATATAGATATATTTTATATTTCATATGAAGTATAATTTACAATTTTTATATATATATAACAGCGAATAAACCTATGACTACACAACTATAAATAAAGATTTAACTTTATTGGCAAGAGAGCTAGTGCCGTAATCACAAGAAAATACATGACAAAACTGAGCATTTGGCACAAACGTCAAACTGAATGGATGAAGAACAAACTTCAATTTTAACTTCACCGACACGGTGAGAAGTACGGTATATGTGCGTACCTTCAACTGTTTTCGTTATCTACTTCTATGAAAATAGAAGTCTGGTTTAAATGATGTAATTGTACCGTTTAAGCTCGGGTAACACCGATTTTTCCGAAATAATACAAAAATAAATACATTTAAATCAATACTCTTTCGGATATCCTGATATCGTATCTCGGCGAGATGACATAGCCAACGTGTTGGCCGTCGAGAAAGGTTCAAATTTCGGCTTTGTCGATGCTGTTGGGCTGGTAGTACGCAGATGCTCGCATGGTCCTGGCGTTGTCGTACGCGAACGATCTCGCCTGCTGAGGAGCCGGGCAGAAGTAAGGCGAAGACCCGTATTCAGAAGCTGGAAATGCCTTTGTGTAGTAGGTCATCTTCTGCTGCAGGCCTGCAGAACCGTGGTTGGATACGGTCGGCACGTGGACGTCGTCCAGTCCGTCGTCGTTCATTTCTTTCCGGTGACGCCTCTTCTTCTTCTTGTGCTCCCTCTACCGATACAAATCCGAGTGAGGCCCTAGGGATTTTTATTTCAGGAACCCGAGGGTTCCACGATTCTACTCCCTAACGCAATATTTCCAAGGTGCTTTTTCAATCCCATGCTTGTGTACAGTGCTCAGAGCAAAATCAGAAAAAAACGAACAAACAAAAAAAAAAAAAAAAAACAGTGCGGTTCTGCCAGTGAGTTGCCTCTCATGCAAACTAACCGCCAACGCATAAAAAATTGAGTCTTCAGTAAGAACATCAAATTAAAAGCTTTAGGTTATTTTTTACACTACTGAAAATTCTTCATTTGCAATTCGCGATTTCCATCCGTGAATAATAATAATAATAATAATAATAATAATAAATACATTTCTCATTTTAGTACCAAGATAAAATTGAACCATTGTTTTGTTGGGTGAGCTGAGGTATGTCTACAGTGGTGTTTTCTTAGAAGGACCTTTGGTTCAGTAAGCGATTTTGTTATGGTAAACAATTCTAATTTTATATTTGAAATCCCTTTTCAAAACCAATTGTAAAAATAACGCTCCCAGTGAGGACAAGTATCAAAAGACAAAGTGTTTAATTTGAATTTATTAAAAAAAATGGAGAAACGATATGGGTCTTCCTAGAATATTAAACTCGATCCCAATATAAAAATATTAAACATCATTTTATTAACTTGTTGAAAAAATGAAAACAAAGCAACGAATTCCCTTTGGTCCAGCAATAAATTTAATGCGCGTTCCTTGACAGATGATATATCCCATTTTCCTTTTATGCTGCGGAATAGATATAAAAAGAGGCACGGGTACACGATTAAACACACACACGGTTTTTACGATTAAAAACATAGTTTGTATTTTATTGTACAAAATCACTATGATGTATTAACTTAATTTAATTATAATTTGCAACAAAGGATTTCTACCCCAGATTAAACCGTATTGTAGTAGGTAACTCCAGTAAATTTAATCCTTATTCATAAGTTTTGAGTTATTTATGATAAGCATGTTAAATCTATCTCCTTTTATTGAAATAAATGTACAAATTTAGCAATTCTGGCACTAAAGCGTGCTGTTATACATTTTACACATGTTCTTATAATTATAATAATCGGCATCCGTTTCAATGCTGTTAATAAATTTCTTTCAAGTTCAATTTAGAAGTTTAACTGGTACTTAAGATCTACCATTTATAAAACATCATCATATCTGGTTAGATTTCAATAGATCAATTAAACAATGAGATATAAAGGTTTGCTCATTTTTTTTAAAATTCACACTTTTGCTAGCACAGAACCCGAAGGGCACGCGTAGTGTAATAAGAAGCCAACAAACGCTGGCACTCAATTTGCTTTCAGATTAAGGCAAGGAGGTCTCGTTGCCATCATCATTTGAGGATATGGGAGTTATCAGATAAGGTAAGACGGCTGTAAGATTGGGTTAGGATGGGTTGAAAGATTTCAGTGAAACTTGAGGAAGTGGGAACGGATTAATCCTTTAACGAAGAGATTGTCAAGGAGGTTCTTGTAAATAGTGATGTAAGAGTAAAGTAAGTAAGGAGCTTAGAGGACGATGTTGAGTTATTTTGAGTTTGAGTACTTGTTGGAATCCTTAGACTAGTTTAATAATAGGTGGTACAGAGTTGTGCTCTGCATGTCCAAATATGTATGTTTTGCACAATGTTAGTTTGTTCTCTACAATCATGTTTGATTTCGGTCCTACAAGTCTTAATAGTCGTTCAAGTCTTCTGTTTCCTGCCGCTTGAGTCTGATGTGGGGATTCCACGTTATTCTGCTAGGTATAATCTTAAGTTTTTAATCTGTGTATTGTTGGTAGTTTCTTACTGTAAACGTATAAACGTGGCTGTTTATTTAACGTGATCGCTGTCTGGCTGCATTTGTCTTCGTACAATTCACTTTACCACACTTTGTGCTATATTCTTCTTTGAGTAAGGATTAAATTTAGATATAAAATTGCGGTATAGTTCGCTTAGGTTACAAGAATGGTGTTGGATGTATGGCAGGTTAGTAGTATATGGGATCAAAAATGCTTCCTTGCGGGACACCGGATTGACCAGACCCCGCCGAAAACTTGGCGTTGAAGTGGACATTCCCTGTTTTCTAAACCAGTTGAAATAGTGCCTTGTTGCATGGATGAATCGTGGAATTGTTGTGAAAAATTGGTTTTATGTAAATCTAGGCTTTTTAAACAGAGTGTTTAAAAAACTGAGAAAATAAATTTCATTAATCACAGTGAACTGACGATTTGTAAAAGTATAAGAAATGCAAGTAATATTAAGTGGAAATTTTGAGAATTGCAAATGAAGAATTATAAGAAAAACAGGAACATGGGATTACAATAAACTGATTGTCACCATGTTGCTTGTCAAGTGCAATTATGAGCTGACTTAGTTTAGAAACTATTTGCCTTATGCTTTGCTACACATTTACTTTTACAACAATAGCTGCAAAGAAAAAATTAAATATATTTGTAGAAATTAGGGGTCTTTCAAAAGATTATACTATACAGAGCGTGCATTTATAATCGATATAAAACAAACAGGTGCTTTTAAAAAATCAATCTAAAATAACATCATTAAATATTTTTCTTTTCATAAAAGAAAAACAAAAAGGGTAACAACAAAAAAGTTCAAAATGTGCAACGGTGGGTTTTTCAGTTTTAATATTGCAAGGTGGTATAACAATCTGAAAGACTTATGTCACAAGGAATTTCAGTTGTGTTTGGAATGATAACAAATGGGGAACAATCGTTTTCATGCCGATATGCTAATTATGTTTGTCTATGAAATGCAATACACTTAGAGATGGGGGAAAATAAAAGAGTTTATAAGTTTAATTTTTTGAAATCCCCGTTTTACTGTTTTTCCTCTATAAAATTACCGCTTATTTATAACTCTAATATACAAAATTTATTTTTACTTATAATTATAAAATTTATAAAAATTTTCATGTCAAAAAAATAATTATATATCTGACTAGGTCGGCACAATGTCATACGAGATCGTTCTCTAAAATTATAACATAAAACTAAATGTGCAACCAATTAAGAGTAACATTACGATTTTACAACGAAAAATAAAAACATAAAAAAATATTAATAAAATTACTCTAAACATTTCTAAATTATTGTCTTTTTTTTACATATTCCATTATCTTAAACAGAACAAGAAAAATATATATGATTTGGTAAATAAGACATTGCGGTTAATAATTTATTGTTGCCACTCAGCACCCTAATGGAGAAATGAAAATAATATTCCAATGAAGGAATAAAATCAGGAATGAATGTCCGATGTCGGAATGTAGGCCGAGCGAGAAATGGAGGAAGAAATTTCTGGCATCGCATTATGAAGTTTGCACACAGTTTACACGCTTTATGAATAATACATCATAGTCTTCCAATAAGTATTACTAAGATTACCCAAAGGGCTTTTTCGGCGAAGTTGAAAATCCTCACAAGTTCATAAGTATTGCGGTTCTTTTATGCATGTCAAGGTAGGTGGAAGGAGAGTAAACTTTTGATTACTGCTTTCTAAATTGTAAAACATTTTCAACGAATCGATCTTGATGTTTCGAACTAGATAAATGCAAGATTTAAAATTAATGAAGGTTAAAATTAGGATTAGTAAAGTCTACTAAAAGTAAAGTCTATATATTTATAGGCAATAATCAAATTTAAATTGATGATATTGATGCACTTTGTGTATTTTGTATGCAATATTATTTTCGTTTCTCCATATTTAAACAATTCAATTGGGATTTTTAGTAAAGACGTTTCACTAATATTAGAGCATGTTAATAAAAATAATAATTTAAACACCTTAAAGTGCTTCACAGTAGTAAAAAAAATCAAAACAAAATTGTTTCAAAAGGATGCGAAAACAGTGCTGTCATTCACAATCAAAATTGAAATAAAATTGTTAATGGATTTAAAAAAAAATGTATATAGAAACAACAATATAAGATGCGGTCACTTGGGTTTGGGTAGGGAGCATGACATCTGTTACACAGAAAAATAAAATTTTCAGTCGACAGTACGTGCGATGCCTTATAGTTAATGTCAGCCGTATTGGGGACCATTGTCTTTGGGTTAAGCGGAACAAATGCCAGGCTGTGTTACTTTGGCTAGACCCTTGTTGGAGGTTGAAGTACCATTGCGGCTAACCTCACCTTCATTGCATCTGGGCTGGGCGCTGTTATAGAATGCGGTCCGGATCTGTAAAACGGCTGTTCCGGCCGAGGAGGGCCCGTTTCCATCCTTGGTGCACAGCTGGTACTCTTCCGCGACATCATGCTCGACATGTCGCTCTTCTCGCTGCAAAAGAGGAAACAGAATTAATAAGAGCAAAACACTGTATCAAGATGTAGTGTCAGCTGTTCTGTTTTATTTAAAGCTGGTTGGATTGCTCATTATCTGCATAAGTACGGTACAATAAGAACTGCTGGCCATTACAAGAATACAATTATTTTAGATATTTAATCAATAATATTAATATCACCTGCAAAGTGTGAAAAACCTAATTATTTCAACAATATAATTATTCCGATATAATTATAATATTAGCCAAGGTCGTGGGCTCTTTTTCATCTCAACCAAGACTTTATATAAAAATAATTATTAATTGAAAGAAGTAATCTGGCCAATTAGACTTAATTATTGATCATCATTCAAAATCAAGATCGAAGCTAAAGCCAGATAGAAAGAAAACAGACAACTCCTTCGACGAGCTTTCCAGTGAAATTTTCCTTTTATCAGTGTCAAGGATTATTGAAGGATGAATTACCATCCGGCCCGGAGGGCATAAAATTCTGGGGCTATTGACCCTTTCTAAACTTTTCAAATGTGGCTTAATTCATGTTTTAAGCCGATATAGTGCCCGTCTGTACCAGCAGGTTTTGAAGATACTAAAACGCATTTCGGCTTCAGTAATAACTATTTTTTTTTTTTTTTTTTTTTTTTTTTTTTTTTTTTTTTTTTACTGGCTACACCCCTCGTCGTTTCTTAATTACACGTTACACGAAGAACTTAGTACTAATTATCTTTGTTTTTTAAAGAAAGCGGTGAAAAACTACCGGCGTCACGTTGATAAATATATATTAATTTTAATAAATCCAAAAGGTTTATAATAACTGGAATAATATTTCTGTTACTTCTTCAATTGACGTTTTTTCCATAGGGCAAAAATTTGGGCATTATGTTCTATTTTATTACAAATTCTTCACTCACAATAGAAAGAAAGAAATTATTTGTATTCGTGTTGATACATTTTCTTTTAAGTGTTTGGTTCATGAAGGTGAAATAATTTACAACTTCAAATTTATAAATGCATGATTAATATTTATTAATGGACTTTTCATTGAACAAACATAATGCTTATTAAATTTAGGAGGTCTGTCCAGAAAGTTTGTTTTTAATCCACTCTTACAGAAAATTTTAAAAATGGAGTAGACAATATCACACTTTATAAAAAGTACATATAATAATAGAAAAAGATCTATTTTTCATTGACAGGTTCAATTGCAAAAACCCAAAAAATTCGTAGTTGTCAGCAAGAGGAAAAGGCGATTCTGTGAGTATAGAATGATCCCCAAAGGAAAACCCTAAGATAAAATCTTATAAGGGAAAGAATTCAGCTTCTCGGCCAGCAAAGGGCAGAAACGTACGAGTTTACTTGTGACCTGTCCCTAAGGGTAGGCCTGCCCGGACTTGATGCAAATGCCGGCGGACTTTCCCAATATCCGCCGCGGCTCCAAACTCAACGAACATTCAGCCCACCTACAGTTTATTTGAATACAGCAAATACCCGTTTGGAATTCACCCTGTGATTTATTCTAGGAAATTTTCGCAAAGGGTCCATATGGCAACCACTATGTTAGGCCAGCGAGCGGCCCTTGAGGCTTCAGACGCCGATTCTCTTTTCCGCTGTCCTAACCCAATTTGACTTCTTCATTTTCATGTATACGGTTGTTTCTGGCCAAACTTTCTGCTAAACTTTATTGCTAAGGTGTTCCGTACAAAACCAAATTCGTTCATCGTTTTATGTATTTACAAATATATAATTTATCTTAAGAGTTGATATTTTTTTCTATTTTACAAATAAAAAGAACACCAACGGAAGTAATTCCGTTTGGAAGGAAGACATCGTTTAGAAGTAGATGGTTTATCTGACAATGGTAATGCAATATTATTTTAAATCAATATTGATGATTAACCTCTTATTATTCAGTATTCAACAAGCATGAATAATGGGGAATAGAGCCGCCCAAAACTCTAACATATTTGGGTATTTATTTAGAACCTGAAAATCTAATCCAAAACTGCCCAAGCATACAAAGAAAGGATCATGTAATTAATCATTAATAGTAAGCCTCTACTGAAAATGGAATTAATTGTACTATTATGTAAAACTACCTTGCGGGCTCTATGACCCTGAACAATTAGATTTCTAAAATATATAAATTTTAATAAATTAATTTACATTTAATTTAAGATTGTCAATAGGACAATCTATATACTTAATGAAAGGCATTATTATTGGGTTGTCCGGAAAATAATGCAGGATTTTAAGTTTTCATTTAAAAAAATCTATATAAAATATTCTGTTTACGTTTACAGGATTACTCATTTGTATGAATGTCAACACTTATTAATCCTCTTCCAAATGATATTGTTTGTTTACCTCNATTTTGATTAAAGAACATTGCTTTAAAGTAACTAGTTTCTTTTTTTTTGTTTAATACCAAAATCCTGCATTATTTTCCGGACAACCCAATACTATAATTATTTGGAGATTTTGAGACGCGGTCTGGTGTGACATAGGTTTTAGAAAAACATTTTCTTTATCTTGCCACGTTTCGATCTTTATTGAGATCATCTTCAGGGTCTGGGATTTATAAACTTTGTTTATATTTTACAAATACATGTACGATGTGAAAAAAAATTATACAATGCTAGAAAATTTTGTATAAAAAAATGAATTTATACAATGCTAGAAAATTTTTGATTAAAAAAAATTAATGTACACAATGCTAGAAATTTTCGACAAAAAAAACCAGTGCAAAATTATAGCCGGGCTCAGATCAAACCATGCCATATGTGGTCAATCAATATATGCGTAAAATAAACAGATCTGCTACAGACGTTTGCGAGCTCTATATGGAACTGAGTTCAATGGAACATTTAATCATGATTTGTTCTAGATATGAGAAGGAAACGAAAAAATTCTTTACAGCCTTGTCTGGATACATAGATAATCCCTTTAGTTACCATACTATATAGACTCAAGGAACTACTACATATATAGCGAGGTCGTCTCATTTGTAAGATCATGTAATCTCACCGTATAATTAACCAATAATAAAATAAATATTTACTTTAATTTTTGTATTTAATTTTAAAATTTTATGTTTTAACACTATGTCACACTTAAGAAGTAAAAAACTATTAGTTAATAATTAATACCATATTTGAGACATGGCTATGGATGAAAATCCAATGCCAAAAAAAAAAAAAAAAAATCAAAATGGGGTATAATGTAAATAAGATGGTTCGGTCCAGCTTTGCAAGGAAATGTATTTGAGAATAATTTCTAATGTCGTATGAACCTTTGTTCACATCACCCAATGATCCCAAAATTCAAATTTGATTAGAATTTTCAAATCAAAATTCCTAAAACAGCAGACTGGGCAAAAGGGTACCAGTTAATGTAGGCGATATCTGATAAACAGATGGCTCTAAAATCGAATATGGGTAAGTAGCTGGTATGTAAGTAAACCAAGGACTACAGTTCATGTAAGCTTTAGGCATTGTGCCACTGCCAGGCATAGTCTACAGCTATTAAACACTGTGCCAGGCGATCAAAATTACCAACAAAAGAACAAACAAAGAACAAAAGAACAGTCAACAGCCAGACGGCAATAAAGGTAGTAATGTCAAGAGCCATTTTGAATTGCATCAAGGCTATGTCAGACATTGCGGAAAACAACAAAATTACACTTATTGAGTACCATGGCACACAGGGCCAGAAAGTCAATCAATTAACTAAGAAATTTTCTCTGAATCCCTTTGCAGCATACCAAATTGCATAAAAAGCAGATGCAGATAGTGTTAAGAATAACTCGGTTCAATGGGAATGTATAATAACAACGTAAAATTAATGTGAAACCGTTCATTAAAGAACCATCTTAGAAATGACAGAACTACTAAAACTATGGCGTACTAGGAGTAGCTAGTAGGACTGCTGAATGAACACTATGCAAATCACAGGCACATGCATAGTCTCGGAACAGCAGTATGCATCTGTTCTCTATTGAGGCAAAGGCGATGTGATTTATAATCATGGGAGAGGAAAAGCCAAAGCATGAAGGATTCACACAAATGCCCTTAACAAAGCTTTGGATGTGGCAAAAAGCAAAGGTTAACGAAAAGCTTGAGAGGTAAGAATCGTAAGTAATGAAGCCGACTCTTCAACCTTTAACCACCCGAATGACAGGAAGTACTGACTTTTTATTGTGGTTGGTTTAATAGTATATATAAGAATAAGTAAGAGCATGGACAAACTCTTGCTACATTCTTGGTATTTTTATTTAAAACCTATGTTTGGCTAAGCCGATGTTGCTAATTTCTAATAAAGCAATGCTAATTATTTACCACTCACGTTAGTTTGCAGCCACTTATTATTAATGTTTGAAAATGTTACGTAAAACATGTCATGATGTTCGTGAAGTTCGAGATATAAGTGTAATGTTCTTGTTCATCATTTTGCCTCAGGGTAATCTGGCAAATGGCACCTCATCCGCATAACCACCAGATTAAAATTACATCCACCCACCATTCTAACTTCATCCTAAGGGTTTAGACACTTTAGACGAATCAGATTTTATGCATGATGATCATCACAGACCCCCAGTGCTTCTATGGGGGCGGATGAGTGTTCTCTCTGGGAACAAATTGGGAACGGAAGCCCCACATCGCGAAGGTATTGCTCGGAGACTGGTTTCTCTTTGATTTTCCTATATGGTGCTTTTTAAATAAACGGAAGGGTATATTTTTTAAATTCAGCCTAATTCATGATATTAGGCTCTAAAGGGGTAATATTACACTTAGAACTTTCTCACAGCACACTGGCTTTCATAAAATAAAGAGTTTGAATATCGTGCAACCGTTTCCGTGTTTTAATTCGAATAAAATTAAAAAAAAAAGGAACAATTACATCAAATTCATTTAAACGAATGCAAATTTATTTGAAGAAATATACACTTGCACACCAATTAACGGGAAAACAAAAATAGACATTAATTATTTTTGTAATTGCAAATGAATATTGCGAGAAACAACAAATTTCACTAACTGAAAATTATTATTAACATTCACTATCAATTTATCAACAGCGGACCCATAATTAACAATCAATATTAGGCTTCACGTCAGGAAAGTTTCCAAATGATCGATGATTTTATAACCCTTTGACAGTTACTATGGGCTACCATTTTAATGTTATTTTAAGGGGAGTAACACTGTCAATTAAATGTGTTGATTCATAGTAGAGTTGATTTTTAATAGACATCTAATGTTAGAAGTCGAGAGGCTGACACATAGGTTATGTGCCATATGAGCGTCTCGATTTGTTACAGCCTTTCTGCTTTTGTATGAAAACTAAGCCCATATGTTAAAATGCTATTCTTTTTATATCAGGTTTTCACTAGAACAGAATAGACACAAGACATACAATAATATATACATCGCCAGCTTATGCAAACATGTCCTCGGGGCGGGTTTGAACCCACTCCATTCATGCTAATAACTCACTTTTACTATCCATACACAACACACTCATCCCAGAGTACTCGATATTCTTGGGGTGGGGTTTAACTCTCTCTATTCCCGCTAATAAATAACTTTCCAGACGTCACACATAGAGTACTCGATATTCGTCTGGAATAGGTGATTTTTCTGAAATATAATTTTAGTGAAGTATAACAGTAGTAGCATAAAATAATTTTGGGGAATCCGTGGCCGCAACTCTTACTCGATATTCTTCGGGGCGTGGTTGAACCTCTCCATTCTTGCTAATATCTTACTTTCACGTTCCAAACATGACACTCCCCGGAGTACTCGATGTTCCTTGAGAGGGTTAAATAACCTCCTCCTTTCACGCTAATAAATTACATTCATTCCAATCAATTAACATAGACACAACACTCGATACAAAATAGAAGTCTGGTCTCCTTCACTCCCTCAGAGTACTCGATATACCTCGAGGCGAGGTTGAACCCACTCTATTCTCGCTAGTAACTTACTTTTACTCCCCACACGTCACCCACTCATCCCAGAGTATTCGGTGTTCCTCGGGGCCGGGTTTTACCCGTTCCATTCTCGCTAATAACTAACTTCTACTCTCCAGACGTCAACACTCACCCCAGAGTACTCGATAGCCTTCGGGGAGAGGTTGAACCCACTCCATTCTCCTAGTAACTTACTTTTACTCCCAACACGTCACCCACTCATCCCAGAATATTCGGGCGGGGTTTAACCCACTCTATTCCCCTAGTAACTTTTTTGAAATGTAATTTTAGTCACAGTTGCTTCTCTGACACAGTGCGAGAAGGTTCGTTTTAAAACTCTCTGTAACTCTCTGTATTTCACCTGATTTATGATTGCTATCCGACCCGACAAACTGATTGGTTTACTCTTGGAACTCGCTATTATTTGTGTTTTATATGAATAAGTGATTTGATGCAACTTGGAAAGGACTGGATACAAGAAACTAAACAATTATCAAATTGCGACCTGTGAAGAAGGAATCATAACCTGGAAACGCTAAACCTCCTCCTACTGTTATCTTCAACAGGTAAACAAACATCAAACATACATTCAGCGTTTTTCATTACGTTCTTCCTCTGCAGATTGAAAAATTGATTTAATTTTCTTTTAATTTTACTTATAAATCATCTTCAGTGATATTGTTTATTAAAGTGTTTACCCTACCCCTGTGGGGTCGGGCGAAAAACAATGTCTTCATCAAATAAAATAACAGGCACCGCTGGAAATTTACCAGCAAACTCAAAAAAATCTACTATCAGCAGAGTAAAACGAATTATATCAAAGGAAAAGTTAAGTACAACCACTCGTTCCTCAAGCCGGGAAAGCTCCTCCATGGAATGCAACAATCCAGAAGAGAATCTTCCAAACACAGACAAAACAGATTTGAATCAAGACTCATCCTCAGTTGCATGTTCAGAAAANTTTTATGTGTCCAACGACACTACCCATAAAGACCTAGATATTCCTTTTGTCCAAGATGTAACCCACTCCCGTTACCAAAAATTTTTCACAAACCTCCCAACCACTATAAATCCTCAAATTCAAATCCTCTCATCCCGACGAATTCCTTCCAACCCTCTTCGCCGACTAAAAAGACGATGGCCACGGGATCTTCTATCCAGTTACAATTGAATAAAGAATGTTAGGAGTACTACCGGTGGGTAGTTTCTCCACTCTTGTTTTTCTTAATATTTATTCATACATTATTACTAGATACCAAAATGCAGGTAGTTGTAAGATACAATTAAAAAAAAAAAAAATAATAAAAAATAAATAAAATAAAAAAGTAATATTAGTTATTGCAAAGGGATGAATAAAATCGATAAAAATGAAAGTATCTCTGTAGTCTTCTGTCGTAAATAATCCACATTTCAAACTCAAGCTTAATTACTAACGCAAGAGTCGTCAAACAAGAACAAAATTTATATTTTTAATTTCGGTGCTAGATACTTTCAATTTATAATTTGGTCGTTATTCACTTTGGTGGTGATTTTGTAAACTTATTTATGATATATGCATTTGTCTCTTACCATAAACTATTTTAAACTAATGTGAAAATCTTCCTTAACCTAATCAGCAGAACTAGAATAAAAAAAAACTTCCAAAATTCTTGGTCACTTCAAAACCTACCTGTTTAACTCATCTTCCTATAATTTATGTAATTGCATTTGTATTCTATGTTTTACTACACATTTTGATAAACCTTTTTTCTATTTATTTACATTTATTTATAAGGTTCAGTGACAAAGACGGACTTCATGTTTGTCAGCCCGTAAACAAATCATACGGCATACTACATTTTGATTTTTAATTAATTAGATGAATATTCTTGAGGGCTGTTTCCATTTTAGAACTCTAGTTTAGAACTAGTTTGATTACCTTTTCCTCATCTAGTTGAAAAAAGAAATACGCACTGATACCAATTTTCAATAACATTCGGAATTATTTTTACATTATTGGCAATGGAAACAGAACTCTCACGATGTCAATTACTTATCATGACCTAATCGCCCACGCCTAATTACTTTTAATCAGGAAATTCAAATGAGCTAAAGCTACCCGCAAGTTCGTGATTAGGAATGCTCGCGTGAGGCATCATAGGCCTAACACGTGTACTGGGTATCGTTGATGTTAGTCACATCCACTCGTGTTAGGACCCAGGATAATACACCATAGGAAACTATTACTTTACTCAATCACGTTTCAAATGGAAGTATGCGTATTTAACATTTTCATGGTCAAAAGGGGGAGTAGCAATTAAAACCAAAGACCATTTAAACAATATGAATATTTAAATTTGATTTTAATCATTGCGATATTTGACAAAGACCAAAGTGACAGGTCATGGCTTACCATTAAGAGGGGAACACACTTACCCGATGGCACGGTATGCGACGCTACCCGACGCCGTGCCACGTTTTGGTACGGAGTGCACATCTATGCGACGTCAAGCGCTCGGCACGTACGGTCATACAGCGTGTATCACAAATCAGTATCGCAATCGCAACGCCTCTTTTGTTCTTAATGCAATATTTTGAGCAAAATCATTTAATAAATTGTTTGTTAAACTTAATTCGTTTAAATAAAGTGATTCCTGTGTTTTGATAAATTTTCTTCCCAACCATCATAATTAAATCATTTTTATAAAAACTTTTGAATTTTTGATCACGTTTAATTTGGTTTACATTAAAACAGGAATGTAATTATTGGGTTGTCCGGAAAATAATGCAGGATTTTAAGTTTTCATTAAANGGGAAATTATTTTGATTAAAGAACATTGCTTTAAAGTAACTAGTTTCTTTTTTTTTGTTTAATACCAAAATCCTGCATTATTTTCCGGACAACCCAATAATATAACGACAAAATTTTCGTATAGTTAGTTTAAAATAAACTACAAAAAATATGAGTGTCCTGTTTTGGCGCTATTCAGCGAAAATGGTGTAATTTTATGATGAAAACCATGAAATAAATTGTTAGTTAAATTGTATGAGCAAAACCGTGTAATAACTTGTTAGTTAAATTCATTATATCAAAAAATGGTATTCCGATGTTTTGATCAATTTTCTACTAAACTATTAAATCTCTAAATTTTTATCTCAACCAATACCTTAAATAAAGATTAATTAATTGAAAGATATTATTTGGTCAAGCGGACCTCGAAAACTAGTGAATTAAATTTTTAAAAAATAAAAACTAATGAATTTTTGATTTTGGTTAATTTAGTTTATATTAAAATAAGTATGTTGTAATTAATATGACGACAATAATAAATGTAGTTTCAATAAAAATATCAGTATCCGGTTCTTTTGTCTTCGACTGTACTCGATGCTACCCGACGAAAATCTGGACAGTGGGGATTGCGTAGCATAGAGTAGGGTAGCGTTGCATAGCATCGGGCAGATGTGCACGGTGGTAATACAATCTTATAGAAAATTGGACTTTGGATTTGCGTCGGGTAGCGTCGCATAGAGTTGCTTCGGGTAAGTGAGTTCCCGGCATTAAGCGCTGCCAGTGGTTCCGTTTACCAACGGTCAACAATGTTTTGTCACTATAAATGCGTTTTAATTAAAGCTGAAAAAGTGTATATAATTGAATATTGCCAAGAATCACACGTGGAAGCTAATAAACAACATATTAAATATAAAAAAATGTTTACGCGAAGTAAATTTCAAAAGTAAAGATCAAGCCATAGCAACACCATAAATTTAATAAGGACATCAAAGCAGCTTTCTTCCCTTATCTAGACCCGGTTGAGAATGAAATAAATACAAAACCAAGAACAAAGAAATACATTTCAGAGAATTGCAGTATTTCGAAAAAAGCCGAGTTAATGGCACAAAGGTTGATGTAATAACGGATAAACATAGCATCCTGCCTCCGGCTGGGTCAGAAGCACTCATGCTAATCCTGTGAAAACAAAGGGATTTCGTGTTGGATTTAAAGGGAAGAGTCCGGCCGAAACCGATGACACCCTTTGCATCGGAAATGTAAAGCTTTCAACGGAAACGCTGTATCAGAACTAGAAGAATCAAATAAAGAGCGAGTCCATTTGTGTTTTGGTTACCTTCCTTTAAAATAAAATGTGTATGCACGGTTTTGTTTTGCTAATTTTTAACGATATTGATATGGTATGTACCATCTAAATCTTTTCATGAGCGTTGTCAGGTCAATTTAATTGATATATCGAAAACAACTAGATACATGATAAAACTATATTATTTATTATGTTTGTATTCCCATTGGGAATATTTGACTTGTTTAACAGGTATAAATTAGTAAATCTTTATATTAAAGAACACTATTTTTGATGTCATTACATAGAATACATTTTTCAGAAATTCGTCAAACGTTTTTATAAAGCACGATATCTTTGTACGGTTTTATATATTTAAATTAGTTTTTTATAGCTCGAAAAATATGTAGGTCATAAATTGTAATAAATGCTTTAAAAAGACACCAAAGACCAATGGATAAAATAGCGTCACGTGCTTATTTCCTTGACTAAACATTAATCAATTTGCCAACCTGTTACGCGAAGTCCAATTACAAATTAAAAAACCAATCCAATTATTTAATTTATCTTTGATTAAATCAAGCAGGCCTCTTTAGCGAGGGGAACTGGTATATAGTAATTGATTTGGAAGATAAATTTTAAGAAAGTTGTCCCTGAAGACTTACTTTTGATCAATGTGTGGTATTTACTGACCGTTAATTATTGATTATTTGGAGAACGTGAAATGCGGTCTGGTGTGACGGTGGTTTTAGAAAAACATTTTCTTTATCGTGCCAACGTTTCCATCTTTATTGAGATCATCTTCAGGGCTTCTTTATTTGAGAGGTCTCACTCAAAGGGGGCAAGATCGAAACATTGGCGCAATAAAGAAAATCTTTTTCTAAACCTACGTCACACCAGACCACATCTCGCGATCTCCAAATAATCTTTTGATCAATGTTCAATTTTTTTATGAGGGCTTTGGTTAGTTTTAATATGTATTCATTAAGCAAAATATTTGGTAGGATCGGGGATGTGGTCCAAAGTATGTTCTGGTGTTGAAAATACGACAAGCTTTTGGTGTTTTATTTCACCTTCCTCAGCGTTAGATTCTCTGTCAGTGTTTAAAATTGTTTTTTCTTATCAACATGTATAGATATTTTTCTAACTTTTTTGTAATTTCTTATACTAGTAAAATATTTCAAATAAAATAAATAAATAAATAAAAGGCACTTATTACAAACTATTATCACAGACAAAATCAACGTAAACAAAACGGACTAGTGAAGGCTTTAAAGGTACAAAATCAGGTACTGTTTTACTGTACTTTTTTGAAAACCAGTTCTCTTTGTTTACGTTGATTTTGTTTGTGATAATAGTTTGTAGAAAGTTCCTTTTATTTATTTATTAGTTGAAAACATCGTACTTAGTATACGAAATGTCAAAAATAGTGAAAAAATATCTATACATGTTGATAAGAAAAAACAATTTTAAACACTGACAGAGAATCTAGCTCTGAGGAAGGTGAAATAAAACACCAAAGCTTGGCGTAGTTTCAACACCAGAATATACTTTGGACCACATCCCCGATCCTACCAAATACACTGTTGAATATCAACATAATGTTGGCCGATCACCTTTACATCATTTATTCATTAATACTGTGTTAGGAAGACAAACCTAGTCATTAAAAGAACGGAGGATCAAACCTACTTCTAATGACTTCTTTTTATTACTTCATAATGAGTTGGTGTTTTACCTGTATAGGATTACTGGCAAGGGTAGGCTACATGAGATCGCAGATTTTAATGAAATTTTTTTAATGTGTCCGATCGTTCTTGCCAATCAGACTTAGGAGCCGAGGGAAAAAATATTTTAGGTAATTTCAGTGAATTTTTTAAATAGGGTTTTCTGCATTGGTTGAGAATGTGTATGATTAAATGATGCTTGATCTGATTAAATGAGATTAGATGTGCAAAACATTACAAAAATCAAATTTTGTTTCTGGTAAGATGTCATTTTTAGCAAAAATATTTTTTGTGACCCTACACCATCAGATTTCTACACATTCGTTTGTCTTTCAGGCCCACACCATCGTTGTCATCATAATTACTGTGAAAATATTTTTTTGGTCTGCTTTACTGATAGGGCCTTTTGATTTTTGCACAATTGTATATATCTGATCACATTTAAAATAATCTTGCAAATTACTATTTTTATTCTAAGTAATAACAAACCTTATAACTATAAAAAAATTTATTCTCAGTCCCAGGGGCCCACTGGCAACAACGTTCGGACACATGTCTAATAATTTTCGGCCTATTATCACCAGAAATTTTTTAATTTAAATTTTCATTTGCAGTCTCCCATTGTGAGTTAATTATAGTTCAAAAAGGTTGACGTTTTATGCATTTGCTGTTGAAGTTTTAAAAGACCATAACATATTATAGAGTAGTATACTAAAGCTCTTTGAGTAGTTTGAAATGTAAACTTAATTTAGCTATTTGTTTATCAACTCTAAATTTTTGTTTTGAATATAGTTACGGTTCAAGTGAATTTTACCGAGCAAAAATCAAATAACATGGTGTTTTTAAATGGTTTTCACAATTTTTTAATGGTCTTCCTGTCTTTACAAATGATTATAGCTAAAGGGCAAAACTTTTTCTTCCTTGGTCGTCACTTTTCCAATTTGTCCGAGTACCTTTATTCATCTACTGCCTAGAAGTACGCCTGGCGACACGGGCGCGAGTGGCTTAGGAAGTTTTACCCCTCACCTCCTGTGAAAGTTTTCGGCGGTGATATTTTCCTTACGATTCTCTTTTTTCCCCCCGCCTTCGCCTAGCCCGTCCGGTTCTGGTCTTTACAAATGAATTGTCGGCCATTAAATTAATGAAACCTTACTTTTCTTTGCAAGCCGGCGAGGGTGACAAGAAAAAAGTGGGAAAGTTTTTCAATCTGAATTAGTATAAAGAGAGGAGAAAATGTTTAATTTGTTACCTTTCTAAGTCTGTCGGCTGAAAGTCACTCCGCCCTGTAAAAAAGAAAAAAGAAAAGGTAATTAGTTTTCTAGCTTTACAAATTTGCACAAAACTAATCAATTTAAAATTGGTTTTAAATCACTAAAATTATGCACAACTAAAACCTTAATAGGTTATACTTACTATACATTATTATTATACATATAAATGTGTATGCATATTATATACATTTTATATAATCCACTGTACGCGAATCTACCTAGGCTAAGGATATTAACAATAAAAGTTTGAATTGAAATGAGATTAATAAATAGCTTAGTGTAAAGCTATTTAGTCCTTCAACGTTTATGTCTTTCAAGTAACATAAAAAAATTGCTGTTTTCCTTTAGATTTCTGGCCATTATTAGATCCCACTTTGACCCGTTTCTAGTATCTGCCATCTCTGTCTTGACCACCTCCAAGCCATTTCATTGTGCACATTCAGTTAAACTGTTGTCCATATAGGTTGGATCTGCCAAACCCGGTTGATTTACTGAAGAAAGTAAGGTTCGAAAGTTGACAGGGAGGGTTGATTTACAGTTCTCAGCTTCTCTCCTCTCGAGAGCTACGGGTGGTTTTTGTTGAAAGTTTTTAAAATGTACGTCAGCTTTCATGACAATTGAGGTGACCTTATACGAATTGCGTCGGTAACCAATTTAATTTTTTTGAATATTTGAAATCAAATATCGTCCTTTTGTAATATTCTATTCGTAGAATAAATCATTTTGTTAAAATTTGATATTTATTACGAATAAGAAATTAAGATTTATTTTTTTTGCCTAGACGGCACGTAATTTCTCAAGAGACAAATGATTTCAAATTAAAAACAATAATATCCAAGCTCTAAAAACACAAATAATTCTTAGTTTTTAAACATATAAAGCTTTTTTGTAAATACATAATATAAATTTTGCGTAAAATATTTTTTAGCAGCAACAGAGAAACACTAGAAAAATAACCGTTTTACCTACTAAATTCATGATTAGGTTAATATTAAAACGTTCCTCCTAAAAAAACGTAGAAGTCAATTTGTTTTTTAACTAAAACAAGCAGCTGGATTTGTTCCACATGAAATATAACAAAACGGAACTGCATTTATTGTCTAAATTACCCATGTGGAATGGAATTATATTTGAAATGCTATCGTAAAAACCGCACCTGTATTGAATTTTAAAAGACTTGTCGGAGTCTTCTTTCTTTCTTTGTTAAGCCCTATAGTTTTTATTACTGTCTAGGACCTTTTCTAAGCCTGTCTTTTTAGGACAAAACGTAGAATGACGTCGTAAAGTTTTATTTTCTTTTCCTCTCCAGAATTGAAACCTTACGGTATAATGTTTCCATCATTCATAATAAAATTGTCGGTATCTGAGAATGAAGCAATCTTGCTACCAATTAACAGCCTAGGCGGCGACAACGCATACTAATGAATACAAAAAATATAGTTTTATTTTTCTTTTATTATTCTATTCTATGCTCTGCCGCATCCAGCCGAAGGTCGCGGGTTCGAATCCCCGAATTCCCTGCTCTGCCGCCTGGGCTGTCATGGCTTCGACTTTTTTCTCAACTAAAAACCTTAATTAATTAAAAACAACGTTTTGCACACCATGGGATAAAATTGCCAAAACTTCAAAGAATAGTATTTCGCTTAAAATTGAACTACAACATAACAAATTGTCGAATTGTTTAAATATAAATAGCACTAAAGACTACAGTTTTTAAAAATAACCTCTGATAGACATGTGGTAAAATGAAGGATCCCAAATTACGCTGAAGTTTACATTGCGCTTGAGTAAACTAAATAGATACATAAGCACATACTCCCAGTTCACTCTAGTTGGCTCTATAAAGTTCAATCCGCCATGGCAACCGATGGTTTCATGCTGAATGTTATTAGTAGACTAAAGAGGGCTAAATGGAAACCAGTGAACTGAAATGGCCGAGGCAACACCAAGAGGCACCCCTAGATTTGCATTTCCTTTTAACTATTGGAAATTGACAATAATTAATTAAGCCATTTTATAATGTAATTAAAAGAAATAATATGCAGAAAACGGCCAATTATAAAACATTTTTCTGTTTTGATGTTGGGTTTAATAATAAAGTCTGAATATTCTCGTTTTATAATTCAACATGGTTAAGCTCTAATAAATAGGGTACACTTTCTTTCAGTATAGTACAATAGTTCCAGTCAGTAATAAGTCTAATTATCTTATTTATTTATTTTCGACTGCACCAATTAATTATTTATATATATTATTAAATGTAATATTTATGAAAGGTATTGGTTGGGATAAAAAATTCAGTGTCACGAGCGGGATTCGAACCCACGATCTTCGGCTTGATACGCCGCTACTCTACCACTTGAGCTATCGTGACTTCGACCCGCTCGGACACCAACCTCCCATCTCAACTTAACCTCTCGAATTTTTCCTCCTTTTTGCCATTTTTCAGATGTCGCGTAATATATTTGATTCTCGGCGACAAATGAAATGGCCACGGAGAGCTTTAGTGAAGATATACTTCAGTTAATTATTAAATCCATTGTAGTTCGAATTCCGCTCGTGACTCTGACTTTTTTATCTCAACCAATACCTTTCATAAATATTAATTAATTGAAAAATGTTAATTGGTCAATCGGACCACGAACTGTTATGAAAAATACGGTAGTGAAATCGCCCCTTATTTCTCACGATGCAGATTGTTCTCTCCGACGAAAAAAATAAATGTGTAACAGTCAGACGATGTATTCAGTTCACAAATCACTTTAAAATTTCGACCTTGCGGTACACTTTTTTCCCTCCCAGTCGGGCCTGCCGAATCGTGGAATCAACAAATAATTTATCGCTCCAGGCCGACTGGTATCGCTTGCTCGTAAATTAACAAATCGATTGCCCCTATCGGGCATAGAAGCTGACGTACTGATAACAGAAATTCATGGTCTTGACTGGTGGATCGTTAGAAATGTCTCGCTTGTCCAGCCCAAATAACTCATATGCTTCGTTTAATATTTTTAAGACAAATGCACCAATTTCATTCAGTATATTCTCACAGAGGGTTAGCCGTACCATCTATTTATTACTTATTCCAATTATATATTATTTATTATTATTATTTATTACAAAACTGCAATTTTGTGGACGGAGAAGGCCAAGTCTCGTATTTGCCATGCTAGCCGTTCTGGGTTAATATCCCTGCATATTCCTTGAATTTTATTTGAAAATAATTTAGAAAAAACGTAATTTACATAGTAAATATATATTAATTGGTCAAGCGGACCACGAAACTAGTGAATTTAGTAATTTAAATATTTATGAGGAAGGTTCGCAACGGTTAACGGGCAGTTGAACGTTTAGTCTTCTTTCAAGTTCTCGAAATGATTCAGGGGACGTAGAGAGAACATGGGCTTCAGGGTTAGGAGGATGGAGCGTTTGAAAGCGGGGTCAAAGCAGTTTGTTGACAAAAGGAATGTTTCAGTCGTTGGGGATAGTGAGGTTGGTGCTGTAGTAAGGAGCAATGACAATTTATCTGAGGAATTTTGATTGGAAGGATTGGTTGAGCTGGATTTGGAATGGCTTGGCGGAACCCCACAGTTCCACTCCGTATGTCCTAACTGGTCCCAATAATGTCTTGTATAGAGTCAGCTAAGTTTTAAAATTTCTTTATTCTTCTTAAAGGCTTCGTAGATAGTTATTTAAGTCTCCTGTCAAGTTGTTGTTTCTTACATGTTGTGTGGGAATTTCAGGTAAGACTGCTGTTTAAGTATCTGGCTTGAGTGGATGTCGGTAATTCCTTTTTGTTGTCGTACTTTGGAGGGCCAAGACTGTTTGTTTCTATTTTTCCACATTCAGTGGCATCATTGGTCCTCGAGGTGTTCTTGAATGTTGGTTAGGATCGGGTTAGAAAACAAATAACAAATCATCCGCATACGCGGTAATGAAGGGGTTGGGATGTATACGAAAGTCATTAGTATAAATGATATACAGAATGGGATTAAAAATTCTCCCTTGTGGGACACCGGCTTATCTGAAGGCTTGGGATGCAAGGTTAGGATGGATCAAGTGCTTGCTGTCCCACAGCGAGATCGGATTATTTGTTACAAAAGGAGCTTGGACAATTTCTCTGAGAACTTTTGATTGGAAGGAATGGATGCGCTAGATATTGGACGGCGTGGAGAACCCCGCAGTTTTACCACGTATATCTAAAGTGGTCACAGTAGGTGTGGAGGTATATTGGCTAAGTCTCTAACTTGAGCGGAAGTTAGTTCATTGTTGTTGAAGTAAATGGAGTACCAAGACTACTTTTTTCAATTTTCCTTCATTCCTTTGCTTCAGTGAACATCGCTCTGTTAAACTAGGTTGTTTTGATAAAATCGTGTTAGAAAACAGAATTACGGAATAGTTCGCTTAGGTGTCAATGAGGTGGGCGAGATGCATAGGAAACGCAGTAGTATAAATGGTATTATGGTGGAGCCAACAATGCTCCCGTATGTGACGCCGGCTTGTATTCTGAGGTCATGTGCAGCAGGATCGAGAGATTGATGTTGAAGTTTGGAAGTGGGATCGGATTAGTTCCGTAACAAAAGGAGTTTTGCCAATTTTCTGAGAACTTTTGATTGGAAGAAATGGTTTGGGCGGAACCACATACATATTCCCATTCCGTGTATTTAAAGTAATCAGTAATATTTTTGTAAAGAGTTGAATTTTCACCATTAAAAATGATTAATTTACACTTTTTCCATTGTATGACGTTTAATTGCACATGAATTAAAAAAGGACAAATGGTCTGACGTCCTCATTTCTTTCGCTTTAGTTCTTGTGTAGAACTGACAGGCCTAAAAGATTGTATATTTAGATTTTATTTTAAACCTTTTAGATACTGATTAACGTACGTAATGGAAAAATCACTTCAAAACAAGCAAATTTGTACCGCTATCTTCCTTGATGTCTCACAAGCTTTTGATCGGTCTGGCATGAAGGAATCATCAGTAAACTGAAAATTATCAGTTCCTATCTTACCGCCTGTCATTTTAGAGATAGACAAGAAAACTATGCAGAACTAAATACCATAAATGCAGGAGTGCCACAAGGTAGCATACTATAGGTCTACTACTTTATTTGTTATACACCACTAATTTTCGAAAATGGATGGAGTAAATATTGCAACGTTTGAAAATGACACAACGGTGATATCAATATGATCGAGCATCAACCGTTCATCCCAAATCCTTCAAAAGGCGTGTAACAAGATAAATAAATGAAAAAAGGACACTCAGGCACAATCGGAATAAATCTGTACTTATAAACTTTACAACCAAAACAATTGGACCATGTGTCGACTCTCAACATCGATGGACCAATACCATACAATGATACAGGTTATCTGGAAGTGATCTTGGATGTAATGCTAAGAAGCACGTGAATAAAAAAAAAGACGGCAGAAATAGATTTAAGATATACAACAACTGGGGCGCGGCACCGAACTGCTTCACAACCCAAACAACGATATAGTTGAAAAGAGCAAAGCCAAATGAATTAATGTAATTAATAATTTTGTAAATAGTGAAGTGTGAATTTTATTGTACCAACGAGTTTATAAGAATATGTAAATATATATTTATATCATTGTATAATTAATGACTTGAATTTTGAATAAATAAAAGGAAAAAAATTGGGAGGATGTGATAGTTTAAAAACAATTGTATTTGTTAAACGATTGGGTGCTTGTTTAGAGGTTAGTTGAATTGCAAGTACGAAGCAGTTAGCACCTCGTTTACTGTTGGCACCTTGTACAAAGTAGTGGCCCTGTTGTACCAGTAAGTGTCGACCTTCACTCTTAGCAAACGGTTTTCAAAAGTTTATAACCAGTGAAGATGGGAGCCCAAAGAAAATAAACGTATACCCAAATGAGCTTTATTAATATCAGGAAATAATACTGTAAAGATTTCTGTATATTAAAGATAATGATTCTATAGATTTTTCATATTATTTTCTTCCAAAAGAAAAAGAAATATTTAAACACAATAAACACACCAATGATAATATTCAAGTCCATAATTAAATCTCATTAGTAAAACAAAAGGTCATTGTAAATGTAAACCATATTGCAAAATTTGAACTGTGAACGCCAAAATTGAACTGAGAGAGTTGGTGAACTGTGCCGGCGGTTTGACCTGCCATTTCCATTCGTTCTCTGTACCGTTTATTTCTGGTGTTTGTCTTTAGTCAAACTGGTTTCGTGTGTCTGCGGATAAAACGAGACCGCTCAGGAAATAATTAATATTATTAAATGGATGATGAAAAAAGCAAACCATGATCGGTTTTTCAATGTTTCATTTTGATACTTGACTATCTTACATTGTTTAGTAATATAATTCATCCATTTTTCACTCCCTATTTTATTCATGTGAGCGATATGACATTGAGGTATGGCGTTTTGGTAATGTTGCAACTTTTTTTGAGGAGAAAATTTACAACCGCCGAAACCATTATTTCGGACCGCCGATTTTGACAAGAGCGTTTATAGCCCTAAACTTTCCACTATTTCTTCCGAGCAACGTCCTAAAAGTGTCACGGATTGAAACTTACTTTCCAGCCCTATGACAATTTTCGAACCTAAAATTGATTTTTATACCATTTTTATACCAATCAAACTCTACATCTTCCCATGTGTTATCAGTAGACTATCAGTAGCTAGGTTACTATCATCTGAAAATTTTTCCTTTAACATCTTCATCCTATACTTGAAGCGCCCTGTCCGTAGAACCGAACCATCTGTTTGATTTTAGCAATTTCATCAGGTGTCATCTACTTTTCTTGTAATTAAAAAATTATGTGCTAGCACATTCCAGAGCGTAGCGTATTTTTATATGGTTTGTCATGTCAGGTTGTAACGTAAGCTTACTACCTTATTCTGTAACCTTACACCTGTCTGACATACAATTCCAGGCTTGCGAGAGCCAAGCGCACTTCTATTTTTCCAATTAACGCCAGTGCCCACTTAAGTATTACCCTAAGTTCCATTCTATATAATATATTCAAGACATTCCTACCTCTTCATTTACAGTAATGTAGACCATCGCAAGAGATATAGGGATGCTGTCTCCTCATCCCAATCCTCTCACCTTCCAAAGCAATCTTCAGAATAATTGTTTACTTTGAAAATGTTGAAAGAGTCAAAAAGTATGTGTGACATTAGCCCTTCGACAATCTTCGCTTGGGATTTTTTATAAACAAGAGACTGAAATGGAAATCGCGCACTAGCAAAAAGACTAGAACTAAAAATACGTTCCAAACTCCACTCCTCATTTTATTACTTTCCGGACAATCAAAATTATGCCTAAATAATAAATCACTGATAAATAGCACGATACAAGTCAATGTGAACATTCGGACTTGAGCTTTAGGGTCCAACCAGCGTTATAACATTCAAAAAATTTTAAACTCCTCAAAGTTCTTTGGATAATAGTGGATACCCCTTTTTATAAATCAGCCTAATTATCAGCCAACATTCCATTTTTACATTTTTTTCCATTTTTCGGATAGCATCCTCCTCAACAATCTCTTTATACGTCTGAAAAGAAAAGGGTCACACGATTTTCTTAAACAGTGCAGTGCATTTACCGTGGGAGTATCATGTGTGATAACTCTATCGTTCGAAATCGGTCATAGTAACATCAATAAATAAATATAAGGACAAATACAATTAACTTGGTTGTATCAATTTAAATATTTCAATAATTCAAAAGATTGAGAGCTCATGAAGATGAGTACCCTTCGTTTTAATATTAAAGGGTCATGCTACTACGTACCTTAATTGAAAATTTCAATAATGCAATTTTTTAAGAATTGATAAGGAAATTATTGTAGGTCGAGAAATAATAAATTCCTTAAATATACGGAATCGGAAATAATATGAGAAGAAAAGAAAAATCCATCGCATAGCGTTAAATCCGGTAACGTTTAATAAAAAGAAGCCTGACATTATAAACTGTCTAATAATTTAAAGTTTGTCTAAGTTACGATAAATTCACTAGTTTTCGTGGTCCGCTTGACCAATTAATATCCTTCAATTAATTAAGGTTTTTAGTTGAGATAAAAAAAGTTAGTGTCACGAGAGGAATTCGAACCCACGATCCTCGGCTAGATACGCCGCTGCTCTACCACTTGAGGTATAGTGACCTCGATCCACTCGGTCACTAACTTCCCATCTCAACCCCACCTTTTGAATTTAAAATTTGAAAAATGGCAAAAAGGAGGGAACAAATTCAAGCCGACGATCGTGGGTTCGAATCCCGCTCGTGACACTGACTTTATATCTCAACTAAAAACTTAATTAATTTAAAGATATTAATTGGTCAAGCGGACCACGAAAACTAGTGAATTTAATAAGTAAAAATGAAATATACCTTCGCTAAAGCTCTCCGTGGCCATTTCATTTGTCGCAGAGAATCAAATAGATTACATGACATTTGAAAAATGGCAAAACGGAGGGAAAATTCAAAAGGTGGGGTTGAGATGGGAAGTTAGTGACCGAGTGGATCGAGGTCACCATACCTCAAGTGGTAGAGCAGCACTTATACTCATAAGTGAATAAGAACAAAAAGCTTCAAAGGTTTTTGGAACTCTTCAATTTTTAATGAATTCTCCAAACGATCAATGTCTACGTCGATAAGTTTAAATCAACTGATAAATTTTCTATTTTCTGACAAGAGTCGCAGTGTTATGAATAAATATGGGATTATTTTTTCCATGGGGATAATATTATTTTTCCGACGAGTGGATTTACACCCGGTTGAATAAATCCACCTGTTGGATCGGTGCACGCTTAGAAACTTTTAAGCCATTTAGGATACAGAATGAATTAAATCTAACTGATTATAAACTGCGTCTAAGTGGAAATCAATTAGAGCGGGAGCGCACGAACGGGTCGTTGACACAGGAGGGCCGGAGTTGGAAATTAGATCAGAGTACGTGGGGATCGTCAAATGACCGCTGCTGCAGAAAACTGAATCAATCTCCATAATGGAGTGCATGGGCCAGATTTACGGAGGGAAATATATTACTGGGTTTTAAGTGTATTGATCCTTTAACGAATTCGTATATTTGATTAAAAGTGCTTTCCTGAGTGGAATTTATGAGGCTCGTGGATTTAAAAAAAAGTGGTGGGCGGAATCAATGGGGCTTTGAAAGAATCTGGATTTAGAGGGATTTAAGTTTCATTTAACTTTGACAACCACGACTATGACAAGAAGCTGCGAATGGAAGTAATCAAAGTATTTTGCGGGGGGTATGAAATCCGCCGACCCTTGCCTAAAAGTTGAATCATTCTAGGACTCCCTTTATCGTTCTTTTGTCAGCATCCAAAATGACGGTACACCAAGACTGAACTCTTCCTCCTTTGGCAAAATGAACGCATTCCACAAGATCATCATCATATAATATGAAAATTATCGTTAACGAGAAATATCTGAATTTACTAACTGATTTTTCAGCGGCTTCGAGAATAATATAAAATTATTTAATTAACGGAAAAGGGAAAGCTTATTGTTTATTAAACATAAGCACGAGAGTGAATAATGAAAGGGAAAACTTTTTGCCCGCTGCAAAGTTTGCGACGACATTGTTTCAGATACATTACACTTTAAATCCCCGGCGTTGGCGGGAGCGTTTTATCTATTTTCGGAGAGGGAATATTAATGAAATGAATTAACATAAACCACAATATTGCTAATGTCTTCCTCAGTGAAAATTAAAAGCATACAGTTTTAATTCGCTGAGATAAATGGAACCGAAGGAGCACTTATGTCGTAAAACTTAGTAAGCCATGCTTTTTCGGGCTTAGCAATTGAATTAACAATAATTGCAAAACCAACACTAATATTAAAACTACTTTACAGTCAAATAATTTTCACATAAGTACAAATATGTACTTTATGAATTGTGAGACAAATTGCAACTTTTCAAATATGTTCGTCATGGGAAAATCTTACAAGTTTATATTGAAAGTATACTCTTAGCTTAAGTAATGAAACAAAACAAAAAGCATTTAAACTTAAACAATTTGTAAAATGCGTTTGTGTTATTATATAATTAATTGAAATTGTGAAGAGCGGCCAAGTATGAGGTAGTTTAGAAAAACACTTTTTCATTTTTTTTGCCGAGTTTCGACCTTTATTCGGGTCATCTTCAAGGCAAAAGGTGTGGTGTTATCTTGTGGTGTCATATTGGTTTTGTGTGAATGTGTTGTGTGTTGGTATGTGTAAATTTTTTTGAGGATGTTAGTTGAAAAATGGGTGAAGCTACGTGTTTCAATTTGTGGATATTGACTGATAGTGTTTTAATGTTATCAATGCAAGTTTTAATTTCAATATTTAAAATGTCTGTTTTAATTTTGTGAGCGGCTTTCAGTATGCTTTTGATGTTGGTGTTGGGGTGCGTTAATGCGGCGTTTATGAAGTTAAAGTTATTTTTTATGTAAGAAGGAAATATCTTGTTTTATCTACAGTTTAATAAGAAAATCTTTTGATTTGTAGCTGGTGCTAGTTTTTTCAGGTTTCTAGCTATGTTTTTGAGTGTGGCTGTGGCATGATGTCCATGTTTGTAGGTGATATGTTCGTAGCGTCGGCAAAAAAATGAAAAGGTGTTTTTCTAAACTACTTCATTCTTGAACACCCCTCACGACATAAACAAATTATGAAACAACAGGTCACTAAAAAACACACATTATCAAGATATGTTTGACATTCATACAACATACTACAATTAGTATGTTTTTCTAAATGGTCTGACGGAAAGCGATTGAGGTAATTATAAAACGGTGGTATTCGGCAAAAATGTGTATTATCATGTGCAAATGACGTATATTTATGACCAAGACATAGTCGTCTACTAAAATCATTTAAGCCGGAAAGGAAAGTTTGAAAAAGGTAAATTCTGTGATTAAGCTCTGGTAAAAACATATATTTGCTTTGGGAATTTATATTTAGCCTCCACGACCATTCAAAGCTTCCTTAATTTTTAAAGTCACTCTTTTTTAAGAAACTGATGAACTCTAACTAGGGGATAAAAACTTTTTTAAATCGGACTTTTGACTTTTTTAAAAATTGAATCATGGTGAATTTACACAAAATCAATGTGTTTTCATCGTGTTTGTTTAAAAAATAATTATTATATTTACCCATTGTATTTGTAATTAAAAAATTAATAAGGCAATAATTGAAAATTCATTAACCACTTCGAAAAACATCTGTAGGACTCAAACGATTAATTAATTAAATCTGTGTTTTTTAACGTTATATAGACGATATTTTATGTATATGGTCGGTTTTATGTAAGCTTAGCAGTTTTAAGAAATTTTTTCCAAATATTACTTCGATCTTAAAATATAATTTACATTAAAAATAAATAAGTAAGCTTGTTTAAACTTTCTACACTTAAAATTGTCTATAATCTGATAATCTGACAGTAGAAGACACACATAGAAAACCCAATGACGGACATCATGAAACCAGCTGACTTCATATTTATGGATAAGGCTGCTAGATTTATTTGGCTAATAAAACGTATACCAAGCCCCACTCCTTAAAACCCTAAAACTAACTAAAATGTTTGTGATCAGCCTACCATTTTTAACTATTGAATTGATATAAACTCTCCATCATAACAATTTTTTAATAAGATGGAGGTTGATTCATACAAAAACAAGATCCAATGAATTGCTTGCCTTTAAAAAACGCAATTATAAATTATTATATGAAAGCCAGTGTTAAAATCATTGCGAGAAGCTTCGGTCAACGATGTTTCTCTGGCATGTTTATTGTCAAATTCACACACCACATTTTGACGGTCAGGAAGAACTAAATGCTGGCCTCCGACGATAAATCGAGGGAAAAATCGAAGTCAACTATAAATATAATCAAAGGGGAAGCTGGTGCAAACGTTCCGGGCCCCAGTGGGGCGCACATCCCCCCCCCCCTATGACCAGGAAAATATATAGCATGTAACGTTTTGACAGATGTAAATTACTGTACGCGAGTTTTCGGATGGTGGAAGAGTGGGGCCGGAGGGCGAGTGGGAAACGTAAAACAAAGCCTTTCGCCCTGGACCCGCGATACAAACAATATAAACAATGCTCAGAGCTCAGACACCCGTTTGTGCGAGTGTGTGTTTGTGTTCGGAGGGATATTAATGTAGAGCCACTTGTTTTGTGGGCTGAGAGTGAACCGACACGGTCCTGTGGTTCCCTTTCGCCCGGATCTCGTCTCTTATCAGGAGGCGTTTGTCATTCTTATTCCATCCCTACACCCCTAATACGTACCATTGCCAGGCCGTTACGTTTACGAGATAGAACGAATATAGATGGGAAAAAGGGTTAAATGTGATTGAAACAGATATGAGGATTGTAATCCGAAGGTAGCATACCTCTATTGTTCAATGTAAGCACTTATGACATTAAGTCTAAAACGGCTATGCGACTCTCGTTGACAACTTTAAATAAATTTAAAAAATCAGATAATTTCTCGGCTTTAAAGCTTTCTAATAAAAACATTTCCTCTACGGAAAAAAGAGGTATATTGCAGTATGAAACCCCCTTATACACAGGGATGAACTAAATCATATGAAAGTTGCCGAGAGTAGTTTAAAACATGTGTGGTGTTTGCTGACTGTTAGCCAATGATTATTTGAAGATCGTGAGGTGCGGTATGGTGTGACGTATGTTTTAGATAAACATTTTCTGGGCCCTGAAGATGATCTCAATAAAGATCGAAACGTTGGCATAATAAAGAAAATGTTTTCTAAAACCTACGTCACACCAGACCGCACCTCACGATCTCCAATAATCGTAGTTTATAACATTAACGAAATTACAGTCATACAGAAGTGCGTAACATGGAACATCGACGAGGGGCCAAACCACTTTACAATACATTTTTCATATTATGTTCAAATAAAAAACAATAGGCTATGGCGAGATTTTAACACAGAACCGGAAACTCATTTAGTATCACAAATATTTACTTTAATTAAGTTGAAAAGGATCGAAAGGAAGTCAACTGATACACTAGTCTACAGTTATGTCAATCTTTCAACGTATATTATGCCATCATCAGGGCTTGACTTTACAACAAATTTATATTAAAAAAATAGCAAAAATGAATTTAATGATTGCAAGATACTGCATGTGGAAAAAACCTACAGTTCAACTCCATGTGTCTACAGTTGTTGCAGTAATGTCTTGTATAGCTAAGTTGAGGTTTGACGGGAAAAACTAATTTTGGTCCTAAAGTCTTTTTAGTTGTACAAGTAATCTGTAAAGTTTTATGTTGGTGGTTGCTTGGACAGAATTCGGTTTAGAAGACTGACTTACGATTTCAAAGGGGCCATTTGCATAGATGGCGATGGTGGTGTTTGAATTTTGCTATATTCAAAATAGCTTTCAAAAATTATAAAACAGGAGAGTAATTAGGGTAGATAAGTTCGCAAGTAAATAAATAACGCCTTAGAATGACAAACATCATTGTTTAGCAAGAAATCTATTAGATATAAGGATCATTTCGGCATAAATGTCTGTGGAATTAATGAACAATACAAAAAGCGGGTAGTTTTAGGAAATGTAATATTTATATCTGTTCAGGCTTAATGTAAATTTATTGCTAACAAGTGCTGTACGATCTCGATCGGCGATTCAACAAGATCAATAAACAGATTGTAACAAAATGGTTAAAAATTCTTGACGCATCATCATAATAACGGATCGACATCTTGTTCGTCTCACTCTTTATATAAATGTTAATTACTGAAAAAGTTTGGTTGTTACTGATCATTTTGGTCTCCGTATTCTTCCTTGGGTCGGTTTCAGCATTTCTTGACTTTCGGCACGATCTTCAGTGTGTTACATAATTAACAGAATAATCAACAACTACAACACAACACTAACACATTCCACTATTACTAATAATAGTACATTAAATATATCAAATACAAACAAACAAGCATACATTTCCATACCATTTATTCAAGGTCTATCACACAAATTAAACACATTTCTCTCGTCCGATAACTTCAAAATAGCTTTCAAAAATTATAAAACAATCCAAACACTTTTTTCCAAAGTTAAAGATCCCACACGAATAACAAATAAATCTGACGTAATCTACAAGATCAACTGTTTAAACTGTCCGGCAACTTACATCGGTCTTACATCCCAATATCTGGACAAGAGAGTAAAGCAACATATCTATGATTGCAAAAAACCCAAGCAAAATCCTACAGCACTCGCTACCCACCATTTTGAACACCAACACAATTTCGACTTCAAAAATCCAAAAATATTACATACAGAACAAAACAAATATAAACGTAATTTCTTAGAAATGGTTTATATCAACAGAGATAAACACAGCATCAATTACAGAACAGATACATGTAAACTCAGTCGCAGCTACGCCAATATCATTAATCAAATTCAATACAGATAACATACCTATATCATCACATTACATTCCACACATCAAATATTTTTCACATAGTCTAATTTCCCAACAATTTAGCTTTCCTTTTCCTATTTATCCCTTTCTATATAATCCTGAAAGGATAATCTGGCCGGACTATTACCAACACATTGTTCGCCTTCGTCGGCTTTTTTCACTTCAAAGAAGCAGACGCCTTACTCAAAATTGCCTTTATATACCGACTTCCTTCCCCACCCCTTCAAAACCAAACATATATAAACATGAAGCAGCCTAATCTCACTGGCACTCTCAACACGACACGCAAGGATGGCACAATTACACAGAAGACAAATACTTTGAGTGAGTAGAAATACTTTGTTTGAATATAAAATATATTTTGCATTGTATAAATTCACTTTTCCACATCGTAAATGTATTTGTTAAATGTAAACATTGTTTGTAAATCCCAGGCCCTGAAGATGATCTCAATAAAAGATCGAAACGTTCGCACGATAAAGAAAATATTTTTCTGAAACCTACATCACACCCGACCGCATCTCACGATATCTGAATAACTATCGATTACCGGTCACTAACCTCTACACATATATATGTAATAGTTTCTTTCGTTGAGGATTTAAATTTATGACAATTATTGCTGACATTATGATAGTAAATTTTAAGACAAATTGGTGGATGAATTAGCTGTATTGTAAAGGTAACGGATGGAGGTTATAATTTTGATGTAGATTGGATAGGTGTGTGATCTCGTTCAGTATAAATTTAATTTCTAATTTCTTAACACTTGAAATCATAGGTTTTAACATTGTAAATAGATTCGTGGTCCGATTGACCCAGTAACGTTTTTCAATTAATTAATCCTTATTTAAGGTTAAGATAAAAAAGTTAGTGTTAACGGGCGGGATTCGAACCCACGACCTTCGGCTAGATACGCCGCTACTCTACCACTTGAGCTATCGTGACTTCGATCCACTCGGACACTAACTTCCCATCTCAACCCCACCTTTCGTATTTTCCCTCTTTTTTGCCATTTTTCAAATGATTGTAAATAGATGTTTCTTTGTCAATTATGCGGTTGTTCGTTCCAAGTTTTGTGTGAAAAAACAGAATACGAGGTGCAACGCGAGATTCAAAGGCGATCGCTGACAAAATCCGTGAGAATGTAAATATGATACTGCTCGTCTGATTACATATTTTAGACTAATTCAATTTTTGTGTTTGGGATAGACATGAGGGAAATTAATGCTTCCTTGTATTTATAGGTGAATGCCTAATTACACAGTATGTCTACGACTGCCTGGTTTAATGATTTATTTGTATCTCCACTTCGCTTCGCATGATATTTCATCTACGGCTTTCAGTAAAAGAAAAGCTAGATACCATATAAATATAAATAAATATTGGACATGTTTGCGTTTGTGCTTGAAATACTGCTTACAAATACAGTTGCACCACTTCACATGAAAGGGAGTGTAAAGATTTGAATTTCTATATTCTTTTATAGTTATTCTAATGGTAAAAGTTTTTATAACGTTCTGTAGGAATGGATCATCAATTTAGTTTCTTGGATGGTACAAGTAGTCTTGGAAAATGGAAGAACTTTGAAAAAAATATCGTTAGGGGTATTCGTCGATTCTGCACCTTATTACCGTGAAAGTAGTGTATAACAACTGTTAAACAAGTTTTCTTAAAATTAGTCTACATGCTAACTTATCACGTTTCCATATACAGGCTGTCTTTTTTTAGATGGCCCGACCGAATTTCTTTTGGAACAATGTCGCTATCAAAAGAAAGAAAAAATATATGTTTAATATTTTGTGGATTATTTTCCAATTTTTACTTTTTTTTGGAGAAAAATTATGCAGGATACCTTAGGCCCCCTCCAGTTCAACGTCAAAATTTCAAGTACAACCCTATACATTTTCATACATAATTTTAAATGACTTTTTACGCTGAAAACAACGGTGAAATAGGATTTTCTATTGATCAAAAAGTTACAAAGTTATGGCAAATTATTTTTGTTATAGAGTCATTGGTGCAAGAGAAAATCAGCTGGGACATCCAAAAAGGACACCTGTATATAGATATTTATTTTGTAATACATTTTCGCTAATATGAAATAGATTAGTTTTTATGAAATGTACTTACTTGAGAAACAGCATTTTTCCGTCCTTACGCAGTAGATGCCGCAAAGAACGCAAACTAGAAAAAAAGTTAGACAACCACCGGCCATCGAGATGACAGTCATCATTGCCAAAGGTTCTAAACAGATTGAAAAACAAAATTAAATTAATCATTTATGTTTAATACTATATTTTTTATTGCACAAATCTAAAAATTCGTCATTCATATCATTGGAATATAACTAATAATAATAATGACAAATAATTGAACTAATGAATAATTGAACTTCATAAGCGTACAAAAGCAAACCCAGAAGCTGTACTATTTGTACTATATGAAAGTTTACATACATGAATTTTTTGCTAGGGCTATTTCAAAATATTCTGTTGATTTTTGTTTCAGTTTTATTTAACTGGTTAAAATATCAGCTATCATCTTTAAAAAAATTCATTGATGACCATTATCTTTTCAATCTCTTGGAATTTACATTTAACATAGTTTACATGTAAAAGTTTACATTTTACATTAAACGCTCTTAGTGCATACAGTGCCAAAGTCATACAGATAACGGGCTACGGATAATTTCCATTAAAAAACCTGTTTATTTTTGTTTAAATAACCATGTCGTCTTTATGGAATAAAACTACACGAGATGGAACAAAAGAAGAAAAAACTGGAGAAGAAATACAGGCCGTAATCCAAGGCGTTTCATCGAAAGACACCCTTCCAAACGTGTTTAACAACCCTTGCGAAAAGCGACGTGACGCTTTTAAAAGGTAAGAGGAAGTGCCTGGGAGAGATAGTGGGTAATCCTAACCTGTCTCCCTCTTCTCAATAGGTGCCCATCCATCAGATGTAAATAATGTATTCGGATACGGAAATGACGGAGATGGAAAATATCTTGTGATGGGATTGAAGAAGGCTTCCCTCCTCTCACAGTTTCGTTTCGGATATTTATCAAAGGTCCAGGCTTCCATCAAACGGGGTACAAATCTTACTTTCTGATTGAAACCCCGATATTGCCGAAGCTGCTTATTTTTAATTCGCTTTTGCTTCAGGCTCCGTTGAGAATTCGTCCGGGAAAACAGTTTTTCTCTCAAGCTGTTCTCTGTCAATTTGATTTTTAAAATTTGGTGCATATATAATTTTTTTATAAGACTGAAATGAAAAATTTAAATGGATTTGAGAAGAAATAAAAACATGTATTGTAATACTGTGTACATTGCCTACTAAACACATTCACAATTAATAAATAATTGAAAATAATGACTCTTTCAATTACTTTTCATCACCATTTATAGATTTTTCATTTATTCACCATTGTAGGTTTTTACTGAAGGATTATGTTTAAAATTACACATTTCGTGGGAGTTGCAATGTCAGTTGCAAACAATAAAGCCTTATTATGTCAAGTCCGATTAGAATTTATGATGTTACGATACTGTAATATAATGGCAGCCTTAAAGACGTGTCAAATTTGTTTAAAGCGTATTTGAAATTTTGATTAATAATTCTTGACGCACGTTATTGATCAGAGCCCCTCTGAAAGGCGATGAAAAATAAACCTGATAAAAAATTTTAAAAAAATATATACTGGAGAGAAAAAGCAGTTGTAGTATGTTTTATTGATCAATCTGATTGTCTTTAATCCGCCCTCTACAGGGTGGGTCAGTAAAAGCAAAAAAAGACCAATGTATTTTTCCTATGGTTGTGTCGATTGTTGTGTGGACTCACCTGTTTCTACATAGGGAAAGCACAGGTGAGTCAAATTTGAAGTAAACTAAGGCTTTTTCCTTATGGTGCGAATAAAACTGACCCACCCTGTATAGAAAACAAAGAAAAACTTTTAAAAATTGAAGAATAAATTGTTTTGGATTGTTTGTGCTGACAGTGCATTTCTGTACCCTATTTTTCTTTGATGTTCAAGCCTTTTTTTTTTTCAAAACTATGCATCGTCGAAATAGAGCGTAACATTTCTGTTCAACAAATTAATGAAACCCTGTACCCAAGAACAATATTGGAATACATCTGTTTTAAAGTCAATTAGAATGTTCATTTGTTTAGTAGGACGGAGTAACTAGAGGCGAATAATTAAAGGAGAAAAGGGGATGATGCTTCTGATACGAAGGGTGTTATGAGACTGCTCGGCGGGTTTGAGTGATAAAAGCATCGGTTGTAAAGTCTGCTTGACTTAATAGAAGTCCGGGAGGGAGGCTATTACAACGGCTCGATTGCTCGTTTAAACCGTTTATTTCTTTATTTCGAGACGGCTGTCAACAACACCTGCACATCCTCCGTGTGCTTGTTAGACGCCGGTTAAGTTTCCCCTCTCGAGTGCGAGGGTTCTAAATAGGTGAATTAATAACGTCCACAAAACTTTATTGATACTACGGAGGAACGATCGTGTGCAAGGGTGGTTTACTAGCTCAAAATAGGCCGTCTAATAAAACGTATGTTCAAACACTTTTCCAGTTTGAGGACTGCGTGGGTAATTGTTATGTTTATTGAAAAGTTTTAATCGTTGTAGCGATTGTTATTAATCGTTTAATAATAAACGCGGTTGCCATTTACTGGCTAATTTCTCTAACTGCAGTTATAAAGAATTTTTATTAGTTAGTGGAAAGGTAATTGCCATGAATATGCTCTTAATTATTTTCAGCTTTGAACAAAAGTAGATAATCAATACATAAATATTTTCGGCATTTGCCTTCTTTGTTTAATTCAAATGAAACAATTTTTATACGAAATTTCCACTGACTACAGGATAAACATTTTAGGATTTTAAAGTTTCAATTTTGTCGTAGAACATAAATTATTATCTATACGCATACTCAAAGAAAATATATTTAAGAGATAAAATATATTTAACAAAAGTAAGAAAACAAAATTATTTACAAGTAAACAAAAGGCAAGGGAATTAAGAAAGAATGAATATCAAAGAATGTATATACTGCTCATACAAACAGGCGGCTCTGAAGGCAACCACTTCATCGGTAGTAAAGAGCAGTTAAGGGATTGCATTAACCCTTTATCAGACATTATGGATAATAACAAAACTGGTTTCAGTGTAAACAGGCCAGGGGTAACGAGTAATAAATTGGCCAAGGAAAGTTTAGTCAAGACACCGACAGGCCGTGAACCTTTTTGTTGTTGAACGAAGATTCAGATAAGGCCGACAAAATAATAGGTCCTCGGTTCAATGATAATGTATGCAAAAAGTTAATAAAAAGCTATTTCAGAAATTAACAGTATAAATACTAAACTTAAGGTCCTTAGTCGTAGGAGGATGATAGCAGAACTGATGACGGGACCCTGTAAACCAGAGTAGGAGAAACACGCCAGTGCTGGTATAGCCCGGATTCCTAAACCTGGGAGAGGAAAAAAGGCGGCTCTAACAAAAGTTTGTTTTTCTTAGCAGAATCTTCGAAATGCCTTGTTCCGCTTGGTTTTTCAAGTAAGATTGCGTTTTTGAACTAGGAGACTATGATTTTTCCATTTTCCTACTATCCGTCAAAATGTTGAGGGCGTATTAGTCTTTTTATTATAATTTAAGTCTAGTGGAACGAAGTCACGATACTCAAGAGGTTAGAGCAGCGGTCTATTGAGCCGAAGGTCGTGGGTACGAATCTCGCTCGTGGCACTAGTTTTTCTGCTCAACCAAGGTCTTAGATAACAAGTACAATTAATTAAAATTATAAGTTAAATTGAATCATTTTCCTGGGTGTTCTCAAGCGCTTAAAGGAAGGCAAAGAATATCAAATATCTGGATTATTGAAATTCCTTTGATCTGCTGGTGCTGCAGTAATTAGGTATTGTGTTCTAAGATCTATTTGTATTCTTTGGCTATTTGATAAGCTGCTTGGAACAAAATTGTTCTGATTCCTTTAGCAATTATTTTTCTTTTAGCCGTTTTCCAGATCGAATTTTTCTCAAAATATGGCTTTTTTGGCGCGCTTTTAAAAAAAATTAGAAGTGCACGTGTCAATAACCAGACTCCATAACCTATGACCTACAGTGAACGCGATCAACCATGACTCGTTCTCGCTGCACCAGCTTTATATTTATTATATTATATATTTCTAAATAACTTTAACAAATTGCAGAATTGTAAATTTTATATAAATGTGTGTCCATTTTTTTGAAATTTAAGTGAATGTTTACGCGATTTACAAAGGAAATCTTTTAGTATATGGTAAAACTTTGTTTAAAGAGTTGGTGGTAGCATCTTGATAGTGTTTACAATATTGCTTAATTTGAACTTTTTTCTGAGTGTTTTTCACTTCCGCTAAACTCTCTTTATATTTGTGGGTACCAATTTTATGACTATCACGTGTAGTATGTTTGTACATTTAAATATTCCAAGTATGACTTTATTTTTCTTATTTTTAAATATTCAACGTTAAATTAACTTAAAAATTGCTTCGGATTGAAAATGAAACGAAGTGAAAAAAAATTACCTTTTCTAATTTTGAAAGCATTTGCCAATACGAGCCACATCCGGGAAACAATTAAAGCCAGGAACACACTTATCCGATGCTACGCCATGCGACGTTACCCGATGCTACCCGACGCAAATCCAAACTCCGATTTTCCATAAGGTTGTATTACCCCCGTGTACATCTACCCGATGCTATGCCACGCTAACCTACCCGACGATCTGCGATCCCCACTGTCCAGATTTTCGTCGGGTCGCATCCATCGAGTACAGTCGAAGACAAAAGAACCGGACACTCATATTTTTTTCAAACTACATGTATTATTGTCGTTATATTAATTACAATATACTTATTTTAATATAAAACAAATTAACTGTGATTAAAAATTAATTAGTTATTATTAAAAAAATTAATTTTAATGGTTTGGTAGAAAATTAATCAAAACACCGGTATACGATTTTTTGATATAATGAATTTTACTAACAATTTATTGTACTCGCTTCAGCTGTACATATACTAAAATTGGAACAATTTATTACACGGTTTTGCTCATAAAATTTAAATAAAAATTTATTTCAGTTTTGCTCGTAAAATTACACCATTTTCGTCGGGTAGCATCAGAACAGGACACTCATATTTTTTGTAGTTTATTTCAAACTAAGTAATGTAATTTTGTCGTTATATTAATTACAACATGTTATTTTAATGTAAACCAAATTAAACGAGATCAAAAATGCATAAGTTTTTATAAACATTGTTTAATTATGATGGTTAGGAGAAACTAAAAGGTGGCAAGGCGTCGAGTAGCGTCGCATGGCGTAGCATCGGGTAAGTGTGTTCCCGGCATAAAGCGTGTGGGGTTTTAGCAGAATAATACAAATTGAATGCAAATTTAATCAGTCATTCAATGCCTTAATCTCATCAAAATTTTCCTGTAAGAGAAAAGGGCTTCTGTTCCACTAGTTCGTGAGATTTTCCATTCAAAAGAGACAAAGCCATGCAATTCAAAAATGACGTATAATATTATATTACAACATATGTAATTTAATTACTGCCAACTGTACACAATTAATTTTGTTTCATAATGACAAAAATGCCTGTTAGCTTGTTAATTTGTCAATGAAATTGAGAGAATAAAATGAGATAATTAAAAAAAAAATTCTTTAGTTTTTATTAAGAAAGTTTGTTTGCCGTGTGCAATGTTTTATTGTGGTAAGCTCGTAATTTGTGTGTTTCGTACACATTAATATGTCAGGTTAAAAATGGTAGTAAATAATATAATATTGATCTCAAATCATGAACAATGTGAATATGCCTGCCAACTTTGTCAGTGTAATCTCTCCCAATTTCTTCTTCTCTTTCATAAAACTTTGCACCATGTTGCAAAGGACATTTCCGGAATTGTGTGACCAGTTCCCATTTCTAAGAATGGGCGTCTGATTTTATTTGGTATGATTGTAACTTGAAATATTTTGTTAATATTTCCAAATTCAAATTTATTTGTTTTTGGAACCTGTATGATTTTTTCATAGCTTCTACAAACATATATACAGGAAGAAAAAAAAAGTTCTATACTGTAAAACCCAATAAATGGAATGGGGGAAATAAAGACAATAACACTGACATTACCACCCATGACAAATATGTCATATGGTTTTAATTATTTTTTAATTAATTAAGGTTTTTAGTTGAGATAAAATGTCACGAGCGAGATTCGAACCAACGACCTTCGGCTGGGTACACCGCTACTCTACCACTTGAGCTATCGTGACTTCGATCCAGTTTTTATCTCAACTGAAAACCTTAATTAATTGAAAGATATTAATTGGTCAAGCGGACCACGAAAACTAGAGAATTTAATAAGTTAAAATGAAGTATACTTCACTAAAGCTCTCCGTGGCCATTTCATTTGTCGCCGAGAACCAAATAGATTACACGACATTTGAAAAAGGGCAAAAAGGAGGGAAAATTCAAAGGTGGGGTTGAGATAGGAAATTAGTGTCCTACTGGATCGAAGTCACGATAGCTCAAGTGGTAGAGTAGCGGCATATCTAATCGAAGTCGTGGGTTCGAATCCCGCTCGTGACACTGACTTTTTTATCTCAACTAAAACCTTAATTAATTGAAAGATATTAATTGGTCAAGCGGATCACGAAAACTAGTGAGTTTTTAATTATATTGTGCTATTCTAAGATTATATGCCTACACCAACGATTTCACAATAACTAGTTATTCAGACTGATTGTCACAAGAATTTTCATGCACGGTTTGAACTCGAATTTTACTTTTCTTACATTTTTGCTGGTTAAATAAAAAACTAGTCTATTTATATACCGTATATTCAATGTTTTACGATTAAATTTGGAACGTTAAAACACTCATATTTGTTCATCTAAATTGGATTTAAATATGAAATGAGTTTGTTTCTTGAGTCTTTTGACGTTACGTTTTCACATTTTTTATTTCGATTTAATTATTTTTATTAACACACAACAAACATATCATTCTTATATTCAATTTAAAAAAATGCTTTCAACCATATCCCTTTATAATAAGGTCTAAATAACTAACTTTTACAATGTCAGATGTTGGATTTTTTCAAATTACTATTTGATTTAAAAACGGACAGAAGTTTAGTGTGTATGAAAAGTTAATTATAATTTTAATTGCACGAAGCAAGCTGTTTTTAAAATAAAAATTAAACAGTGATTTTGTTATAAATTTTTTATAATTTAAATACCCCATCCAAAATAGATCAAGCGAGGGCCCCAGCGTGTACTCGGAAATAGCCAACATCAGCGCATAGAAAAGTAAGCCGCTTGAATGCCTTATTTGCAAATTTGCTTGAAAATTTACAGGACAGACCGAACCGTTGGCAGATATTGTCGATTTAAGCCTTACCCTCGTCACCGTCATGATTCCTTATATAAATTCATCAAGGCGGCTCCCCATATGTATGCTGAACGAGAGCCTGAGAGACTACGATCACTCGGGATCACTTAGTCGTATCCACGCCCAAGGCATTTACATTCCATTTGAGGGCGTTGAGATGCAAGCTACGTACAAACTTAGCCAGCACCCTCTGCTTCCACCCTTCGTCCACTTAGGGTGTTATCGGTTTAATCTCTGCTTATGCTGTTGTAAGGAAACCAGAAGTTCTTAGATCAATATAAATGTACATTATCATCATAATTAGCAGGCTGGGGCTTTAACCCATTAAGCTTTTATGTTAATGCTCGGCTGTTAGAATCATGTAGCCAGGATAATAAATTTCTCTATAATAAAGACTATACTGAGTTACGTCTATAAAAAAATTTTATGGTTCAATTACTCTAACAAATAACTACTATTATATTTTGGGTTTTAGTAAGAGGTTGTTCTCAAAGTTTTTTACTATATTATATTATTATAGTACTATGTACTTTTGCTTATGATGATGAACTATAATAAAAGTTATGAGTGCTTAAATATATAAAATAAATCGGACAACAGTACGTAATTTGTTGTAACTACAAAACGTTGGCTGTGTTTTTTATGCGCATAATATGGAAAACAACTTATATTGTGGTCTTAATAGACACTAATGATGGTATTGTTAGTTTAGTATACTACGGTTTATAAACTATAAATATATATACAATAAATTTTGTACACACCACACAACATTTTGAAAATTAGAACATTTTTGATTGAAAATTCGTTATGTACATTTAGATAATTTTACAAATATTAAATTACACCGTAATACATGTGATTAATTAGTTGTTATATAAACGACGGGATACTACATTTGGAACGTATCTGAAAACGGTGGCCCTCGGAAATCTCAATTGTACAAGACGAATCATTCTCACCCTGTTAAGAATAGACCTACGAGGTTGACACACGAACACTTACATTTGGAGGTACAGTCCTTAGCAATATTGGGGCAGTGTCAGACTTCAAAAAGAATTTTGAAACCATCTATTAAAAACCTAGTGATCTCAATTTGTAGAAATCTTATCAGATTGGTTTAACCTGATGACCTTACAACGGGTCAAAAGCTTGGCAGTAACAATTCAATTTGTCTTTTCATCCAGACCGTACAGAGATCCAGATTATTCGAGACTTACATTTGGGCCAAAGCCCACGTATGTGTCAGGCGAGAAAGGTGGCCTGATGTGTCCCTTTTAGTTGAAGGCTTCATTCCTTGGCTTCATATAGAGAGCGTATTGCAATGCCGTCCGATATGAGAATTGTGGTTAACCACTATAGCGGATATTTTGGGTACCAATTCGGTTTTTGGAGGAAAGAAGTCTGTTTTCTTCAGTTTGTTGAGTTTCATTTTCTTCTTTTGTTCAGAACTTGATAGACATCTGGCTTTTTGTTTCATTTTCTGTATATTGAGATCGAATGCAATTATTAGAGTGAGAGGATTTCAATTAGATTAGTCATACAGTATGTAAATTGTAGGCGTTGGGTATTCAGCGACAGTGTCCGTTTGTGGGTAATCTTTATCCGAAATATGTTGCCAGATCTATTTTACGACATTTTGCCACTCAAATTACTCACCTGTTTGAGTACAGAGCTTCTGTATATTATAAAACAAAGAAACATAAAGATAAATTACGATTAAAAATACAAAGAAATGTATATATNTTTAAACTAAAAGTTCACTTCGCAACCGTGCATATAGCAACCGAAAGCATAAACATTTGGTTACCGTAGCAACGAGAAGCGTAAACATTCGTTATCCATGGCAACGAGAAAAATAAACGAACTGTTAAATTAAAAACAAAAAACTATTTAAATTCAGGCGTAAACAGTAGGCATATAGAAAGCCAATGAAGCCTAAAATATTTTACATATTTTTACAATTCAAAACTTTGCTTGAATAAAAATCAGTTCGTTCCGCGGTATTGAATCGTGCGTTTTAGTAGTGTATTGTTCCATTTGTTAACAAATATAATTTATGCGTTGAAAATTGAACGTTCATCATATAACAATGAAGTGTGTTGACGTTTTATTTTTAATTGTTTTGAGGAGCGTGTTGTGTCTTTAAACGTTTCTCACAAGAAGACTAGGAGAAACTTCTCTAATTGTGACAAAAGCCAGGCGTAATAAGAACAAAACGAATTAAATTGGTTATAAATGGTAATTTGTCGGGTTATTTGGTGGTATTAACGACGGAGCCATTTAGTCGTGGGTTTCAAGAGGGTTGAAGTTAGTGACATCTACCCTTTTCAGATTTCAAACTCAGGCATCATTGGAGTGATTTCGGGCAATAATCCAATTTACGAAAAATTTTAAACGAACGCCCTCCATGTCAAACAGTGATCGCTTTTTACGCCCCCTTACTATTGTAAATCAAGTGAAAGAAACTTATATTAACGAGTTTCGTCATTTGTGGACCCTAACCTTCTAACCTTATTCCTGTTTTTAAAACGACAAGAGTATGGAATTAGATGGCGAATGATTTTTTTTTTTTTTTTAGCTTCGAAAAGTCGTGGTTACTTCGTTCAGTTTAAACAATTAAAAATGGAAAAAAATAAGGGTTAATAAGGGTTAGGACTCCAGTTAACCATATGCCGTGTATTGTTTTGATTGTTTCTGTATTACATGTAATTCCATCTAGTTTACACTCGATATATAATAATTATTCCTCCTCCTTATTGGTCATTCTTTCAAGGGTTAGATTAGCAACTTTGTGATAATTGAGCTTGGTTTTTTCGTATTTTTCTTTCGCGCTTGGTGAAGCTTGTTTAAATGTTTACCTAGGTTCCGTCGTTCATCAGTAGATTCAAAAGTTGGGGAACAACTTAATTAATGCACTTTTTACGAAAATTGAACTTTGGAGTCAGGCAATTGTCCTGGAGCGGCGCCAATTAATCTAAAATTTTGATAAGCTTCAATTGGTCACCTTGAACTTTACCCGAGTTTTCAACTGTTTTCGAGGTGTTCGCGATTTTTGGTGATTTTTACGTGCTCATGGAAAAAAAGGGATCTTTCCTCTCTTCCAATTTTACCAAACATGAACCTATTGTTTCAGTACGTTATTCGAAGCCAAACGCCACAACACCCGTGAAATGGGACAGAAAAGTTGAATTTCCGTGATTAATTAAACAACTGGTTATCAATATCAGAAGCATTCCGCATCTCAAAAGGTCAAAGTAAGAAAAATGTAGGACTTTTTTAACTTTTTTGAAAAAATACTCGGAACAACAGTTGTAGGGGGAAAATTTGCGAAAACATGACCGTTCAAAATTTATTCATTCTTGAAAGATGTGATCAGTTTTCTTCATGAGCTACGTTTGTTTGAAAATTACGAATAAATCGAAAACAGTTAAGAAATCGGGCAAAAGGAAGGTGAGTTATTGAATGCTTATTCAAATTTCCTGTCGATTGATATAGGGCGCCACTCCTGCGTGATTTCCTGGCACCATAGCTCAATTTGAAGTATTCTTGAAAAGTGCAAAAATTAACATATGCCCGAATTTACTGATGAAAGACTGAAGCTAGGAAAACAATTTAAAAAATCTATCTCGTTCAGGGTAAAATTTTCTACAAAGTGAAACGTAGCGCCGGTCTGTGGCTTAAAAGATTGACAAAATGTGCATTTCAAAAATTAACGATTTTTTCGTGCAAAAACCAGGTGGTCGGGTTTTTTTTGATAGGCAGTGCAGTTCAGATAGCAGCCTAGAACTATGAAGTGCGACACCCCAATTGTATAATCAATGATTATTTCTGATTGAGTTGGGAAACCATCGTCAGAAACCATTAGTCATAACGTTAGTTTTGCTGGAGGGACATTAGTGATGTCACTAGCTTTATCTGGTTTAGAGTGAAAATAGCACGCTGCTAATCCTTCCGTTATCTCTATAACCGCTTGACCGTCTGCAAACAGAGGCGTACTGAAAGTGGGAAGTTGGAAGAAGGTGTATGCTAGGTAATTCAGAAGTTGAATAAAACAGGTGATAAACAACATTTTTTCGAACAGATCGATTAGATGTATTCGGGCAAGAATATTTTCCTTCCCAACATTAATGAGTATTTCAATTAATTATTCTTTTTATGTAAGGTCTTGGGTGAGATGAAAAAGTTAGTGTCACGAGCGGGATTCGAACCCGCGACCTTCGGCTCAATACGCCGCTACTCTAATCTCTTGAGCTATCGTGACCAAGACCTTACATAAAAAGAATAATTAATTGAAATACGTAATTTGGTCAATTAGACCACAAAACAAAAATGGATTAATATTAATGAGTATTTCCGTCTTGTCAAGAATATGTTATCATATTTTATTTCTTTATCTCTATAAGAGGCTTCTGTTCAATCTGTCAAATGCTTGCTTATATGCGTTTGAAGAATAATCTCCCGCCGCTTTTCGATAATTGGTCTCATAATTGTAACTGCATGCATCATTATAACTGCATGATCAATTGTTTCTACCAAAAGCAGTTCAGATAAAATTAAGACGATTGCTTATTGTACGAGAGTGTAAATTATATATGCTTATGCTCAGGTGACTTATACCACGATAATTTTTGCACTCAACCGACTGACTTTCCATTAACGAAAAATTATTTGCCGAACTTTACCGAGGTTCAGGGATAACTTCAATTTCCCAACATTTATTGAAGAAGTACTGTATAAGTTGAAGAAGTAGTAAGTAAGTAAGTAAGTAAGTAAGACGAAGGATAATTTTTTGATCCAGTAAATCATTTTAACTATTATTTGGACTTCAGAAATACAACAAATATTCGAAGATAGCCCATGATATGTTAGGAACCATATGAATTTTAAAAATAGTAAATTGTTTAACAAAATTAAAATAAGCAATACAAAAATCCTCACATCTTAATCCGAAATTATTTACACCAAAACATTTACGTATTATACAATAAAATAATCCAAAATTGAACAATTGCATGCTTGAACGAAGGATCCCATGAATTTATTAGTCTGTCCCTCATTGGCTGAATGTCGTGCCATTTAGGAAGCGGCATCCATCTAAGCATTATCTTCATCTGAAGATTATCTCACGCCATTATCCCGAGGGGACGCCTTTCAGTTAATCCTCGAACAATCACTTGAGTCCACACTATCATCCCCGACTGGAATTGCACATGTCGACCGACTCCTTAATCTCAACTTATCCAATGAGTAATAACCTTGTTTAATGCTATTTAGATTAGTTGTTTTATTACTGCGCGTATTTACGCAATTCGAATTTGATTCTGGAGCTGGGATATCAAAATCAAATATGATTTTGTTTAACGTAACGTTGTCTACAGTTTGCTGTCGTTGGTTTTGTTGTCTTTTAGACGCATTTCAGCATTTCACGATGGCCAGTGTTTGCCTTGGTAGTATTTATCACCACAAGAAACATTATTTCATCTGAACTGTTCAGATAGATTAAGCGATCAAATTTGTTTAAATGGTGGGCTAAACCTAAAGTCCTTCGTTCATTCTTCAACTATTTAATAGAGCTTGTATTTTTGTCGGTTAAAAATTCCCGAATAAGAAAGAAGCGTACAAATGAACTTATATAAGCTGATTTATATAAGAATGGCTGATTCCAGCCTACAGGGATTTCCTTTGGAATATAGGCTTCCTTTTGTTTTCAAAGTTGGCTCTAAATGCCACTTTTGTTCCGTTATGAGTTCCCTTTTGATGTTCCCTTTCTGTTGGAGTGAATACAACAAAAGAGAACTAGAAGAAAATATTCTAAGTGGAAAATATGAGTTAACATTTTTACCTTGGTATTAACGCCTTCACTGAAATGAGGAACCTAGATTGAAAATGGTCGAGTTTTTCGGTTAATTTTTTACTGCTTGGAAGGGCGAACTGTGTGTTAGAAAGGTGGTTTGTAAATCGTTGGAAATTTCCGGTTGGGAGATTTCCTTTCCGGGGGGTACGTAAAATTCCGTATTCGAACTCCCGGTTTACCTTTAGTGACACCTCCGCCGGGGATCGGGCAAGGGGTTCAACTTTATAATCCACTTTCCTGCTTTCAACCTTATCACGGTGAGGGGAAAAAGTAAAAAAATAAAAAAAAATAAAGCGAAATGAAATCTCGTGTGGTTTGTAAACATACGTGACCTTGTTCCATTATACGTGTTATTACTCTTAATGGCTCTTTAACAATCGTTTATCTTCTATTCAATTATAATAACAATAACTGAAAAGATATTGATAAATGAATTAGTTTGTTTTTGTCGCTTGTTTGTATGGAAGAATTTTATTTATTTATTTGTAATTTTCAGTTAAACTAAAATCAAAAGAAAACTGTGACATTTATTTTATTTTATTAAACGTGGTGATTAATGTGGTTAACACGTATCAAACTAGTAATAGAGTTCGTTCTGAAATTCAGATATCTAAGCGGATTTTACATTTTTTGTAAATTAAAAAAATAATCTTTTTTAAATAAAGTTCTTATTGTATTACTTTACTTTTATTGCATATTTAAAGTGCGACGTTATTTTTCATATAATTTTTCTGATTATGCAGCCAATTATGTACATGTTAATTAAACTTTACGTGTTAAAACAACTGCCTTTCTTATTTCTGTAACCTATTGCCAGCTCCTATCTACCTCAGGGCCTATCAGGTCAACGATAAAAATATAGAAAAAATATAGATGTAATAAAAAATAAAAATATCATTGGCAAACAAGTTAGTCTAAGAAGCATTCATTCTGCCCCAGAGTACTAATAATTACTAGTACAGAGTACTACTAATTCACTCACCAGACTTCATTCCTACTGCCAGTATGTTGGACTCGATATTCTTCGGGTTATCCGATTTCTCAATTGCGATTAATGGAGGTTCTTCGCCTGAATTCTTGGGCCGGGCATAGGGAGTCTCTGCCAAAGAGATTTTATCTACTATCAAGGATTTCACATTTTTGGCCAAAAGTCTGGTACGGGACACCCATGAGTTCGTACCTGTTTCTGTAGTTGGGGTTGGTTTTGTTGATCGAGCTTTGCACATTTGTTCGCGTAATAATTGAGGCACATTTCTTCTACGCGCTAGATCCTACATTATAAAATGCCCATAAAAAACTGACCAGGGGTAATCGGTAGCACGTACAAAAAACATGTTTTGCCAAAAAATTGCGAATAACTCCTAAACGGTTGAGAAATCGGGCGAAGTGGAAGCTGACCAATTGAAGGCTTATTCAAATTTCCTATCGATTAATATAGGCGCCTCTCCAGACGATTTTCTGGCTCCTCAGTTTGAAGCTTTCGTAAAAAGTGCAAAAATTAACATGTTCCCTAATTTTTGAATTTACTGACGCTAGGAAATGATTTAAAGAAGTCATCTTGTTCAGCGTAAAATATTCTAAAAAATGAAACCGAGCACAGGTTTGTGACTTACACCGCTTAGAAAACATGCATTTCCAAAGTTGGCCATTTTGTAGTGCAAAAATCAGGTGGACGGTTTTTTTGAGGGCAGTATAGTACCTAATCGTTTGCGTGTTTCCTTGCCGAGTCGAAGCCACACATCAGAACCTCTCTCGAACCTCTCCTCAATTGTAGCTTAAGCGGGATCTTAAAGGTTTATGACCCCTGTCACACTGGAGTTCAGTATCTCTTATTTACGGTTGCTTTCTTAATTTATTGTCGAATTGTAAGCGAGGATGAAATTCCGTTAAAAGAAGGAGAAAACTTCTCGTAATTTGCAATCGTTCTGTTGATAAAGGTTTGCTCTATCCTCTTGGTCTTCTTGAACTTTGCCATTAACCGCGATATTGAAAAGTGTGGCAGACAGTATCCATTTTTGAGAGATTCAGTTGTTCTGCTCTTTCTTATCGGATAGCGAATACTTTATATGGAATATAAGATTAAGCTTTAAGAATATTATAAGAAAAATACTACAATAAAATGAATGCAATTCAGTCGGAATGTACAAGTTGTGTAGAAAAAATAAAAACAGAAAACCGTCCAATGATTTATTTTTCTTACTTATGAGGACATATATTCTGTAGTGTTGGGTGTAACAATATTTTTTCCCTGTTACTTTAGGTCTGGTTTTGGGCATTTTATGCTTTATAAATAGTTTTTAATAAATAATTTGTATACAATTTTGCTTTTTTTGTATAAATTATTACACCTAAATTAAGTTTCTTGTTGTTGTCCCTCGCTATGTAAAGGAAGTTTCGTGTTTATTTTTAATATAATGAGATTTGTACAGGTTAAATAATAACAATTAAAAATAATTTTTGAAATTGACCAGGGTGAAAGATAATGATTTTGAGGATCGGGTGAGGTCATTAACAGGAACAAAACTCTTGTTAGGTCAAAAAGTTGGGTTGCTATATTTCAACACAGTGCTTGATAATAAACAGGATTTTAATTTATACTTATAAAACTGAAAGCTGAATGATAATAGTAATGACTTTGTGGGAACTCACTTACGCCAAAAGGTTAATAATGCTATTGGGTGTATGTTACATTATAATGGCGCCGATTACATATTTATAACTAAAACGGACACTTACCCAATGACATATATATATGTTCAATGTACACGTGAAATAAAACAGACGGACTAATTTTTCAGCTTCCTTCTAAAAGTACGGAGTTAAGCTTTAAAATTAATTTCTGTGTTTTATATTATATATATAATATAAATATATGTATGCCTTTGTCTATGAATTAATATACACATAAATAACTTTACTGCCTGTTGAGTAGGTGATTTCAGAAAAAAATATTGCTATTTACCGTCAGTATTGTTTTTATTCATAAATTAAATTCCTCTTTGTCATTTAGCCCTGATGAAGTTGAAATATATCAACAAAAGCTTGTCATATAACAATGTTTTGTTTATGACGTTACCCTGATCCTCATAATCGATAACAACTGAAAAGTTAAACAATTACAAATTTAAAAGTGCATTAGTATTACTGAAATGTTGTATATAATTAATCTTCTTATGTTTTGGTTGAAATGAAAAAGCTAGTGCCACGAGCAGATCAATTAATTGAAAGAAGTAATTTGGTAAATAGACAACTAAATATAACGGTGTTTTATATAATATTGTACTGACTATGTACAAACTTTTAGCCTGAGAGAATTTGTACTTTTCAAAGGTTTTTCGAAATTATTTAAAAAACACATACCATATGTGATATATGTAAACTTATTCACAAAGTTCCAAAAGGTTTTGGACTAAGCAAGGCGATTTATGTAGTTAGTTCATAAAGTTCGGATAGATTTATAAACGATTTCATATAATATAAGCGGAAAATATCGGTACGTTTACTTTATAACGCACTGAATTATGTCGCTAAGAGGTTAGCCGGTAATAAAATATGATACGACGCTGTCGGTCTGAATGTGTGGATAGAATAGCCCAAGGGTGCGGGTGGATGGGGCCGACAATCGTCTAGGTTTCTGAGAACTCTATTTCCTGAGAAAACCGCCGGCTGCATACAGATCGGCCCATACAGGCTCTAATCCACCAGCAGTCCCACCCAAGAGCAGGGTTAGAGGCTACCATGCTCCCTTCACCAAAAACGCGTGTGAATGCAACGGGAGTTTATACGTCCTCTCCGGCTAAGCCTTTCCAAATAATATACTAGGGTGCTGCTATTCTATGCATTCAAATGCAGTTTGTTTTTTGCACTTACAATTACAAGTATATTTTTTTAAGGTAATTCACCAGTGACGGTGCTGTTAGTATTCAAGCATCTACACTACGCCCTCCATATTACCTCATCGCTCCTGGCCACGGTAATTTTTTATTCTTGTTCTAAATTTTTAAATTTTAATAATGCGCCAATCAAGTTTTCAAAATCAGTGCATTTTATAAACTACCATTGCGGTGGACGTCGAAATGATAATTATTAATACTTTCAAAATATCTGTCATATTATAAAGTATTATTATGAATTACTTTTATAATGATAAATATGCAAGATTTACATTTGTTTGTAGAAAAACTCGATTTCATACTTTAAAAGTGGCACTTCGGAAATATGGAGAGTTGTAAATTTTAGTTAGTGTAGTGATTAAGTGATTTGAGACTTGCCATTGGTATACGAACCGCGAACGGCCAGTCTTAGGTAGTGTTTGTCGGTACCCCTCTCGTTTTCGACTGTTAGGAAGTACGTCCTGGAATCTGTCGGGTCCACCTCCCTGACGTGTAATCTAGCCTCGTAGCAGTCTTCTCTCGTCTCCTGTAACAACATAGAAAAAATAAGCCCACAGCCGGCTGGAGTGGTTATTGGCCCCAGTGGTTGACATTTACATTGTAAGTTAAGTTGGATCTGTGCCAAATGGAAAAAGCTTCTCGGTCCTGCATTATACTGGAGATTAAACTGCAACTAACCCGGAACCAACTTGTTTTTTCTTTTTGTTTTATAATTTATTTATTTTATTCCAAATTTAAGTACCTCTTGGAACGGAAAACAAGCAACTAAGCTTTGTTTTTCCTATTAAGTCCGCGATGCTATAAATCTAAATAGACCATCGTTTTAATTTTAATACTTCTTTCCAATCAAATGAACATTTCTCTGTAAATGGATATGTAGATTATAAAATCGTTTTTAAACCACTGTTTATTGCCTTTTTAAAAAATTAGCATTTAAATAGAGTTTATTTTTATCTTTTCTCTTTTTTCTTTATTTTACATTTCAATTTGCTTTTGTGAAAAAATGTTACTTGAAACAAGGTGCCATTAAAATGAAATTAACAAAAAATAATAAAAACAAAAAAGACTAATTCATTTACATAATAATCTACAAAATGTACTTCATATGGAAAAAACTTATGTAGCTTTTTTCTTTGTTTTTCTCACCTGGACGAGTTTTTCAGCATGGTATCTTCCTAGGCCTTCGCCTACTTGAAGATGAAGGCTTCCCCATTCCCAAGACGCCGTTTGTGGTCTTGGGTCTGCACAGACGACTAGCCCAAGAACTGCATCGGCTCCTCGTAGGGCTACTACTTCAGCCCCACTATTCCCCCTCAGAACCTGCGGCGCACCTGGAAACGCAATAGTATGGGATCAAGCAGTCACTGTTGAGATCAACTGTTTGTTTCTTAATTTTGAAGGTTCAGCCTTAACAAAAACTGCTGTGCTTTAAAAGATCTATCTAAAAAGAAATAAGTGCTTAAAAAAAAAGAAGATCTATTGTAAAATATCCATTATTATCTAGAGCTCTAGGTTAAGGTTTTTATCAGAATCCAAAGTTGTGTATATTGATTATTCAGAAATCGTGAGATGCGGTCTGGTGTGATGTAGGTTTCAGAAAAACATTTTCTTCATCGTGCCAATGTTTCTATCTTTACTGAGATCATCTTCAGGGCCTGGGATTTACAAACATTGTTTAAATTTAACAAATTTAAATGTAAACAATGTTTGTAAATCCCAGGCCCTGAAGATGATCTCAATAAAGATTGTTGGCACGGTAAAGAAAATGTTTTTCTGAAACTTACATCACACCAGACCGCATCTCACTATTTCTGAATAATCATCGACTAACTGTCACTAATCACCACACATGTTGTGTATATTCTTTGCGTTTCCTTCCACAGGATTATTAGCTTGCATTGGCCTTCCCCCAATAGAGGCTGGATGTGATGTGCTAATATCTGCAAGGCTTTTTTTACTACTTCCAGCATGTGCCTCCGGGGTTTGCCAGTCAGTCCATCTGTTATCATGCTAGTCCTATCACATATGGTTTTGTATTTTTGCCTTTAGTTCCTTAAATAGTTTTTTCATAAATTTTCGCATACCACTGTCTTGAAATACAATCCCATTGAAACGAGGTCTCTTAACCCATTGCTGACGGATCTATGTGTATGTTGCTAATTTTATTCTCCACCAGGTTCTAGGTTTAGGTGTGGTCATCTAACTTTCCTCGGAGAATTATCGGTCTTTTTGTTGTCCCCCATAAACAAATAAATAAATTTGTCAACCCATGTTTTTATTTAACAAAAATCATAACTAATAATCCACTCAAAGGTTGTTTTAAAATATAAATGATTCGTTTATAAACAGCATCTGAAATGACTAACAAGCTTTGCAATAAATTATAATTCCCGCACAGCATATAACGGATAAACTGGACATGAATTACGAAAGGAGGGGTTCTGAAAGTTGGCTAGCTTTGAAAATCTGCTACACTGCAACATGGAATTAATATTGTTAATTGCTGTAACACGAAGTGACAAAATAATACAATTGACGTTCTACAAATAACCGGTTAAAATGATTTTATTACAATATTTTCTATTGTTATGAGTCGTTCATGCAATGAATTGTTGAAATTAGATTATTAGAAATTTATTACCTAAGAGTTAAATAGAAGAAGTAAACAATTATTGTTGTAGTATGAATTTTATTTTTTTATTTTAATTTACTATTTCGTTTATTATCTTTATTTAAATTATTTAATTATAATTATTAATTTATATTAAGGTTTTTAAGTTCGTTATTTAAAATTTAATGAAAGGGAACAATGTCCCAGTGCTGTACACGGTTTCAAATCAAATAATTGAAAGTAGATAAATTATTTGAAAAAAAAATGTATTAATATGTATATCAATTCAGCAATATATGAATTTAGCTTATACTTTTCAATGCGTCTCTCAACCATAAATATCCGAACGAGTTTCCTTAGGATTGCAGGAATGGATATAAATTTTTTTTAAATTATATACTCACACCGGATACTCGTGTTAATTTGATTTCTAATTTCAGTGCAAAAAATTAACCCTAATTTTAGTAAATAATATTAGGTGATGTCGTAACAGTCCACTCTCAATTTAGAGCGTTTTACTTTTATTGTTTCACTGAGTACTTAGTAAAGTACATTAAATACATACTGTAGTATACAGAAGTTTCCTGAATTCATAACTGTTGAAAAAAACATAATGAAGCAGTGACCAGCGACCCAATATTAGATGGAATCGGTGGCTGCATGAAAAGAAAGAAGTTATTCACAAAAAGAAAAGTTCTTTCAGCGCCATCTGTCTAATGGTAAAGTGGCAAATACAAACAGGAACAGTTGAAATAATTTGGTTATAAGTCCATCAACGGCTACCGGAAACATTAAATAGACTAGCATGAAGGTCAAACATGGGCCGAAAGTTTGGTAATTGATTAAAATTTGTGAGTCAATAACGTAATTTAAAAAAAAAAAAAACACCATCTTTTACAACATACGCTATTAGAAAATACATTCAAATATACAAATTTATTTATTTGGTACTTCATTTGATGTATTTTGGATAATTTCCTCAAACCTTTGAAATGACCGGCCCCTGATCACTTTGTCAGTCTGATTTTTATTAATGATAGTGAGAAGCTGAAATAGGTTTTTGGGAAACGTAAACGAGCGATACGATCCAGCCAAGTGAACAAGTGTTGATCAGTTGAAACTGTCAATAGTAACGATAATCTAGTTTGTATCCGTTTAATATGAATGTACAGAATTAGATTTAAGGCAGAAAGATAAGCAAACAAGTAATTTGAGTTTTTTGTTTTTGTTATGAAAATCAAATATATGGAAGTATTTAAAGAAGAGTTGATTAACAATCTACAAATTTTTCTACAGCAATAATTCAGATTTTTAAATTTATTTTAAAACCGAGACCTTCCATAAAAAGTATAATTAATATTTTAAACGTTCAGAGACGCGTTTACCTGACATATTCCTAAAAAAACAGTTAAAAACAAGTTTCTAGTTTGCGATAGGTTATAAAAATACGCTATTGTCATTCTGTTGTGATATAATCTTCTTGAGTAGGGTTTATCCGAGTTCCCAGAAGTGCACGTAGACGGTGAAATATTGGATAATTTTATTTTGACAGAGTTTGAGTTGGGCTAGAGACGAGAGGAAAGGAAGTTCGGGCTAAGAAAAAGAAAGAGTGCAGTTATATTGTGTCATTGCGTTGATAAAAAATTGCTTCTATTGAAGATTTTTCTTTTCGTCTCTTGGTATTCTGGACCATTCATAAACTTGAAAAGCGAAACAGGTAACTGAACAACTTTTAAAACGCATTAAAACATTGTATATTGAATTTAAAAAATGTGTTGAACGGCAAATTTTCCTAAAGCTAATTTTAAAAAAATGTCACGTTTGTTAGGTTTCTTTCAACAGAAAATATACACTCAATGACAAAAACCGACACTCGTTTTTTGTTATTTATTTCAACTTATACCTATTTTTATCATTATAATAATTATACACTTATTACTTACACACTTATTTTAAAGTATACTAAATTAAGAGTTTACAAATTTAAGAGTTTTAATAAAAAGATTTTTATTATGATGGTTTGAAAGAAAATTCAACAGAACACTGGAAAATTGGTGATAGAATAAATATTTAGTTGAATTTTAATCAAATACCACATAATTTTCCAGTGTTTTGGTGAATTTTCTTCTTTTATTTACAATTTGAAGAATTTATCTCAGGATATCAAAATTGTATGAATAATTCACAAAGTTATCAAATATGAACACTTTCTTACAATACTGAAACAGTGAATTTGTGAATTGATAGTGGAATGAGATCTACTACCCGTTCTTTCTATATCGGCAAATGAATTAAGTATAATTGGTTAATTAAGTACTACCAATAAAGTTACGATTGCGATAGAGCGGACGAGTTGAAGATCTCCTTCCTCCGTCAACCCATAAATTGGTTATGTTTGAAACTATGAGTTCCAATATTTTGAGTAGATATCCCTGTTTGTTAATATTGTAGTTTCAATGTCATGATGAAAAGAACATATTACTCGAATGCTTGACGAACAGAATGTTTTTTTGTTTCAAATGTTTTCTTTATTCCTTTTCTTTAACTGCAAAATTATGATATTGAACGCTGATTTCAATTATATCGAGATAAATAACTTAACTTTTTCTGTTTGTTTTTGTTATTAAAATATATCAAAGAAGTTAACAATTTTTGGTATGGAAAGAATTTTACCGTTCAATTTGTGTAATATTTTTATTATGAATTCAATAAATGTCTCCCAATTTTTTGTCAAATATTCTTCAATATAAAAAGAAACCTTCTAATCTTCTTATGAAAAACTCGGCGATCGATTCAATACTCCCTTTTCCGGTAGCCGTTGATGGACTTATAACCAAATTATTTCAACTGTCCCTGTTTTTATTTGCCACTTTACCATTAGACAGATGGCGCTGAAAGAACTTTTCTTTTTAAACAACGTCTTTCTTTTCATACGGCCACTGATTCAATCTAATAATGGGTTGCCGGATAGAGCTTCATTAAGTTTTTTCAACAGTTTGGAATTCAGAATATTTTTGTATACTGTAGTATGAATTTAATATACTTCACAAGTACTCAGTGAAACAATTTTATTAAAAAACTCTAAATTGAGAGTAGACTGTTGGGACTTCAACTAGTGTTATTTACTGAAATTAGAGTTAATTTTTTGCACTGAAAGTAAAAGGCAAGTCTGCTTCGGTAAGGGACTTCTAACTAGGTTTAATTCAGTCGGCCCCGTTTCCATTTGCTACTTTATCAGTAGCTAGTCAGTAGAATAACAATTTCCTTTTAACTAAGTTTTATTTTATACTACGATGGCCTTTTCTATTAACTTGTAAATGTCAATTAAAAAATATAACGATAAAATGTATACTTATTTAAACATAGTGAGATGCGGTCTGGTTTGATGTAGGTTTAAAAAAACATTTTCTTTATCGTGCCAACGTTTCGATCTTTTATTGAGATCATCTTCAGTGAAAACAATGTTTATAAATCCTAGATCCTGAAGATGATTTCAATAAAAATCGAAACATTGGCACGATAAAGAAAATATTTTTCTAACCTACTTCAAACCAACCCACGATCTTTAAATAATCATTAATTAACGGTCACTAAATATTATCCAAAAATAAAATTAATGTGAAACCAACTACACTAAAATATTTTTGTTAAGTTACAAGATTAGTTAAAATATTAGTCATAATAATTAATTAGTCAATGCTGAGAAACTTGACGTTTTCAGAATTAACACGGCGTTACGAATGCTAAACTGGCAAGACCTGCCTGTCGTGCTGGCTCACGCAATGCATTTGTTGATTATGTTTAACAACAATAATTACATTATTATAATATATACTATAAATTATATTTATATAACAATAATGGTTTATATACCTTTACTGAAACAACGAAAAGGGTTTTTAAAATGTTTAAATTTATAAAAAACTGCTGGATACTAACGAATTATTTGTAACAAATTTACACAAAACATTTAGGAAACGTATATAGAAATTATAGGATAGTAATAAGACAATAGAAGAGAACTGCTAGTTAAAAAAACGAAATTTCTTACCGACAACTTGGAGGGAAACCGGGTCGCTCTGAACGGATCGTTCAGATCCGCCTATGTAGTTCCACACCCTGCAGATATATTCACCCTGATGGTGGTAGCTGACGTTCCTGATGTGAAGCCTGGCGTCATTGCTGCGTACCAGCACTGCAGATTCCATTCCCTGGATTCTCTGAAGCCACTGGTAACTTGGAGTCGGGCTCGCCTCGGCTTCGCAGTCAAAGGACGCTTCGTTGAAAAGTGAAGCTGTTATAACTTTGTCCGGTCCCACCGATTTAATTACCGGGCCGACTAAAAAAGAGAAAAAAAATTGAATTGTAATAATGCTTTACATCGAATTCATTCAACCGTGGAAAATATGATACATATTTCATAGGATTATAAAATGCCATGGTTCACTGAGCCGATCGGTTCTCACTCATACAATGTTTTAACTCAAAAACATCAAGATACATTGGAAATTGCGGAGTTTCGTTGAGTGATATGCGAGTTGTTTAACGGATGTCAGAAGCATTATGTGAGCCGTCATTAAATATATCTGCAGAAAGGAAAGTTGGCTGGAAGGGTATAGGGTTTGGATCTGTCAGATAGATAACGAAATAAATAGTTAAACTGAATAATTAATTAAATAGTCCGCAAAAGGTCGGTTTATAACTCTTTGATGAATAACGAATTTTAAAATTCAACAAGCAGTTATCGAGTAAAATCACAGAATCGCAATATTATTAGGCCACATTTTACATCCTTAAAAGCGGAGATTTACTTTTGAATTTGGTAAAAAAATTCTTTCCTATTTTATGGTTAAACATATCCCCTAAGTTTACATTAGCACTTTTGATTCCAATAAGATGTTTTTAATTCCTTAGAAGCATTACTAACAAATTTAATGTGAGAAATACTTCCTTAAATTGATATGGTATGGAATTTTGTAGGTGACTATACATTAGTTATTCATTATAAAGAAAAAAATATTTTTATTTAATTAAAACCATATCGATTGGAATAAATATATTTATCGTTCTGTAGATCACAAAGAAGGCCTAATAAAAAACCCGAAGCTTACAATATGACAAACATAATAAAGAACAGCAAACTTTTTTCGCACTACATCCCTAATTCATAAAATAATCAGTAGAAATGAAGTTACCAGAATGTGGAAGTCCTAATCTGTACTTTAATATTCAAATGAAAATTACATTTTTTGTTCGTTAAATAGAATCAGTCCCAAAGAGAATAGAGAGACGAGATCTACACGTCCATTGTATATCAAAATATTAATTAAATCTAATTAATTAAGTATCAAGTATCAACACTTACAAGGTTGCAATTCCGATATAGAACCGCAGGATTGTAAATCTCCAATTTCATTTTATTTGACACGATGTATTTCCATATGGTACGAAGATGTTCATATAATTTTGTAACTCTAATAAATTATTAATAATAGTTTCAAAGCCTTCCTGTTGTACTCCTTGATAACTTGATAAAGGAGTTGTCAGTGTAACCCTACTCCTTTTAATATGTAATTACAAAATTGAAAATGGATATCAATTATATCTCTATATCTATTGCAGTGCTATGTTAAAGCATATAGGGAATAAGTAGACTGAATCACAATGTCCAAGTATCAAAAATCATTCCATATCCATTTTTTTATGTGTATTATTTTGAAAACTATATCCATGAAATATGTATGATTCAGATTCATTTACTACGAGCTTGGGTTAGGTTAGTCTCTTTAAACTAAGACAAACTCTGGGCGTTCATTATAATTGAATGAATGTCACGGATGTGATAAATGGGCCGGGCCGTCCAGTCACACCAATCACAATTCGGTTCAGCCTAAACAAAATTCCACCGGTAGAATGTGATTTATTGACATTTGAATTTCATCTTGGGCCATTAATGAATAGTAATTGTTTAATTATTAATGTATAAATAATTCTATTGTACACTGGGCAATTCATTATTTACATTAAATCATCAATTTATGCCTTAATTATGTCTGATAGTCCAATTTGATATACCAAAACTAACCGAAGAGGAAATATTATAGAGAGATGGCAAGGAGCCTAAAATATACATTTCCACGGGTAAGTAGAAGAGTCGGAAGAGGAAGTCTACAATAAAATATTGGGCTCCAAGGCTATATTTCAAACTTGTTTATGTCCCAAAAGAAGAGTAATATTGCATTTATTGGTCACTGGTCCGTGCTTTGATTTATATCCGACTCTATTCGAATAAGAGAAGAAAGAGAGAAAAAGGTGGGGTATAGCAAAAGAATTATAAAGCATCCTCGGCTGGAGTGAGTTCTAAGTTATGCCCCAGTTGGGTGAAACTGGAACGGCTCGTTCGGCAAAAGTCGGCCGAGACGGTCAGCACATTCTCGCGTCTCGTCTTTGTTATTGTCCATCTCGTTTAGTGGGCCAGGAAATGGCTCTTAGGGCGAGGGGGATCTGCTAGAATTAACTACCGGAAGTTACCCTAAAACATCCCTTGGTAAATTTACAACTGGCCTTTTGTAGATCGTTCCTATCTTTCTTTCCATCTCACCCTTTTTAATAGCTACTAAGTTTCCTAAGCTTTTGTTGACAGCCTTCTGAGGAGAGAAAAACACGGGAAAGCTCTTAAGCATAAAAAAATTAAATTAAGCTTTTATGTTCGAGCCTTTAAAGAAAAAAAAAGAAAGGGAGGAACAACTGAATTTCATACAGTATCAGGTGCTTTGTGAATACCATTTTTTCCAGGTGGGAGAGTTCTCTGATAAAAATAATTGAAAAAATAATTTCAGCGTAATCTTTTGAAACAGACATGATTGTTGAGTTTCCAAACTTTATACATGTCAATATGTTCGTTATTTGTTATACATCTGATAACTTCGCGGAACTCTGACTACTAAATTCACACCTCGAAGTTGTGTGTGTGGGAAAAACAAACACGGGGTGGGCCCAAAGGAAGTAATGTATTTTGAGGATTTATAGGAAATTTCATGCAGTACAACAAGTTCCTACAAACATAGGTCCTCAAATGAAGCCTTCTATGACAGAAAACCTAAAAACGTCTACAAACCGTGTTTTTTAAAGCTTTTTTTCAAGAATTACTCCCAAACGGCTCCATGTCCCAAAATACGTATCAAAAAAATCTATTTGAGCATTAAATTTTCGGTAGAATGAAACCAACTACAAGTTTTTATTCTAATCCGTTGCCGAGATATATTTTTTTATATAATAACCTTTTTTTGCGAGATAAAACAACACTTTTTAAAATGGTTTTTCAGTGTTAACATGGCGAAATAAACGTGTTAACACCTCATAGGCACTGGTGACACGATTTTTGGTCAATTTTCAAACCTCATTTCAATTTCAAAGTTTTGGCTTTTAGTAAATCACTTGAAAGAAGGAAGGCAGGTGAAATGAAGCAAGAACATTCATGGATTTAAAACAGCAATATTTTTAAGCTCCATTTTAACCATTTTTACCCTTAAGTAGAAAAATTTGTGATTGATATAAATTCATATTTATTAATAATAATTTAAAAAATGAAACACGCTTACTTTAGCTTTAAAATTAAAAAAAGCATTGTTTCGGAGCCCTTAGTCGTGATTGGCTTATAGAAAACGAGTGCTTCTTTGTAAAAAAAATTGAATGAGAAGATACAGTTGTCCAAATCTATATGGATAATAGTTTATTTAAAAGTACTAAAAAACAAAAGCGTACGCCTTCGTGTATTGAAGAAAACCCAAAATAAAGAACCCATTACTCACCTGAGCCAATTCAAATGAGTTTGAGCATTCGATAGTTTACAACCCTTTTCCAGGGAGAACAAGACGGAAAGTAGCCCAACATAAATTATTCAAAATGAGGAAAACGCTTGGTTCACATTATAATATCACTTGGGTGAGACTAATTGATGAAGCGATGGAAAGATGCAGATTTGTACCGACCCGGTTCTGGCGTTCATTATGGAAAAAAAGTAAAAATAATGGATTCCATCACAATCTCTACCCTAAGCACATAATTAACAGAATAATCAACAACTACAACTCAACACTAACACATTCCACTATTACTAATAANAAACATTGTTTGTAAATCCCAGGCCCTGAAGATGATCTCAATAAAAGATCGAAACGTTCGCACGATAAAGAAAATATTTTTCTGAAACCTACATCACCCCCGACCGCATCTCACGATATCTGAATAACTATTGATTAACGGTCACTAATCTCTACCCACTGTATAACATAGCTTCTATTTGTTCTAAATAATATAAAGTTCATCCGTTAAGTTCCTGAACTTTTATGATAAAGAATTTACTATCAAACTATTTTATTTTTAAATTATGTTATCGAGGAAATGGGATATTAAGTATATGTTTTAGAATTTAATTTGTTTTTAATCTTCTTAATTGATTGTATTTGAACTTGAATTAGTTCATAATTTTATCGGTGTTGTTTATAAATTAGTTTCAGAGATTACTAACGTTTTTAGAAAAATAATGACCAAATTATACTTTCCCTCTCTTTGACTTGCAAAAGTTTATAAGATTCCAGATTGAGCATCACAATGGTCTTAATCTTACAAAGCCAAATCGATAATTATAGCTGAGCGGGCTACAATTGAATATCCAATTTCTGAAAGCCCTACTCCACCTTTCTATCTCAACATTTCAATGCCTCGAATTCCCAAGACCTTGTCCCACATTGTTGTGTTCTTCAACAACAATCAGAAGAAAGTAACTGATGGAAGAGTAGATCACTGCTACGCTATAAATCTAAAGAATGCACCATCACTGAAAAGGACGAGCGGTGGCAGGAAGCCGGGCATCATGGAAAAAGTTGTCTAAACGTTCTAAAAGCCCCACGGCAGTCGTGACAACCTGATAATAAATCCTATCTAAGGTTTTACAGTAAATTTTCTCGTAGAAGGTAAATATCCTTGCCTCCGTGGCTAAATATTCCCCCCTTAAAAAGTGTTAAAGTTCGAAAAAGGATTATGCATTATCTTTCATATTTTAAGGTTACCGTACGCCTTCCGTAGATTATCTAGTTGAACAATTTAAAATTCGCTTTATTTCGACTTTATTCAAAATTAAACACTCATAATTGTAGTCTTCATTTCGTACAATGTGTGGTGATTAGTGACCGTTAATCGATATTTATTTAGAAATCGTGAGATGCGGTATGGTGTGATGTAGGTTTCAGAAAAACATTTTCTTTATCGTGCCAACGTTTCGATTTTTATTGAGATCATCTTGCCTGGGATTTCCAAACATTGTTTACATTTAACAAATACATTTAGGATGTGAGAACGTGAATTTATACAATGCAAAATATATTTTATATATTCAATCAAAATATTTCTACTCACTCAAAGTGTTTGTCTTCTGTGCAATTGTGTCATTCTTGCGTGTCGTGTCGAGAGTGCAAGTGAGATTTTCCTATTTTCTGTTTATATACGTTGGATTTTGTACAAGTGTTGAAATCTAAAACAACAAAAAAATACCATTTTTAGATACACTCGTAATAAAACAACCAGATGGCACATTAATCACAGATTGGTATCAAAAACCAAGAAATACAGATCGCTACCTCAACTTTACGTCTCACCATCCTCTTCATACAATAATAAACACGGCCAAAGGGTTACTTCATAGAATGATTACTTTAAGCCATGAATCCTTCCACCACAAAAACATAAAGATATACAAACAGATCCTCCATAACAATCTCTACCCTAAACACATAATTAACAGAATAATCAACAACTACAACTGAACACAAACACCGTCCAGTATTACTAATAATACTACATTAAGTCTATTGAATACAAACAAACCAGCATACATTTCCATGCCATTTATCCAAGGCCTATCACATAAATTAAACACATTTCTCTCGCCCGATAACTTCAAAATAGCTTTCAAAAATTATAAAACAATTCAAACACTTTTTCCAAAATTACAGATCCCACACCAATAACAAATAAATCTGACGTAATCTACAAGATCAACTGTTTATACTGTCCGGCAACTTAATCGGTCTTACATCCCAATATCTGGACAAGAGAATAAAGCAATATATCTATGATTGCAAAAAACCTAAGCAAAATCCTACAGCATTCGCTACCCACCATCTTGAACACCAACACAATTTCGACTTCAAAAATCCAAAAATATTACACACAGAACAAAACAAACATAAACGTAATTTTTTAGAAATGGTTTATATCAACAGAGATAAACACAGCATCAATTACAGAACAGATACATGTAAACTCAGTCGCAGCTACGCCAATATCATTAATCAAATTTAATACAGATAACATACCTATATGATCACATTACATTCCACACATCAAATATTTTTCACATAGTCTAATTTCCCAACAAATTAGCTTTCCTTTTCCTATTTATCACTTTCCATATAATCCTGAAAGGATAATCTGGCCGAACCATTATCAACACGTTTTTTCCCTTCGTCGGCTCTTTCTACCTCAAAGAAGCCGACGCCTTATACAAAAATGTCTTCCTTCCCCCCCTTTAAAATCAACGTATATAAACATAAAACAGCAAAATCTCACTGGCACTCTCAACACGACACGCAAGAATGGCACAATTACACAGAAGACAAACGCTTTGACTGCGTAGAAATACGTTATTGAATATAAAAAATATATTTTCCATTGTATAAATTCACTTTTCCACATCCTAAATGTATTTGTTAAATGTAATCAACGTTTGTAAATCCCAGGCCCTGAAGATGATCTCAATTAAGATCGAATCGTTGGCAGGATAAAGAAGATGTTTTTCTGAAACCTTCGTCACACCAGACCGCATCTCACGATTTCTAAATAAATATTTCTTACAATGACTAAACTCCCTGAAAATTCAAATAGCACCACAATTCTTAAGAGCTGAGCAGCATATTCTGGTTTAAGAACGATATACAAATTATCCATTCAAAAATTATTTAATTTGTAGGTCTTTTTTGGAGGTGTTGTTTTAAAATAAAAATTGCGATAGTTCAAAGTTTCGGCGATGCTATACCATTTTCAAGAAACTTATTTTCATTCAGGGAAAAAATTTTAATTTTACATTATTGTTTTTAATATTAATATATTTTTAAAATTAATTGATTAATTTTTTACACTAATATTGTATACATTTCAGAACATAAAACCGAAAAAATAACATTTCCAAAATTGAAATCTTCGTGTAAAACTGGCAGCAAGTTTAGCAATCCAGTTTTTTTATTATTTTTTATTTATATATTATTTAAAATCATTTTTTTTATTTTAAATTGGTTATACAATAGTAGGCTCAATATTATAAATGTAATTATAAAAATATATTAAATATTCATATAGAATAGTGTAAAATTAGTATTTTTATAGAAAACATATATTTCTTGAAAATGATACAGGATGGTAGAACTGTTGAAATATCGTAATATTTATTACTATAAATTATTATTATTAATTACAATATTCCTACTATTGTCAATTACAATTAGGAAATTTTACAAAACCTAGAAAGTGGCCAATTTTTAAAAAACTTTTATATCTATAAACACATAAAACATATAACTTCTAAATATACAACTTCAAAATGAATGTTGATCGTCAGGGTAATGTTGAACCTGTTAACATTTATATGTAATAATATGATCTGATTAAGAAGCCTTGATTGTAAGAAAAAAATTGATGAATTAAGTTAACTGGATCTTCACTACGCACAATTCTTTATACTTTGCTAAAGTAACAATTGATGTCTCGCGCCATTTTATTTTATTTTTTTCGGACAGTGCACGCATTCCATTATAGAAAACAAATATCTCTTATTTTTATTCATTGTCAACCTTTTAGATTTGTGTGCGTTTATCAGATACTTACGTTTGACTGTCATTTATAAGTGATTTTCTTGGGATAGTTAAACAATGACACAAGTCGTGTGGATTGTATTGATTTTCCTTTCGTAGAGAAGTTTTCTTTAAAGAGTTATTTGATGTAGAAGAAATGTAAGCTCTTAAGTAATTCAGAAAACACATAAATATAACTAAAATTAACTACTATTTTATATTTCGGTATTTTGCAAAAGACGTTTTTGAATTTTCATTAGGCTTGTTATTTCTAAAATTTCAAACTGCCCAGTGTTTGCCTTTTAAAAACATCAAGTGAAATACTTTATTTATAAGTTCACTATTTTTCGAGGTCCGCTTGACCAATTAATATCATTCAATTAATAAGGGTTTTTAGTTGAAATAAAAAAGTCAGTGACACGAGCGGGATTCGAACCCACGACCATCGGCTTGATACGCCGCTACGATAGCTCAAGTGTTTGGTAGCGGCGTATCAAGCCGAAGGTCGTGGGTTCGAATCCCGTTCGTGTTACTGACTTTTTTTTAGCTCAACTAAAAACCTCAATTAATTGAATTTATTTATAAATATCAATTTTATGTCTTTTTAAGTTATATTATGTACCTAACCCTGACATTGTGATAATAATTTTTTTTGGAACAAAAATACGCAAATCTCGTACTATATTGACGTATGACAGGAAATTTGTTTATAATGTAGAATATATGTTTTTGAATAATAATTGTCAACACTTCGGTAAGACAGAATCGATACTGCTTAATACTACTTTATTGACTCAAGATTTTGAAAAAAGAAATCGCAACCACTCGAAAAGCGAGTTGCATGAAATATGACAGTGATTGACATGTTCGGGGCTTCGGTTTGTGTTACGTTGTGAAGCAAAAGTACAGGTGAAGTTTAATAGTGAGGTTGGTTCTCATTTCAATTTTCTCCCTTCAGCCTTCTCCGTCAGACGTGTCAAAGTTAACATTAATTTAAGAACCAGCCACGGCAAGAGAGAGATTTAGTAATTGAAAATTCACCTACACATGTAACTGACTTTGCCCACGACGTCCTTAGTTTGGCTCATGCTTGTGATTCGCTTCGTATTTTAATATTCAGAGGGCACCATTACCAAATATGATGCAACATGAATTGATCACTATGGGGCATTGTTGTTGATAATGAGGTCGAATTTCAACAAGCCCAAGTTGATCTGATCTCTCATCCAATTTATTATTGTACGCTAAAAGACCTTTTACCCTCCAAAAATCCTACAAGCTTTTTAACGTTTTTTAACTTTTTTTAAATTTTTATTTATTTTTACGAGGGTTCCCAACAGCAGAGGTCATATAAACCCTCAGGGTGCCGGTGTTTTTGAAAAAAAGCCCATTTGTGAGTATGTCGGGTTTGTAAGCTTGGCCGCTGGATTCGAACCCGGGACCTACCTTACAGTGATACAGTGATGAACGCCGTGTCAATGCCTAAACCGTTGCGGCCACCGACGCCCCCCCCCTTTTTTTAAACTTATTTAAACATTATTTCAGGAACAGGAACTACCAAGTTTCCTTCATGATTGATCGAATAACTAGTCATATCGTTTAATAATAGTTCATGTAGTTACAAAATTATGATTAATTCCTGACAATTCGAAACAGCAAAGTCATACTGTCCGGATTGTCTCATGAATGTGTAGTATGAATGGTAATTAATGTGAAAACCTTTGTTGATTTTAAATTGGCATGTCATTAATTGCATGTTAGCAATTAGTTATTCGCTAAAAAATTGTTTCGTCAATTTAAAGGGGTAAAATATGCCTATCTGTATTAAATTCATTAACAGAAGCTGTAGAATGTAAGTCCAGTTCAACTGGAATAAAAACAATTCTTGATAGATGAATTTTATATGCTAATTTCATTGCATTCATTACATTGAAAAATAATTGTAAAATCTCAAAATAATTGCAGTTTTTCAAATAAATTTTGAAATTTAATAGCAAGTAGACAATTATTTTATTCATCTTGTAGCTTTGTATGTTGTGTGTTCCCGCAGTTAAAGATTTTGTTAAACGTTATTTTTCATTAGTAGGTAAGATAAAAACATTTTTCAGGGATATACAAAAAATTTTTCCTTCACCTTAGAAAGATGATCACTGTCATTTCAAGATTAAATGAAAGAAAAGGCATAACAGTTTGCCTGAATCGAGAAGGTATGAAGGAGTAAATCCGCCATTCAAATCGAGCCATCTGTTGTTTAGAACCCAAGTACACCGAGTATTCCAACCAGAAGAGACAAATTAAAAGTTTAGACGTTAGAAAAAATAGCAAGTGCATAATTACTTAGTGTAATCACGAAAATGGTTTTGTTATTGCAATGAAATGGGTAAATTCCAAACCGTTTCACCTAAAAAGAATCATGGATTTTCGAAAAGCGCTAAGTTGGAAAATTAGATTCATATTATGGAAGACAACATAAATTAATTCATGCTTTGTTACTTGCTTAGATCTCAGCCCATTGAAAAACTTCGTTCGGACGTGGTTTGTATTCCAAATAACGTTTCCGGGATAAATTATTTATACCTTGGTCGGCTCCGCTTCAAACGTAGATCAATTATTCCTTAATTCTCAAACAGATGAGATTCGGAGTGTTAACCAATCACTTTTAAATTCCGATCAGTTTGCCTTTGGGTTATTTCCATCTGATGAAATAACTCCGGCAGCCCGCGTTTCCCTTTTTTAATAAACAACGAGAACTTGTAAACTCACCGTCTCAAAGCGAGACCCTTTGTTACTGGAGGAAACGAGAGGGCGAAAAAATAACTGCTCCACGGGATGGAAACTTCTGTTGCCTTGGCGGAGAAAGTTTTTTCCCCTGTTGATAAATGTAAAGGAAAAGGGCGTTTACAAATTACGAGATTTTATATGGAAACACAAACTCGACAACCAACTCACCCCTAACGTGCCGCTTTCTCAACCCCTCTAGAATAATAGCCAATGATTTGCTTGACTCTGCGGCTATGACTTAGTTGCAAAAACCCGGTGCACTCCATCTCTTCCTCACTTTCACTATTGAACATTGATTTATCGGAATAAGTTTTAAGTGCCCTACGACACTTTGTTGGAACATTGAATTTCCAAAACTTCTTTTAAGCACTTGCCTTCTGCCACACGATTCTCTTTCCAGTAAATCTCGTTCTCTAAGCAAAAATCTATTTGAAAGTTCCAACCAAACCTATGATTCAAGTTACACTGAGTACCAAACCATCCATTTATTTCGACGCCAATACTCTATTGAAAATAATAGAAAGTGGGACTTTATCACGTTTCATTATCGTGCCATGTTCACTTTTAACCTGGTAAAAAAACCACATAAAAATTGTACAATAAATCGGGCCATAAATTTTTTTGAATGTTTATGTGAATATGAAGAATTAGTTGTAGTGTGGAATAAAAAATAAATGAATGATTAAACAGATAAAAACGTTTTAAATTTTAAGCATGTGTAAGAAAACGACAAAGGATACAAAAACCTACATATTTAATCTAGAAGCAAAGAAAGCCAAAATCAATTAATAATTAACATGATATTAATAAATTAATGTAATTTTAAAACAACGCTATAAGTTTAACATACAAAAGCAAATATAGTTTAATGTCTATGCTCATACAATTTTTTTTATAAATTTATAGTTCTTTTTTTCATCATACTGCGAAATATTTGATGTGGCTCATATGTATTATCAAATACGAAAAAGAATTATTGAAAATTAAGCATGGTTAGCTGTCTACAAAGTTTTATCCACCGGTTATCAACAGGCACGCATGTAAAAAACGACTGTCTTAATAACTGGTTACTCGTTTCAAAAGTTCTTGAGTCGGGAAACGTTTTCCCTATACCTTAATTAAAACGTGTAGAGCTAAAGTATTGCAAATCCTACACGCAACCTTTTGAAAAACTAGTACATTTTCTAACAACAGCTAAAGCGAGAAGTATTTAATTATTACAAGACCCTATCATGCGAAGAACATCAAGATCGATTGAGGTAAAAGGACTCTGCTTTCGTTGTAACTTTTAAGGACTTTTGCACTTAGGGCTTGCTGCTGACGGTAAAGCTGTTGCCTTCAGAATTTTATACGGGTACGGCCTAATAGAGTTTATCAAGTTTAAAAACATGATACTCTTCTTTAATCAACCAACATCCTGTTTCTTCTTTCCAGAAGACAATCGCGGCTCATTTTTCCCCTTTCGAAGAGGTCTAATTAGTAGGCAATCTCTTATTCCAAGTAATACATCAAGACGCCTAAGACGTTCTTTGATAATCTTTTAGACGCTTTGTGATTTCTCTAAAATGATCCGGCTTGATAAATCGAAAGTAACACGGATTTTAGAGAACGATTTTGCATTGTGCAAATACTGAATTACATATAGAAGTCTTAATAAAGATAGTTTTACGTTATGAAACTAAAATTTGTTATTCAAGTTTCCACTCTGGCTATGTGTCACAATCGCACTTACACAAAAACACACACACACACACACGTTATTATTTTATTTGATTGATATTATATTTCGGTTTCGAATCACAAAGTTTTCGAATTGTTTTTGCGGTTTTTATTGTTAGATAAACGTTCTTCAGTGTTAAATTCACTAGTTTTCGTAATCCGCTTGACCAACTAATATCTTTCAACCTTAATTAATTGAAAGTTCTTCAGTGTGTTTTGAAAGAATATTGCTAACTATTTTACAATTACATTATAGTCGTTAAATTATATGAATAACGTGCCAAACTTGAAACTAAATGGCCTCGCCAGAATTTAAAAAAGGATGTGATAATGATGTGTTAGCTTTTCATGTTGTACGATTAGCCCCACGGCGTTGGCGGGAATGCATGGTACACGCAATCAAAATTAACATTATAAGTACTTTTCCCCCAAATGAATTAAAGCAATTAGTAAAATAATTTAAAAGCAACGGTTTTTCAACCAAACAGTAAAAAGAGACAATAAGATGGTCTTGGAAACGTATGTGTAATTTATATACCATAATGTATTTGATATATTGTATTATAATAAAATGTAATATCTTTGATTATGAAAATGCAGAATTCAAAAATAGCCCATATAAACGTTTAGTGCTTTTGATGAAACAATATGATCAAAGAATTTTTTTTTTATTTCTGTAGGTACGTGTATTGAAAGAAAAGATACCATTCCATCATCATTTGTTGAATTTTTTATGAATTGAACTAAATATTGAATCAACTGCGAATTTTAGTACGCGAAAATGTGATAATTGTCATAATGAATATCAAGCAGTAACAGAAGCCACCCAGTAGTGCCACGCTCTCACATTCAGCCAATCAATCTTTTAACATATCTCGGCCATAACAGCTTCATGACGTGTGAGATTTCCAAGAATGTTGGGACAAGAAAGCTATTGGACTAGTGGTCTGGGTTGAAGGTGTAAATTGTTGGAGAAGTATCAGGTATCAGAATTTAATATTTTCAAATGCAAATTAGGATGTAGATTATTGAGTGCATGGATTAGATTTTGTAAGGTTCGATATTTTCGTCGATCGTCAATTTTAAGTTCGTATGTCCATATTGGTCCAAGGAGAGTCTTTTAAATTGTGAGTTTGCTAGTGAGGAGTGTATGTAATTTGTAGCTTTTGTAGCTGCTTTTTAGTTGTGTATGGGGATTCCCCGTTAGATTATTATCAATCTACAGTCGCAGGTAGCGCCCAAAATTAGGGCGAAATCAAAATTGAATTTTTTTCCATTAAAATATCTTGAGAGCCAAAAATTGGCCTTCCTTGTTTTTAGTAAATACTTTCAATCGTTGAAATAAATCCGTAACTGAGTAAAATATTTAACCAAAAATGTTACTATGGAAACAATGAAGAAAATATTCAATTCAGTATGAAGTGTTTCCGCCGTTTGCGTTGACCACCGATTGCATTCGACATAGCATCGATTTTATGACATTTTGAATGTAGTGCTGTGCAATATTTTCATACTCCTCCAAACGACTATTACCATCGTTGACAGCTCGACCCAAAGGTGTTCGATAGAGTTTTGTCGGGACTACATGCTGGCCAGACCAAACATGGCATTGAAGTCCTTTCCAAGTAGTCGCCAACGATCCTAGCAGTGTTATGCATAAAAATAAAACCGTCGCCAATTAGTGGCATATAACGAACGACGTATTCTGATAACACTTCTTCAATGTATCGCCCACCTGTTAAGGAACCTTGTTGAAGATCAAGTTTGGCTGACCTTCCATAGAAATGCCCACCCCATAGGTTCTTGGGAGTGAAATTGTTATGGGCATATGTCCTCATGTTCTTATCAAAGTCCTCTCATATATAAGTAAATAATATGTGTGCGTGCGTGTTCTCGTAATTGAGTTTTCTTATACATGTCACATAATATTCATATATGATGATGAACAACATTTTGCATTATTATTATTCTTTCCATTTTTGAAGCGAGATAAAAAAGTACGGTGCACCGATGATTACTAGCATCAATAGATCTTCGAGTAATTTAGTTAAATATTTTGACTCGTTTATGGTTCATATGCAATAAATATTTTGACTCGTTTATGGTTCATATGCAATAAATATTTTGACTCGTTTATGGTTCATATGCAACCTCGTTTCCCTAGTGGATTTTAAAAGACATTCGTAACTCTGCCTGGGAACAATGCATTACCTCACCCTTCCATATTTTCCTTACTTCTTATTCTACGCATCACACTCCTGCAAGACACTGATATAACTTTTATTACGTGTTTTATTGACAGTTTAAAGTAACAAACCTATATTACAGTGGCAATATTTAGAGAAAAATAAATTTCAATCTTTGCTTTAACAATTTTTTATTTGACAGTTTTCAGTATGCTTGGCGTAAAACTGAAGGAATGCATGGATTTATTTTATTTTTTTATTTGAATAGTAATTCATATCGAATAATATTTAGTAGGTCAAACGCTACTTATCCAGATGCGCGACATATTACACACTGTTCGTTTTATGTTGGGATTAACTCACAAACCTCGATAATGTCAAAATCTTTTTCGTAATGACATAGTTCAGAAAGGTTCGGAAGGTTGCTTTTCGCCTTGTTTTCCGTATTACGCCTTCCGCGACCAATTTAAGTATTCGAGTAAATCTCAAATCGCGGATAATGATGGTAGCAAGTTCATTATTTTCCAGGAAGGGGATTTCGAGAGAAGAAAATACAAGCCATGGAAGGGTTAGAGGGCTGTTCTGGAACTGAAAGCCAGTAACGTTCTTATTTTATTTTGTTCCGTTCTTTCAGACGTATTACTTTCTAGACATCAGAGAAAAAATATGTTCGAACTATAGTGTTTTACAATTTTAAGAAGAATATACATTAATTAAGAGAAAGTTAACTTATACAGGGTGTCCCAGTTCCTTCTGACGAAACTAAGGAAATCGATTCTACTCTTCATTTGGAGCAAAAAATGCTCATGAGAAAATTTTCGGAAAGTTCTCTATTTTGAAGATATTCGTCAATTTAGGTTTTTCAATTTTTCACTACCTTATCACATAAAAACGCTAACAACTTCCAAAATGTTGAGACTACAATAAATCCAATTACACCATTTGAAAGAACGCTAAATTTGCTGTAAGATACTCCTTTGCAATAATCTGAATGACATAAAATGTTAGCCAATATCAGTCGGAAAATGTCAAAATACCCCCCTCCCATCCAATTTATCTTAGCTCTCGTTTTCGAACATTCAATTGTTATTTTTCAACTCTACTAGAACGTTATTTAAAAACCTGGATATATCAACGTAAACCATATTAGATGAAGAAGTTTTTGTAAAATTTGACAAGTTGTAGGTATTTTTTTGTTACCTCAGTAGAACGTGCAATCATGACCAAAATTTTAAATTTTGTAATTTTGACATGTTCCAACTGATATTAGCTAACATTTTATGTCATTCAGATTAATGCAAAGAAGTACCTTACAGCAAACTTAACGTTCTTTGAAATGCTGTAATTGTATTTGTTGTAGTCTCAACATTTTGGAAGTTGTAAGCGTTTTTATGTGGTAAGGAAGTGAAAAGTTGAAAAAACCTAAATTGTAGAATATCTTCAAAATAGAGAACTTTCCGAAAATTTTCTCCTGAGCATTTTTTGCTCCAAACGAAGAGTCGAATCGATTCCCTTAGTTTCGTCAGAAGGAACTGGGACACCCTGTATATACATAACATATACGCGCGCGCGTGCGTGGGTACGTCTTTAAAAAGAGAGAGGCCATGCAATTTATACGGCTAATTAAAACAATTACTCAAATATTTCGCACAATTATAGAAATCATTAAGCAATTAAAAGCAACTGTTCGTTTAATCTTTACTGTAATTTGGTCTTTAGCTATCATATTTTGTCTATAACTAGGTCAGACGGCGTGGAGATTTCGTCATCTTTGCATGGCGTCCAGTATAAAAGTAGGAAGACAAGCAAAATTGATTGGTAACTTTCTCCGCAAACTTCATAAACGTTACGATAATAAAAAATATTTTATAACAGCCCCATTTATTGATTGGTTGGACTTGGTGAACATTTGTTTATTTTTTTTAAAGGCTTCTGAAGAAAAAAAAAGACTTCTTTCTTAATTGCCTCCCCTTATAACCGCACGTGTTTTTCATGATAAGTTGTTTAGTCCTGGATTGATAAATGGCAATAGAACATGTTGGGCTTAAGTACAGCTTTAATAAAGTTTTTAAAAAACTTTTATTTGTAGATTTAATAAAAGATTGCAATCTTATCAAAAAGACTAGTATTACAGTTTTCAATAATTATATTTTATCCCTGTTTTGACAGGTTTTGGTTATACATAACAGATCACGTTTCGTACGAGATCTCGTATCTTTACAAGATGTTTACCTAATTTAAAATGGAGGAAAGATAGTGCATTTTTGTTTTTAGAATACTGTAAACGTAAATTGTGTATTCTTTGGCAATGCCGCTTTACAAAATTCCAAATTTTAAAATCTCTTTTAGCTTATTTTGTTCCAAATAAAAATATTAAAACAGTTTTTGTGTGTCTTTGAATAAAAAATAAAAACTTGTACTCACATTTGACGTCTATGTTCACAGTAAGCGGCTCGCTAGGGCCAAGGCTGTTCCTCGCCTGACATGTGTACGTTCCTGAATCTTTCCTGGTAACGGGTCGAAACTGGAGGCTCTCCTCCAAGCTGGACACGTCCTGGCGACCGACTTTCCTCCAAACAACGGACGCCGGAGGATTGGCGTCGGTCACACATCGTAACACAACGTTGTCACGGTTTTCCTCAAGGTCGGTCGTCGGAGCACCCACCAACCTTACTTCCGGTGGAACTGCAAAAATATATCAATCAGAATAACCATCAAACTATTTGTTCATTGTTTAGTTATTGTAATAATTACAATTAGATTTAATCAAGATCAGCTATTTCTTTTATGTGGATTATTCACAATCATTCATAATACAATAAGCAATTCAGCTAATTTAAATATTACAGTTATTCAGATATCGTGAGATGCGGTCGGGTGTGATGTAGGTTTCAAAAAAACATTTTCTTTATCGTGCCAAGGTTTCGATCTTTTATTGAGATCATCTTCAGGGCCTGGGATTTACAAACAATGTTTACATTTAGGATGTGGAAAAGTGAATTTATATAATGCAAAATATATTTTATATTCAAACAAAGTATTTCTACTCACTCAAAGTGTTTGTCTTCTGTGTAATTGTGCCATCCTTGCGTGTCGTGTTGAGAGTGCCAGTGAGATTTTGCTGTTTTATGTTTATATATGTTTGGTTTTGAAGGGGTGGGGAAGGAAGTCGGTATATAAAAGACAATTTTGTGTAAGGTGTCGGCTTCTTTGAAGTGAAATAAGCCGACAAAAGGGAAACAATGTGTTGGTAATAGTTCGGCCAGATTATCCTTTCAGGATTATATAGAAAGGGAATAAATAGGAAAAGGAAAGCTAAATTGTTGGAAAATTAGACTATGTGAAAAGTATTTGATGTGTGGAATGTAATGTAATGATATATGTATGTTATCTATATTGTATTTGGTTAATGACATAAATTATGAAAAAGATTTTAAACGACTTCAACATATACATACATGTTACATATACTATGCGAGTTTATTACGATATCAGAATAAATAAACAATACATGATTTTAGTGCCTGTTGAAATATTGAATAATAAAATATTTACTAGTATTTTCACCTTTAAATAATTTACTACGGATATAATCTTGTTGACAGTAACGTGATGGAGTGTTGTTTTTTATGGTTTTAATATAACAGAGTCGTCAATGGAAGATGCGAGATCCCTTGAGATAGCACGTGATTTATCTTTTATTTAAAAAATTCTTATCATTTCATTGAAATGCCTTACGCGACAGAGCGACGTAAATTGAATTTAATTTTAATATTCAACAGTTTTGCAAGACGTCCGTTTATTATTAAGACAAAGGATTGTAGTTTTTTTGTTGTTACTATAAATCTACAGAATTTTGTCCTGATAACTAAGTTGAAGCTTTTTCTGTAAAACACTATCTCTGAATTTTCAGAGAATTCTTCAATTAGAATTTTGTCGTTGTCTATGTCAAAAATAATTTCCCGACCTACTTTATTTTCCTTGTAAAGTTCGCTGTGAATTTTGTTAAAAAATTGAAAATATAGACTTACAAGGGTAGTGTGCAACCGACTCCACATAAAAAGCGGTCATGTTTCGCATTTCTTCACCGAGGGCTCACACTTTTCATAAATTATGCAGATAAATTGTATATGCATGCATTTATTCTTCTTCACGACAGTCCTATCCCGTTTGAAAAGAAGAAAAAAATACATTTTTTCTTTAGAAATGCACACTTTTGTCACCGAGAATCGATCCGCAGGTAAGAAACGTTCTCGCCGAGTAATTCCATTACTAGCAAATAAATGCAATTCACAATTGCCGAACCCATAAGTTTTAATGAAATGACGTTTAATTGATGAATAATTATAAGAGCAAATAATGGGTTTAAACTGTAAAAGTTTAACTAATCCATTTAAGTTTCGTTGACGTGACTAACTTGTCAGTATACATATTAGACTTTATAAACCTGGAACTGGTTTAGGGTATACGGATGGCTCAATGAAGGGAAATGGTACGGTTATGGGCGCAAAGAGGCCTAATTATAAGCACCATATGGCTGTATCACTATCAAGCCATAGTGCTAGTCATAGAACCATATGGAATATACACATATAAAAAATACCCTAAAATGGAGTACCACAGGGCAGTGTGCTTAGTGCTACACTTTTCTGCTTAACCTTTAATGAGGTACTTAAGCATATACGATTGCCGTGTAGAGCAATGCTGTATGCAGATGATCTGGTATTGTACTGTCAGGGAAAAAATATAACAATGCTACAAGAGGACATGCAAACTAGTTTAAATGATGTTCATCAGTGGCTATGCAAAACTGGCTTTACTGTCTCTATTGAAAAGTCAGCAGGAATTCTATTCTCAAAAAGACGACCTAGTAGTTTTCCAGTTTTGTATATTTCAAATAACCCAATCAAATTCGTAGATCGAGTCCCCTATCTTGGAGTTATCTTTGATAAGAATTTAAACTGGGCTGCTCACCTCAAAACTCTGAAATCCAAGTGTTCCCAAGCACTGAATGTCATGAAGACTGTAAGCTCATGTTCGTGGGGTGCTGATCGCAAGGGGCTTACATGTTTATACAGAACTCTTGTGCGATCGCGTCTAGACTACGGGGCAANAAATACACTACCTGAACTTTTAGGGGATGATCAAGATACACTTACAAAGCTGTTTCACTTTTTAAATGAAGCTAATCTAATCAACAAAATATAAAGAGCAATGTGTAACATGGGACTCCCTGTGGCTGGGGGTGGGTTGTGGGGTTGTGCATGCTGGGGCATTGATGTGTGGGTGCGCCCTTCTGGTGTGCTGGTTCCTCGATCTTCCTCCCGCAGGGGGATTCTCTTAAAAGATACATGACCCTTGGTGGTTCGCGCCCCTCAAAAAAAAAAAAAAAAAAAAAAAAAAAAAAAAAAAAAAAAAAAAAAAAAAACACCTAGTCCAGCAATAGCTAGGAAAACGGTATGGTGACAAGGAATGCTGTTCTTGTACAAGGTAGGTCATGATACGTAAAGAGAAATATTCTGAAAAAAAGGAAAAGAAAATTTTCCTGTACTTCATTAAAAAACGACATTTACCAGAAGATCATTAGCCAGATAGAGGAATGTTTAAATGGTAAAAAGAAAAATGCCAACGAATTTAAATGGGAAGGAAAAAACGAAGCTTCGTATACAATTACCAAATGTGTAAACAAAACGGGTGATAAACATCATTGTTTAACATTTAATTTAGTGCAGAGATGGGAGTTGTTGTATAAAAAATTTGCTTCTTGAATAGCCTGTTAGCCAGTTGGGGTTGTTTTTAATAAAACATTATATCCTGGTAAAATGAAAGGCATCCTAAAAATCTCTTGTAAGTAAATAGTAAGATGTTATATTTACCAAATATTTCCCTTGGTTTCCGTTTTCCGGAGTTATTATACATTACAGTTTTCCTCTCTATTATTCCTCAAAATTTATAAATAATTTAAACAATATTTAGTTATTGACTTATACGAAACCGTTTTTACAGGAGTGTCTATAATTGATAAAATATGGAATAGTGAATAAAGCAATTACTTAAATATACAGAAGTGATGGTTGATAATAGAGTTTGTTAACCTGAGTTAATGGTGAAACAGGGACAAACAATTTTTCATTCGATTAGTTATTAGTCACTCTCACGGAAGATCATATATCAAACGTGCTAGCCATTTTTTATCCAACTACTGTGTGTTTGAATCGTGTCATGCAATGTGTTACGAACCTGGACGGTCTGAGACAGGGGAAGTGACAAAAAAGTATTAATCTGACTCAAAACATATCGGTTCGATCGATCAAGTGGATATCTCCACCAAGTTTTGGTAAATACGAACCGCTTTTTGGCACCAATATACAGATTGTAGTATAATTGTTACAACAGCTACCTCATTATAACTTATAAGAAGTTTTTTCAAATTTCAAATAACATCTGTTTTTTTAAATTGTAATCAATGCACCGATTACCGGAGACATTGCACCAACATATTAAGGTTTTATTTTTGCAAATTTTAAATGACAAATGTGTGTGGGTGTGTGTGTAGCACATTTTTGAGAATATCTAAGGCAATTTAACTGATAATATTAAATTAAATATGGATCAGATATGAAAAGTACAACTCAAGAAAAGGAGGACTCAAGGAAATGTAAAGGACATTAGAAATGCTAGAAAAACGTAGTATCTTATACGTCTGGTTTATAAAATAAAAAAAATATTAATACATTGTGGTGACCCAGAGGAACCACCACAGACGGCCCTATCCAGGGCCTCATCACCGCCCCTATCTCACTTATCCCCCCCCCATGGGTTCTGCCCATGGAGGGCGTCCGCATCCACCGGGAGTGGGGGAAGGAAGGTATATCCGGAAAAGGCGGAGAGAGGGGGAATTTCGTTTCCCTAGCCGGAAGGTGACTGGACGCTCGGACAGAGAAAAGGAAAAAGCACGGATTACCGAGGAAAAGAACAGAGAAGAAAAAGGAGGAAGTTACCCGGACGGGACTAGCAGAGGACACTGGACCACCTCGGGCAAGGTAGGAAGGCTTCCTTTTCTTTGCTCGCCCCCCCTATCTCCGGAGAGTTATTCATTTGGTTTGACCATATATTCACGAATGTAAAAGGGTAACCTTGTGAAAATAAAAATCTTGTTTCCCTACTGGAGGAACTTTTTCAGAACCCCGAACCCGACCTTGCTCCCCATCTCCTGACTCTAAAATTCGCTACAACATATTAATGTATTTCCTATAAGGTTACACAATAGCAGAGGTCAGGCCTCAGGCTGCCGGTGTTTTTGAAAAAAAAAAGATGCCCATTTGTAAGTATGTCAGATTCGAATGAGCGCCCACTGGATTCGAACCCGGGATCTTTACTTTACATTAATGACGCCTAATCCGTTGAGGCCACCGACGTCCTCTTAAATAATAATACAGAAAAATGTGTTATTTTAAATAATAATGTTCTCTCACTTTCACCCTCTTACTATTCAAACTATCATCCTCACCATTCTCACTCGCATTCTTTTAGCCTCCTTTAAATATTTGTATATCTATTTATCAATTTGTCTGTTTTTATTTTTTATTTACCTTTTTTTATTCATTTTTTCAAATAAATTAAAAGTTGATTTATCGGAAACAACATAGTCAAAATTTTGTGCCAAATTAAAGTAGCAAATGTGTGTGTGTGTGTGTGTGTGTGTGTGTGTGTGTGTGTGTGTGTGTGTGTGTGTGCGCGCGCGCGTGTGTGTATATATTATTTTGAAACAATTATTTATGGTACTTTATGTAATCGTGTTAAAGGAAAATGAATCAGTTAATACAGAATATATGAAAACAAAATATTTACGACATTAAAAACTTTTCTTATAAATCACTAGATGTACAGTTTATGTAAATAAAAAACAATAAATAATACATATACAAAAATCTATTAGTATCTTCTATGCGATCGACCAGTCTTTACTGAATAATAGAGTCTCGTGGGTCAGAACCCTTATATAGTGTTTTAAGTTAAACGGTTTAATTTGTTCGAAATAAGAAGAATAGAATTAGTTTACTACGCTGGCTAAACGGTAAAACTGAATGAAAGCTTTTAATCTGAATTTTTAACAAGGTTGGAGCAATAATTAATGCTTATATAGTTCACTTTTTTAAATATAAAATACAAACAATAAGAGTTTATAATGATAGGTGTACATTTTCAAAACAATTTATCATGTTTGTTATGGCACGTCTGCACGTAAGAAACAACACATGTAAAAATGTAATGTTACCTTTGTGGAAGCATTTTAAAAGGTGTACCTTTTATTTTATCCTCGATGATCACCATATCGATTTTAACGATTTTTTATAATTTTATATTAGCGCTAGCCAGTGTCAGACGTTTCACCCCTGGAGACAATACAGAAAATGAACTAACCCTTTTGCCAATACGCCAAATTATCCATTCAGGATCGCCTTTGTGGCGTAATAGAAGGACACTCACTCCACCACCCCCTGCGTGCTTGATGTTAGTCCTACATACAATAATTCAAATTACATTTGCTCGTAAATTAAACACACCTGTTAGGCACGGACCCGAGCCAAATCCCGTTATTATGAGTTCGTGAATGTTAACTGCACGCTTGGGGACGCCACGGTTGATCAATAATGATGGAGTCGTTATTGTCTCCCGAAATCCAATTACCTAAGCTCAATAAAACGTCAAATATGAAGGTGCGACCAACCTGGAATACAATTCATATCACTCACTGATTGATTTAGCCGGCGAACAATTTAATTTTCCCAATGTTTTACTCTATAATGAGCGTAAGCGATAATACCATCCCGTAAAAGATTACTGTGAAAACGTTCGTTAGTAACATTGAAACGTAACATAATGTACGTTTGATGTCACGTACATTATGTAACGTATACATGCTATTTTATAAACTGAATCTTCCCTGATGTCAAGACACTTAGCGAATATCATGTATCATCCAAATATCCAACTTTGTCCGAATAAAAATTTGTTCAACGTGGAATTTAATCAAACAGAAAATGCCCAATATACATTACTCATTACTGGGCAAATAGTGGTTAACCTATCTAATTTCGAAATTAAATCTGAATGCATTATGCAAATTGTGGTGATATGGTGCGTACGGTAAAGAACCGCGGGACGGCTGGATATTTGGGGTGGTGGCAGATGGTGGAGACAAGGGGAGATATATGTGTGCACAGCTCCCGGGTCACCTCAAAAGCCCGTCTTGGAATATAACACGAGCTCGCTAGGCTTTTCTTAAGTAATTTTTCTCTATTTACGTTTGATCTCCAAGGATAAAGTCGGTCGGAGGTAAGAAAACTTTCCAGGGATTCGTGTTGAACCTTGAAAATAAGAACGCTACTGTTTGATCATATTTTTCACACAAAAATTAAATTTGTTTTGTAAGAAACAGGTTAACTATTTGAGAATCATAGCTAGAAATTAGTGATTATGTTATTCAATTCGCCAAGTCTCTGCTCAATCTGATTGTGTAAAATTATCTTATTATGACATAAGCATTTTAAACACATAAACTGATTTTTATTACTTACTTTGACCCCTTAAGCATGAAAAATGAAGGAATTGAAAGTGAAGTAAGTACTTGTGTAGCTGACAGTATCATTAACAATAAATCCCCTGGAATTGATAATATTTATAACATTCTTCCTAAAAACCCCACCATAAAATCCAGTAGCTAATAAAAACGATAACCTATCTAAAAAATATCTTCAATCAAACCTCCAGTCATACAGTTATTGACCTATTAGCCTACTTAGCTCTGTCAGCAGGATATTTGAACCCGCCACTAGTCCACCTAAATGACATCATGCCCGGGTTACAAACCACTACAAAACAAAAATCCAGCTAGGCAGGATACTAGATGATTATTTCTAGATTTTTACCAAAAGAAACATAATGGGATTGTTTTGATCTATACACAAAAATTCGTTGATACAGGCATAATGATATAGTCAGTAGGATGATGCAGTATAACCTTTATACAGTATAAACTTTCGATCTACATAACAAATATAATCCATTCGTGACTCTTATCCAGACAATTTAGGTTTTTTTTCCATCATCCCTTTCCCAATCAAAGCATTGCTGCTTGGGTTCCTCAAGGCTCTATAATTGGAACCACCCTATTTCTAGTATATTTTAACAAAATACGCGTACAGAATGTAAAAATGGATCTTTACTCGGATGATATCGCTTTCTACTCATCCTCTTGAAGGTATAATATATCTTAAACAAGGCAATATAAGAAGTTTTCCTAACCGTTGAAAACTTCCTCTATAAATAAAAAAGAGACAATAGTTTTCAGCAAGAGTAGAGAGTTGCAGTACAAGACGTGGGTTTTCGCGAACGTCCCCTCTACTCTGTCGCTAAAATGGACTATCACCGAGTTTGAGCTGTAAAAGGTAGACGTCAGGCCAATAATCCTGCATGCATAACCACCTGAGGTCTCTCATGAAGGATTAATGTCGCCCACTTGCAGGTTGTTCCAAATAAGTAACTATAGTTGAAATACACTAACTAGTTAGTTACAGTAGAGTAATGAATGCCCTCGTATACTTTGGATCAAACTGATATAATCTCCCTCCCCCAGTATATCATATGAATATGAATAGCTATTGATACATGTTAACATACATAAGCATGCACCTTCACTAGCTTAAGGTAAGTGGTCAATACGTAATAAAATGACAGAAATATGTATAATATTATAACAATACGACAACCTAGATATTATTAACAAATAAATTTTCGCCATACGACTATTTAAAACCAAAATTATATATCTTCATTTAAAATAAATTTTTCAATTAATTATTATTTATGAAAGGTATTGGTTGAGATAAAAAAGTCAGTGTCACGAGCGGGATTCGAACCCACGACCTTCGGTTCAATACGCCGCTGCTCTACCACATGAGCTATCGTGATTTCGATCCGCTCGGATACCAACTTCCCATCTCAACTTCACCTCTCGAATTTTCCCTCATTTTAGCCAATCGGACGATGAACTGTAATGGATTAAATAAACAATATTTAATAAAATTGTTCTTTGTTCCGATTTTGGTCGAGTCAATTATTAAATGTAACAAATCCTTAGAAGAACTTTGAGATGAACGTATTTCGAGATATGGAAATCGATAACCTGCTGAATGCCTTTAATTTGACAAGTCCAATAACTTCTCTTGCTATTTCAAGAAAGGTCTAATACGCTGACAAGACATCACAAGGCCGCATTTTGCTGACGTATTTTTATTAATACTCTTTCGCTCACAATCGTTTTTACCCTATCTGGTGGTTAAAGGTTTTTCCAATTTTATTTGTCACGCAAAACTGTCCCTTTAATAAACTCCTTCTTCAGTTTGATATCCTGGCACGTATCATGGATCCATTAAGAAAAGCCGCAGCACGGAATGCTTTTTTTTAGATCTAAATAAAAATCTACTTTCCCAACAACAAGAATATAACAAGAAAAAGAAATACCATTATTTTATGAAATATAAATAATTTTTCTATGGAGAAAGACAACTCATAAAATTAATTTCTAACAACTTAGCAACAGTTCAACCCACAAAAAGTTAGAGAATAGTTCTCTGAAGTTATAGGATAGTTGTAGTGTAGAAAGTAAAGTTTCTTAAGACTGATAACTATTATTCCCAGAGATAAGTTTTTGATCAACATGTCCAACTTCATCGTTTCCTAGACGGAACTATCATTTTGAGAGGCACGGAATAATCGCCCACTTTTTGCGAAGCAGCCAAGAGCTACTTTATTCTTTTGCTCTGTTTTTTTCCTTATAGCAGCGGAATACAGATAAAATGTTTTTTATTTATTATTTTGAGACCGCAAGTATGCATTTTTTTTACTTCGCTGGCTTATTTCCAGACGTTTAAAGGAGCTTGACAAAAAGGAATACTTTAATTCAAATATGGCCGATCCATGTGGTCCAGGTGGTTTGTAATTACATGTCATTTTTTTAGAGCTGAGTGCTTATCAACCTTTAGATTTATTTAATCGGTAGTATACGATAGTTTACCTCTTTATAAATTGTTATTGTGAAAAAGTTGCACTTTAAATTTAAAAGCTAATCTTATGTAATTTAACGTAAGTAAATTTCACCTTTAGTAGGAGATAAGAGATTTTCGTATGTTTTAACTTTTCCATTTCTTGGACGGTAAATTAGAAATATGAGTAGACTTTATTTTTCTAATTGAATTAGTGCCTAATTAATGACAAAAGTTTGAAAATTCGAAAACTTCCACGAAGGTAGTAAAATTACTTACTATAAGTGCGTGTCATCATTGGATTTGTAAGATAACCACTTTTGATACTTGTCATACAAATAAAATGGTTGTTAACACAATTAAATTATTTTAACTACTTTTATTCCCGCTTCTTAAAACGTTGTTGATTCCGGTTCTTTCTTAGCGATGGGATAGCCGGATAGCACATAGGTACATACATAAAACGTAGTATATCAGTAGTAAAGAATCCCTGTTTTCTCCAAATATCCGTAAACAAACCAAAATACTCGTTGCCTTAAGCTCAATTTTGATAACGGGTAGGATTTTCACATTTTCTCACTATTGAGAGCGAAGGAAAGACACAATGAAGCACATCGAGCAACCTCTTTTACACATACCTGGGCTTTGGTGCAAAAGCAAGTGCCCATGTGTTACCCTCGCATGGCCGATTCTAAACCAACGATTCAGCCCCTTCGAGGACTACCTATTGATCAAATGTAGTAACTTCTTTACGGATCCGACTCCTGTCGCTGCCATTTCCTTTTGATCTTATTTTTTATTGCATCTTATTTTTAGTTTTAACTCACCGATCTAAATTTGAACAAAAGATTCTTCGCTTCTATTGTTTACAGAGTGTTGCACAATTTCATAGTCAGAAGTAGTGAATGAATAATTATTTTTCAAGTTGTTTTACTGCATGACAAATGAACTGTAATTTTCTGCGTGAAGAAAGTGTATTTCTATACAAAGTTGTTTTAAATTTTTTTAAATGACTTTTGTGATTATTCGAATAAATATAAGAAATGAACTTTTGCAAAAAAATGTTGCGGAGTAACAACATTGTAAACCTCGTTGACCGTTTTTTTTGCCGGTACAAAAATAAACCTCCCATTTATGAGGTTGTTAAATTTCGAAGCCAATTATATCGAAAAAACAAAAGTACAAGCACAACGGCCATGTCAAAATCAGAATCTTAGGCCTGGTCAGTGTGAGAGGGAAGGCGGAAAATGTTTGTTTTGTGTCTTAATCATCTCGCGTTGAATTTACACCCGCTTAGTTAACCTTTTTTTACTGATATAAGGTAAAAGTGATATCCAGGTGATTTTTTACTCTGGAAATACGAAATCAATGATTGGGATGGGGCGAGGTCAAGGGCTGCTGGTTGGCTATCTAGTTGACCCTGGACAAGGGCTTCTAGTGATTGGGTCGTGAACCGATATTGTCCGAGCCGGAGAGTTTGATCCTAAGCTCTACTAATTTTGTTTTTTCGAGTCATGCCTTTTCCCTCTAATACATTTGCTTCCGTATATTGATAAATTAAATGTAACGTCATCGGTATTACAGTACATATTTATCCTTTTTTATCAGGACCAAGCTTCTTAAGGGAAGTGTGATTTTGGTTTAAAGTAAAACAAACGTGTATTTCAACCGCAACTGTTAACAAGGGGTGGGTCTCGACTGTTTACTGTTATTCCAACTCATAACAAGGATGTGTTTTGCACCTGTACCCGCTTAACAAGGTCGGGACTGCTTTTACACTCCGCACTGTTACTCTTTTCCAGAGAACACTACCGACAAACAAAGAGAAACTTATAGATTTGAAATAAAATATTTGATCCTAATTACTTATTTTTGTAAGACATTCTAATCTACAAAAACACAAATTTGCTTTTTATACAACATATAAGCATTTTTCGTTTAATGTTTAACCATAACCGGTCTCCAGAAGTTTTCGTCAAACAAATTGATATAAACAACATAAGTATTTTATTAAGGCTGTGAAATATATGCATTTGCGTATTTTTCCTGGTTAACTAAAACATCCAGTTTTAACAAACTGGAAAAGATTGCCATAAATGCATATTTTTGCATAAGTGGGTTGTAACTGCATATTTTTTACATATACGGCAAATCGGTATTTGGCAAGTCAAATTTTAATATTTCTGAGCAGGCCAAAAAAAAATCTAAAAAAAGCTACGGGCTCCCATTCTTCTGTTTCCACATAATGAACGAGTTTGTATTTGGTCAGTTGCCGCTGGATGGAGAAGGATAGTGTTTATACCACTGTAAATGTTCTCTTGGAATAGTTTAATTGGATTCATGGAAATGTTACGACCTCAGTTCTCTCCTTTCCATACCATCATACTTCTCAAGTTTACCGAGTCTCTCATTTGTTTTCCATCGTGAAACATTATTTGTATGTTGTGAACTGACTACTCATAAAATGCCGAAAGTCACCGCAAAGACGAAAGATCTTGTTAAAAAGTATGTGCGTAAGTTTTCAAGTGAGACTTTTAAGGGCATGCAGACATTTTATACTGTGTTCGTTTGATAAACGTGTATCAACAGTTACACTTTTTTGGTAACACAGCACATAAAGACAGCAAAACATAAGGAAAACAAAGGCAGGACGTCTAAGTTTCAACAAACCTTTGTGACACAAGCTGCCACAGGAGCTAGGTCTGGAAAGTCTGGTTTCGATACCGATTTATGTCGTACTTTAGTTAGAGCTGACATACTCATCCATAAACTAAGCCACCCTGAATTCAAGTGTTTTTTTAAAGAAATACACAGGAAAAACCATTCCCCACGAAAGTACCCTCAGGAAATCTCACCTGAATCCTATATACAACGAAACACTTCATAAAATCAGAGACTTCATCGAAACTAGACCGATCTGGGTCTCGATGGATGAGACTACGGATTTTTTAAATTTAATCTTTTTTTATGCGTATTTCTTTTTTAATATTAACTCTTGCCACTGTTTCTCTTTTCAATACAATTATGGGCTTTAATTGGAAGTTTTCCTATTTTTTCTGATGGTAGTTTTTTGATATTTTTAGTTTTAAATTGCATTTTTTTCAAATATAATTACATATATATGTGCATATTTGTGTTTTCATTGCTTAGTAATTGCATTACAGTCCTAGTTATTATAATACATTTTCGTGGTACGTAATACATAATATGATATTCGAAATAGAAATCCGCCAACATTTTGAGTTTTCCTTTAAAATAATGGTTCAATATCTCACGATATTATCATAAATTTCGTGGAATACATTTACAAAACCAAGTTGCTTGGGGCTGTGTACTAAGAGCAAGCTACATTTCCTTAAGTTGTTTTGAATGAATTCATGTTTTGATTGAAGCCTCCCTTGGTTTAAATATTCATTACCGATTAATGAAGTTGACAAAAGCACTTCTGAGGAGGGCCCATGAATAGGCTACAATGATTTCATCTTCCCACACGTCTAACGTGTCATTTGGTACTCTCGAGGAAAAACATTGGTGTTTTATCAGCACACCTCCTCCCATTTGCGGAAGCAACTCATTTGAAAACTTTTGAAGAGCTGCCAAACTACGGACTACTCTTTCAATCTAATCTTTTCTTCTTCTTTTTCTTCCAGGAAAGACTGACGTTTCCTACCGAAAGCACTGAACGTTTCACTAGGATAAAACTTTATCATGTTAAAAAAGGAAAAGAAGAAAACTATAACCTTCACCTTCTTTTCCATCATATCTTACTTCTCATACCACCCCTTTAATTAACTAATTATATAAGATTGTAAGATTGATACCTCGGAATGTTTAGTAATTCATTCCTGAAAACAAATTTGATTTGTTGCTTGATTTGGAAATAATATGTAAATGACGCGATCAATACTTGAACTTTACGTTGGGAAAAGTGTGTTAAAATGATGGGCAACGGTTTAGGCAACAATCAAACCTATCTTGCTTTTTCATTATACTATTTATTATTAGCAAAATTACCGCTTAACTGTAAAACCCATTATTAAAAAAATGAATGGCCTAATATTTTACTTTGCTAGCACTATTTAAAACAATAGTCTTCTCGTAATATTCGCTAATGCTTAAACTTGTATTATATTCGTGTGTGGGTGTAGAAACGATATGAAAGAAAATGTAATATTTGTCCTGACACGTTCCAATGGTAGTAAGATTTACATATTGGGCAGCTTTTATTCCCAGGGCCTACTTTTACTAGCGCCTCTCGCGCCATTCTACCAGAAATCTTATTTTTCAGAGCCCGTCCATTTAGAGCTATCAGTGAGGGGTTCTTCTCTTTACATTATGGACAATGAATGGGAAGGCCTCCTGAGTTCTGAAGTCGTTCCGTGCCAATATAGCGTCTTTAAATGCCTGCTTCCTTTTCCAAAAGTGTCCCCAGCCATTAGCTTAAGACAATGCCTCCGGCTCCTCTCCTATTTATTAGCCGCTCTCCAGCCACCTTTTGTTCTTCCTAACAAAAATAAGTTGTTTGATGCAGGAAGGACATTCCTTTTGTATTATCCAGGTTAGTATTGGGGAGATCCCTCCGTTCGATATTTCTTTCATGATTGTTATATGTTCTCAGAAGAAAAATTCAAAGATAGCGCCATTTCGTTGGAACAAAATCCAACTTTTGGCTGTTCCAAAATATCGCACATCCTTACTCTCCACTCTCCCCTTCCCTATGTCTACTCTCTTAAAATATTTCATGTTTTTCTCTCATAATTTATCTAGTTTTCTTTCTCTCTCTCTCTCTCTTTCTTTCTCACTCATTACTCACTCTCCCTTTCTCCTTAAACATATCTATCCTTAAACACTACCTGTGTATATCTTTTTTCTATGTATTTCTGTCTCTTTCTGCCTTTATCACTGTCTCATTTCCTACTACTGTTTGCATCCATATCTTTTTTAGTTAAGCCATTTAATTATTTCTTTTTCTCTAGTTTTGTAATGTCTTCTTTCATATTTCCTGTTCAATCTTAATTTTATAGTTCTATTTGTTTCTCTGATGCATTTATGTATCATATTTAGTTTTTTAAACTGTATGTTGTTTGTCTCCTCGGTCTGACTCTTTCTCTCTCCCTTTCCCTCTCTCCCTCATTCCCTCTCTCTCTCAGTCACTCTCTACCTATCTATCTATCTCTCACTTTCTCACTCATTTCCCTATCTCCTTAAACATATCAATCTAACACTACCTGTGTGTATCTTTTTTCTCTGTAATCCTGTCTCTTTCTGTCTTCATCACGTCTCATTTCCTACTACTGTTTGTACGCATATCACTTTCAGTTAGACCATTTAATTTTTTTCTCTAGTTCGGTACTATTTTCTTTCATATTTCCTTTTCATTCTTAATTTTATAATTCTATTTGTTTCCCTCATGCTTTTTTTAATCATATTTATTATTTCAAACCGTATGTTGTTTGTCTACCCATCGGTCTGTCTGACTCTTTCTCTATCTATCTCTATCACTCACTCTCTCTCTCTCTCTCTCTCTCTCTCTCTCTCTCTCTCTCACTCCCTCTCTCTCTCTCTCTCTCTCTCTCTCTCTCTCTCTCTCTCACTCACTCACTCTCTCTATCTGTCTATCTATCTATCTTTGTCTTTTTCAATAACATACACTTAAAACAAAACATAGAAGCGCTCACTGCACTTTTTAATCTATTGTTTTTGGTCTAATAGTTGAAAAAAATAATTAACATTAAAAGTATGGTTATAATTCAAGTTGATTTAAATGACACTTGGTAACATGAAAGTCTGTCTGCAGTTTTCTTGTAATCAATTTGTTTTTATCAAACAAAACGCAAAATGAACAATCGCTGATTTATCTACAGTAACAATTACGAGTAAAAATACAAGAGTCGTGTATTTATGCCGCCTTTGAAGCATTCAGTCAAACTCAATATATCAATCAAATATCAGTCGGGTTTTTGATGAAAAGTTTATACCCATTCGTTCTCACCACTTCGATTTATTGCTAGGCAAGTCAACTGTGATATGTATTAAAATCAACGAGAAAGTATTGTATATTTTCATATTATTTCGTTCTATTATTTTCTTTCTTCGATGAAGAAGTTCTTGAATAACATAATGAGGAGCCTTTGTTTCGAGGTGATCATATTAATTATTTCAATTAATTATTCTTTTTACGTAAGGTCCTGGTTGAAATGAAAAAGTTAGTGTAACGAGCGGGATTCGAACCCACGACCTTCGGCTAGCCGCTCGTGATACGATTTTTTTCATATGAACCAGGACCTTAGAATAAGAAATATAAAGAATAATTAATAGAAATAGGAATAAGAATAATTTTTCTTCTTCAAGCAAGTTCAGACAATGGCCTAACCATCGATTTTACTTATTTCAAATGAAAAGCATTTACGTTAGTAGCTTTACCATTTTTGAACTAACTAATAGCCAAGTAAAAATAATATTTGCATTGAATAAGTTAATAGGCAAGGATAATTTGCTTTTTGCCACAAGCTAAAACATTTCGTCAAAACCTTCATCAAGAGTGCCATTTTTTAAAACGATTTAAATTTGGAACAAATATTCCGAACCTAAAGCCACAGGAATGTCATAACATGAAAACCAAAATGTCAATACGAATTTTAAGCATACAGGTGGCAGAGAAAAAAAAGTAATGGCCAAATCACCCATGCTGATTAGCTGTCAGTTTACACGGTATAAGATCGAGTTTCTATACCTACACAAATATTCCTTTTATTACGACATGAGTTCAAAAATCGTGAAAAGCGAGGCGAATTTTACCAGTATTAGTAATACCTTTGAAAAGTGTTATGTTCTAAATCCTCTTGGAAAATGACGATATTACCTACAAATACTGAATCAATTATGGAACAAAGAAGAAGATAAGGCAGCAATGTTAACCATTACAAAACCACAAGACCCCTTTCCGCCAAAATGAACCGTGAATCAGTTGTTCCGAAAGAAATAAAGTTAAAAAAAGTCACTAGGCTGGAGAGGTTGGGACTACAAGGGAAAATGTCTTGGCTGATCACAAAATTCGTCGGCCATCTGTTTAAACTGAAAGAATGTAATTTGTTAATATCTTTCAATTAATTAAAGTTTTTAGTTGAGATGAAAAGTCAGTGTCACGAGCGGGATTCGAACCAACGACATTCGGCTAGATACGCCGCTACTCTACCACTCGACCACTGATCGTGACTTCGATCTTTGAATGTAGATAGATCTTGTCAATAGGATAAAGAAAAATTTAAAACTTAATTGACTTGAATACACCTTAGCTGCACAGACATAAAAACAAAGTAGGAGGAATAAAATCATAAAAGGAAAAGAAAAGATCGGCAAAGATGAAGAGGGCTGGCGATGACTATAATTTTACCAGCCCTCCATATAACAATCCACATTTATAGAAGGTTGATTAAGGATTATTTTACTTTATATAATACGTTATATAATTTTGTACTTTTAAACGTATTTTTTAGTGCATGGACCTGTGTGTACGTGTGACACATTTTATGACAATAGAAGCAATGTATTTTTTTGTAGAAACATGTACTGATTTTTTAAATTTGGAATTTTTTGGAACTTTCATATGAATTTTGAATTTATTAATCTACAATATCGCTTAGTTTTTGCCTTTTGTACCTTTTAGGATAAATGATTAAGCTTCGACATTCCGAAACTCTCTTTGTCCTTTTGAAATTTATCATAATTTAATGATTTTGTGATTTGAAATATGGCGAAAAGGTGAAATGCGTCTGACAGCTGCAAACAAAAATGATCAATACCGACCAAATTACAAATACTAATTGCGTCTGTTGAAAGTAACAAGTAAATTACAATTAATTAAGGTTTTTTGTTGAGATGAAAAAAAGTTAATGGCACGAGAGGGATTCGAACCCACGACCTTCGGCTAGATACGCCGCTGCTCTACAACCTGAGCTATCGTGACCTCGATCCGCTCGGACATCAACTCCCCATCTCCACCCCACCTTATGGGTTTTCCCTCCTTTTGCCATTTTTTCATCTCAACTAAAAACCTTAATTAATTGTAATGATTTAATTGGTCAAGCGGACCACGAAATTAGTGAATGTAACAAGTAAAATTAAAAAAACAAACAAAAAACTTAAACTTAAAACCTACAGCGTGATTCATCAGTTAGACATTTGAAGATGAACTAGATGACCCAAATTGTAAAAACTGTTCATGTTTATTGCAAAACTTTGTTCTAAAGCATGATTTAAAATTTCTGCGATTTCAAATTGGTATTCCAATGTTCTAACTATATTAATCTTTTTACCCTGAAGGCAGCCACGTATTCCAGGATTCCCAAGGCGAAAGTTTATTTAAAACATTATCCTTTAAGTCTACAAGCCTGATTTCTCAACATGAATAAAAGGACAAGTATTAATCAGTCCGGATTTTTACGGTGAAAATAACAATTTGCTAAAAACAAAAAAAAATATTGTTTAAAATTATGTTATACAGTTTGTTTATAATAAAAGATAAATTGAATATTATTTCGATTCAATAGTTTCAAAATTTGAAAAATAAAATAGATATTAATTTGTGTACAAATTAAATAATGTTAGAATAGCATTATTCGTAACAAAAGGTTGAAGTTGTTGGTTAGAGAATTGTGGTTTGCCCGAGTCCTGTTGTTTCAACTGTTAACATATTGTCAATGGTGTATAAGGGCTGTCTGTCCCTTTGAAATGGGAGGTTCTTGTCGATAGTTGTCGCAGGACAAGGGGCAAAGCATAGTTCCAACTGACATCCAATCTCACGTTTATGTAGTCTAGCTACTTTCCTCTCATTACGTTTGTAAGTGCTAATCCCGGCTCTTGTTTGAAACAACGTATTTCACAGAAGGAATCGTCCGCCAATTGTACATTTGTGAATAGAATAATTAGCGGGTTGTTTGAATTTCAAGCGCCACGAGCTGGGAACACGAAAACCACCGAAAGCTTTTCACCGAAGATGTGAGAAATCGGATAATTGCACCCAGGAAATTTGAAAAAATCGACTATCGATACTGATGAAAATCTCCCTGAAAAAAGTATGCGGAGCCTAACGAGAAAAAAATGTACGGCAATACGGGGCTTGGTTGTAAAAAAATGGGATGCAAGGGCAAACCCAGCTTATCGCTCCGACAGGCCAACGCGACAGGACTACCTTCATTGTTTTAATGCCATCATAACTCCCAGCCATTCTGGTCGCAAGTAAATACACATTATAACACTGTGTTTATGAGCCGCTCCTACCATTTACTGTTATATATTCCACTCTCGATTTTTTCATTCATTAGAAAAATTGTTGACGCAAATGTTTAGTATTCATTCCATTGGCGTTATTACTGCTTAAACAAATGGGTTGAGTTTATGCAACTATAACTATTGCAGACAAGTATTTTGTGAAGCAAATTATATTAGTTAAAGAAACACGCGATTTTATACTTATATACAAATAGTGGTATCCTTCATTTCTATACCTGCAAAATCGGTTACTCTTATATTATCTATTACTACTACTACTCTATTATTATCTTACTTATCTGTAAATGTGGTTATTGATACTATGCATCATTATTTTATGATTCTTGAAAACAGATTTGAGTCTGATCTGCCTCAATGTAAAACCATATTTCATTACCAAGGATTAATCAATTTTTATATAAAAGTGTGTGGATTTTAGTGACCGTTAGTTGATGATTATTCGGAGATCGTGAGATTCGGTCCGGTGTAACGATTCAGGGCCTGGGATTTACAAACATAGTTTATATTTAACAAATACATGTACAATGTGGAAAAAAGTGAATCTATACAATGCAAAAAAATATTTTTTATATTCAAAGTATTTTTACTCACTCAAAGTGTTTGTTTTCTGCGTAATTCATTCTTGTGTGTCGTGTTCAGAGTGCCAGTGAGATATCGATATTTTATGTTTATATACGTTGGATGAGGAAGGAAGTTGGTATAGAAAGACATTTTTATATGAGGAGTCGGCTTCTTTGAGGTGAAATGAGCCGAAATAGCTGACTATAGGAAAAAATGGGGAATGGTTCGGTCTGATTATTTTTTCAGGATTATATAAACGGGGAATTAGGGAAAGGAAAGCCTAATTATTGAAGAATTAGACTATGTAGAAATGTTTGATGTGTAGAATGTGATGATTGTTTTATATGTTGTATTATATGTTTTGGGTGATGTGATTATAATATATAAAAGTGTTATGGATATTGATTTTCATTAATGATATTGGCGTAGCTGCGACTGAGTTCACATGTGTCTGTTTTGTAACTGATGTTGTATTTATCCCTGTTGATGTAAACCATTTCTAAAAAATACGTTTGTTTGTTTTGTTCTGTGTGTAATATTTTTGGATTGTTGAAGTCGAAAATGTGTTGGTGTTCAAAATGGTGGGTAGCGAGTGCTGTAGGATTTTGCTTGGGATTTTTGCAATCATAGATTTATTGCTTTACTTTCTTATCCAGATATTGGGATGTAATACCAATGTAAGTTGACGGACAATGTTATATAAAAATTAGTTACGTCATCAACTTAAGATAAATTTTTGAAAAACTACATTGTAGTAGTGCAAAAGTTGTACTTATCTATTCAACTTATCGATTATCGCATACGTCATTGTACAAGATTATTGGGTGTACTAATGTTTAGAACGTTACATATTACAATGAATAATATTCCAATGGAATATATGGGAATATATCAATACATCTCGGGCAGTGTATATGTCGTGTCATCAGTGACAACGTTTCTAAAGTGTCATTATTATCGGTTTTAATGTTTTTTGAAAAGATTACTTGACCATACGTGAAATGTCATTCAAAGGCATTAACTTTTCATTAATTCATTTTATTAATAAATTTCATTGAATATTTCCTGATAAACCGTAAAATGAAAAGAAATTATTATTATTATTTTTTTTACGAGGGTTCGCAACAGCAGAAGACGTGTAAACCCTCAGGGTGCCGGTGTTTTTGAAAAAAGCCCAGTGTATGTCGGGTTCGAATGCAGGGCCGCTGGATTCGAACCCAGGACCTTTAGCTTACGGTGATGAACGCTATGTCAACGCATAAACATTGCGGCCACCGACGCCCCCCAAGAAATTATTATTAAAATAGTTTTCGTAGAAAGACAATAAAAGAAAGGATTATTTTAAACACAAATCTAGGAAAAATTTCTAGCTCAAATTCAAATGAAGCGAGGTAATTATATTAAAAATGGTTAAAAAATACAATTATATTTGCAGAAATTATATACAGGGTGAATACGATTCATGAAAAAAGAGTTCATTATTTTCTTAACAAAAGGCTTCTCATTAATCACAAAGTCGTCACAAGCAATAGCTTAACAAAGTTTATGGCGAACGTCTTTTGCAGATAATCCTTCATATGTTAGCTTTACAACGGTGGCCACATTAGTCACTCGCGATAATTACGAAATCCTTCAAAACCGAGGAAGTATTATTTGTTCGAGTGTACTCTTTACGTCAACTGAGCCTACATTTGTAACTTAGGGGGAAGGATTTGTTCAGGCTTTGCTGTCTATTTATAGGAACCTTTGGAAGCAATTGGATATCCACAATACCCACCGCAAGGTTTACAATGAAAAATCTCTTGCTTCCATTAAAAAAAAATTGCTTATGCATGACATATCACATAAAAATAAACGATTTTATATGTTTAGAATCATTTTTTTAATTCGTAGCTTTTGTTGATAACCAGTTTTGAAAATTAAAACAGCCAAATTTAATCTAAATCAGCCAAGTTATATTATGAAACTATATTAGCAGATTATTTTGTCCTTTACAATTACAAAGCTTTAGCTGAAATTTTGTCATATTGAATAAAATTTGTAGAAAGTTACGTGGAAGAAAATGGTTTAATATATAACCTATGGTACAATGCCAAAACCTTCTTAAGCTATGAAAATAAATATAATAAAAAGTCATTTTTTTAAAAATTCTTCACATTCGCTCTTCTCCTTTTCAGCAGAAAATTATCACCCATTTTCATACCATCTCAACCTTAAGTTCTGTCGGAAGGATGGTTTAATATGAAAATAGGTTCAGATTTTTTAGGCATCATACCAATCAAAGATGGCGTTTCGCAAGGAAGGATCCTACAACTATTTCTAGATAAATTTATACTTTTGTACCCTACATTCTAACACACAAATTACAACCTACACGAGCGACACTAAGATTCTATCCTCATACTCAAACTCCCAAGCTACAGAAATTAAGCACAGCCTGTACATCATTAACGACTGGTGCACTCGGTGGATCGTCAACGAGTAAAAAGTCCATCACGGAACGTTTACACTCAGACGTCAGACCTGCCCACAGTTGCACATGAACAACAAGGTAATTCCTCCATTCAACGAAGTTCACCACATTGGGCTTTACTTTGATACCAAAATTATATAGTATTCTAAGACTAGTAATGGTCTAAAACTAGAAGAACCAACAAAAGATACAGACAACTTTGACACCCGCTTAGGCCGAAATCTACACCAAGCTTACATAATAAACTAACCGCTAACATAACCTTCACTAGACTGATTTGGACTTCCGAATTCTAGCTATGGGATTTCCCAAAACGTCCAATCACCAACAATATTTTCAATTCAAAGTCTTCCTCCAATTCAATAACTACAAACTACCACTCTTCTCTAACGAACTTTCTCAACGCATTCCCTTAAAATCCTCCAAGCTGCCTAATTTAAACGGCGATTACCCCGTGATATACTATCCTGACCGCTGATTCAACAAAAATGCAGAGTCCTAAATTTTGACAGAAGCTCCGCCTCATGCTCTGAGAGATCTTTCAGATTTGTAGGCATGGCATTAATAACTGAACAAGTTAACCAGAATGTGGATTTATTATGGTTAGTAAGATTAGGTTGTTTACAAAACAATTGCAAAAAGTTAAACTGAAACATTTATCGCAGATTATATTGTTAAGTGTTTTCTATTGTACCAACAATAAAATATTAGTGTTTGAAAAAATCAGTTTATTAATCTTTATTTACACACGTTTTTCATTGGACGAACTAAAGGAAAAAATAGTGTTTACATGACTTAACTTATTTCTCCACGTGGCTAGTTCAACATGTAATACAATGTCAACTCTTACAAATTTCACGTTCGGCGCAGAGAAAGAAAAACAATAAAATTGATTTATATTTCCCCGTGAGATTTAAAAAAAAACAACCTTCAGGGAAGAAGATTAGATGGCTTGCCGCGTAAAAGGCGGAGTTTTCCGCTTTCCTTGCTAATAATGTCCCCTCTACACCTCGATATAATTGGCGGAACGGGGCTTTACCTTCTCACGGTTTGATTTCCCTCGTGACCCGACTTGTTGTCTTCGCTTATTTATTCAACTGTCAGCCACTTTCAGTTCATTCCTGCAATATTAATTTTGTATATTCACGCAGTATGGAGCAATTGTCATTGGAGTTTATTTTTGAACGCGTAGTGATTAGTGACCGTTATTCTATGATTAATCGTGATTTCCAAACACTTTGAGCCCTGAAGATGATCTGAATAAAGATCGAAACGTTGGCATGATAAAGAAAATGTTCTTCTGAAACCTATATCACACCAGACCGCATTTCATGATTTCCAAATAATTATTTTTGAACGATGAGCGATTGAAAATAATGATTATTTCTACGTCCTTGAAATACCAGTAGTAGCCAGATAAAACATAAAGCAGGAATAGGCGAAAAAAAAGAATCTGAATTATTTCAGGTGTTTTATATAGCTAAGATTGCAGGTATGGTAGACTTTTTCAGTATTAGAAGTATCGACCACTTTTTCACGCACGAACACTTTGGATAAAGGTATAGTTTTGAAGAAAATAATTAGTTATAGAATTAGCTGTATTTCTGTTACAGTTCTTGCCAATATTAGGACTGAGTCGATGCTCGTCAAGGAAATTTAAGATCTATGATTATATTAATCTGTATACATAATTGAGATTTTTTTGCCCTGATGATGATCTCAAAATAAGTAGAAAGCTTGGCAGTAGCAATTGAATTTGTTGTGTGTTGTTTTCTTCAAGACCTTAGTCCTGAGTTTTCGTGAATTTTTTTTGCACTTACATATTAAATAGGGGCCAATTATCTTAGTTATTTGAAGTAAATGTGACATAGCGTGCTTTTCGCTTGTTCTTATTCAAATTAAGTGAATATCCTGCTTTCTTGAAAAAAACTAGCTCATTTAAATGAAATTGTAATATTGAAACCTAGTATCTCCAGGGCGTCGGTGGCCGCAACGGTTTAGGTGTTGACACGGCGCTCACACTGTAAGGTAAAGGTACCGGGTTCGACTCCAGCGGCCCTGCATTCGAACCCGACATCTTACAAATGGGTTTTCTTTCAAAAAAACACCGTCACCCTGAGGGTTTATATGACCTCTGCTGTTGCGAACACTCGAAATAATGATGATAATAATAATAAAAAAATAAACAAAAACCCTATATCAAGTATATATAAATATTGACATCAAATAAACTTTATACATTTCATAAAGTATGAATTGAACGTGTTAGAACTTCCCTCGAAAATTTACTGAAAGCAATTCCTCAGAAAAGCGACGAGTTAAAAGTGCCGGGACTGAGCCGTAAGGCTTAATGGACGTTTTAGCTTTCCTTTACCATGCCTGAAACTGCCCTTTCTGAATATTAGACCATGATTTAACGATTGAACTCAACATGACGTCTTTCTAACATTAGATTTACGTGAAATTGATAAATACAGTATACGCAACAAATAAATTCTAATATTAAGCTTTTATGTCTAGCAGTTAACAAGTAAAAATAAAACATAATTATAGTTTGTTAGATAATCGCTGTCATTTAATGATATCGCTGAAAAGTTGTAATAGGTGAGCTAAGTTCACGGCTACAAGGCCTGTCGCACTGCGTCTATCAAATGGGGCTGTGTGCTACTTCAAGTATGAATTTATGTTTTTAGTTAATCTCCATAGCCTTGATAGTGGTTTCTTAGTTATATTTACTAGTTTAACCTTTTCTTTGCTCGTTAGGATAAAGCTTTTCTTTGTCAGGCATTCACAATGCACTTAGGAGTACTTTTGTGAGTTTTTTAAGAAGATTTTTCCACTATTTTCTTGTTTGATTAATAAAAAATATTAACAAACTGGGACTAGGTGCGTTGATAGGAAAAAGTTTTGAAATAGGCGTAAAAGTGCCCCGCCTCTTCCCCTGTTTAATGAATGTTATTTAACACAATGTATAAGTATTTTTTTAAATAAATGTTTATTCATTCGGAGTACTTTTCTTCTTGTCAGAAGAAACTTTTTTCCTCCCAATATATTTTTATCAGCAATTTTAAACGTACGGTCAGATTCCGCAATGTTCCATGTTCAGTTATCGAAGTCTATTGTCTGTGTTTGTCCAGGGATATTTTTCTATCGGTATGAGTTTAACATCCGATCGGCAAATGCTCCTGTTTTTTGGCAGTTGGGAATTTTAAAGAAGGGGGCCTTCTTTGTAATCCTTCTGGCATGTATGCCCGGGGATTCAAACAAGTGACAATTTGTTCTATATTACTACTTCTCCCATTCGCAGATCTTACGTCGAATGAGGCCAAGGATTTGAATCCAGCTCGGCTGTCAGAAAAGATAGTAATATTTACTAGTTACCTGTTTCCCGGGCCTTTTTATCTCTTTAACCAGGATGGAAGTGAATCCTTTCTGCCTGCGCCACCTTCTGGTTAAGTTGAGTTATGCTCGTTCATAATTATGTTTGTAAATTATTACTATTTCGAAAGAAAATGAGGGAACAATAGAACTCACTCAATGGACACAAACAATCCAAGAACCTCAAAACAAACTTTGGAAAGAAAGAGGTAACAGTGATATATTAAAGGAAGCAAGAAAATACTGCTTATCCTAACAGAATTCTGCAAACTAATTGGACATGTGAAGAAGAGTAGGATAACCCAACACGGAACGTGCAGATTCTGCAAAGAAGCAGAGGAAACAAACCTGCTAGCAAACTGGGGTGTTACACTTGCCCACAGGAGGAAGTGTTATGGGCCATAAATGTAACCGGAGAAGAGATCCAACCACTGAAACCAGTTCTACTAATCAAGTTCCTTGATGAACTAGGACTAACCAGTGTGCTTTAAGCACAGAACGGGGATACAATAGCTCTTAAAGGGCCTAGTATAATACACTCTTCGACTAATACATCTATCTATCTACTTCTATTACGAGGTCTTCTGCGTATCTAATGCTTTAAAAATTCTTTATTAGACAGTGAGTAACTCATGGTCGTCTATAGCTCTTTCCAGAGGAGTAGCAATTGACAAGTATAATAGAAACAAAAGGTTTTTTATTTGTTCTTTCTGGAAGATATTTCACTTCTTGTCCTTTTAAACAGTTTGCTACGGTGGAAATGTGCTCGCAATAGCGTAATTTGTCAAAAAAGATCCAAGCCGTGATAAAGGATGTTTAGTAGAAACGTCTTCATCCTTTCCCCAAATATGTTACATTACTAAAGACAAAAAAATTGGAAATTCGTTCTACAATAAATGTTACCTTAGAAAAGTGATACAGGCCGTTGTAGTAAATTATTACAAGGGCTGGATCCGGGTCACTCGGTTTCTTGCCGCGTTATTTCTATTATTTAAAAGAAGAACTGAAAAGGTAACAAAGAGACATACCTTTTTATGAAATTGCGACGGGTTTCCATGAGGCCTATTTTATCCTTTTTCCTTTCTCGGAACGGAACGGATTTACATAAATTACATGTTTTATTATTCTAATTGCACTTTTGGTAAACACACTGAAAAAAAATTTATTCATTATGTGTCCTACAAACGTAGTAGGTTAATGAAAAATTGTAATATTATTTGTTACAATTACTGTTCTGCGAATTGGGTGCAAATGATATAAATCAAGAGTCCATATGCATACTACAACGTGCAGTAAAAGTAAACGAATTAATCATCACGTGCCGTAAAAGTAACCGAATTAATAATCAAACAACCAGATATTTTATGCAAACTCTCTAACCAATTAATAATAATAAAAAATCAAAATAAAAAAAAAAAACCAACCCGGAATCGAACTTAGTTGTTTATTTGAAATTAAATGGATTTTATGAGAATATTAATTACCACATACTTATTTTAATGTAAATCAAATTAGACGAAATGAGAAATTGATGAGTTAAAAAATTAATTATGATTGTTTGAAAGAAAATTCACCAAAACACCGGAAAATCTTTTAGTGATAATTTAACTAACAATTGATTACCTTGTTTTGCTCTTAATAACATATTAGGAAAAAACTAGGTTTTTTACCCTTGAATGTACATTTTGTAACCAATAGTCAGAATTGCAGGCTACTTATAGAGTATGTGTACATTAGTTAGCATTTTTGATTTATTTAATTTTGTCTGAATGGATAGAATTTCCATAGGTAATAGGAGGATACTGTTGTTTTTGAAAGATATTCGGCAAGAGACTAATTTCATTGTCGTTTAATGATCTATGGTAATAAAAGTAACCAAAAATGTTAACTGATGAAAATTTACGTAAACGTAAATAATTAAGCAATGTCAATGGACTTACTGCGGCAGAAAATGAAAAGCTGTTCACAGGTTAAAATTGCTCTGGCTATTTGACTGATTGTTTGAACTCTCCGGTCCACTCGCCGTTGGGGCGTGTTTAATTTCCCTGTCGAGTGTTTGTGTGGGATGGTAGATATTTTTGTGAGATTTGGACAATAATAAGCCTTACCATTCTTTAATGCCAATTTTTCGAAATTTTCACTAAGAAAATAACCGATGGTCGCATGAATTAAAAAAATAAATTCGAAATAAAAATATACTCTTGCCGACTTCCCACTCGTTGTGATACAATAGCATATCACAAAGGTCTTGTGTTCCTAAAAGCTGCAATACATTGTTATGTACATGTACTGTATAAAATCCAAACAATCGAAAAATTTAGTATAAAAACAACACAATAAACACATTTTTAATAACATAATCATTCCTTCTCACAAATTCGGCTCCAGTCCCTATGATTTTACGCTCCAGGAAGGTTTCAGATTTGTTGATACTATTCCCCCCTTTGCATTACAGAAGAAAGTGAATTGCATGGGTTCGTTCCTGGATGGGGCCTAGGCTTTTCGTAAAGTCCAGCACCCAGGTATCCTGTATAAACTTAAACGCTGCCTATCCACAGTTATTACCATATCTGGAAAACTATTTGACTGCTGCTTCAGAGTTCTTATAGGTGTGTACCTATTAACGATGGAACATCATTATATCAATCTACTCAGAGATCTTCTTGGCCCCATCCTGTTGAACACTTAACTTTTGGCTTGCCTATACAGCCCATTACCATAGTACCATCAATACATCCTTGCGGACGACAAGGCGATCTTATCTACTAACCCCAATCCAAACATACGATAAACCTTGAGTTGACTGGTAAAAATTGGAGAAGAAGTCTCAGTAAGTGATATATATATATATTTCCAAAGTATGTTAACGCTGATTAAATTCAATTCTTATACAGTAATTAAACATATTTTATTATATTAAAAAATCAAATATAATCATTTAAAATTTATTTATTTTATTTTATTTTTTTTTATAATTGTGTTTGGTATATTGTATTCCTATTAGGATGGAATATTCGTAAAACAACAGTCATACAAAAAAGTCGTCCTAAGTATTTTATTTTTGCAGGTAAAACGTGTTTCTCTATACACTAGGCAAATTTGGCATATTTTATTAAAAAAATTACTTGGATTGAGATCAGAAGGCTTTTAGCCTTGCCCGTCTTTTAGAAAAAATGCTCTAAGGTAACGTTTAGCGACCACTTTCTGCATTATATCGAGCGAGAAAGTTATTTTGTTGTTTCAGTTTCATAGTTACTAATGTCGTTGCGTTAAATAAGCATGCGCGTATAGCGTAATAAAATACACGATTGGTTATAAAAAGGTGAGTCAATGACTGTGTTACAAAGTCAAACAGTAAAATGTTTTAATGATTACATATTCCTCCCCACGAAACTTTCGACCTGATCTGTTGTTTCCAACAATGTAATAGTTGAGCCGAAATGGATAACATTTAATCAAAGGCTTCATAGTCCAATAATTTCATTGCATTAAAGGATGATTCGATACTGCTGTATTACAAAACTAATTGAAGCACAGTTTCACGGTTTTCTCATTTGATACGGTACAATAGCTTCTTTACTAAATGATACTTGACTTTCAACTTGCAAATTTTAATTCAAAGACTTGCTCAGTTTAAAAACCAAACATTCTCCAATATTATAACGATTTTATTAAACTCGACCTAGTCTTATGACTCGTTAACATGCAAGAAAATGTTAATAAATTAGCAAAATAAGACAAATAATATTAATTAATAAAATACGAGCTCATTTACTAAAATTTGACATTTTTATTTTAACGTGTAAATGGAAAACATGTTGAAAAAAAGTGAGAGCAGGAGAAAAAGTAAGAGAGAGAGAGAGAGAGAGAGAGAGAGAGAGAGAGAGAGACCGGGAGAGATAAAAAGAGAAAGGGAGTGAGGAAATAGGAAGAACATGCGAGAATGAAACAAATACCCCAGCATATCCAACGCGAAAAGGTTTTTTATTTAGAATGTGGTAGTTTTTATGCACGTAAGTAAAAGATATTTTCCCACATTTATAAAACAAAAGAATAACCTTGGACAGAAAGTACATGATTATTAATGAAGATGTCAAAATGATCAGGCTCTCGTATTTATCTTTGTTTTGATAATATTTGCTCAATTCAATCGTCAACATAGTTGATAGCAATTACGTCGTACAAAGAACAAAACGTTGAGTAAGTTAGAAATTGATATGCTGTGGGAAAAAAAGAGGGGACGTGGTTTTATGTAAATCGATCAAATTCAGGAAAAACAAAAACTCTGTTAATACAGCCATTTTGAAATCGTTATAATGTGCGTGTTGTGACCGGATTTTATTTGCATTATGACCAAATCATTAACTATATGAATTTTAAATTCAATATTTGTGAAATTTTTGACGAGGTGCGTAGGTGGCCGTAACGGTTTAGGCGTTGGCAAAGTCCCCGGGGTTCGAATCCAGCGGCCCTTTTTTTCCAAATGGTCTAAATAATGAGTCAATAATTGATCGTTTGTTTTAACCGTTTGACCACTTGGAGAGTTCATACATTCAAGCAACTTTATGACCAATTACGAATTTCTGTAAATAGCTGAGGGTAATGTATTTAAAAAAGCTTAATTCATAATAAGAGAACTATGAAGTCTTTTTCAAAGTATTGTAATGCTAATTTAAAACCGATAAGCAGTTTACACATGTTTTTACAGTAAAATTATGAAATTTTTTATTTTTTATAATATTTATAATATATTTTATAATTTTATAATTTGGCATCAATTAGACATAATGTAGTAAATAAATTCCTCTTGAATAATTGTGAAATTTTGATCAGAAAGAAAATGCCATGATTTAGTCACAACAAAATTGTTCTTGTATAACGTTATTGTAATTTTTATTTGTATATAATTCAACAGAGAACGTCATTTGGGTTTCAGCATTTTTCCATGGTGAGTTGTATAGTGCATGATCGGTATATATAAAGCAGTTTTAATCACTACCACTTACATGTGACATCAAGGCGAACGTCCAGGCTTTGCACTTTGGTTGGATAGGATTCGTGGATAGCCACGCAGCGCAATGGCTTCCCATGCTGAACTTTTTCAACGTGGATAGCGACGACGGATGTCACGACCCAAGTCCTTGGGTTGTCCATTTCCGGATCTTTGGTGTGGTTACCGATCAACTCGGTCTCGCCTGAAACCAAAACAATGGGAGTGTGAAAAGGTTTCTGTGGCAACATTTCTGTGCTGGGGAGTGTCTTAAGAATAAATTTCATTTTTTAAAAAAACTTATAGACAATTTACTCAACGTAGAGTTTTACTATTAACAATTCAGTAGGGTGATATTTTCTGTTATAAATTTTAGGCTCATTTTTCAATATGTAGATCAAAACATCATTAATAGATATTTCTACATTTTTTGCTTAGTGGGGACTAAACTCGGCCGAAATTACATCATTGCTCTTATTAAGTACAAAGTTAAGGTGAAGACATTGCCATCGCAGTACTAAAATCACGTAAACATTAATTATTTCATTTGTTGTGATGTGAATGCAATTAGATTGAATTAGTATCCAAAATACACATTTTTGAGAGAAAATATTAAGTTAATACGAAAAACACTGAAGCTGTCATAATAAGTAAAACAACAAAAGTAGCACATGAAGAAAACTGAAATAATCACGCCCTTGTAGTAACTAATAATAATAATTTTATTATATTAGCCTAATCAGTCATAGCCATGTCTTAATGTACATAAATAGTTTTAATTTAATATGAATGTAATTTATAGGTTAATGAATAACATGATTTAAAAAACATTAAGAAACTATGTACAGAATTTAAATACAATTAACAGAAAATAGGAAATAACCTTTTTAGATATAAAACAGTTTTTATTTCTTTGTAATAATCCTAATAGTAGACAGGACTAGTATTTTTTAATAATCACAAAAACAAAATAATAGGAAGTCTACAATATTAAAATAATATACAGTATGACATCCGAGATGATTAATATCGACCTTCAATATATTAACTGTACGTAAAAAATCATGGAGAAAAGCCAATTGGAATGAAACCAATTAGTTCCTCCGTAGAATTTTAAAAGAATGTATCCTCTTCAGCTGAACTATGAACATCGATTTACAATATTGAAACTCATGGTTTAACCGTAATAATGAGGAATTGAATTTCCAGTGAACAAGATCGAGTTCTCGTCCACTCTACATCAGTAATATAACCTCCATCTAGTCATAAGTTAAATTAATATTATTAGTTACAAAGTTCTGATGAAGGGGAATTATTAGAGAAAGGGGAATTATTCGAATGCTGAACACAGGTACAGAGTGTTTCATTTCAAATTGGCCTTAACTTTGATTTTTAACTAAGTTTTAATACAAATAGTGATTGTTCAATATGGAAGATGTCTGCCTAAAATAGTTGAGGATGAGTAATGGAGTGATGTTTATTTTCAAATAATCTAAGACCAAATGTTGGGAATGCAACAATTATGGAAAGAAATACGAATTTAAGATAAGCATTGGCTGGTTGGTCTGTTTTCCGATTTGGGCTTTTTAGTAGCGAGTTCAAACTATAAATTTAATAAATTTGCCAGCGTTAACACTGCCCGACACCCTTTTCAATTTTACGCAGGGGAACTTTGAAAAAAAAGAAAAAAAAAACCCTAATATATTGTGGCAGGAGGTGCCATTTTATCGGATATTAGAGCGCAATTCTAGATTCAGAGAATTTTAGTAGCTATTACGTATGAAATAGGCGCGGGTTGTTAATTAACTAAAGATAAAATATTAGATTTTCCCCAGGGGCCAATTAAGTCTAAACTCTTCGTAGAATTAATCATTTACTAGCCCATTCCGTTTTAAACGCAGAGTACTATTGCATATTACTACAGCAGTTCATTACAGGCTTGATTATCCTGTGTAGTAAATTTTCAAAGGATTAATATTGAACACCACTCAGTGTTGACAGAATTCTTCCGAATTAAAAACATCCAACAATCAGTACTAATATTATTTGAATATTTTCGTTTCTCTGTTCATTTCCGAAAAGAAAACATAGAATGTCACGTATAAGGATTATTTATTACAAGTAAAAAATAATAAAAAAATTAAATATTTTGATATCTTATAATCTTGCCTCATACATTGTTTTAATATTTTAATACAAACATTCTTTAAGATGTATTGAATCGTATAAATTGAATTACTCAGTTGTACTTTATGGAGTCTTGTCGTGGCCCTAAATAAGAAGCTTGTAAACATGATATGCGAAATAATTTTTAAAAAAATCTATCATAGTTGCTTCTTACTACGGTTATATTGATTAACTCTTTTGGTAATGTATTATTGATGGCCAAACATTATGTAAGTTGGGTTGAGAGAACATATTTTACCACAATATCTGTTGCAACGGGGGCGTCGGTGGCCGCAACGGTTAGGCGTTGACACGGCGCTCATCACTTTAGGGTAAAGGTCCCGGGTTCGAATGCAGGGCCGCTGCATTNAAAAAAAAAAAAAAAAAAAAAAAAAAAAAAAAAAAAAAAAAAAAAAAAAAACAGTTGCACCCTGTCGTGAACGGTACGTACTGTACTACTAAGTACTATAAGAATGTAGTTATTATGGATTCAAATCTAATCAAAGAAAAAGAACTTATCATGAATCTTCTGCCAAGAAAACTTTTTTTATAATAGTGTAGTTTTGATTTACCTAGAAACCATTTGATTTTTGCGGGTGGATTTCCATATCGGCTGATGCATTTCACAGTCGTTTTTTCGCCAGCTCTTGCTGTGACATTATTCCCAGGCAAAACCTGAGTAGATTTATATTCTATTCTCGGCCTCTGTGGGGCAACTGAAACAAAGACATAAATATCAAGATTAACAAAAAAATTACAAATACTAAAAATAGATTATTTGTTATTTGAAAAAAAAATCCTTTGGTGTTCTTTCTTTTGGAGATATTTAAAGTAGTGGTGTAAAAACGGAAATCATATTTCTCGAAAAACATTTTAGACGCTGAACCGGTTGTTTTCTTTCTGCAAATGCGAGGCACCCACTTTCATTTGGCACCTATCCAGGCATCACTCAATTCACGTCTCGGTACGAAAATCGCAAATTCCTCTATTAAACGGGTCCCCAATTCCCTAAAACCCGAAGCTTCAGATATATCGTTGATGGAATACAATTCTGGTCTCGAATCCAACTCTGTTTCACTCTCTCTCTCTCTCTCTCTCTTGCGCTCGCATACTCTTTCGTTCTATCTCCTTTTTGTTCGTTTTGCAGGGCTTATCAACGACTGGGGGAAGAAAATATGTAGCCTATACGAGCTAAGAGCCTTCGTCCAAAATCCATGGCAGTACTGTCGGATTCTCTAAAGATACTCAACTGGTTTCCCATCCCAGACGGGATCCTTTGAATTATTCCACTCGACGGATCCCATAGAACCCCGCCGGACTACTCCTTGATCTAAATTTCACCTCAATGAATAATATCTCAATTTAGGCTCCGAACCATTCACAGATTTGTCTGCTCTGATTTATGTTAAAATACATGTTCAGATTCATCTTAAAGATCAGGGGAAAAATAAATTAGTCAACTCTGAATTTAACCTTATGCATGTTAAAGATCAGGGAAAAAATAAATTAGTCAACTCTGAATTTAACCTTATTACAAATATGTACAGGCTTGACATTCATTATTTTTTATAATTGATAATTAATTTCAATTTTTTAAAAATGTTACTGCACAAACTTCACACATTAATTTTTATCTTTTAAATTATTACAGTGGTGGTAAAGAAATGTTGTTTTTTAATGTGCATAAGAAAATTTGTAAAGTAAATATTTAAATAATTGTTTTAAAGGAACCCTAAATGTTGAAATAGCCACTGGCATGAGAGATATTACGACAAATATATATAAATATTACATGAGAAACAGAAACTTGGACATTCCCAGGCTTTTTAAGAAATCTTTTGAAACATCCAACCATATTTCTCTTGCAAAAATCTTGTTTACGAAACCCCCGGTGTTTGCAAACCTTCTTGTCTCCGTCTGTGTGTCCCGATAGCAGGTGAGGCCCCCGGGGGCTCCTGCCGTCTACTTAAGAGCGCATGAAAGTTGTAACTTTTGCACAAGTCTTATCTTGTGGGTATCACCAAGGTGTCTCCGCCCCCGGAGCTATGTGCTCAACTTTACCCGTTTCTCATCTCACGACTTTCTCCGCGTCCCCCTTTTCACGAATATAAATGTGTATAAGGGTTGATGTCACACGTCCTTTTAACGTGGAAAGTTGGGCCGGGGGCGATGAAAAATCAAGGAGCCAGTCTCGGGAGCTAGTTTTTTCAAAGATGCGAAAGGGGGAATAGCACATTTTACATTAAGCAGCATTTATTATTTTCTAAAGTCTAAGCTGATGAGTTGGCCGATTATTTCATTTTTCCCCGTGTTTTAATTAGTGTACAAATACGAACCCTTTCTCGACCGGCTAAACCCCTTCAGAATACAGGGGTCGTCCGGCTTGTAAAATTCAGCTTTTCCTACAAAATTGTTCGTGTGTTAAATTAGGATGTGAAAACTTTATTTGGCCGGTTTAGTTACTGAGTGACGTGGCAAGGATGGGCTGAGTGCGAAGGGACATCCTGATAATAAAGAGAAAAGTGGATTTTAATTACTTTCGTAATAACGCTTACTGATATTATTATATATGTTATTGATGATTATGATATTATTATATATGTATGAATATTATTCAATTCAATCTGTCAAGAAAAAAGTACAACATGTAACGTGGTATGAACCTTATTATTACGATACATACAATCGAATACATCGTGGTTGACAAATTTTATATTAGTTATCGATCCTTTTTTAAATTAATTTTTTTTAAATATTTCAATTTGCAAGTAGAACCATCTTATACAAAAAGTAAATCATCATGCTCATCTGACTTTCATAATTTCTATTACTTATCTAATGTTACATAAACGTTCAGTTCAATTTTGGCATTCAATTAAAATTGGGTAAAATAATATATCGATAAAAATTATATTGTATAGTAACTACAATTGGTTTTACTTTTATTAATATTTAAAAAAAGAAAGAAAATTGACAATTTATGAGTTTAATAGTAAGATAATTTTTGTACACCAAAAAATTTAAAGCTTTAACTTTGCTTGAAATCCGGATCACTGCAAAGTTCCTTTTCAACTGCACCGTGGTGACTAAATAAATTTCTTAATTACTGGTTTTGATTTTATGACATTATAAAAAACATTTTTTAATGCCAGCAGTTTAAATATACGTTTAAATGTGCCATAAACGTACACACGTACTTAAACTGTTGGAAAGCCGTTTGTTCATGCAAACTGAATTGCCAAATTATGAATTATTGTTCAATAATAAATGTATGGGCAAAGAGAACTATTCAAGGATTCGAATGGATTTATAAACGATTAATATTTTATCCTCATGCAATGAATATTCGGACGGGCTTTAATGAAGAAACTTTGAAGCTTTTCCATCTCCTTGCCTCGCTGAAACTCCCTTATACGATACGCATGAATCCATGACAAAAATATTGAACAATGGATGTTCTGTTCACTTCATTATATTAACTGCAAAAGAAGTTTCCATTTCATATTTCACTGTTGACAATTTTGAGAAAAATGCGTTTAATGCTTATCAATACATTTTTAATTTCAAATGCTTGCAGACACGTATCCTATAAATTTTAAATGTCATTCTTTAATAAAAAAAAAATCAAATCATTACTAATTCAAGGCCATGAACTCATCAAAAGGATCATGTTCATTTGTTAATGATAAGTTCTTAATTTTTTAGTTACATTTCCTACTGCATATGTTGAATTTATAATTTATTTATAGTTGTGTTTAAATAAATTAGTCATTGTTACTATAACCTCTGAATGCTGAATGTATTATCACTCTGTTGCTCAAATATGAAGTTTCTCCCACAAAAAAAAAAAAANAAAAAAAAAAAAAAAATCTATTTGCAGATGGATAGTTATTTTATAATATAATATTCGGAATAAAGTGTTACAAGTATATTAGTGATACTTTATTTAAAAAACCCAGTATATTTTTGTCTTTAATTAAATGAACGACATCGTCAGTTAAAGCGAGATTATTGGAATTAACCCAAAATGCTTTCATTTTAATTTTAATAAAGAGAAAAAAACCCGGAGTTTTTCAATAAAGTATCAACAATATTCATGGATGAAAAGGAGCCAGTAAAGAAAAGAAACCAATAAGAGATTCTTACACTTATACGTAATAAATGTGCAAATTTCAACTTTGTAACTTGCTTTAAACTTTAACTTGCTCTTTGAATATTTGTTATGGCTTGATTAATTGCGTTTGAATAATATCTCTCAAATGTGTAAATTATTTATAACAATAAATATACTAATTTAAATGGTTTATATTTTAATCATCATGGGAAACAGAGGTTCTTACGGATTATTATTTCGTCATACCGTGAAATATTGTTCATGTAAATTTAGATCATTCATACGCCCATCATCATATTTGAACTATTTCGATTAACCTGGATAACCAGCAAATTCCATAATCTCCGATTTGATTTCTACCAATTCTGCCGTCTAACATTAAACTACTTTTTAATTTCTCCTATTATCCTGTATAACAACTATGACATCTTAGTAAACCTTTATTTAATCAATCGTGTTCATATCATTTATTTATAAACTATAGGCTAACTACACACCTACGTAGCTTCACGCGACTTGTTATAAATGCTGAAGTTCCAAACTTTTATCAATGATGTGTATGTGTGGGGGATAGAGAAAGAGTAAGAGAGAGAGAGAGAACGAGTGAGAGAGAGAGAGAGAGAGAGAGAGAAAGAGTGAGAGAGAGAGAAAGAGAAAGAGTGAGAGAGAGAGAAAAAGAAAGAGTGAGAGAGAGAGAGAGAGAGAGAGAGAGAGAGAGAGAGAGAGAGAGAGAGAGAGAGAGGGAGAGAGAGAGAGAGAGAAAGCGACATAGAAACAGCTGAAAATGACAAGTAAAATCGAAATTTTCGCCGTGTGTTCGGATTTTCATTTTCATTTTAAAGAAACGCCCGCCTATTTTGTTTATTATTTAATTATTATCCTGTACGGGGAAGCCCGGTCTAAAGGATTGGCCGTCCCACTTTTGGTACCAGACATCAGTTGCTTTTATGACCGGGCCTTGTTCGTCTCAGCACGCACCGCTTTCCACTTTTCTCTTTTTTGTGTTGAACCCGCAAACGCTTTTCTACAGACCGCTTTCTGTAAAATCTCTTCTAGCATCTCTTGGAATTCTTCTGGAATGATTTTACACCTCGCTAAAACGCCAGAGTTGCTGGTACCTGTAAGTGGGCCGTCCTACCCAAATACTCTATTTTTCATCGCTCCTGGATCCTTCTATTTCCTGCTCACCTTTTATCATTTGCCACAACAACAGTTTGGTGAGTCTTTTATTATTTCATTTCTTTATTTTATATTTCAATCACTTTTTATTTTAAAACTGTTTTATTTTATATTTTTTCTACGCCTCCCGATTACGTTCGGGTGGTCCTCCGTCGGTTAAAACCGTACACTGAGTAATGTTTAATTATTTTACACAAACGGTCGCATTATTGCAAGGAGAGGAAAATCAACCCGCTTATTCTGCACCAAGCCAGCGAACATTATGACAGATAAGCCAAGGTACTTTTAATTATTAAGCACAAAAAGTGTGGGAGTGAACAGAACAAAAACTCAACATGTCCAATGCAAATTCAGCATTTTGAAATCATGGGAGAGCAAAAGAAGAAAGTGAGTGGATGATACAGTACGAGAAGAGAAGGGAGGAGGGATTGAATGAAAGAAAAACACAGACCTTGACATACACACACAGATTAGGTAGTTTCGATACACAAATTCAGCAATATATTATGAATGATTTTTATTACTTCTTATACATTTTTATATTATATAGCCACGATAGAACATTGACAGGACTGTATGATATGAAATTTTACAGGAGGCACAAAAAACTAAATCGCTTTCAATAAAAGATTCATGATTAGTGATTTCTCTAAAGACGATTCGATTCATGAAAATATTTTCTAAATATTTTCTGTACCCAATACATTCTTTACCCTCGGACAATGGAATCCGAGAGTTCAAAGCCGAATGTTACTGCTGTTTATTTTTTGTCCCCTATCATGACATAAGACAGCTTAGACGACGCTTTGGAGAAAATCTTGTTCACAAAAAACAAAAAGTACAGTTATGACAATAAGGTTATTCATAAATTTTAACTAAACAATGACACAAAACATATTTATGTCTTTGTTACACCAAAATTTAAGTGTAAAGTGCATTAAACGTTGTTTGTGCAAATTGAGAACACCACGTCTTGTCGAGGTAAAACACACAACTTACAAAATCGGCAATGTTTATTCTAAACTAGCCTCAAGCATAACCTCTCATTTCCCCAATAACGCAATTACACTCTCGGGGCTGGGAACATATCTATAGTTACATCATTGTTTCCGAGCATTCGCTACCTATTTCTTACACCAATGAAACATTATTCCACTTTAACGCAAATTTGCAGTTGCACCATTATTTTACCCGGGCGGCGAAATAGAAGTTTTGGATATTTGTTAAATTATCTATTGATAATTTATTGCATTTAATTACATTACATTGTTTTCTGACATAGGAATTGTTACATCGACTACAATAAATTTAAAAATGAACTCGTACAATAGAATGTTTTCAAACTTTGAGGCGTCGCGAATGCTAAACCGACATGACTTAACCGTCGGATGGGCTCACCTGCCATTAACAATCAATCAATGTCCAGTCATGTTTGATTATTACGACAAAATAATACATACAACAAAATCTAACGCAAATGCATACATTTTTATATACATATATATGGATTGTTTTTTATATACATATGTTGGATTTTTTAGAGAGAAAGTGAGAACGTGAGAAGAGAAAAAAAAGGATAGTTGGAATACATGTGTCACATTTCAATTCATTTCAAAGTGACAATGTTATGATTTAGTTTTCGTGTTTAGGCCTACAGTAAAAAAAGAAAAGAGAATAGGGGTTCACCTCAGTCGAGAGAGGTGAACAAGATTCCGGGTAGAGGAGAGACAAGAGAAGTATGTGATCCTCAAAAGTGTTATATTCCCTAAAATAGAGTGCTTCGGTCCACTGAGGATTGACTGGAAATAGTGGGTACATATCCACCCTTGTTCTAAATGGTCTGGCAAACGCTTTGTAGGAAATTACTGGTTATTTAAATTTATAAAAAGTTTTAATTGTTTGTTTAAGATTTAAAAGGAAATTTATTGGTTTTAATTATTATTTTCTTGTGTGTTTAATAAATTGTTTTTAAACTTTAATTAAATTTTATTATAAAAAGGCACCTGATTGGCTGTATTCAGGTTCGATCAAGACCTCTGGGGCTCTGTTTCTCATAAAAAGGATTCAGAATTGGGCCCGTCTTGGTGAATCGAGAACAGATCGTGACACATGCAGTTGCATAGTTTTGTAGGAACTTATAGAATATAAAAAAAAGTTGTTTTTATTAGTTTCAAACGGCCGACTACGATTGCATTGTGCTTTATTAGATAAATTTTATTGAATATGTTGTTTGATTTCTTTTTTTCAATCGAGCATAGATGAAAATAAACCGTCAGCGTAGTTCGCAAGCGTGCGCAGAAGTAGAAACAAATTTGATTCTCCTCTGAATGACTTATTGTTATCAGAATGAAGAAACCGGGAATGTATAATACAGTTTTGAAAAGTTTTTGCTTCATTCGCCGCTAAGCTAATTGCAGAAAGGGGAGGAGGGCCATTGCTGTGCAAGATACGATTTGCTATGACGGTGCATTTATATCGTTGTTGCGTGCCCTGTGAGAATTCCACTATTCCAGAACTCCAGGATTAAAGTGGAACCGCTCTGCGGTTTAAACGCTGAGCGCTGTGAAGGGTGGGTGAAAATGCAGAGCGGTCGCCACCACTCGCGTGGCCAGACGTCTCACGCACAATGTACATGTCTTGAGCCGGGTCACACAATGAAAAAGAATTATTTTTTCCTAATATTTTCTATCCGAAGTATCGTATGGACAGGGAGCATTGTGGTTTTGTCATGTTTATTTCTTTTAAAACCAGGGATATTCCTGCTGGAAAATTAACATAATCCGAATTACAATTAAGTAAGGTTTTTAATTGAGATAAAAAGGTCAATGGCACGAGTGGGATTCGAACCCACGATCTTCGGCTAGATACGTCGCTGCTGTACCACTTAAGCTATCGTGACGTCGATCCACTCGGATACTAACTTTCCATCTGAACCCCACCTTTTGAATTTTCCCTCCTTTTTGCCATTTTTCAAATGTCGCGTAATCGGATTGGATTCTCGACGACAAATGAATTGGCCACGGAGAGCTTTAGTGAAGTATACTTCATTTTAAATCATTAAATTCACTAATTTCGTGGTCCGCTTGACCAATTAATATATTACAATTAATTAAGGTTTTTAATTGAGATAAAAATCCGATTACGCGACATTTGAAAAATGGCAAAAAGGAGGGAAAATTCAAAAGATGGGGGTTGAGATGGGAAGTTGGTGTCCGAGTGCATCGAGGTCACGATAGCTCAAGTGGTAGAGCAGCGGCATATCTAGCCGAAGATAGTGGGTTCGAATCCCGCTCGTGCCATTGACTTTTTTATCTCAATTAAAAACCTTAATTAATTCTAATATATTAATTGGTCAAGCCGACCACGAAATTAGTGAATATAATCCGAATTGTTAAAACATGGTCCTAATCGATACTTATGGCGGATTTCAAGGGACTCCATTCTTGGTGGCTATTTCTTTGATTTCGGGATTAAGCTTCAACCCAAGTGCTCTCAGATTGATGTAACTAGAAGAGTTTAGTTTGTATGTATTAGATGATTAAGAAAAGAGAATCGGATTTGGTTTTAGCTTTCCAGTCTGACTACTTCGATGACGAAGAAAACATCGTCTTTAATAGCGTTGAACTTATGTTTGATACATAAGGTAATGGGGGGGGGGCACTACTTCAGGGCAGTAGCAGTCTAAATGACGAAATAAAAAAGAGAGTCATGAAACGCAAATTTTATTTGATGGCACACCAAGCAAAAATGAGGTGTAAAAAGTCACAAAAATGGGTGAATATTTCTCCTCAGTTCACCGTCTAACTGCAAATCAAAGACGCAAATTCCTTGAAAAGTGTATCTCTAAAAGTGTAGAAAACTACATGTTGAGTACAACCACCGTCCCCTCCCAGTGTTCTCTTGTTTCTCCTAAAGAAATAAAATACATTATACGTTCCCGTAAAAATAGGCAATCTCCTGGATTTGACTTGATTACAAATATTGGGTTGTCCGGAAAATAATGCAGGATTTTGGTATTAAACAAAAAAAAAGAAACTAGTTACTTTAAAGCAATGTTCTTTAATCAAAATAATTTCCCANGAGTAATCCTGTAAACGTAAACAGAATATTTTATATAGATTTTTTTTAATGAAAACTTAAAATCCTGCATTATTTTCCGGACAACCCAATACAATCCTAAACAACTTACCCAGGAAAGGACTAGCTTTTCTTGCTCATCTTTTTAGTTCATTGTTCTCTCACGGTCACTTTCCCTCCTGCTGGAAGGAATCCAAGGTCATATTTATAAAGAAACCTGGAAGTCACCAACAAATCCTACTAGTTATAGACCTATCAGCCTTCTCAACACAATTAGCAAAATATTTGAAAAAATACTACTGACACGAATAAACCGTCACCTCTTCTCCAACAACATAATTTCTGATGCCAACATGGGTTTCGTCCGGGATTAAGCACGATAACTCAAGTTTTCGATCATGTGACACTGAATTTTAATTTAAAAAAACACACGGGGATGGTTTTGCTCGACATGGAGAAGGCATTTGATACGGTTTGGCACAAAGGTATTGTCTATAGGTTTTTAAAAGACAAATTTCCAAGCTACATTGTTAGAGTAATACATAGCTATCTACAAAAAATGACATTCAGGGTAACCTCCAATGAAATTGTCTCGCCACCATGTAAAATTCCCACTGGAGTCTGAGAAGATTCCCACTGAGAATCTGGGTTAAGCCCCCAAAATAAACTCATTATATATAAAACCATAGTCAGACCAATGCTGTTATACGCCTGTCAGGTATGGAGCTACACAAGTAACACCAATATAAAGTGCCTACAAACAATTCAAAATAAATTTTTAAGGTTAATTACATCCTCTAAAAAAAGTGTTCGTATAAATTATATGCACGAAATTTTAAACATCCCATACATTAAGGATGATATCAAAAGGATCACTAGCTCCTTTTATGAACGTAGCGCTGAGAGTACAAATATGACAGTAAAGAATGTAGGAAACTATAACCTCGACAAAAATTGGAAACACAGGAGGATCAAACACATTTTAGTATGACTGCTTTGTATATTTATTCACTGTGATATTATTTATTAAATTATTTATTAAATTGTTAATTTTACTGTTTATATATTTTTTTATTTATTTCCAAAATTAGTAAATGTCAGACTATGTATTGTACAAGTCTATTCAATGATTTTAACTTATAATAATTAGTAATATATTTATTAACTTGCTTATTTATTAACTTATATATGAAATTAGCTAATATTAAAGAAATGTGTTGTTTATCGAACTTATCTATTGTACATATGTAGTCAATGACTTATGATTTATAATTTATAATATATGTAATTATTTGTAACTTCCCTACGTATTAATGTATTCTTTCTGAAAGTGGCTTTTAGTATAATTTTCACTACCGTTCTTATTTCTCTAGGCCAAATCAACAAATATTGTAAATATACTTAAGCCCTCTGCCACAAGGATATAAAATGTTCTAGACATTTCCCCTTGTAGTCACTTTGTACAAAATGTATGTAAAAGTATCTAATAAATAAACTCGAACCAAAACTCAGTTTCATCAAGTTTTTAGCCGAGTTTCGTCTTATAGGAATAAATTTACAATTTACATTAAAAACATTGCAGTTTACGTTACAGTTGTTGCATATAAAACTCAGAATCGACAGCGTGTAATTTTGGAGTATCCTGATATGGATAGGGCCGTAAAACTGAAAGCACGGTTTTCAGTTCAGTGGTAGAGGAGGCCCACTCGTGTTCTATCTATTGTTTCGATGTGTTGGGTCTGCGCCAGTAAATCTACTTTTGGTGGCAGGAAAAATGATGTTCATATCCTAAAAAGTTCACGACCAGCTTATTGCGAGAAGAGGTCGTGTGTAATTTATTAGTTGTTTTTTTCACCCTCTTTAATAAGTGAAAGTGGCGATTCTCTTTGCTGGGACAAAACAAATACCATAGAAATTGACACGTAGAACACCTGATAGTCGGTTCAAACTTTATTTCATTTTCGGGCTAGTATGAAAATGTTCGGTATGAAGACAATTTCAGTACAATCCGACTACTGCGACCATTTCTCTTTATATTATCGTGCCTATCTTAAGGTTACAGCAGTCCCCAACTTCTTCATCAAAATATCAGTGAATTACAAGATTTTCATACTTCACCATTATTAAATGTCAAAAACATCTCAATCTTTCGCAATTTCTAGTGAAACGAATCCAATACAACATGAACACGTGTTCATGTTTTGTATTCTAATCACAATAGAATAACAAAAACATACTCTGCCTATGCTTTGTCTGTATGTGCTCCTAAATTCAACATTCGTTATTAACAAAATATTGTTAATTAAATGGTTCAATGAAAATGTGTTTAATGAGAAATATTTCTTGTAACTTTGGCTGTAATTATTTGCTTGTTGCTCACAAATTCGTTTAAATGTCAATAACTAGTAAAATCTCTATTTTAAAAATGGTCCAATGGATTAAATGCCATCGTAAAAAACATTGCACGACGTCTAAATGTATAAGGAATAGGAGGCAAGTTCTGTCCGAATGAGATATCGAGTCCTGGAGAGAATATTTTGAGGGAACCTGACGCCTGGTAGGGACATAGGTTTGGTGCTCGGCCAACCCGAAGGACTGTTTGTGAACAAGCTCTAAATCAATTACTAAACGCTGTATTACAGGGCTTCTCCGATTCAGCCCTCTCCACAGCACATTGCAATCTGCATCTATATGGTGGAGACTGTTTCAAAGCATGCTTGGTAAGCTTCAATCGATGTCTGTAAGGATCAAATTTTTTTACATATATGTTACAATTATTTTAAAAGTTAAAACAGTTTGAAATATTTTTTTTAATTCGGGGTCAAAGGGATATAAGCCTTTGTCTATGGAGTTATAATTCTAATAATTACTGATGTTCGTGAAAGAATTCGGTTACTTTAATAAAGTCTAGATTTCTTCTCAAGGGCTTTTCATAATACAATAGATTTTTCTTTAATTGAACATTATGAACGTGAACGTTGCACGAATCGAGCTTTCAGATGTATGGATCTTCATGAACATTCACTTTATGTAAATGATGTGCTCCTTACAGAATTTGTAGTTTATACCTATCCGAATACAAACACGTCTCTCGACATGAATTGTAAAGGTGCGTCTATCTTGTGGGCCAACACAAACAAATGCGTTCGTCAAGATGCTGGCCACCAACTAGGTTGATGGGTCAACTAGGTCCAAGATTGAGCCAGCATGGCCGCAATGGCCTATAGTTGCTTACTTTTCCTGTGCCGAGGTCGAGTGAATCGCTGCTGCAGCTTAGTGTTTGGCTTGTATAATTGCTATGGCATGTTATTGACAGATTGTTCGCTCATATTGGCTTCCTTTGATAAGTCTAGTGAGACACCAATGTTCCCGAACATCGTTTCCCACCTTCGCTAATATGGGACACTACATGCCAATCTTCTCTTCACAATGGCCTAACGCAGTTGGATAAGTGTTTGAGCCATAGTGAAGAGAATCAGAAGGTGATTTTATTGCCGCCAAATTTTGAACGGGCGAAACGTGAATTACAACACAACTAAATATTTCCTATTACATACTGCAAAAAAATAAATAAATTAGTAATTCATTTGCATGTTCATTATTTTTTACATGTTTAAAATATGGGTAAATCAAAATCAATTATATTATTTATGCATTAATTTCCATGTTCAATTTTTTATTTCAAATTTCTCAATTCAATCTAGTTCCCTCCCTTTGTTGAAACTGTATAACACTGTTGTAGTGAAAGTTAAATTTAGATTGTGCATTACTTCATTCAGGAGGTTCTTAAATTGAGATTTTTTAAATTAGGCAATTGTTCGTTAATTCCTATATTAATGTTAATTTCTCTGCGCTTTGTCGTAAATATAGGGTGTCCTTGTCCGGCTGAATTTCCCTTGAACCAATGACGCTATCAAAACAAACGTGTTTTATCTTTTTTAGTCTAGTTTCAAATTTTTACTTTTTTTGGAGGATTATTATGCAGGATAGATGAATCCCAACTTCAAAATTTCAAATAGACCGATTACATGCTGACATATCATTTTACAGCACTTTTTACGCTGTAAACAATAGTGCCATCGGATTTTATATTGGTTAAAAAATGATAAAGTTATGGCAAAAGGTTTGATGCATTTCGTTTGGTAACCTTACCGTAACTAAGATGTATTTAACTTAACCTAACCCATCCCTTACCGTAATCATTACCGTACATAACCTAACTAACCTGTCTCTAACACTTACACTAATACAACACCTGCTTACACCCTCTGAAACGTCAAATCGATAATAGGGTATATAGCATACGGCCCAAAACATACCTATGTAAAAACGTGAAGAATTCAAGGCGGTATCATACCAAAATTTAAATTTGTATAGATTTGAGAGCATGCCATTAGTTCATAATTTTACTGTTCATAATTTTACTGTCAACAGAGAAATTGCGAAGATTATTTACAAGATTGAGCTAATGTTTGGAAACTGTACAATATATTTAATGTATGTATATTCCTATGTATTATTTATGGATCGATAAACATAAAATGGTCATCCCAAGCCCTCAGCGCTTTAACGGAAAGTTATGCTTTTTTTCATTTTTGCGCATATTTGACTTTATTATATTTTTTCTCCTGTAGAAAATTAACTTTCTTCATTAGCTTACTAACTTTTAATACATTTATTTGTTTGCATTCCCATCAAATCAGGAAATATTTAATTATTTTTTCATGCGCCCTAATATTATTAACAGTTCTTCGTAATTGTGTATAGAATAATATAATTAATTATCACTAAATATTGTTCGCATATTAATTAGTTAGGTACGTTTTTGAATAATTATTAATTTTGTAGGAAATAGTTTCCTGAATAGAGTTGAAAACAACAAATCTACTTCCCTCCCGGGCATGAGGGTAAACTGCGCCCACCCACACATATTATACACTTACACTACATAAGTACACTAACAGTACACACCCTAGGGCTACCGTCCCTAGGAAGGTTCTTGAGACTAACTAAAAATCTCACGTCCTGGGATTGGCGACCCAGTACGTACATAATTCCGCCACACCTAACACTTGGTGGAGTGAGGGCGGGGGACTTGGGCGGTGTCTGGGCCTCCGTCACAATGCCACCACTAATACACAGGCCGATGCACGCGGCCAAGGGCAGAGGAACCCGAATATAACAAACGCACATTACCGTGCACAAAACACAACAAATACAACATACAATTCTCATCTGGAGGAGGGATCTCCTGGTCTCTTTGGGTGTCCGTGAAACCTGCTCCTGTGAGAGTTCCGGTGGAAAACTAGGTTACGACACTCCCGGGCCGAGAGGTAGACCGAACCCCGGACTAGCCACCGGGGAGGCTGTCCTATCACCTCGAGTATAATGTTGTGGTTCCTAGTACCGCCAGCTCGCGACTGGATGGTTACTGTGCTCCCCTCCGCAGGTTCCGGGCAGATCGGAGAAGCACCCGAATGGGCGGGGGAGCACCTTCAAAGGTTGAGGATTGCACTCACATGGTACACATACAATCAAATACAATCTTACAGACAAAACACAAACCCAATTAAGATGAAAATGGTGAAAAAAAGGAACAAGAAGTAGAAGTGCCTACTCCGCCGAATGAGGGCCGACCAGCCCAACAACACCCCCTCCCATCACAACACTCCCACCTCTCCCCAGGCATTTCCCAATCCCCCTGAAGGATTTGCCTCATGGGAATCCGGAAGGCCCCTCAGCCACCCAGACCCATATCTCACCATCCCTTGTACTCCCTTCAACCCCCCCCCACCATAACCATCCATTCCTCCTGCCATGATGGAGGATGTCAATTTCGTTGCCGTAGCCGGGAAAAGGAAAAGAGTCCCCAACAACTCGCCGAAAGGGACGACAGAAAAGAAAGCAGAGAAACATGTGCCTGTGACTCCTGAGTCACCGGAACATAAAAAGAGAAAAGAAGGTAACATGGACACAAAGGAAAAGAAAAAGAAATCGCGGAGTGGTAATCGCGGAGTGGTGTCTCGTCGCTGGGTCTCGGCATAATGGGGATTACAGGAGGAGCCGCCAAAGCCCCCCTCCCAATGATGGCGGGGGCAATAGAAAGGGTGGCTGATGCCACCCTCCCCCAGAAGAGGATGGTAACATCCTCTTCCCAAACGTCCCCGGCATGGGGAGTCGAGGCTAGCCGTGAGAAGCAGCCCGACCACCCGGGGACGAACATGGCCCCACCAAAGCTGCCGCCACCTTCGGCGGTCGCATCAACATCAGCAAGTCCGTCACGCTTTAATTGGTTGACGGATATAGAAATGACGTCTGGGTCGGAAACATCATCGGCTGGCCCTGATTCTCCTGCCCGGAGGAAGAAAGGGTGGCAGAAAGATCGACCCAGATCGAATGTGAGAAAAAAGAAACCGACAGAAAGAGACTAATGGAGTCTATTCTACAGTGGAACTACAGCGGTATAAATAATAAGAGACACTTGCTACAACTAATGGTCAGGGAACATGTACCGATGGCGATACTCCTACAAGAGACCCGAATCAGCCCGGGGGCGCGCCTCGAACTGAGGGGGTACAAAACCCTCTCTAGAAAGGTGCAGCCGGATCTGGACGGTAGGGCCCATGGAGGAGTGGCCATTTTGATAAGAGAAAACGTACCGTTACATGCCTGGCTACGAGTTATAGTCCGATTTCGATGACAACCTGCTTGAGCAAAGTCCTGGAGTCTATGGTGAAAGGTCGTCTGACCTGGAGACAAAGGGATTTTACAGCCAGTATCAGGCGGGATTCCGTAGGAGTCACTCCGCGGTGGATCATCCATGTCTTCTGGAGGGAGACTTTCAGGACACGTTCTTGAACAGAGAGCATGCTCTGGCCTCGTTTCTTTCTTCGACCTCGAGAAGGCGTATGATACGACGTGGAGATTCGCGATACTACGGAAATGTCACGATTTCGATCTAAGAGACAAATTACCACAGTTCTTCCAGAATTTCCTGGAGAACCGTAGGTTCCGAGTCAGGGTGGGAACTGTGCTCTCTAGGGAGCACGTTCAGGAGAACGGTATCCATCAGGGTTCGGTGATGAGCGTTGCGCTTTTCTTAGTGGCGGTGAATGGTATCGCTGACGGCAGATAAAGAAAATGCTCTTTGTAGACGACCTCTGCTTCTACTATTCGGTTAAGGATCTGGCGGAGGTCGGCGATAAACGATGTGGCTGCCATAGCCGAGGAAGCCGGGTTTACCTTTTCACTTCGAAAACGGTGTGTGTTCACTTTTGCAGATAGAGGACGGCCCATAGCCCCCTCAACTCTGCCTGAGGGGCACACCTGTGAGGTACGTGGAGAAGATGCGGTTCCTCGGCCTCCTGTTTGATGAGAAGTTGAGATGGCAGGCACACATCGACGCCGTCGAGGTCAAGATCAGGAAAGCTCTCTCACTGTTGAGATTTGTTGGTCACTTTAGGTGGGGAGCAGACTGAGAGATTCTGCTAAAAATTTTTGACTCGCTGCTTAGTTCGAGGATCTTTTATGGATGTATGGCTTATTCCTTGACCCGAAAAACGCGCCTGAGAAAGCTCGACAGGCTCTATTATCATGGTCTCAGAGAAATCTCGGGAGCGTTCAGGACCAGCCCCTTGGCCAGTCTGTGCTGCGAGCTGAGGGTCTTGCCTCCCGAACTTCGGAGAGAGCAACTCACCCTCGGTTAAGCGGCCGGGTTCTTGGCCAAGCCGGAGCTCTCCCTGGCTATGAAGATCCTCCACTGCCCGTACAGAGTAGTTTACGACAGGCTTCGCTCGCAGACGCGACCCCTCGGGATTCGCTTCGGTGAGTCCTTAGGGAGGGCCGGATTGGCGCTGGGGACGGTGCTTCGGTTGGGTCACCGGCCGACATCCCCCTGGACCTTTCCGGCTGTACTCGTCCGCGACGATCTGGCGAACTTGCCCAAATCGTGTACGCCGCCATACCTCTACAAGGCTAAGTTCCTTGAACTTAGAAATAGATACGCCGGTTTCCGTCTGATTTTGTGTAATACAGCTGAAAGCAACAAATCAAGTTATTTTGGTGTGATTTACAAAAGTATAATTTTATACTAAATAAATACAATTTAAAAAATGCACATTAATTTAGATCAGGGGTGCTCAAACGGTCGATCGCGATCGACCAGTCGATCGCGAGTGCTTTTTGAGTAGATCTCGAGAAGAAAAAAATTTTTAATAAGTAGGTAGGTAACTAAACTACAAAAATGTATTACGTAATAAAATAACACTGCTTGCGGCAAAAGGTGGCTTTATCAAAGGAACGCGCGGCACTTGTCAAAGAAAAGCCGCGTTGTTTCTAGACTAGTAGACAGTACAGTCTAGTCTAGAAACAACGAGAGACAGTACAGTCTAGTTTCGGGCGGCGCGTTTGACGGGAACATTCGAGACTTTCGTTCACGCCGATATAAATGTTGTGCCTGCAGGAATTGGAGTCATTCTGAATTGTAACTTGATGGNCCACTCCTTAGTTAAGTTTAACACCATATGTAACTCTTTTGTTTTGTAACAACCAATAAACTCGCAATTTTGAATAACTATGAGTTTTTTCATTGATATTGTAGAGAAGAACCTAACTAAACCTAACCCAAACCTTGACTAAAATAATGTACCTATATTGTGCAGAAAGCTAATATCTATAAATGCTACGGTACACCCTACCTAGGTAGGTAGGGTGTATCGTGTATGTACGACAACCCTGCATCACACACACTTGCAGCCTCTCAGAGTCGATCGTAAGTAGTCTAAAAATATTGAGGTAGATCGCCAGCAGTTCAAGTTTGAGCACCCCTGATTTAGATATTTGTAAATGGTTATGTATCGAAATGCATAAAAAATATAGTTTCATATGTACACATAAAATATTTTGGATTTTTTCTATCAACTTTTGTTTAAATTGTGTGCAGAAACAGTAGTTGCCTTTAATATTTTTCGGTTATAATTTTCAGTTAGATAATTAAGAGACGCTAATATCGTTGATTCCAGAGTTGCATGCAGAAAAAAGGAATAGGATCGCTTCCATCACTAGCCATTGTACAATAATATTTTTTGTTACTTCATCCCGTAAAACTTTTTATGATTTAATACCCCATCCAACGAAATTTTTAATAAATTAGTTAATAATAAAAAAATTAACCAGCAAATTTTATTGGAAATCTGTTTTCAATCTAAACGTTAGAACCATACTGTCTATTTCGTAATTATATCTAATACGATTGAATGAAATTATGGGCTAAGAAAAGGGCAGATGTAAATCCACAATATCGTAAACGCAATAATCTAATAAACAAGACAAGTCCTATTTAGCAGTTTTAATGAGAGCTGTTAACAACTTAGTCCTATACCAAAATAATTTTTAATTAACCTTAATTTCGAATCTACATAATTACGAATTGTATTTGAAATCTGATTTCGTATCATCATGTCTCATGAATGTCATCTAAATTGTGCCGATTAGAGCATGTATCCATTAATATTGATCTTGTGATTAAAGTTGAAAACGTTCAAGGTATGCACATTAATACGAGGTTGGCAGTACCATCTGGAAGGACTTAGATAAGACAGGCTGTTAGAAATTACTATAACAACAATCTCAATATCTCTATTAGCCAACTGGAAATGTATATTGGCCGTTGTGCCTAACCTAATCCAAAGGGTCACGGTCGCAAATTCACTTTGCGAATTTACTCAGTGTATCAAACAATTTGGAATTTGACATTTGATTGTGGCACAATCATTTCTAATAGCTCATAACACTTCTTCATTATTTTCAATAAAAAATTAAAAACCTCTTCGAAAATTGTTAAAAAAGGTCGTTTGAAAGATATTGTGGTAATAAAGTTTTATAACTTTTGATGCTTTGACAAGATGACGAGACGATGGTATTATATATGATCCTCTGATTACTACTACCCATATAAATGTTACTGCCTTATTTTTCACTCACGAATATCACTATAAGAGGTTAAATCCATCGCCATGAGTATAATTTATGAAGTTATTCAGACATCGTGAGAATCTCTACACATAATTTATAAAGGATATATAAAAATTTTCATGATGAATTCAGAAGTATAATCACGAGTTTTTTCTTTTCTTTTTCTTTTTATGATAGCAGCATCCGACAGCTTGGACATTTCAGCCCCGAAGCACTAACAAGGTACCCCCTCCTACTCTATACACAATCACACTAATAAATATATTCATTCCTATATACATTGATCGCACTCATACTGTTTGGTAGATGGAGTACTGATATTCCTCCATCTACCTGTTCCCTATGATAAACTAATCTAAATTGGAGTCGATGGCGTATTTTTATAAAATTTCCGCCACCATCCCACGTCATACACACAAGCTGAGAGGCGATGGAGAAGCTACTTCACCATCAGCCCCTCCCCATTCATACCGATAAATACATTTACTCGTACAAGAAACAGAAACACAAAACACATATTTTGAAGGCTATATACAATACAAAATTCCCAATTCCCCTAAAAGGCGAAACAGGGGACCCTGAAATTCGGTGCCGTGTCCGAGAACTCTTCTTTAATCCGGCGGCATGCCTGCACGCTCTCTGTATGGAGCCATGGCACGCCTCTATTATTTGGGACACATCGAACAACCTTCCTCTGCATACGGGGCACTTGCGGGGGCTTTGGCCCAATAGCAGCATGAATTTTATTGAATTGCTTGGTATTTTATCTAATTTATTATCGAATTTAAAACAATTATTTGTATATTAATTATTTTTAATATAACGTAAAATCTGACAACAATTACCGTTACAAGAATAACAGCTTATAACAAATCAAATGTTTGCCCCAGATTCAAATAAAAATTAAAAACATAAATGGTTCGTATAATCTTGATTGAACTGGAACACCTTTAGCAATTCATAAAGACAAGACAACCGATATTCTGTGATGAGGAAGAAACTGCCAAAAGAAAATTCTAAAACTTCCGTTAAGAATAATATATTTCACATCCCGTCAAAATTAGATACTAACATATTTCAACGTCTAGTTGGAAATTAGTGCCTTGCTAGCTTACCTTATTGTATAATCTTTTGATAACAATTTTCTTATAAGCGAAATAATTTATGATCTTGGAAAGTTTGCAAATTGTGTTTATAAATAGAGAGATTGAATAGTTATCAGCTAAAGGTAAGTATAAAGTTGCATTGCATATCTTACAAAGTAGTTCAATTTGTTGTAACTTGGGGAGTAACAATTTGTCTCGTTTAATATTTAAAATAGACATGGCACAAACTAATTCTTCGTCTCTGCTTAAGTGATTTAAAATTAAAAAAAAGTCCCCTTACGTCAACAACAAAATTACATATAATGTTAAATAGGTAGGGTGCTGAAATGGCCCCAGGTAAAATATTGATAAAGGTTCCGTCCACAAAGTTTTCATTGTCGTCTTTTCGGAAAGGTAGTTTTACCGCTCCACTCCCTTCGGTTCACCCAGCAAACTCGGCTTTGCGAAAGATTCAAGGCAGCAAACCGAGCAAACTTTCCAGCAAAGACAGCCCCCCCCCCCCGTTTCTTGTGGCAGATAATAGTGTTTTATAGCTCTTAGAAGCGTTGGCGAGAAGCCGGGAGCTGGCTAACCCAGGCGCCCAGTAGTTATAAACCAAACAAGCTGTTGTCCCCAACTCCGTAGACGGATGGGACATTAATGCAAAACAAATTGTCCGTAATTTTGGAAAAAAAGGGGAAAGTGAGGCAAATATTGAGGAATTACCGTTGTCTTCCTTCCTCTCAGTGGATTATTCGGTTAATAATAATTTTTTGAAACAACCGTGTCTGACAATGTGAAGCATGTTGATTGTTACTTATGTACGAACCTTTCGTTCAAATATACCGTTCAGCTCCTTATCTTCAAATTAAATAACCCTTCGGTAAATTATTATAGATATATTAATACCGTGTTCTTAACCTCCGTAATATTAACTTTAAATAGATAAACTTAAAATTTCTTAGACGAGATCTCAATTAATCTTGTAATTAATTAATCTTTTATTTACTCATTTGTACTATTGTAGCTGTCTGATTAACACATACTAAACAAGTACTCAATCAATTTATAATGAAAGATTTCGACGATTTTTTCAAAAAGATAAACATAAAATATATATCCATTATATTTAGTAGTCAATTGGTCAAAGTACTTCTTTCCATTAATTAATCTTTTTACGTTAGATTTTGGTTGAATAAAAAGCTAGTGTCACGAGCGGGATTCGAACCCACTAACGACTTGAGCTATCGAGATTTCGATCCTTGGTAAAATACATAATTTTTAAAATAAATAGAACTAAAATTTAAAATAAAAATTAAGAAGAAAATTAGTGAAATCTACTTCTATTCCATCTATAAAAATTCATACAATTACTACTCTAAAATCCACTAAAGTCATCGTGGTGTAGACGTCGTTGCAACATTCCAAGAGCGAAAGCAGTTCTGCCCTGGAATCTTTCTAGACGTCTCCCAGGTGAAACCTTAATTCTTTCTTTATATTGTAGTACATACTATCTTATCCTAAAATTCCTTTCTTCTATGTTCCTCAGGCACTCAACCTCTTCGGTCCATTCTATTTGGTTCCTCTAGTAAGCTTCCTAGTTTTGTACTTTATAGCGGTATACTTTTCAGCATGTATACACGGTCAGTCTTCCCTCTTCATTCTATTCACTCACCCTACCCCTACCTATGCGGACGAGACAGCAAGTCTTCCTCCTTTGAGGTTCGATCCTTCCAAGACCACCTCCACTTATATAACTTTATAACTATAATTCTGTAAGTAGAGAATAGATAGTAATTGTCTCCGGCTGTTTTCAATAGAGTATTTAAAAACTAATTTAAATAACTCGATGTATTGTTTTGTAAAGAGCTGCATGAACAAAATATGAAATCAACATAATAAGCAGTTCACTAGTTTAGTCGTGGTCCGCTTGACCAATTAATATCTTTCAATTAATTAAGATTTTTAGTTGAGATAAAAAAGTAAAAAAGGAGGGAAAATTCAAAAAGGTGGGGTTGAGATGGGAAGTTAGTGTCCGAGTGGATCGAAGTCACGATAGCTCAAGTGGTAGAGTAGCGGCGTATATAGCCAAAGGTCGTGGGTTGTAATCCCGCTCGTGACACTGACTTTTTTATCTCAACTAAAAACCTTAATTAATTGAAAGATAATAAGCAGCGTTGAAATATTTAAAAAAGAATTAAAGAAACATTAAAAGTACATAATTTGAAACTGTTTAATTGTTACAAAGAATTAAGTTGAAGAAGACCTTCCTACCTTCTCCAACTTAATTATTCATTGTTGGGCAATCTAAACATAATTCATTATGTTACCAAGCTAACAAAAAATTATGGTTTAAAGTCAAATTTCCGAAATCTGCAACTTTTCCTATCATAAAAAAAATTTGCTCTTCGGATCTATAAAGTGATGGACCTGGGGTCTTTTACCGTTATTTTAGTCTATCTACTTTCTTCGTTTCTGGACAGGCCGGACCAATCAGTGAAGAAGCCGAGAATCTGACAGACCAAAATGGCTATAGACGGCTAAAATATTGATCGGAGACTATCAAAATAAAAGATTTCACGCTTTGTGAATCTGGTATAAATCAGGTACAATCTAACACTTTTACTATTTGAAAAAAAAAATCATCTAGCCTGCACATAGTTTTACTATGATCATCCGATATTTACCACAATACAATAGCATAAAAATATAGTTCAAAATTTCGACGTAATTTAGACTACATAATGCAGAATAATGACTTGAATTTCCATTAATAAACATAGGGGTTATTTATTTATGGGAGATTCCAAGTTGTTTTGATGGATAAGATTTAGAGAAGCAATTTATTTTTAAAAAATATCCGTTTAAACTGTCTTTTCAAACAGGATAATCAAGCTTAATCCAGTTATTGCTCCAAAGCTTGTTTATACCATCCAGTTGTAGTTTAATAATACAATAAAACATTAGCAACAACTCAACACTTTGGCGTAATTTGTGTTCTTCGATTCTGATGGATAAAATTGCAAAGATATTATAATTAATAATAGAAAATAATTGTGAACTTAAGAAAAAAAAATATCGTAACAACATGAGGAAATAATAAAATTAATGTTTGTAAATGAAAATGAACCGGGGTAATCGGTTCTCTAACACGCGAACGAAGAACAAGTTAGTTACAATGAATGAGTCTTGCTCGAGTAAGAAACTTCCGCTTCAACCTTAATATGCAGACATTCTTCTCTTACATTTGGAAAACATGCAACACTTTCCTAAGAACAAAATACAAACATCATCAAAACGCCAAGTATATGTAATTTTAAGAGTTCCAAATCGCTGAATATTAGTTTTTATTCATAAGTTTGAAACGGATGTAGTAACCATAATAAAAAAGTTTTGGTTTTAGTTTTAGTTTAGTTTCTAGTTTGGATACATAACTGATATCCAATTTAAAAGAAATCTGTTATTATTTTCATTTTTTGACGTTGTTTTAATTTTTACATAATAATAAGTACATTTTTTTGTTTCATATAGTTTATATATTCTTCTCGGAATTCATCCAGCCATTTTAGGGAATCAAACAAAGTTGAAACACAATTCAGAAGCGAGCCCAACGTCATTACGACTATTTTTCCCAGATAAAATCTGGTCGAGTTCATATTTCATGCTTTTTATTTACCTTAATGCGATTTAACTGTCGAAAGCCGGCTTAACTAAAGTTTTTTTTAGCAAACTGTTCCATTATGGTTGGGTTCTGAACAAAATAATCGCAATTTTCTAAACCGAGGTGAAAAACATTACCTTTGTTTTGTAAGAATGGTTTGAAAATTTCATTGCCCCCCCCCCTAAGCAGTATAACATTTAAATGAAGAATTTACGGGACAATAATTGCTGAAAACTAATTGGGTTGTTTTTGATCGTCTTTAGTATAATGATACAAAATAAATAAACGTAACTACATGAAAAGATTGAGGTTTTTACATTCGTTAAAGGGTGATAAAACATGTTACTAAAACTAATCAACAAGTCTACATCGATATTCAAATAATATTACAAAAAACTCGATTCCATGTTTTATTTTCAATTGTTCAAAAATGATTAATTAAATCATTACCAATTTTTTAAAAGCAATTTTTTTAAGCAAGGAACCAGCCGACGGGGAAAAAACGAAACAGGAAAATATAACGAGGAAAACACAATTGGAACAAAAGTATTGGGTCGGCTTTACAAATAATAAGTCAAACATTACATAAGATTGTTGGAAGGTTATGCACTGTAACTTTTATTTTGAAATATCAGAGATGGGATACAATTTCAGAAGCGAATGGCTATTATTTAATGATAATAAAATAATAAATAAAATGATAATAAAATAAGCTCGAAAAGGAGTTCGTTTGTCGCCCGTCAATGAATAATTTTAGGACAATAAATCACTATCTCTCGTGGTTTCGTATGATTATGGCTCGTCATAATTCATACGTTATTAAGATATACATCAAGGTAGCGTCGGGGTTTTTATTGTGTTAAATTTTGTTTTAGATAGCCTTGCTCTGCGTGGCAAACTTTATTCAATGTGTCATTGAAATCTGCGATTTACATTTTTTGTCTCTTGAGACAGGATTTTTCTTTTTCATGAAACCTCGAAAAGGAGTTCGTTTGTCGCCCGTTACGTTTCTGTGGCGATGAACCCGGACAAATGTTAGTCCGCCAAGATATTTGTCACTTCCTGTTTATCTCGGCCAATAGCGGTTCTCGTGACACTGCAGCTCAGACTAGGAATCGTTGGCGGATTTATGTTACGGTGAAAGCTTTGACCCGGTAGAAGGAATAAATGCTATTTATGTACAACCTCCGCAAGGCTTATCCTCTTCTGAAAAATACTACTATAAAAGTAAGAGACTCCACTCAGGCCATTACTCGCGAAGTAGTCCATTTCTACCGGGAAGTTATTCGACTTCACACTCAATAAATTTACTAGGAGTCAGTATTCTAAATTGTTAAATGTTACCTTAGTAAAGAAAATAAACCTTAACGAGGAAAAAGCAAAAATAACTACTCCAAAAATTATAAAGAAAATTAGGTCATAAACATAACCAATTATTTTGCCATATAGGAATATTAATTAAGTCCTCCGGAATTGTTTATTTCAGCAAGTTGAGAGGTAGATAGAATGAAGTAGTTTTGATTTTTTGCTACACCACAGTGAATTATCAGTAACTGATTTGGTATACTTATGAAGATGGCGATATGACTGACTGTGCCTCGCTGGGCAAGAATAGTCACTCAATATATATATATATCGTNTATATATATATCAACAATAATCAATTACACATTTTTATCGGGATATTAGAACAGTTAATTGCAGGAAAAGTTTTCGGTTAATTACCTAAATCATGATTACAAGTTTTGACCCCTGTTCCTCTTATCAGTTTCAATTTAAGTCGTCCTCCTAAATCACGAGAAGGGTCTTGGGCTTAAATTACTCTTCGTCTCATGATTGATTCGATAATTATTGCCCCGATGAGAAAATCATTATGAGAAGGTTTCATTTAAAACTGTAAGGATTTTTGTCTATTTCCGGACGACGTCCAAGAACGATTAACGGATTTACGGATAAGCTACATATTATAGAAATATTCTGACGGATATTTCTATTTTTTCCAGGATCCCGAAAATTAGAGTTTGAAATCATATTGATTGTTTTTGGGGCAGAAAAAAAGAAAAACCAATCTCATTGATTCTATGCCAAAGTGAATAAATAAACGAAGCACATAGAGATCATGGTGTGGCCTTTACAATTTTTACTTTTTTTCTTACGTGCTATAAAAATTTTAAGATTCTATCTTGGGTTTGGTAGTTTTCAATGGCATTTATTATTTTAAAACGATAGGAAATACCGCAAAAGGGGGCGTCGGTGGCCGCAATGGTTTAGGCGTTGATACGGCGCTCATCACTGTAAGGTGAAGGTCCCGGGTTCGAATCCAGCGGCCCTGCATTCGAACCCGACATACAATTGGGCTTTTTTTCAAAAACACGGGCACCCCGAGGGTTTATATAACCTCTGCTGTTGCGAACCCTCGTAAAAAAAACCGCAAAGGAAAAATAACCCGTAAAGCCTAATTAAAAAATATTGTTAATAAAAAAATCACTAAAAATGAAATTCTCAATGCAACACTTACCCAAATTTAATACTGATTATTAGTAAGTTTGAGGATTGAGATTAAAAATTATATTGACATAAATGTCTATTTTCGTCCAGATCACAGTAGAAAACATTTCAATATAACTTAAATGATTTGAAGAAAACAAGTGGTTTGCTCTTGAAATATTCTGCTATGAATTCCTTTGTAAAATAAACTATTGCAACATATTCTTTGATGGGCTTTAAACGCGACAGTTAATACATATTTTACAGAACTCCAAATTGATCTGGATTTCATGATTTTCATCTGAAATGAGCAATTGCAGAGGCCATGGATTCAGTTGAATGTTTTTATAAAAACGGCACTTAGAACAAATTCGCAATCTTATTTTATTCTTTAACCCCTGAGAGAATCGAGCTCTCAACTATCCAAAGACTTTATTCGATTATTTAATCAATCCATATAAAAGAAAAAATTCTCGCGGGTTAAGGGTGAAATTGAGATGTTAATTGAGTCAATGCTGTTTTTAAACCATCCATGTAAGATTAGCCATGTTCAACCGGGTCGGTAAAGATAGCCTTTATGAGTCTGGGTTCTCTTACGACTTACCCTTTTACAGCGGTGTCCCTTTTACAACTTACTGGCCTCCCCTTATCTTAAAAGTCGTAAACGTACCGAGGCGTCACGTTCAATCAGACCCTACTCGCATTTTTCGACCACCCCTCGTGGGTCCTCGAGGTCCAATGCCTGAGTTAACGATAACAATGATAATCTTCTAATTAAAACTCATTGAGGCATAATAAAACACGAAATGCTATTTAAGACCCACGTAGAAAATATGTTAGTGTTGAACAAGAAAAGAGATCGACTACTGAAAAAATAATGCGGTAATGCGTATTGTCAAAACCCCGGTAACTGTCTGCCCCATTGAGGAAATGAAATAATCTTTAACAAATAAAAAATAAATAATGCAAATAAAATAAAAGCCATTGCTGTAATTGAAAACCTTAAGGTAGACGAATACAATTTACATTCACTAATAATAGTTATATCCATCGGCTTTATGTTATATAATTTTTTATGAAAAACCTTGATTATTTGACTCATGAAACTGCATGATGGAGTTGTAGTTTTGTATACGTAAAACGACCTCTACTTACTTGAGAAAAAATGTAAACACCAATTTGCAGATAAACAAAACTGACACAGAAAAAAATAAATACAGACATTGACTTTAAACAAAGCTGAGCCGTCAGAAAAAAAACAAGAGAAATAAAAGATACGGAGAGCCTGACGTATCTCCAGTACGAAATAATAAATCTAAAAAAAAAACAACAAGGAATTTGTTATTGTGATACAAAAACTAGATTTACTTCTACTACTAATTTACTACTACTACTACTACTACTATTACTAAAACTTTAGGCAACATCATACAAATATTTATATCGTATATACTCCAGTGTAAAAAAATATTGCGTGATTTACTAAGTAGCAGCATGCCGTAAGTAAATGATGAACAATACTAACTTGCTTTGGAGTGTAGAGAATTATTAAAGCAACGGTCTCAAAAATCATCTGTCAGGTTTATAATACATATGAAAGAAAGAAGCAATATCGTTGGAATAAAACAAGCCAACTAAATAACGCTCCCAAATTTCAGGCTTTACTGACTTTTCTATAACGTTCGGAAAACTCTTCAAATTTTTCTCTTCTATACTTTAACCCCGAGAAAGAGAAGCCGTAAACCGGAAAAGTTATTTTACCGGAGATGTTGCCCCGCATTTTTCCCGGCGGTTCACGATTAAATAATTAAATGACCTTTCTGAAAAGATTCTCGTTGGAATAAGAACGTTTTTATTAGTGGAATAATGAGAAAAATAAATTATTTCAAGCTTCTCCCTTATTGGATAGTGAGAGAGCGAGACAGAGAGGGATACAGATATAGAAAAAGACAGTCGGCAGAAAAGAGGATTTTTTTAATTGTATGAGAATAATTTCTTCACTAGTGATAATTATGATAATGATGTGATGAGGATTGTGTCATAGCTTTTAAAATTAAGCGATTACACTCAATACATAAATACACGGACAGGCAAAAACGTGGCCCCCCTTGTTTTTTAATAAATATTTGCAATCGTTATAATTTTTTTTTTTATAACCAGGATATTTTTCAAGAAAAATATAAGATACAACTAAATAAAACAATTAAAAAATTACACTGAGTAAAGCAATTGCAGAAGCAATGAAGAAAATATTCAATTTCTCTACGTGGCATCGAACTAATGAGGTTTTGAATGTAGTGCTGGGGAATATTTCCATGCTCCTCGAACAGCGCCATTTAATGCACATTCTCTGGCATCAGTGTGCGACGTTTTACTTACATTGTCAAGTTCCAATTAGTCACCATGATCCTAGCTGTGTGGGGCCTTGCATTGGCATGCATAAAAATAAAACCGTCGCCAATTAATGGCGTATCAAGAAAAGCGTATTTTGATAACACAACTTCAATGTATCGGACTTTGATGAAGATCAGGTTTGTGCTAACTTCCACAGAAATGCCTGCCCAAACGATAACACAACTTTTATATAGCTTTTCCCGAATGAAAATGTTGCGGGGACATATTGCTCTCATGTTCTTCCCCCAACCTTCTCTCGGCCGTCAGAAAACCTCAAACAAAGCCATGACTAATTCGAAAACATGATTTTAGTCTAATCTTGCTCAAACCAATTGATGTGATTTCATGCGAAACTTAACCGAGCCGTTTTGCTGTACCTTGTCAGAAGTTCTGGACCAGTGGCAGGCAGGCCTTCTCGCATGTAATCCAGCTTCTGACTGTCATCGCCCTACATTCGTTCGACTCTTGAACGGCCATCTCATCTCATCCACCCGGGGAGTCGTAGCCCACTTAATGTGGAACTACGACGACGACGGGTGGTACAATGTGGTAAAGGCTCGGGGCCCAAGAAAGGAGTACCTCGAGTCCCTCTCTCACTCCATGTTCCTTCATTGTTCTCTGTGACCCCTCCCAACCATTGTTGTGTCCGGTAATAAATAATGGTGTAGCCCTGAGGGCGTGGCAACCTCTCTAAAGCACAAGCTGTACTCCTGTCGCATCCTCGGGTAAGCATGGGGCGCCTTATCAGAGACACACGAGGGTTAGGGCACCAGATCCTGTCGGCATAGACGGGGGAGGGTGCACAGCCTTCTGTACTACGGGGTAACAGAAATGTTTCAAGGTTCAGCCCCTATTACAATGGGAATGGGCTCATAGTTGGCCGTGGTGGACCCCTGGCGGGTACTTAGAGAAGAGGCTGTCTTCTGTCTGTGACCTTCGTACGAAACTTGCGTATGACCATCGTTATACACCCGGCCTCACGGGATACGGCGGATCGGACGGCAGCATATAAGCGTTGAGGACGCTATGATTACGCTGAAAAGTCCCTCGAATGCGGATGGGAATGGGTAGTGAATCGGTTGCTCCTATTCGAGTATGCTTTTCACGTAGGTGTAGGCTGAGCTCGATTGGAGGCTTTTACCGTAGGCGGTCTCCTCTAGGGGGTGGTTAGCAATTCCACTTTACAAAAAACCGCGGCCGGAGCGGATCCGGTAGTTTCTACGCTGGGGAACCCCCAATACTCTGGGAGATAGAGTGGCCTTCTCTATCTAGGGAGCGCGCGGGAGACCGAGCTGATGTATTTCGGCTCTTTGCGCGCGGCATACGGTGCGATGCTTAATGCGGACCCGACCACTCGGAATGGGCAAGCGGGGAGCGAGGTTGTCTTGGCCCCTCGGGGCTGAGCTGCCTCTACACCAACGCTGCGGCAGTGCACTTCTGTCTTATGCGGAGGTGCGTCAGCTCTCATCTTGAGAATCAAAACGTTCGATAAGGTGTGGACGTTAAAGATCCTCATTGTCCTTTTTGTCCTACAATGCGTAAAAGGACATTAACATTTCTAACTTGTTAAAGTCGTTGCTTAATCTCAACCGAAGTAGAATGTCGTTTATGGAGTACATTCGAAACAATAAAACTCAGAGATGTGATACGGTGGTGACTTGATCCACGCCTTGAATAACCTCGGGTATCTTGGTAGCGATGGAAGGACAGTCTTCGGGCAGTCGTTCTGGGAATGTTAACCCCCCAAGCCACATACCCTTGACTTCTTCTATCTTTCGACAATGCTATGATTCTAGCCGAATCTGTATCATATAAAAGCATCACGCAAACTTTTGAAACTAAAAAATGGTACAATTTAAAAAAAGGAGAGAATGATTATCCTAAGATTTATTTACAATATCTAATTGTAACCAAGCAGAAGATTTTATCTGTCTTTTATTTACTTTTTATGATTTAAAGCAGAATAAATATTATATAATAATGCATAGAGAAATGTCTAAGAGATAATTAAAAATATTAAGAGGGGTCACTTTTTTGCCCCTCAGTATAGTTGAAATGTGATAAAATCATAAATCGCCAATTAAAAACTCAGTCAACATTTAATACGCCTTTAATGGACGTAGCCTGAAACATTGCTATAAGGAATAATGGTTTTAATCGTTTTACACCGCAGGCATAAATTAAATCCAAGTCCTATTGTTTACAGTCGGTTTATAAAATAAACGATGCTCTTTTTTGAACACTGCTACCATTCCCTGCGCGAGTCTGATTTATTTTTAATTAAATTAGCAAATAACTAAATATATACGCTGAGCTGAGTGTGGAATTAGCATGTCTGTGGTAAGCCCGGCCGGTGTAATCAGAACTGGACCGCTGATAGATCGCTTCCAGCCACGTAACACTACACCCAGCATTTTTCCCACCAGATAGGACTAATTATGTGGAACAACCCTGATTTATTTCTCTGCGTTCTGGGCTCTCGCAGTACTAAACGCCCCCTCCCATCTGCCAACAATGCACTAAATAACTTTTCAGCCACCCGTTTAACCGTTGTCATGCGATAATTCTTTGCGATTTTTTTTCTGACCACATTAATCAATGTTTTTGTATGTTACAATTATATCATATATTGTTAGTTGATTTTTTTTAACCGGTCGTGCATTTTGTCTGCCTATACGACCAACGTGACGGATTTCCACTCTAAATGCAAACAACTCGGATACATATAAAAATAACCGATTGATTATTTACTGATATAGTAAAATGTACTGTTATTGGTTACGGGTATCGGCATTATCTTTGGTCACACCATTCAAAACACTACACGAACTGAAAGGAAAAAATACGAATATCACAAAGATAAACCGGAAAAAAAAAACTTAATCGACCAAAGGTACCGACAAAGATAACACGAACACACGCACCCCCTCATGACCTTATAAAAAGAAGCGTAAGGCAAGCCAAACCGGAGTGGATAGACAGACCAAACTGTTTGGTCATAACCAAATATCAGATTTATAAATGTTGAGAGTGTTAGATTGCACCTGATTTATACTGGTTCCACGAAATATGAAATTTTCTCTTTCGGCCTGCGTCGTGAAGAAACTAGAGTTGGATGTACCCGAACATCATGTTTCGCCTATCCTTGCGGGTTTTGTATGTCGGACGAATCTCCCTATCGCGTCATCTTCAGTGGTAGGTCAAAGAATATTTTATTTAACATTTTGATTGAAGTTGCACACTGAGGATGGCGTAAGCCGAAACCCACTTGACAGAACCAAACAGAGAATCCAGCCAAACCGAAATATTTGGAAATGAACGAACTCATTTTTTTTCTCAAGCATTTTCCTATGCTTGGATCGTTACGATGGTTTCATTTAAATTACGGAAATTTGGCATAAAATCTATTCATGGCGGTAAGAGAAAAATTATAATCATTGGACCCTCAATTAATAATCACTTAATAATTACTAAAACTCTATTTAAAGAAAAACATTGCTTTTCATACAATTCACAACGCCTTATTATTTTTTTTTTCATAAACTTAATATACAAAATTTTGATTGGGAACTCATTTCCAATTTATTCAGGTCTGTGATAAAACCCGACGTCTTTCTTTGTAAATAACATAAAATCTCTAATACATTGATTAACGATTATAATGTAGTCATAGTGGTTTTGGTATGTTTAATGCCTGTAGCATAGTAATAACTAATATCTTTAAACGATACTTTATCTAAGTGCTGGCTCTAACACACAGCAGCCATATTTTTTAAATTAATTGATTAAAGTTGGACGGGCTTGTGTGAATATATGGCACATTTCCACATACATAGTTTCACCTATAAAAAAAGACAAAAATAAAAATAACGACCGATTATTTTAATAAGTTTGTTGTTGTAACAGTTTAATTTTTTAATTTAAAATAATTTCATATTGAATTTATTAATTACAATTATTGTTGTTGGTCTTTATTACCTAAGAGACTATTTTGCTACGTTTTCTGATATTTCAATGATATTTGTCATTGATTTTTACGTAATTTTTGTATGCTAGCAATTGCTCGATTAATCATTAATTTATAAAGATAAAACTTTTGTATGCTAGCAATTGCTTGATTAAATCATTAATTTATAAATATAAATGGGATAAACTGAAGACTTCTTAGAGGTATTTGCTTTCCCTTGAAAAAACGATTCCTTTTTTTTAATAAACTAAACGGATTAAATTAATTATCGGTGTATAATTGGTTTGTACAAATGTTGGGATTGTTCGGCAGTATTTCTCAATATCTCTTGGTCGTTTAAAACAGGATTACGTCTGAGAGGTTAATACCAGCTTTGGCCTTTCCAAAATTAGCCTCAACTTTGTAAATCATAATTGATTTACACACTGAGCGCTAAAACAATTGTGTAATAATTTTGTAAAGCTCATCGCTATAACGAAAGTTGCAATGTTTAAACATTTCATATACAATGGAACGCTCACCTTATTGTCTTAAACTTAATAAATAATTAACCTATATTATCGTACTATAAATAGTGGCATCAACTAAAAAAACGTGTAAAATAGGCAATTTACATTTAATATTAATATAACTACATTTTCGGTGAATGAGGTAAAACAATTTAGGTGAAGAACTTTTATAATTTAAATGTGTTCATTATTTAGTTAATAAGAATTTTCCTTAATTTGATATCGAATCGTAGCTTTTTTTGTAATTTAACCTTACATTTAGAAGAATTATAAAGCTATTGTTTTTGAAATAAGATAATTATATAAATGATTATATGCAGGTAAAATTGATTAGTAATAATAGTAAAGTTGGTTATTAAACATACTTAGATTTATCGAGACAAGATTACATGAAAGTGTAAGCATGTCCATACCCACCCATCACCTCTCACTTTCCTTCTTTTTCATCTGTAAACTCTCATATAATGCTTGACGAACGTTGACGAACAATTTTATATAATTATGATTACAATTGTCCAAAAAAAGTCAGAAAGAGGTAAAACTAAACCGGCATATATTATACTCTATAATGATAAATATTAAAATAAATTATTGATTGCAAACTAATATCGAACTTCCTACGTATCTACTGTATCTTTTTGTTAATATCACGTGTCTGAAAAACTACAACGTAATATTAAAATTTACTCAGGTATTACACTTTTCAGAATTAGGTCACGCGTAAAATAACGACGTAATATACAAGTAAAAGCAGAGAGTCAGTAATCAGATCGAGATGCTCAAATGGCTGCAGTTCAATACAAAATATGCGAGAAAGACAGGAAAGAGAAGGAATACACGCGGAGGGCCGGCGATGACCTCAGCTGTTTGTTGGCCCATAAACCTTCCACTTTATATATATAGGTCACGCGGATTTTAGTCAAAATCTCTTAAGACCAGTTGGTCAGTTTTATTTCTACTTAACATTTTTTAATGTAAATATATATAAAAATAATTTTTTTTATTCAAGAAATGTCATCAGGCACTGACCTGAATGTTAATGTTATAATAACCACAGATATTAAAAGCTTTACGCCATTCTATCTTTATTTTAGTATTAAAAGCCAATTAATTGGATTCGTACATAAATAACCTTTATATGCTCATATAAATATATTTTGAGCACGTATTAAATTTTGCGCTTTAATAATTTAGTAAAATTCGACCACCGAAAAAGGCTCTTGAACCCCGGTGAATATGCGTATTGATTCCGCCGTGCTATTTTTAATCCTTTGTCACCGAGAACATCAAATCCAGATGCCAGAGGTGTCCACTCTTCAAAGGTATTTAATTATTATTTCGAATTATTTGATGTTTCTTTTGTATGACAATTTTGTTTGTATGTTGTGTTATTTGTAAATAAAATTGCGAGATTGTTTATCGGGATGAGAACTGTAACGACCTTGTTTTAAATTTATTTTTATATTTTTATTTTTTATTAGGGCCGGCAAACTACATTGGTCACGTCAGCCCTCTCGACCTTAGTGTTTTCCTACTAATTTCTTTTTCTGCTTCTCCAGCTAAGTTACGATATGTTAGCCCCCTGCTGCCACATGCTGTTAATGTGTGCATCCGTACCGTTAGTACACGTGTCCCCTGGTTCACGTTAAGCGAGCAGCAGTATCGTCGTAGATAAGGCGCCAAATGATAATGAATCAATATGGCGCAGGCGTTAAAAAAAGAAGTAATTTTATGGTACGACGGTAACCAACTCTCTTTTCTTTGTCCTTTTGCTAGCATCTCTGTACCTCACGACTTCGTCAATTGTGGATAAAATAACTCAAATACAAAGAAATTATATAAAGGCATGATAGTCTAGTTAACATTCACTCTAGCCAAGAGTAAGCGACATTCCTCGGGGTAATTGGGATATCCATTCACGCTAATAAATTACATTCATACACCAGATCACATTCACACTACTCCAGAGTAATAGATATTTCTGGGGGTAATTGGAATAAACCCTTCCATTCGCGCTAAGAAATTACTTATACACAGTACAAATCATTCACACTACCCCAGAGTACTCGATATTTCTGAGGGTAATTCGGTATAAACCCTTCCATTTGCTCTAATAAATTACACATATACAGCACAAAACACTACTCCAAAGAACTCGATCTCCCTCGGGGTATTTGGGATATAAGCCCGTACGAAATTTCACCAAAACACCGGAAAATCCTTTAGTGATAAATTAAAATTTAATTTACAATTTATTACCTAGTTTTGGTCTTTATGGTTATTAAGAGATTTATCTCCTAAATGATTTTTCAGTTAATTTTCTTTCAAATTATCATAATTTATAATCTTTCAATTAATTAAGGGTTTTAGTTGAGATAAAAAGTCAGTGTCACGAGCGGGATTTGGTCCCACGATCTTCGGCTAAATACGCCGCTGCTCGACCACTTGAGCTATCGTGACCTCGATCCACTCCGTACAGGAGCGGCGTATCTATCCCGCTCGTGACACTGACTTTTTTATCTCACCTAAAAACCTTAATTAATTGAAAGATATTAGTCAAGCGGACCACGAAAACTAGTGAATTTAATAATTAATCATTTTTATTAAAACTCTAACTTTCTGGTCTCGTTTAATTTGGTTTCATGAAAATAAGTATGTTTTAATTAATAAACTAAAAATGCATAAAATTCGAAATAAACGACAAAATACGATTGTCTTTGAGTATATTATATGGATATTTAAATTTCTTACTAGATTGTCGGAATGCGAGATAGCATGGCCAGTCGGGAGACAGAAACACTTCGCAGGGCGTTACAAGGGCAAAATTGAAGCCTGGACCTAAGGGATGATAAAAAAAAGTCCGACTTTGGGATTATTATATAGGCAGAAAATCACCCAAGTATTTGAATGCTTTTATTTATTTAATTAAAGAAAAACGTATATGAGTAAGGTTCATTCTTACTGCATATTCACATGAGCTAGATAATAATGTTTATAAAATTATAGCCTAAGTATTAAATTCGTACGTCATGCTGTCAAATAAATGATCGTAAATACTAAGCAAGAATTTAATTTATGTGTAGGTTTAATGTTATTTTGGGATTTTTTTTGGGGAGGGTTACGTATGTTATTTCAGGACGCGTGATTTGGTATACTTATTGTGACAAATATTTTAGCGCATAATAATACGTTTTACTTTAAAATTATTTGATGACATACTTTAACTAGACATTATTTTCAACTGGATATTCCGTATATATCTAGGAACCACCTACATCACAGTGTTCATCAGAAATGTCGATTGACGACTAGGTCATGTTTTCATGTCTATAAATTGTGAAACCTTTTTAACGCACGAAATATAGAAGTACAGATATTGTAAATTCCACTGACGTTATGAGTGAAGCAATTCCAAACAATGGACAAATCAAAATTATCTGGGGTTAACAAGGTGCAGACAATTAGTTTAAATTTTTTGTTTGTTTACTTTTATAACATCACATCGCTAATTGAAATACCCCAATATGAATTTATTTTTTAAATTAATTACTTAAAAATATGGTTTTATTTTCAAGGATTTGAGGTAGAATGGCGTAAATCTTCTATAGAGCAAATGCACCTTAACCCACTTCACAACTGTTTAAAACCCTCTCTAGATATTTATGCCCCTCTTGTAAAAATTACCCTTTTTACACAAGATATAAATACGGATTTACGTCTTATGGTTAACCCTCAGCTACTCCGCGGTCTTCCATAAAATTAATACACTTTTGTCCTATTTCTGTCTCCTTCGTGATATATAGCTTACCCTGAGGATTTCCCGAAGAATAACGACGAATAATAAGAATTTTCCCTGTTTTATAAGCAGAAATGACATTTTAATAACCATTTCATTTTTATATATTTTCGCTCCATAACTGCTTCCTCAGAAATATTACACTGAGGACTTGTGTGTTTTAAAGAATAGGGTCATATGCTGGATTCATTCCATACCTGGCTGAGATAAGCCGATCTGATTAACCACGTGCCCATCCCTCCATACATCACTTGTTTGGTTTACCCCCGGGGCAGAGAGGGTGACGGATTGCTTTAGTTCGGGCCATGGGAGGATTTGTTTGAGCCGGCTTTATATTTATGGAGTGACCTCTTTCCCAGTCTGAAACCTTCAAATTGACCAAGGATAGTCAGACGTTGATTTCCTCTGTAATATATATCCTGAGTAGTTTATGGGAATGTTCTGCCCCATAAAATCTTTTCAGTCCGTTCTCCGATAACAAGAAGGTAAACTTTAGACCAATTGTGTTACAATCTGACTTTGCAAACCATCCTCTTTAGGGTTCGACCAAAAGTGAGGGTTATTACAGGAAACTATCAAAATTTTTCAACTTAAATTTTTAAATGTTCTGGACATAAATACAGTCAAAATTTCGATTTTCATGGAACAAACAGTGTAATTACCATTAATGAAACTCATAGTCCAAATCCACTTTGTGTTATAAACTAAGATAAAGTAATAGAGAACTGGAATCTTTAGTAACTGCAGAACAGAAAAGAGAGAGAGAGAGAGAGAGAGAGAGAGAGAGAGAGAGAGAGTGAGAAAGAGAGAGAAAGAGAGAGAGAGAGAGAGAGAGAGAGAGAGAGAGAGAGACAAACAGACAGACAGACATAGAAAGAGAGAATTAAAAAAGAAACGAACAGATAGATGTACAAAAATATATCTAATGTTAGTATTAACAATAAGGAAAATGAGAAAGCTTGAAATAAAAAATGAGATGGAAAATGATAATTATGGAGATAACCGAGACTGCAAGGGTTTTCCGTATATTTTTGATATTAATATTTTAAATTAGGATATGTCATATATATTATACATGATAATCTAAAAATATGTTTTTTATACGTAATTGTTTTATATGCCATAGCTTTATGAACTAAGTATTGAACCTTAAAGCTCCAATAAATTAAAATATTCTGTAAGCTTTGCACGTTATTTTTTCCAGATTTTCCACGGCTTTATTTTACTAAAACAACAGAACAAAAACAAAACAAAAAATATAATAAAAAAGGAAGGAACCCAGCAAATTACGAGATGAGGGCCACGCAATGAAATTGATGCGAGAGGGGAATTTTCCTCTTCCTGGGGGCTAGCGGCAAAAAACTGATTGATGGGTGACGAAAGCTGGAAAAATGTCGAGGAATTACTAAAGATTTTCAGCTGAACGACTAATCTCAGTTGGCGGAGACATTACGTGCGGTTGGGAACGAGGTTGATTTAGTGCGATCACGTCTCGCCACCATGCTTCCTGGGATTCACCAAAGTGAGGAGGAAAGGCTTATTCCGGCCGGGAATAGGTCAAGTATGTCCTACAAAACCATTTGATCAATGATGCATCCATAACTGCAACAATTTACTCATTTTTCAAGGCTGGTAGACAAAAAACTGGCTAAGCTTAGCAGTACTATGTGAAATAGCCAGTTTTGGATAATCTGAGTAAGGTATATTGAGTTAATTATTGCATCATAATTGGAAGAGATTATGAGTGTGTAAAGGAAATATGTGAGTGTATTAAAAAAGGTTAGAGGATGAGTTAATCAGGGGAATAAGTCACTATGTGGATAAGTGCTTAGTCGTCTACGCACGGAGCTACTCAAAACAAACTGAGGAAAAATTCGCAATGAGACACTTCTAATGTAACTAGATGGGCCGATATTGACTACTGGCGCGTTACTAATCAGGTAGCTGCCAAGGCTAGAGACTGAAGTAGCTCCGTTGCAAGATCAACAGTGAACATATTATTTGTGGGAGAATTAGAAAAACATGTTGTTTAATACACCTTTACTGAAACGGAAGTTTGGAAAAACGCATTATCGAAAATTTTCCTTCGTATTCTTTCTCTTATGGGGATGCAGTAACAGGACAGCTTCCGAGCTTAAATCATCACTGGATGATGCTCCTTCCATGATTTTACTGGGGCAACTAGTGATTTAGATCCGTGTGTGGATACGCGTCACCAATAAGTAACAGTCACAAACCAGTTCCATTTCATTTGAGTACCTACGTCTAGAGCAAGCCTTAGTATTCCTGAGAGAGTGAATGAGTAAAAACGCGAGTACGATAATGAGTGAGTAAGTGGATCAGTAGGACTATGGGGGAATAAATTATGAATGATCGACTAAAGGGTCAATGAGTGTAATAAGTCCAATGTACAAGGACTATCATATTTATGTAATAAGTCCAATGTATAAGGACTATCATATTTACCAGACTATGAAGTGGGACAACTGAATTATTTCTTTAAAGTGGTGAAGGTGTGATGTTAAATTTTCGTAGACCATTGTATAAATACGTTTCTACCAGAAAAGTTGAATTCCTTTGGCGAGTACATGTTTTACGTTTAAAAATTATATCGGAATGGCTAAACCTGGCATGAAAAATGGAAATTGGTACAAACCCCTTTCAGGCTGGACTGTAATAATGCTGATCTCGTTGGGCGTACAGAATCCCTGAGGATTTCCAATTCCAAACCTGACCTTTAGAATGATATTCTGGATTTTTTCTGCTGTCACAACCCATTTCTCCCTAATTCCCAGATAGGATTGCATCTCCTTTCGTTGTACTGCCAGATTGAGACCTTTACGGTATAATTCACTATAGGCAATTTAATTAAATTGCCTTTATTTTCCATTTTTATTTTTAACCGCCAGTTTTAGTACAACTTAGGGTTTGAAAACATAACACTTTAATCAAAAATAAACAGTGTTGTAAAATAAATAAAGATACATTTTACGTACAAATAATTTATGACCCTTCAATGTCTTTCTAAACTCGAGAGATGAATTCAACTTATGAATTGTTAAATACATTTATAGATTTATACTGTTTATAATACAATAATATTAATTTTTTTAAAAGAATTTCCTTGTTTTGTGCTTTTTCAAGCCACAATTATAGAAATAGCTATCCCAGATATACTTATTTTTCTATTTTATCTAGATGGCTAATATTCAGACTTGTTCATATATAGTGCAGGAAAGAGAAATTGTATTTATGTTTGGAAGGGATTATATGTTATTTACGGTTAGAACAATGGCCAGAAGGTCTGGTCAGCAGTTGCGGTCACAATCGATAAACTATAACTTAAGGATTAGCATCAGCTTTAAGGGGATACAAGCTTTAGGTTAGACTAATATCTCTAGTTAACTTAAATCTATCTCCACCACTCTGCCATAATATACTAGGTTGATTGTTGTTTGTTCAAGCAGATTCCCAGCCGAGTGTAAACAATTAATCCGACCGCAACTAAAACTTTTCAATCGGAAGGCCATGTAGCCGTGGTCAGATTGATTCCTCTAACTTTCTCTTTGGGGTTAGAGTGTTTGATTTTTAATCTCGCTTTTATTTTACCCGTTTTTTTCTCGACAGTAGCGATAACCGGCCGATAACAATAAAGAAACTTTGTCGCCCCCGTCCTATGATCCGGCTTTTTTTTTTTTTTTTTTGTGAAAGCAAAGAATTACACGAACGATGAAAATGAGAAAAAGTTAATTTCGACCGGAGCAAGGGTAAACGCCAGGGTTTGTTTTACCCCGTCAGAAAATGTAGCGATGAGGTCAAGTTCTCCATACTTCCGAAAGATGTTTTGTAGATGTTGAGAAAGAGAGTGCCAAAGGGACTAAGGTCGCCGGGGACATGAAAGGCATAAGCTACATTTTATGTATTCCCCCCCCCCTAAAATCGACTCTTTCCCGTTCACTTTCCAGGTAAAAGTACAAATGTATTGGAAATGAGCATAAATAGCATCATAATTCATCTACAATATCCTACACACCAAAAGAAAAGTGACAAATTCCTATTGAAAAGATCATTTCTTCGTGCGTGATAATGTAGTTTATTCGTTAAAAACCAGCTAAGATTTATATTACTATTTTCACCAAGATATGTATTAAAATTTTAATAGATTCCATTTGTTGATTTGGGTTTCTATCAATGATTAGGTTAGATTGAAATACTTCGGATTAATGGTCTCTACCAATCTATAACCTATAAATATATTCAATGACAAAAACCGAACGCTCGTATTTTTTAGGTTAGTTGAAACTATATGTATGTTTATCGTTTAATTACAACATACTTATTTTAATGTAAACCAAATTAAATGGAATCAGAATTGAGTATTAATAAAAATGATCTAATTATGACGGTTTGTAGAAAATTTAACAAAACACCGAAAAATCATTTAGTATTAGAATAAATGTAACTAACATTTTATTATCTGCTTTTGCTCATAATAGCACATTAAGAAGGAGAGAAACTTTGGTGATGAATATGCATAATATTAATGAATGCTAACCATGTATCGTTATGTAAACTGGTGAAATATTTGATCGTCTAAAGTGGTTTACAACCATGAATCAATGTGTAATCTTCAGCATAGAAAGAACTCGTAGCATTGAAATTCCCGTTTATTGTTTCACATGAGAGCAATTGAACGTTTAAATAACACGTGGTTTTTAGGTATGAACTTAAAAATATCCTTTGTTATTTTGATTGTTTTTCATCTTTCCTGGTGCGTAAGCCGACTGCTGAGAGTTTCGGATTTAAGAGATTGAAATCAGTGGGACATCAGTCTCAACTGCTTCTTACGCCATTTTTATGCTACTTGTGAAATATGGCATTTGGTTCTGGTTGTCCTACTTCAAAAGCAAGCTTTGAGAGATGTTCTAGGGTTGCGATATAAAGATATGTTGGAGTAAGTTTAACCATATCAATTTAATTACAGTTCCTGGATGTTTTACAATAAATACTATCTGTGACCACAAAGACAAGTTTACGTTCTTATTCCATACCATGGTTACAGCACCAGGCACTAATTTGCTCTACCTACGCACCACACTACACATCTTGAGAATGCTAGTTTATACTCAATGGCCAAAATTTGCAATAAATTGTGTGAATTAATTAAATTTAAAAACAAGTAGAATTTTAAAAGAAAATTCCATAACATACTTTTTGAATTAAAACTCTACGATGTGACGCTTTTATACAAAACTTAAACTGTTTTTGCCACTAAATCAAATGTTTTTAATTGATTTTCAATTTCTCGTGAAGAGGATACGTTCCTAATTCATAATTACATTCACTTTCACTCTCTAAGAACAGTTTACGGTGTCATTCTCTTTCGACATTATACACTGAGAGGTACAATAAACAACACGTGTTGGTCGAAAAGATACTCTTTAATAATCTTCTAAAAAGCAGTCTAGGAAGGTTCGCTTTTTTTAGGCAGTGTTGCCAAAATGGTCGCCACACAACAAACAAATACTTATAAAGGCATAGAGTTAGATGTTCAATCCATTTTTCAAATTTGAAAAGAACCAAAGCTTTAAAACATATTCAAATAATTCTCTTGTATAAACTACAATTTTTTTTAGAAAATTTCTATTTCACGTATATAGATAAATTTGCTACAACATTATGCATGGTTACCATTTATGAATATTAAATATATTCATGAATAAATATTTACATGTTTATAGAATAAATATTATATTAATTCACTAAATCGTTTTCTAGGCGGTCAAACAACGATTAAAAATACGTTCAAAGATGATAATTGATAATGCAACATATGAATAAATTAGAAAAAATCACCTTTTGATGTTTTATTTCTAAATTCTTTCTCAGAGACTTGTTTCTTTTACTATGCTTTTTGCTGTGGTCTCTTGTGGGGAATTAAAATTAAAAAGGCTCTTCGTTTCAAAGCTCCATCAAAAGAATTACCTTTGGGCCGGATGGGGAGATGTTTATACTCGTCCAGTTCGAGTACATGATACGAAAAATGTGAGCGAATTTTGTTTTCCAAGCGATAATAACTGAAGAATAATTTAACGCACTTTTTAATTTTAGTATTGAAGTTGAAGGAAACAAGACATCATGAGATCATCTTATTCAACATGCAAGTTCAATAGTCATCGCGTCTATTAAGTGAAACAACAATGGAGGGAATTTGAACTTCTTGATCGATCAAGACTATATCCAGACAATACGTCAAGTTGTGTTAGAAACTTCGGATTTACTACGTGACCTAAAATGCTAAACCAGCTTTGATCAAGTCATTTCACCTGTAACGTCAACTCCAAGTACCAAGGCGGACAGCACCCAACTCTATTTGATATTCAGGACTAAACACCGCGCGGCTAATGCATATACAACGGAGGTGGTGGTGTTATTATGACTTTTGCCAACAAATGTTTTCGAACTAATCAGGAAGTGATATTCATGAATATTTCCGTGCAATGGCCATTGAAATTGCTTTGAGAAACTACATTCTACACTGACAAAAAAACCGGATGCAAATAAACGATAAAAAGTGGACAATTGTTTGACAGAATCTATTCTGTTTAGCGACGTTCAACTAAACGTATGTCACAGTACTGGGCAAATTGAGACTGAGTCGACTTTAAAGAAATTTAAAATCATTTATTAAAATTCTAATTATGCCAACTTGTAGACATTTTTAAAATCATTTGCCCTGATGATCTCCTTAAAATGAGTCAAAAGCTTGGCAGATATCAATTGAATTCGTTCTTTCATTCAGACCATGCCTTTTTTTCGATATTTTTTCGTATACAATGTATGCCCTCTTTGGCTTTAATGACTCTTTTCATCTTTTATAGGAATACTCAAAAAAAGTTATAGCATAAAATTACTGAACGTACATATTATATCTTTCACTGAAAGGAATAGGGAAATAAACTGAAATGGTAATAAAATAAAAAAAATTTCATTCTTTAAGGCGTTTCGAATGCTAAACCATCATGACTTGACAGTCGTGATGGCTCAAATGACATATCATTCAATGGCCAGACATGTTTGATAACTACGACTACGAAATTCATTACATGCTGTCTTTCGAGTAAATATTAATAAGATTTTATTAATATTCGTTTTGCATTACTGCCCTGCCTCGAGCCCTATTTTTATTTCACGGGTCATCTTGTTTCCGTCACAATCTTCGCCATATTGTGCCCAGAAAGTCCACCAGGGCACCGTTTTTTAATTTTTGTTTACACAAAGCAATGGTTTACCTTTAATTATTGCTGCTTAATTAATTTTAATTATGATTAAACTCTTTAATCTCTCTTAATAATCCGGGTGGAGTTCCACGATTTCTTTTTTTATTTGATTATTTTTTACTACTCCTACAGTGTGATGAAGTAAAAATTATTTTAATTAATTGAATTTTAAAATGTAAGATTAATTTTGGTGTAATTTTAATAAACTAAGTTTACCAATCCGAATACGAAACAAGAACTTTAATCTTATATTCTTTAATTTGTTATTTAATTACAGGATTATTCTCTAATAAAAAATAAGGCAGTTTTTATTAATTAACGTTCTTCATCAACCTTCTTCGCGGCTGTGATCCAAGGCTGAAAAAAGGTGGAGGAAAATCGCTGTATCGTGCGACGGCATTCTCTTTAATTTGAAGATTCCTTAGTGTTTTGTAAGAAAGAATTTCAATTACACAAGACGATTTTACTGAGGTGAGGCCCTTCTGGCAAAGGATCTTTGCCCGACAATGGAGCTAAAGGGCTAAATTAATATCATCTGTCAAGCGAATAGGCCCCTCACCGATGGGAATTCAAACGATTAAAACGAAATCAGCCGATCAGAAAAATGCGATCTTATTACATGTGAACGAATAAAACGGCGATTTACCAGAATAAGAATTGCAACTTTTTTTGTGAAAAGAAGTACTATCCGCAATCCTTGAATAACTTTTTAGAAACTTCTTATATTATTGTTTTATTTTTTACGGAGGGTATTTCAACTGCGAGGTTACATAAACTTCGGGGTGCCTGTCTTTTCGAAAAACAGCCCATTTGTAAGTACGTCCGTTTCGAACACAATATTTTAAAATTTTTTTTTCCTATTTACCCACATACCCGCCAGTTTGCTGTAAGAGAATTTCCTTTAATTAAGAGTTAAAAAAGGAAAATAAACATTCAATGCTGTTAAATCACAATTGTTTGATTATTCGTTAAATAAAGTAAATTAACGAAAAAGTGACAGAGATTAATGATCAACGATCTATATTTAAAGATGCGAAATTATAAAATATAATGATCTATGAAAATTTTAAATGATATTGTTTTTCTCTTTGCAGTTTCGTGGTTTCGGTCAAATTGATTAAGTTAGATAAAATTCAGTCCGAAAATGCCAGAGGGACGGACCCTGGTTTATTAGAAAGTTTCCTGGAATGTTGACTCGCTTCTAAAATAGTTTTACTTGTCCAGCCAACTGAATATGCATTATTTGTTAGAAGTTTAAACCATGTAGAGGCGATTACATTTTCCAACATCTCATACCATGAAATGCATTGTATTAGGATAGCTCAAGCGAGAATGCCAATTTTAATTAAAATAAAACGGACGTGATTTTGATTTGAAAAAAACAACGACATTATTCCTTGCTTTTCTGCTCAATCAGTTTTAGGTGCACCCAGTTTTGAATTTTTAACGTATGTGCAGTATATAATTTTTTTAATTTGTAAATATTTTATGACCTCCAGCTTTTTTTTAGTTGGATTCATTTTTAAAGTTTCTTGAATAAATTGAACTATGCAAATCATTTTAAGTAATTTTTATTTTTTGTTTATTCCATTTCCATTAATTGTGGTTTCTTACTGAACGGTTGTTTCATAATTTGTTGAATTCCTGACGAGCGGTCGAAAATGAGGTAGTTTAGAAAAACACTTTATCCATTTTTATGCCGACGTTTAGACCTTTTTTCAGGTCACCTTCAGGGCATAAAGTGTGGTGCTATTTTTGTGGTGCAATGTTGGTTTTGTGTGACAGTGTGTCTTTTACTAAATGATATAGTTTCCAATACTATACAACTAGACATTCATGTTGACACGTGAACAATTCGTCATATGTTCCATTTTATTTTGTAGAAGTTTTTCCGTTTTGTCTTTCATAACTAGTACATCAACTTGGTTAATAAGCATATTAAGATAAAAATATGGCTACCAATGGATTAATAATATTCGGGCAATAGCCCCGAAAATCTTAACCAAAAATGAAAATATACTTTAAAATTTGGAGCAGTTCACTTTGTTCACAAAACCTTAATGTATTATATTTTTCACTTGGCGACTAAAAGTTGATTGACAATACAATTAACATGTACTGATGCAAGAATTTCATTAATTAATTTTGACATATTTCCCATGTTTTTATATTTTCAAATATTTCGTACAGATATTTCTTTTACTGATTTATTTCCCATAAAAAAGTGAGCCAAGAACCACGAATAATAAATTATGACAGAACAGCGATCCCTAGGATAGTGGTGCAACAAACCATTATAATTTTTTTAAGTGTATCAATTTTATTGTAAGACGCGTTCGTCGGATGTCCTTATTATTTTTTACTTCTTCTTCATTTTCTTTTTATACATAGAATATAAAATGGTTGCTCGATTTATTTCAATTATTTTTTCTACAACCGTACGATCCCCACCCCATACAGGCGGACCTCGGCCATTTAAGTATTTTTTTCAATTGTCTATAAAGCGGGATCGTTTTGTTCCTAAAGTCTCCTATAGACCTTCGCTTAAAGTAAAAAGAAAATTATTCCTATTATTTCAAATATTATTACCATGTTATTACTTAGCGTACCAAAACGCATTTTCATGCTTTTTCTAGTGGGATGGTGCAATTTTAATTGGTATTTTAAATTATTACCTCTAACTACTAGTGGGACGGGGATGGAAGACAGGGCATCTTGGGTAGTAAAATCCGATGCAGTCACTTGGCATTCCCACATGCCGTCATCGAATTCCAGCGTGGCTGCACGGATCCAAAGGCTGCAATCGCCGGCCTCCTGGCTGCCAGACCATTCGTACTTTTTGACGAAGATGCCGACGGGCTGTAATAAAAAAAATGAGTAATTGTATTGTTTGAACAAAACGTAAAATGAGTAGGAATTATTTGTTTTATGAAGAGCGACTAACGATTACATTTAGCGGACAATTATTATGATTTAAAAATTAATAGCAATATGCGTATTATTGAGAAGATGATTGGATATCAATACTTTCCGTCTTCTTATCCTTGCTTTATATTGAGAAACTGAGCTTTATGTCGTAGAGAACATTAACCATAACTTACTTTATAGTAGACCTGATGCAAAATATTTTTACAGAATTTTCTCTTGCTCGAATGAAAATATACGCGTGATAATAATTTCGCTGCAAAGAAGGTTGACTTTTATAACGTATTGAAGGTTAAGAAAATGGGTTTAAAATATATTACTATTCCAAAAAAATGTTATGGCCAGAGCCAATAACAAGTACCCTTGAGGAATACCGATTTTTCATAATTTAATTTTCAGCTTCTGACACGACCAATGATTGTCCACTCCGTTTTCTGCTAGGACAAGTCTATCTACAGCCAATATAGGATAATTGGACCAGAAGGAAATGACCCGAGGTCTAAGTGCTAGGGGCAGTAGCCGGCCGGGCCCGTTTAAGGGCTTATTTGGGCCTTCCGGCAAGAGAAAATGGAAATGCAGCATTCAGGGTTTCTATCTCACGTTGCCAAGAGGATATTACAGTTTTTACACCAGGGCGACTGGAGCTAATTTGCAGTAACGTGCTCCCGAGCACACACCCCCCTTAAATGTACAATAGTACACGTACTGTGTGTACAATACGATGATAGAGGGCATGAAATGTAAGTAATTTTTACACGTGGAAAGTAAGTTATGATAAACGATGCTTTTATAATGTAATCAGTTCTATCTAACCGCTGGAAAATTATTTTCTTATATGATGATGGTGGTGATGATGATGAAGAATTTAAAATTACTTTGGAAGTCGAGAGTTTTGTTCCCAAAGTACTGCAGCCTTCTGGCTTTGTACAATACTTTTCTAACGTCAATCGAATGGATCCTTCATTTGCTTACATACGATAAACATCGATATTATTTTTTTAAGAAAAAAAATGTCGCAGTGGAAGAAAAGTAGATTATAATTAACAGGGCCCGACAAGAGGAAAAAAGTCGCACTATCGGATTAATATTTTGGAATGAGCGTGACTACAATGTGAATTAGTGAACATTATTGGCCTTCTACACAAGTAAAAGTTAGAAAATCGAAACAGTAATTTCTTTGATAAGTTAAAAAAACTCACACAATTTTCCTTTGATTATTCTTATAAACCCATAAAAAAAGGTTGTGAAATTAAGCTAGGGGAGCAGAAGAAAATTCATCAAATAGCTACAAAGACGAGCATTACATAAATCCGTCATGAAGGACGTCTAAGAAACGAGAGAGCGGATGACCCAGCTAAAAAGGGGTCTAAAATCTCGTATATTGGCTCAGAAACGTCAATACCTCTTTGAGCTTTGCTCAGGACATAATTGACGGCGGTTGTAAAAACCGATTCCTCAAAGTTGGGAATTTAATACCTTCCGGCAAACAGTTGATAGGCTTTATTAAAGCATATTAAGTATTGTTTTCAGTATCGACCCCTTTTTCACTTACGAACAGTCTGGATCAAGGTATGGTCTTGAAGAAAAAGAAAGTGAATTTAGTTATTCTAATGCAAAGTTTTCGATCTAGATCATCGTCAGAGTCTGCAGATTGACATATTTAATTTTTATTCGACTACTCGATCTTGCCAACATTGCCAAGGATTATAACAGTACTCAAAACTGTTCAATACTGATAAAGGCCTTGGCAATATTGGGACTGAATCGGTCCCCCTTCAAGGATATTTGAGATCGCCTGTAAAAAAAAATATGTCATTCTGCAGCCATTTAAAGTTGTTTTGCCCTGATAATCACCTTAAAATAGGTCGAAAGCTTGGCATTAGCAACTAAATTTTTTTTTCTTCTTTAAAACCATTTCTTAATCCAGAGTGTTTATATTAAGTTTGCCCGCTTCCTCGGAAGATAGTCGTTTACTTTTGTCCTTTTTTTCAAATATAGTTAACCCAAGGAAACTTTTACCATTATTAAAAATCATGTTTTTAATTGTATAACGGTTCAATTTACATAACCTTTAAAAATGACTGATATAATGATGATAAGATTTTACATTGCAAAATACACAAATGACGTGCCTATGAATATTCATATTAATAATCAATTGCTAATTTTATTATAATATAAATTATTCGCGTTTTCATAATTATAACTTCTCCAAAATATAAGCACGATAAAACATAATTCGTGATTCAATAAAATTGTTGGTTGCAAGGACAATGATATAATAAACCCGCTTGGAACGGATTATCGTAAAGGCTTTATGAGTTTACACCAACAGTATAAGTATAATCTTGACTTATAAATATATCTTTGAAGAATTTTGAATCTTAGTAAAAGAAATAATACGTTTAATAGGACTTCCTGTTTATACCCTATCATAAACAGGTTCGTGTAATAAAGTGCACAGTCAGGTCTAATTAAAATGTAAACAACGTGTAAATGGAGAAGCCTTAAGTTAAGTCCTAGAGATTTATTAAGCCCTCTAATTGCCGGTCGACTTAAACATAGTATTATGAATAGGGCGACACTAAAAAGCCAAGTATTAAAGGCTGATGGTAGCATAGTCGTTCTTAACTACTAAAAGCTTCAACTAGCAATAATCGCATCTCAGTAGAACTTCATTGATTACGATACACATACATAACACACCATACACCTACACTAACAGAAGTACATTTACGTTATATACACCTTAGGGCTACCGTCCCTAGGAAGGTTCTTGAGATGAACTCAAAGTCTCACGTCCTGGGAATTGGCGACCCGGTTTGGACATAACTCCGCCACACCTAACACTTGGTGGAGTGAGGGCGGGAGACTTGGACGGTGTTCAGTCTTCCGTCAGCATGCCACCACCAACACACAGGCCGATGCACGCGGCCAAGGGCCTCGGAACCCGAAGATAACAAACGCAAATCACCGTGCACATCACACCACACCAACAACACACAGTCCTCATCTGGAGGTAGCAGTCTCCCGGTCTGCTTGAGTGTCCATGAGTCCTGCAGCTGTGAGGGTACAAAAGGAAAACTGGGTTACGGCACTCCCGGGCCGCGAGGTAGTACAGGGACCCGAACCCCGGAATAGCCACCGGGGAGGCTGTCCTATCACCTCGTGTATAATGGCGTGATGCCTAGTATTGCCAGCTGGCGACAGGATGGTTACCGTGCTGGGCATCGCGGCGGGCCCTCTCGAGGCCACACAGTTTGTGGGGCGCGTGGGGTATCGCTCGAGCGGGCCGGGGGACCGACCCCAAAGGCTGAGAACTGTACACACATGTCACAATACATCCTTACAGACAAAACACAATAGATGATGAAAATGAAAAAGAAAGAAAATAATCTAGGAGTAAAAGTGGCTACTCCGCCTAACCCGGGCCCGACCAGCCCGACAACACCCCCTCCTATCCCAACACCACCACCTCTCCCAACTCCTTTCTCAATCCCGCCGAAGGATTTGCTTTCCTCTACTTCCCAGACCCACGTCCCTCTATCCCCTGCAAACCCTTCAACCCCCTCTCCTCAACCATCCACTCCTTCTCATACGTTGGAGAATGAAGGCTTCGTTCCTGTTGCTGGGAAAAGAAAAGAATTCCCACCAACTCGCCAAAGAGTGAAACAAGAATGTACCTGTGTCTCCTTTGTCACCGGCACAAAAAAAGAGAAAAGAAGTAATAGTAGAGAAGAAGGAAAAGAAAGAAAAGAAAAAGAAATCGCAAAGTGGTGCCTCGTCGCCGTGTCTCGGGATCATGGGAATTACTCTTCTCGCTGAGGCCTACGAGACGAGGTACTATAATGTAGCAAGGAAAGAGGGAGATTGTAAATCCACATGCCCTTTCCTTTTACACAGGGAAATAAAGAAGATAGGAAAAACAAACTCTATTACAAAAAGTATAGATGGGAAAATATGCACAGGAGTGACTGGGAAAGAGATCGAGGCAAAACTGATGTCATTAAAGGCGCTTGCTGGCCATGAGGTCGAGGTTACCCCTCATCACACACACAACACCTCCAGAGGGGTAGTAGTATGCCGTGACCTCATGAATAGCAGCGTCGATGACATCAAAGAAGGCCTAGGGGACAAGGGTGTGTTGGAGGTAAGGAGGATGAACATTCGCCGGAACGGACAAATTGTCCCTTCGGCGAGTCTAATCCTCACCTTCGACGCCCCGCGATGCCCAGACGAAATAAGAGCGGCGTTCTACAAATTGAAAGTCCGCCCTTATATCCCACCTCCGCAAAGGTGCTATCGTTGCCAGAAATTTGGTCATATCTCCCTGCGATGTAAATCCCTGCAGGAAGTGTGAGAGTGTGGGAGGGAAGCACACCCAAAGGAATCTATATGCTCAGACCCTCCCACTTGCGTGAACTGCGGGGGATGCTATACAGCTCGATCCGCAGCTGCCCTGTCTTCTCGAAAGAACGAGAGATACAGAAACTAAAAACAATAGATAAAATGAGCTTTCGTGAGGCCAGGGCAGTGGTCGAAAGTAGGGGCACTTCAGGGACATACGCCCAAGCGGCAGCTCGTCCCGCTCCTGGGCCGAGAGTCCTGGAGAAAACCTGCCTGCTGATCCTCAGAGAGGAGAAGTCGCCAAAGCCCTCCCGTTGATGGCGGGGGCAAAAGAAAGGGTGGGTTGCGGTAGCTTCAATCTCAACAGGTCCGTCCCGCCTTGATTGGGTGACGGACATAGAAGCGACGTCTTGGTCAGATACTTCTTCAGCAGCCACTGATGCTCCGACAAGGAGGAAAAAGGGGTGGCAGAAGGGTCGACCCAGACCGAACATGAGAAAGATAAAAAGGGAGCGACTAATGAAGTCCATTCTGCAATGGAACTGCACGGGTATAAATAACAAAAGAGAAATGCTGCAGTTAATGGTCAGGGAACATGTACCGATGGCGATACTCCTGCAGGAGACCCGAATCCGCCCGGGGGGGCGAGCCTCGAACTGAGGGGGTACAATACCTTCTCTAGAGAGGTGCAGCCGGATCCGGGCGGTAGGGCTCATGGAGGAGTGGCCATCTTAATGAGAGAAAACGTACCGGTACATGAGGTGAGGATAAATACTGAAATTCAGGCGATCACAGAGAGGATAGCGGCGCCGATGAACCTCACTCTATCTTCCTCCAGATGGATCGTGGCACAGCAGTGGGGTCACTGCCCTCGTCGAGCAGCTCCCCCCGCCAGTTCTGGTGTTGGGTGATTTTAATTCGCACAACACATCGTGGGGGTCGTTGCGAACAGACGCTAGCGGCAGAGAGATGGGGGATCTAATAGGCGAGTCCGACCTGGGCCTCCTAAACACCGGCGCTGCTACTCATATTGATTTTAGTACAGGCCGATTTAGCGGGATCGACCTGTCGTTAGCCTCACCATCCCTGACCACCCGGGTGGAATGGGCTCCATTGGGGGACCCCCTTTCCGATATTGTTGAGGAGTTCCGTCTCGAGAGGAGTATATCACCCTCCTACGAAGTGGAGCCTGAAGCTTGCGAATTAGGAGTTTTTCTCTTCGGCGGTGTCGGCACCTCAATTAACAGGGGATGTCGACACTGATCTCCTCCTCTTTGAGCGGGAGATCAACCGCGCTGCGGGCAGATCCATCCCCAGGAGCGGTGGGTCTACTTGTAGGCCACCGGTTCCTTGGTGGAGCGATGCCTGAGGCCGTGAACACGCGGAGAAGAAGCGAGCATTCCTACGGAGGAGAACCTTGCAAATTTTAAAGTAAAAAGGGCTAGAGAGAGGCGTACCTTGTCCTAAGCCAAAAAGGATAGCCTGGCGAGATATGTCTCTGAAATGACTTGCCAGACCTCCGCCAAAGAAGTATGGGACAAGGTCAGAGCACTCTCTGGCCTATCCAAACCTCCGTCGGTACCGATATTGACCACCGATCGCGGGAGTGTGACGGAAGCCTCGGAGGTTGCCGAAGAACTGGCGCGGCATTTCGCCTCGGTGTCCACTTCCGATACCTTCCGACAAAGGAAAACCGAGACGGAACGCACTGAGATTGATTTCGGCGGCGGCACCAGAGAAGCGTACAATATGTCTCTGACGATGGGAGAGTTCGAGTCCGCGTCGGGGCGCGCCCGGAATTCAAGCCCCGGGTGTGACGGTATCCCATATGAGATGCTTCGCCACCTTCCCCTGGGTGCGAAGCGGAGCTTGTTGGACTTTTCAAAACTTAATATAAGCTAAGCGTAAAAACAACTCTGAGACGATTACTATGGTAAATTAACTTACTAATGCTAATCGTTTTCGAAATAAACGGGGTGGGCCAGCTTGATGTTACAAAAACCATACCCCCTCACGCGTTTTCCGTCGGGCATAACTCAGAAATGGTCGAGCCTATCCAAATTTTCCTTTCAGTAAAGGTGGCAAAAATGAGCACTAGAATAGAATTGCACAATAAAAATATGGGACTCCCATTTAAAATAACAAAGTCAGTGTCATTTCTCAGCTAGATGAGAACGTTTTGCTAAATAATTATTATTTGTACGATGATAGAAATCCATTTTTTCACACCTTATATGTATTTTATAATTTTAACAATTTTATAAATTCCAGACCCTGAAGATGATCTCAATAAAGATCGAAACGTTGGCACGATAAAGAAAATGTTTTTCTAAACCTACCTCACACCAGAGCGCTGATTTATCTCCAAATAATCATTAATTCGGTCCCTAAACACCACACGTTGTTTTAAATGTTACCACGTGATTCCTATCCTATCACCACGTACCTAAGACCATTTTTTGCTTTAGTTAATAAGTTAATTGTTTGCAAATTAAATGGGTGGACTTTACAAGTTAATTCACCCTGTATACATGCACGAAAAATAATGTTTACAACATGGTGTTAAAACAGAAATTAGTTAAGTTTTCAAATTATAATATTTGTTTAAAATTTACAATACAGTATAAAGTTGCTTCAAATTTTCAATGATTAAGTGCATATTTGATTAATTCTCTTCATTTTAATAAATCCTTTTTTGCTATTGTAATTGTATTGTAAACTACAAAGGAGTACGAGTTATAACTGTGAATCACTTGTCAAGTTGCACAATTTCGTTAGAAATTGTAGAACTGTTGAGGTAGTTTCTTGGTTTACAAAGGTTCTTTAAGCGGTATTCTTCAGAAATTTACTATAATGCATTTGCAAAATTTGAAGACAAACTTAACTTGGGGTGGTTTGTATAAGACCATGTTTTGCTAATGTTAATCGTTTCCGCATTAAATGGGTGGACTATAGAAGTTGATGATACACCCGGAAAAAAATTATATATGATATATATATTTTTTTCTGGGTGTATCATCAACTTCTATAAAATTCTATAGTCCACCAATTAAATTTTAGTATAGTCCAATATTTTAACCACAAAACGAACTGAATCATCTACTTATCATTACTCCAACAAAGTTGAACATAAGTGATTGAATTGTGGGGTTCGACCAAATGCGTTCCAACTTCCAAGAATCCAGTCACTAATGCAAAATCATTCGAAAAATTACTCGAACACCCTTCCTCGTTTTCTACATCATGTTATACATTGTTTTTAAATTTTTGTTCTTCACTACGGTTTTCGGGTCGGTCATCATCAAAGAAGTCAGAATGAAAATTATAGATTTTTTAATATTAAATAATTTTAATTATACATTTAAAAAAATGGTACTTGGTAAAAAAATAAGCTTTATATCCCGATCTACCCGTTGTTTATCATTAGGACCGTTTTGTTTTTAATAATGACGATTAATTTGCTTTACTTACACCAAATAAAAGACGCAATCTTCCGTTCTGCTTAACATATCTCAGGTTATTTATGTAAAATAATAACAACCGCCAAAATTTCAACTAAGATAAAAACTCTACGAACTATATCATCCTAATTAGGAAAAAATACTTTTGTTCTTTGGTTTCCCGGTCACACTAGTGATTAAACTAATGGTTGATTATAAACGTTTTTATGATCAATCGTTCCCGTGGTTTTTGTGATGCTTTATCCCTGCACTGTATATATAAAAGTATATGTGTTTTAATTAAACGAGCAAAAATTAAAAGTCAAAATCTAGATAGGCATCTGAGGATATAAAATCACGATTTGAACTTCTATGATTCTTCGTTGACTTTAATATAAGTTAAAAAATTTTTAAATCAACTTGTTGATTTCTTGAAATACGCAGTAATAATTAAATTAGCCGCTATAGGTCCAACTTAGGTTAATTGGTAGGCAATTATTTCAATTACTTCGAGGCTTTTACAACAATTTGATGACAACGTTTACATTTCTGTTCAACACCCGCGGCCTGAACTTTTTTTTATGTACACTTATCATGTATATGTATACATGATGTGCACTGAATGTTTGAGTGGAATAGAACTCTCAAGTATCCGTTCCTCCCGTGTGTATTTTCTACATTAATTTCATGTAAAAAAATATTTTTATTTTTTATTTTATGGTAAACGTATATTGTCGATAATACTTATCGATTTTGCGCAGTGGATCGTTTTGACCAAAGTCGAGCTGGTACCGGAATGAATAACGGGTAGACATTTCTTCTCCCCTGGAAGGTTTCCTTTAGTGGGAGAACGCAACCGAGAAGATAAAAAAAATGGCAATGCACTAAATGACGTGTGCGGAGAGAGTCCTCACGGCCCATTTCCCTGACTGCGGAACATCAATCAATACCGGATTCCGTCAATAAAACAACTTATATCTCGCAGAACTGTTCCGAACGATCAGCCATGTCAGTCGGCCTTCTTTGAAGTTTCTACCTTTCCAAAGTAACTTACAGGTGTTATAGTTGGAGGCTTTAAATACACGAGTGTATGATAATTCGGCTGGAAATAGAGTTTGATCAGGTTCAAATTCCAATGGATTGTAGAAAAGAGCCTAAACTACAAAAATAATCACAAAAAACATATAAAAATCTTCTGTAAGCGATAACATTTTCGTGTAGTAACATGTTAAGCAATACAACCTGAAACCGCAATTTATTCAGCGACAATGTAATTTCAAACTATCGTGATTGTTTGTACCACTTGTGTCGTGAATTGATCACATTTCTATGTACAATAATGTTACTACCAAAACAATGTTTTTAACATAATATATCCATCACCAATCCTAGCTTCATGATTAAGGACAGTTGAAAAGGATTAAATATCATATTATCAAATAGCCAATGAAAACAATTTCAAATTGATAAACCTGAATTAAAGTTAAAAGCAGTACAAATATTATCAAACTTTTCACAGGTGTGCAACAAATTAATTTAAAATAATGAAACGTCCTGTTTGAAATGTAAAACGGCCAAATAAATAGTAATGTACGGTTGTGAAAAGAAAAGATTAACAAAGTATAATTACACCTTTGATTAATGCAAAAAATCATTATAATATTAATGCAAGACTAATAATAAAATAGAAAACTTCTGACATAAAATATGTACACTGTCATTTCAACTTTCACTATAGTGTTCTTTTATTGTTCTTAAAACGTGAAAATTATATCAATATAATTAAAATTTACGAAAGAACAAAGACTTCTTGACTAAAATTGAAATTATTTGTTAAGTTCAAATATGAAAACAAGCTTAAACATAAAGAGAACAAAATTTTGTAATGCAAAATTGTTCATATTTCATATTTTATTGGTCATTTCAATGTTCGAATAGAAACTGGTTTTGTCTTTCTACTTCCAATTTATTAAGCTTTGTGCTAACGCAATCTTGCTAATAAAGTATCTATATATCTGTTGTATGTATTTTTAAATATATATTATAATTTAAAAAAATTAAATTATGTTATTTCGTTAAGAAGAAATCCAACACGAATTATCACTTAGAAAAAAAATTCGCCTGTTTTCATAATCGCGTTACAATCTCGTGAGGGATTTGCTTTCTACTTAAATTTATTTACTTATTACCATATCAAAGAGTGTGAGAAGTATGCAGGGGGTCAGCCTACTCTCATCACCCCTGGTTTTTTATAAAACCTGCCCAAAATAAAATATAATGAACTATTATTAGTAGAAGCTTTACCTCCAAACAGTTGTTTGAAAATCCGTTCAGACAAAACTTGATTATGGAAACGCGATTTTCGATTAATTTTTATAATTCTGTTCGGACATTCATAGTAGATTTCTTACTAACTAATTAACATTATTTAGTTTTTTAAATTATGACAAATTATTGAGAAGGAGTCCTGAGAAGAGATGAATTATGATGGTTAGCTAATTTGTAATAATTAAAATTGCCAAGGATTATGAGATTTGGTTTGGAATTTTCTTGACAAGGATTTGGTTATCTTTGACAAATTGACTATTAAGATCGGAGTCGATAAGAAGTTGTAAACATATGTGAGAACGTTTCACTATTTTTCTCACTATTCTGTATATGAATAAGGTTGAAACAATTCAACATTTTTTTACTGAGTTGTATTCTGTACGTTACAATTGAATATGGTGGTTTCAGGACTTTCGTTTGTACATTTTTGTAGTTGGTATTTGGGATAGAAATATTATTAGAAAGTGGGAGAATTTGTCCGTTTATGGTGAAAAATATGCGTTTTTGTTCGTTTACCGCGATTCTCCTTTCCCAGAGCAAAGTACAGTCTACCTCGGAACAGAACTTCTCAGAACTATTGGTGGTGAGGAAGTGGTCACTCACATGTGGATTCCCCAATGGAGCCCACAACACCAAAGTTGCTAGGGAGGGTTAGACGTCGATCGCGCTAAAATTCCGGTTCTTAGGTCACAATATGTCCAGCGGCACCGTGGTTCATCGGTGCGCTGAGAGCCCCACAAGGTGCTTTGCGCGTTGAAATCACCCAACATCATAATCGGTTGGGAGGAGACGCTCAGGGAATTTAGAATTTTATTTCAGGAATAATTTTAATTACCATTATTTCCTTATAAACCTTTGTTACAACAATAGAATACTTTATCATTTAAATCCTTCATAATTTAAAAATATATAAGCAATTGATGTCGTTCGCGAAATATGGATATTTATTACTCAGATTACAAATTTTTCTCTTGATATGAAAACGTAATCCCCATCGGCAATAAAAACATTGTGAGCCCGCGTCGAGTTGTATTTCCCCGCTTAGGTGAAGTGTTGACAGCAGGTCGAACAACATTGATCACGTATTGTCGTTTCGCACCCTTTCGGCTTAACGCGTCTGGTGTACAAAACCAAAACGTCAGATTTTCAAGCAATACAAACGGTTTTATAAATATTTAAATTGTCCATATAAAAATAGATCCCTTAAATTATTGGTCGTTTATATTATCGTTTGTGAACTTCCATCAAATGTGATGTACAATTAGAAGTAATTCCTTTTTATGTAATAAGAGCACTGCTTTTAAGCGGGTATATTTTCATCAAAATTTTGGTTGGTGGTGATAAAAAGGGTGGTACGAAGCGTGAGTTTGATATCCCCAAGCACTGCATCCTTTTGGCTTATTGTCTTTTTCCCAGTTACTTAGTTCTATTTAAGTGATCCGATTCATCTTCTAAGTAGGTCATTTACAGTCATAGCTGCAATTAGTTTTCTCAGCTCCTCTTGGTACGCTAGATTATATATGTCTGTATTAATAGGTTGCTTCATAATGGAAGATAAAGTGGATGGCAGTTTCTTCCTTTTGATTTCACAATTTACAAATGGAGTATCATTGTATGTACCCATGTTGTGTAGATGTTTTCTCAGATACCAGTGACCAGTAGGACCCTATCGCTTCTTTGAGTTTTATCCTGTCTAAGGAAAGACGCATATTGAAGCGGTGAAAATTAGAGTTGTTTTCCGCATATTGCAACGCAGTTTCACACTTCGCTCGAATAGTAGCCACACGTTTATTTTGAAGTCAGTACTTAAGTACAGCGGTTGTTTTTTAAGGTGAATAAACACAAAAATATGAATTATTCTATAATAGAACTAGAGTTCGGTTTGGCATCTGATTTCTACTGCCTAATTTATTATTATCAGTACTTTCTTCTTCCCTACTTTCTCTATCTGCTAATTTTATTTTTACTACTTCAGCTTCCCTCGCTATATATAACAGATCGTAAATATTTAAAATTTTGATATGCCAGAGCCTTGTGTCTCATTCTTAACAACCGCTGAAAACAGACGGAACTTCTGGGAAAACATTGATATCCCAGGATGCAAAGTACAAGACGACCCCAACACGCGGAGCGAAAACTGTAACCAAGTGTTTTCCTATTTTTTATTTTTCCTTTTTTTAATTATTTTTTTAATTATTGTCTTAATGGTTCTTTAATCATGCGTTTATTGTGTCTGTCCCCCCGCTCACTCACTCTAACACTTTCTTTTGCATGTTTTCTCTTCCAACTTTTTTCTCTCGCGTATTATCTTTTTATCACTCCCAGTTACATAGCCGAGACGGCTTGTCTGTAAAATATTATTTCAACGAGACTAAGCAAAGTTATGGTGAACCACAATTCACGTTGACCCCAAGGTATACTTTGTATTGGGTTGTCCGGAAAATAATGCAGGATTTTAAGTTTTCATTAAAAAAAATCTATATAAAATATTCTGTTTACGTTTACAGGATTACTCATTTGTATGAATGTCANAACTAGTTTCTTTTTTTTTGTTTAATACCAAAATCCTGCATTATTTTCCGGACAACCCAATATAATCATCTTATATATTTCAATACAATATTACTATAATAATATTTTCAATATGAAGAGATATTTTTCTATTGTCTCCATTCAATTCACTAAAAATGAAATAATATTTTGACAATACTCGTCGTGTCGATATTATGTTTGCTGCATTATTTAAATAATCAATATTCTACAACATTACACGCCTCAAATCACAAGTATTTACACAGTAAAAATTTCCGTGGTTTCAGTATTATGAAAAAATGCATGATCAGTAAGAACGTAGTTTCTGCTTTGATGTAATTGGATTCGCCCTTAATATTACAGTTGTATCTTATATATTGTATTTTATCTCAGTGTTATCTAAAAAATATTGCGCTAAATGTGCATATTACATCGCACAAAATTTATCCTTTTTTACCAACTTTGACAGAATTTATTTATATCATTAAAGATAAATTTTAAAAAAATGAATACGGTGGTAGAGTTAGAATGTTAGCGTGTTTGGTGTCATTTAATTTCATTATTTGAAGAATGGTTAGCAAATCGTTTACAGGTTACCAAAAGGAATATTTTCTAAGCATTCTTTCGGAGAATCGTTTGATTTATTTGTCAGTTGAAAATCAATATGTTCTATAGAACACGATTACAAACCGGGTAATGTTAAATATAGTTCTTTTTTTAATTTTAATAAAGAATAACCCTCCAAGAGCAAATATAATTATATTTATGATCATCGTTGATATAATTGTGATATAAAACAATAGAGACAATAGCGATCGTGCGTACATTTCACATTTACGGCAATATCGATCATTTCACAATGTTGAGCGGGACAAAAAAATATACGAAGTTTATATTTCAAAATAAATATACAAGATTACAAGAATGAAAACATGAAATTAGCGGTATATAAAAAAATTAGTTAAGATCGGGAGAGAAATTGCGATTTTTAAATATGACGAACGCCCATAAAGTGATTGTTGTTTTAACTGGAAAAAAACATCTTTCTTATCTTTCGAGTCCAAGACTTGTTCTTAATTTTAAAGCTGTTAAGCTGTCAGTCGTTATGGTATGTTGTGGTTAAGGCCCTGGTATACAGGTATAACAAGAGACGAGAGATTTTTAATTGACCATTGATCTTCGGTTGGTTGCTACTATAGTGGCATTTTATTACTCTTTACCTCAGGGAAGAATAAGGGAGAAACAATATTAAACAAAGGGCTTCTAAACACTTTGAAATATAGCTCTAACTTCCCAAAGGCCGATTATTTGTATGCATTGGACCCACAAAGCTCGGCCTATTTAATATATTTACAGAAAGAGAATAGAAAGGTTTGCGGGCGAGAGCGAGGCGGTAAAGTTATTTAGAGAGTCTAGGGACAGAACAAATTATTGTCGACTTTCACGAAGGAAAAGTCGAGAACGAAGAAAGTGTAGAGATGGAAACTTTTCTAATACACCTATCCGATGAGGCAACGAGGGGATTTGCGTGTTTTGGTTATTTAGAATACTAGGTTAGGTTGAATTGCTACGTTATATTTATTTATAATGGAATGTGTCAACTCGATACTGTACCATCTTGCCTGAAACGTAATTACCATGAAGTACGGCAATATCTTGCATACTTTTAAGGATCAATTTTATTAATTTGGACTATCATTGTAAAATATTTGAATATTCTAAAATTAATACAATCCTTTGAGCTATAGAAATTAAACTTCAGTAATATGTATTAAACCAACTTTTATTTATCAGCTGGTAAATGGGTTTAAGGATCACTGCGATCCTGCTCACAGATATTAAAAAGTGTTAGACAAGGTTAAACTAAAATGGCGAAATCGTTGGATCGGAAGGTTTTTTACGTGGCGATGTGATCTAAAAAAATGTCAGTCGTGGAGATTCGCTAGACCTTACTCCGATAGACCCACCCGCGGAGGGCACATGAACCCTTTCTTTTGGACCAAAGCCAGCGTATGTGTGCTGTATACGGAGTAAGACTTCACGATTTGCCTTCCATTGTTAAAGGGTGTCTTTCTTTGGCTCTACATAAATACCGAGTGGGAATGGCTTGGTTTTGGACGAAGCAATGGTGTTTTTCTGTATATCGCTGTTTTAGTATTAATACATGTATGTTGAATTAAATCTATTGAGTTAATAAGCTAGAATGTGTAGTGTAGACCTGAAGTATTAGAACAGCGTTCTGGGCCCAAAGACTCACAGGTCATTGGGGGTGTGAAACTCTTCCATAAGAAGCACAATAAGTACAGCACACGATAGCGTGTTTGGAAAAATGGCGAGACTAGGCGGATTGCGTTCTACCATCCACGGTGGACAAGAGCAGTTTATAACACCGGAAGTCTCGATCGAAGAGGAGTAGAGTCGAACGCGATGTACGACGGCTAGAGACGATCGTTTTATTTCTCTTACTGTTCTACGGAACCGTCGTTTAACTTTTTCTTTATAACTATTCGGAAATGGTGAGATGCGGTCTGGTGTGACGTAGGTTTTGGAAAAACATTTTCTTTATCGTACCAACGTTTCTATCTTTATTTAGATCATCTTCAGGGCTCGAAGTGTTTGTTTTCCGTGTAGTTGTGTCATTCTGGTCTGTGTGTTGAAAGCATTCTCGGAAAATAAACTCTTTGAGCCCTGAAGATGATCACAATAAAGATAGAAACGTTGGCACCATAAAGAAAATGTTTTTCTAAAACCTACGTCACACCAGACAGCATCTCACGATTTCCGAATAATCATCGACTAACTGTCACGAATCGCCACACATTTTTCTTTAGAGGCAGTCAAGTCCAAAGGATCCGTAACGATGGGTCAGCTCTAAAACAGTCATCAGAAGGCTTCATGAGAATGGCCTAGTCTCTAGATGTCCCGTGGTTCTCTACTACTGGACAGGCATAGGAGGAGAACTGCGACTATTTGCAAATCAGTATCGCACAATGAAGGGGCTTTTTTTCCCAGATGAGTCCCGTATGGTTTGTGGCAATCAGATGGCCGAGACCGTGTGTGGAGTAGATGCGTAGAACGCTTTACTTGATGTGCCATGTTATAGCCTTTTAAAAAACAATTACTTATGGTATAAGGTGGAATCAGCGTCCATGCCGGTTTGCTCCATTTTTAAAATCGCCTTATTAACTGTGCATTTAGCCAACGAGACGGTAAATTAAGCTGCGCACGTGTTTTTTTTTTGTTTTTTTTTAGGGGAAGGGTATTATGAAAAAAGGGCCAGGCTCAACGCTCAACGGTGGTAATTGAACCTATGACCGCGGGATCTACGTGAAGAGAGTCACCACGGTCATTTCCAAAATCGTTAGAAGAATCCGAACGCTTACTTTACCCGATGTCTCGGAGACTTCAGGCTTAGTTAATAAATTGTTATTTAAATTTTATTCTATCATTAAATGATAATATTTTGCCATGAGTGGGAGAGAGAGAGAGAGAGAGAGAGAGAGAGAGAGAGAGAGAGAGAGANAGTGAGAGTGAGAGAGAGTGAGAGTGAGAGTGAGAGTGAGAGAGAGAGAGTGAGAGTGAGAGAGAGAGAGAGAGAGAGAGAGAGAGTGAGGGGGGGTGAGTGAGAGGCGTTGCAGTTTTAATCTTCATCCTAACTGTTAAGGCACCAAATTAAATGCTTATCAAAGGACAAACACAGAATACAAATACTAATAATATTACAACAATCATTCAAGGTTAGGAGGAAGTCTAGGAATGTTGCTCTATGGGGAAAACGGAACGTCGTGTTATATCCGAGTGGAAATTACGTTTTAAATCAACAACGTAGTCAGACACGATTTATTCGAACATTCTATATCTCAAAATACCGCGGGAAAACCTGAAAAAAAAAGATTCAAAAGTCAATGATTGAACCATTCTCGGCATAATGACTTACTGTAAACGACTTTTTGTATTTAATAATTAAAATCCGTTTATGCTATCCGACTTAATTCCTTCTTGTTTGGGGCCATTTTCTGGGATGTGGGAGAATAAAATTAGTATTTGCTCCCCACAACGTAAATATGTAAGTAAATAACTGAACTATAGATATAATGTTCATGAAATTACATATTCTAACCAAAAATTTCTGATTGTAAACAAATGTTTTGAAAAAATTACATCGCCATTAGAAACATGATTATGTAGTCAACAAATGAAAAACCCGCACAAAAAATCTTTGCGCCTAACTACAGAATTGGTGAAGGTATGTGTTAATTAAAAAATAAATAAAATAAGTTTACTAGCCAGCTATTCCGAGTCCGATGGAAGTCAACCTGGGTCATACGTCCTATCCCGCAGGTATCTTAATTAGCAGGGCTTGGGTATAATGTCCAACGTGTACGTTGAATAGAAATGAGAGGAAAAGGCTTCATTACCCTTTCAAGCTGACGCCCACCTTCATTGGCTACTTGTAAATCCAGGCTGTCTTTTATTAAAAGACCAGGTGACAGGAGCGATATGGGGAGGACGGATGCCCTAACAATAACTTACTTTGTCGTCCATGTTTAACAGCGCTATCAAGTTTCAAACGGTTATTTAATGTTTATTAAAAAGTATTTTATTATTTCTATTTTTAATATTACTCTATTTGCATTTTTAATGTGTTTTCACAATTCTCTTCTTGCCTACTTTCACATCATTAATTTTTAATAATTTAAGATTTTACAAAGGGGGCCGCGGTAGCCGAGTGGTAGATCCCGCGGTCGTGGGTTCGATTCCCACCGTCGTCTCTGGCCTTTTTTTCACGCTACCCTTCCCCCCCAAAATACGCATAATACATTGTCATTGGCTTATATGCTCAGAACATAAAGCCATTAAAAAAAATTTAAATTCTGGAGGTAAATAATGCATTAGTTAAAGCGTATTATATTTCCATGATTTGAGGCATTCATATTGCTTTAGAATCTGGACCAAGTATATAAATAAATAAATATTGTATACTTTTTAAATTAATCATTTGAATTTATAGTTAAATGCAGCTAGTATCTGCCTTTATAGGATATTATCTAGTGGTGGGCGTGATTATTTCTATGAAATCTAGTAGAGACTGTATTTTTTGAGAGAGAATTAAATGCATATGTAGAAAAATAGTCAGCCAAAATTATCATATATTGTTAGAGCAATCTATTGACACCACAACCTCCTGCTGTCAATGGATATGATTTCACAATGATTTCTAGCAGGACTAAGTTGTGCAACCAAACCTAATAATGTTGTTCTTCTTGATTTATTTTGAAAACATATGGGACATGTCTCACAGAAATATTGACCCAATTTCTACATATGCCTAAAATAGTAATTAAGTCGACTTTTGTTTTATACAGTTACGTCCCACGTTGCGAAAACGCAACATTAAATTTACTATTTTTTGTAGAAATTACTTTCATTTTGTTTTAATTTTTGTGTCACATTATGGCCTCTCCCTGATGGATCAGGGGGAGTCACCCACCTTGGTGCTTGAGCGACTCCGACGGTGGGCTCTGATCGGGCGCCATCGACTTCTTAGGCCATTTCGGCGCCCTTACGTTCTCTAAAATTAGACATTCTCACACTCACTCATATAATAAATACATACTCCTATATACAAACTTAATCCGTCTAGAATCCGGGTCGGAGGGTACTCGATATTCCGCCCCGACCCGGCTTAGCGGAGAAGCGGTGGAGCCTTGAAATAATATGCTGCACCGCCGCCCAGCATACTCCTATTCTACTATAAACTTAACCTAAACTTTAACCTATGAAATAAATACCCCACTATATGCAACCCGTTATCCCAATATCTCTCAAACTTTTAACTCGCTGCCATGCTCGAGCATTCTCCTTTAGGCCGGCGGTATTCCATTTCGGTCCCTATACGGGGCCAGGCTACGACACCCATCCAACACCGTGAGTCTGTTATTTTGGCCTGCTGGGCATAGGTCGATTCGCGCCAACCAACAGATACCCATGAGTCGCAAATGTATGACCGATCCGCAGGCGGGTCAGGACAACGTTCCCCTCCGAGATATCCCCTTCGGACTCCAACGGTTGACCGTTGGCTTGACGGAAACCAGCGCGTCAATTGAGTCGGCCCCATGACGCTTCCTCTTTTCTAATATCATATTTTTCACTATTCTCTTAGCGTCGTCAGGCCGTATCGGGTTGGTCTCAACAACATCACTGTGAGGAACGAGAGGCCAGGTCCACTCTCTCGTTCCCCTTCAGCCACGACGTGCCCTGGAATCCAGGCCACATTATTCTTAATAATATTAAATTCACTCATTTCGTGGTCCGCTTGACCAATTAATATATTACAATTAATTAAGGTTTTTAGTTGAGATAAAAAAGTCAATGGCACGCGCAGGATTCGAACACACGATCTTCGGCTACATAAGCTGCTCTACCACTTGAGCTATCGTGACCTCGATCCACTCGGGCACTAACTTCCCATCTCAACCCCACCTTTTGAATTTTCACTCCTTTTTTGCCGTTTTTCAAATGTCGTGTAATCGGACTGGATTCTCGGCGACAAATGAAATGGCCACGGAGAGCTTTAGTGAAGTATACTTCATTTTAATTCATTAAATTTCTGAGATTAATAATGGTAAAAAGTATAATAAACCCTATACAACCTTAAAACAACACGCATTGTAGATGTCTTATTTGTTGTAAGTATCTGCCGTAACTGGACATTGCCCCGTATTTTTTCTACTTATTCGAATGAGATATGACTTCACCTATAAATTCAAAAAAAAAAAAATCCGTAGAAGCAACGGTTATGCAAAAAAAAATTACCCGATGGGGTGATAACAATCCACCCTATTAAAAAGAAAAGTGTTTGGCCGAAGTGAATAAAATCCTGTACAAATTGTTCAATCGTATACAGTGAATAACGACAATAAAAATATCGGAAACTTTTATATGCATAATAACGGTGTGGCAATGTACATAATAAATATCCGATGTAAAATGTGTTGGTGGCCACTGTTCGTACTTTCCCCTCGAGTAAATGACTGGAAAATATAAAAGATCTTGGAAAATGGAATTGGTGGAAATAGATTTAAAACGGTTATAAAAAAAAAATTATAATAGAACAGCTACTACACTGGAAACATCTGGTCAAAATAATTGATTGTGGACAAAGAGGGAGATGCAATGAATACCACAATATGAAAGCTTACATGTGTAGCAAATGTATTTCTCCTCAAAATGTTATTGTTTATTCTAAATAACACTTGAGTAATTATTCATTTTTTTCAACTACTTAGTTATGAAAATTACTGCAGTGCCAGTGTTTTTGAAGAAGGGTCGCCGAGCAGTGTTAACCGATGCAAAGGAAATTTCAGTTCACAGTCAAATATTGGCTATTCCAACTAGGTTATACTGGTTACTATAGTAGTAGTAAGCAACAGGTTATCAAAACCTATAACTGAAATAGACAAGAACTTAGCTTCTCAAATAGGGAGGGTTGAGAATAACATTTCAAATCACTTTATCTCAGTTGGTCTTTTTCTCTATTTCTCTTTCCCTCGCTTGGTATATCTTTTTTATCACATACTCTTTCCCCCTCTCTCTCTCTCGCTCTCTCTCTCTCGCTCTCTCTCTCTCTCGCTCTCTCTCTCTCTCTCTCTCTCTCTCTCTCTCTCTCTCTCTCTCTAAAATTACAAATATATTTGGTTCAACAAAAATAATAGGCTATGTCTAACGAAAGACGATAACAGTGAAATAGTTTTTATCAATTCACCCCTTGATTTTGATAAATGCTAGTATTTCTATTTAATGTTTTAATTTTAGTTTTATATCAACATGATGCCCAGAAAATTTGATAAGATTTACAAAGACAATTTTTCTATAGCCCATGTAAACATTGAATCTCTTCCTTTTCATTGGATTGAATTTTGTAAAATTTTCGAAGATGGTATTTTTGACGTGATTTGCGTATCCGAAACCTTTTTGAAGCCTAGTTTGCCATCTAAAGCATTTTCCTTAAAGGGTTACAATTTAATAAGAAATGACAGAATGAACGTTCGAAAAGGTGGAGTTGCAATTTTCGTTAGAAGTACCTTAAAATTCTCCGTGTTAAATATGTCACCTGCCCTGTACTCTGCTAAACCTGAATTTATCCTAGGTAAAATAGAAACAAAGTGCAGTAAAATACTGGTAGGAGTGGTATATAGACCACCAAAAATAGGTTTCTTGGCAGAGTTTTTCAATATCGTTGAATCTTATATTTTAAATTATAAAGATACAATAATTGTGGGAGACTTCAACGCTGATTTAAGTTCTAAATCACTAAATACTTATGTGTAAGAATTACTAACGTTAACAAAAGGCATTAATCTTGAAATTTTACCATCCTCACCTACGTTTCACAGAAAATTACACGAATCTACATTGGATGTAATTATTACAAATAGCAAGGACACATTACTTATCAATGACCAGTTATTTCATCCCGGATTTGCGGATCACGATATAATTTTTAGTTGTTTTAAAATAAAAAAACATTCAAAATTTACTCCTAAAATCCTAACAGTCAAAAAGTACAATAAAATCGATGAAATAAACTTATTTAAAGAAGCAGCTGAACTTAATTTTGATAAAATATATTTACAAAATGATCTAATCAATAAAGTACATATGTTAACCGATTACTTACGAAAATTAGAACACAAATTTCTTCCAACAAGAAAAATACGAGTTAATAAGAAACCAGCACCTTGGCTGGATGAAAATATTTTAAAACTAATGAAAGATAGAGACAAGGCTTTTAAAACATTTAAAAAAGATAAACAATTAGCAAACTGAGATAAATTTAAAAAAATAAGAAACAAAGTTAAAAACTCCATCAGAAACAAAAAATTCAATTTCTACAAAAACCAAATTGAAAACATATCAAACCCCACTGACTTCTGGACGTTAGTCAATGAAAACAATATTACTACCAAAAACAAAGAAAATTCCGACCCCGTTGTAAATTTGGATGATTTAAATGACTACTTTTGTTCACTTGGAAAGGTAAACAATTTAATACACTTAAAAAATACCATAGCATATTATAATAATTTGTCAAAATACAACAAGGTTGAAGAAGAATTTAATTTTGCAACAATTACCGCAGACTTAGTTAGTACAATGATTAAGAAAATAAAATCCAAATCAGTAGGTCCAGATTATATATCAATTGTCATGCTAAAAATTATAAATCCAATTGTATGTGAAGTTCTCAGTCACATTTATAATTATTCATTGCAAGTTGGAGTATATCCGGAAAACTGGTAAACGTCATTTGTTATTCCATTAGTAAAAAAATCGCCTCCAAAAGACTGCACCTCTTACAGACCCATAAATATTATCTGTACGTTGGGAAAAATTCTAGATAAAATAGTGTTTTTACAACTTAATCAATACCTTGAATCTAAAAACATAATTTATCCATATCAATCTGGTTTTAGGTCAGCACATAGCACGGAAACTGCTTTAATTATGATGTCAGATGAAATAAGAGAAAACATAGATTACAGTAAAATGACCATCATGACTTTAGTAATGATTTTAATAGTATAAATCATAAAATCTTGATAGCTATCCTGAAATCAATAAATTTATCCGATAATGTAATTAATTGGTTTCACACATATTTAACAAACAGAAGTCAGATGATAAAAACACAGGATGGCAAAGTTTCTGAACAAAAAATCATTAATCACGGGTCACCACAAGGGTCTACTTTGTCAGCGTTGTTGTTCTCGCTGTATATTACTAGAATATATCAAGCTTTCCATTGTTGTAAAGTTAAGTTATATGCAGATGACCTAAATGCTTATATCGATGCAAAAGTTGATAACATTAACGAACAAATCGAAAAAATAAATACTGACCTTGTAAGATTGAAAGAGTGGAGTAATAACCATATGTTAGCATTAAACCCAACAAAATGCAAAGCAATAATTTTTGGTCATAATAAATTATTAGAAAAATTGAACCTTGATAGTGTAAATAAAATTAAAATTGATAACATCTTTTTAAAATATGAAGAAAATGTAAAATGTCTGGGTTTAACGCTTACAAAAAATCTATCATGGGATATACAGGTGTTAAAAATTAAAAATCAAATCTACTCTACCTTACATAGATTTAATAAATTGTTAAGTTTTTGCAAAACACAATGTTAATATAAAAAAACAACTTGTGTCAGCTCTAATCTTTCCACACATAACTTATGGTGTAGGAGGTGTAAGTCACACATACTTAAATCGTACACAAATCAAAAAATTGCAAGTAGGGTTAAACATGTGTATCAGATATATCCTGAACCTGAAATATGACAGTTGTATATATAACAAGTTTTCGCAACTCAAATTTCTCAAAATTAAAGAGTTAATCGATTTCAAGCTCTCAGTAAAAGGTGCAATAACCTTTTCGAGAATCCCTACCGACATAAAACAATGTAAAAATATCAAAGATTTCCAGAATCGTCTTAAAAATCACCTGTTATCTAGTTATGGTTGATCTCTCAAATTTAACTTCTTTTGTTGTTTTGGTTTTTTGTTTATATTACTATCTAGTGAGTAAGGTTTTATTTGTAGATTTATATTAGTGATTTACAATACATTGTTTGTACTACGTTGTATTGAATATTATGTTTGTTCACTTATTTTATTAGTAATTTGCCTTTTCATTGTTCAATTATTATGTAAATTGACATATCTATGTCATCGAGCAAATGTAAGTTGAGTTCATTGTCTAACAAATAGATGGAACATATTGACCACCAAAATAAAGTTATTCCATGTAATTAATGTTTAATAAATTAGAAGTAAGTTAAACTTAGAAACTATTGTATTTCACATTAGATGTAAGAATGGTCCTTGAGACCAAATCTTGTGTGATTGATAAATAAAACGTTCATCATCATCATCATCATCATCTCTCTCTCTCTCTCTCTCTCTCTCTCTCTCTCTCTCTCTCTCTATCTATCTATCTATCTATCTATCTATCTACCTATCTATCTACTTAGCTATCTATCTCTACCTAGATCTATTTTGCTCAATAATTTTTTCCATCTGTCTCTTTCTGTCCACATATCACGTAAGTGTCGGAACCTCAGACAAATTTCAAATTAGTTTAATTTTTTCAAAAAATCTTTAATTATCAAAACGTTAAATAATGTGTCAATGAACGCTTCACGTTCTGAATTGAAATTATACCATCTAAAAATCCGAAGAGGTCAGTTTAGGTAATTTGATATAACAGTTATTGATCAACGCCCCAAACAGCAGTTATGCATAATTCAGAAACCAAGAATGTGTCATGGCAAAGCTAACCGCCAATTGGAATTATTAAGAAATCAATTATTCAATCCTATTACAAATAATATTCTCGTGGTCGAGCAATTGATTCAACTTGTATTCAATTTCGGGGATCCATTAGATCGAGAGAAACGACCGAAAACTTTTCGCTTTGTAGGTACCAACACTACCTGTCGTTTCGGTATAGAAAATTGGAAAGAAATATTTTTTGATTTCCATACTGAATGCCAGCATAATTAATTGGAATTTAAATCTAAATAGTTAAATATTTTAAAACTAAATGTTCGGGAATAGAGACATGTTTGCGCTTTTTCTTAATAAATTTAAGTATCTATAGGTTTTGCTTGATACGTCATACTTGATACGTGATTTTAAATCGAATTGAACCTAGTACTTAAATTCCAATTGACTTAAGCGCATTGACTAAAAGAGGGAAAAATATACAAAAGCAATCGTCTTTGCAAACAGAAAGTTTAATGTATATATTTAGAGCAATATGCTCAATATAATTCATCGAAAGGATAGAAAATTGTGAATTAGCATTCAAGAAGACTCAAGCGATCTTTTGATCTTTCAAAATACGTTTTAATGAATACGGTAGGGGAGAGCTTGACCCTAATTTGGGCGTACTCGTTTAAAAATTGTTATCAGAAGGAAAGAGTGGGAATTAGGAGCATATTTCTTTCAAGATCTGGAAGGAGGTTTGCTATCAGTAGAGTCTAATCAGCTACTGCTACTACCGCAGATGTTCACCCTCACAACTTTCTCACACAGCTCCAGTAAAGATAACAATGCCTACTCGCTTTTAACAAATGAGTCCGAACCCTTGGTGAAAAGCTGCTTCTATTATTTTTTTTTTCGGGGGTGTTCAAAATTATTTGAAAATATTTCTACAGCTCGAACACTGTGATTTATTATTCACATAGGTTTGTATATTAGATGTTTGGATTTTTCTTTATGTGACTATGTTGTTTCTTTCTATTTCTGTTGGTCCTGTTTCTCTCTCTCTTTCATCCCACGCTTTTCCTCTCCTATACACCACATTTTCTCTCTACTTCTCTCCCTTTCTCATTTTCCCATTCACTGTATCGTTCTCCTTCCTTCAATAGCGATTTATCTCTCTCTCTCCATCTCTATCCCTCTATCGTTTTCTTTCTTTCTTCCTTCTCTCTTTCTCTCTCTCTCTCTCACTCACTCTCTCTCTCTCTCTCTCTCTCTCTCTCTCTCTCTTACATTCTTTATCTTTCTCTCTATGTCATCCCTCTATTTCTCTCTAGCTATTTATAATGTCCTTCTCTATTTAAATTTTTGTTTATGCTCGTTTTCTCGTTATATCGTACTTGCTTTTTGCTCTTCCTTATTCTATGTACCATTTTTTCTCCCTCTTTCCGACTCACAGCCTTTCTCACGGATGAAGCTAATTAGAAGAAGATAACACTCAGTGGAACTTTCGAGAATATCGCCTAACTAAATGTTCAATGAACGGGATCAAACATGACTGGTTCATTCTATAACCTAAGTGTGTCCTTTATTTGGTTTTATATGTTCTCTATATTGATTCTGTTATATCCAATTTTGTCTACTACATTGAAATGGATACTCATAAATATCTGGTTAAATATAGAAAAAAATGAAATTGAAAGTCCACATTAATTTCCACGTAGATCTTATAATTCTAATAAAAGTTTTATTTAAATTTTGGAAGTCATGTATAGCTTTTAAATTTCCAATTACTACTTATCCTAAAAATAATCCGTATAAAAAAAACTATGAGCTTGGTTCCATTGGTTTAATCAAAAATTGCACTTGTGGTTAGAAATTTATCTGTGCATTAAGACTATGGGAATGGTACGTTTTATTTTTCCCTTATTACAAAGGAAAGACGAATAAATGGCAAACACCAAATTAAACTCTTAAATGATTAATTAGTTAATTAATCGCTGTTGTTACTAATGATATATATTAATCTTAGAACTGGTTCCGTTTTGAGTCTTGACACCTAGTCATTGTTTAAACTAAGTCAACACGCCCAGACTACCACCAGATCAAGCTACATTTACAATCGATCTGCATCTGACCTTTCTTCTAATGGAAACTCAATTTTCCAAAGCACTCAAACCAACACATGGCTTTAACTCGTAAAAAATTCGATATCTTTGAAGCTTACATGAGTTTCGGGTGGGAGGATGCATGTTATGGATTCCTAGAGAACGCAAGTGACCAAAGCCCGATATTGATAAATAATAATTTTCCTAAATTTACATTTTGTATTGACTATACATGAAAAATTCGTCTGTATACTAACGGAAGGAATAAGCTGTTTTAAAATTTGGATCGTTGCGTCAAATAGCTCAATTCATAATTTACCTTGAACTGTGAAGCAAATCACACATCGAACGACTTACGTCAAAAAGTTAGCTTTATCAATAATGTCATTTGGACGAAAAACATAATAATGTTTATAGAAAAACGAAACGATAATATGGTTTTTATGATATACCTTCCACCATTTACGTTAACCTTATCTAATCTAAATTCTGTTGAAGTAGGCCTATCGGCAAAATTATTAAGGACACGATTTATTCATTGAGCAGTAATTTTGATTTTATAGTCCATTGAGTAACTTAATTGTTCATTAATTGCAACAGCAGGACGCAATAGCATAGCCACGAATAAACTGCCAATAATAATGACCTTCTTAATCACTTTTGACGCTGAAATTAATGTATCTATCCGCGCAATTTTTAAAAATAATAGTTATTAGAATTAAGTTTACGCTTTATTATTTGGCTTTGAATTGTTCACAGTATTTAGTATATATATATATAATTTAATATCTCATTTTTCTGCATTGTATAGTATAAAGGATTTGCAATTTTGAGCATCAGAGTTGTTCAAAAACATTTTTTGACCAACAATTTTATTTTATTTTTTAAGAAACTAGATTTTTTGTGCTTTCTTCTTCGGCGTAAATCATTTTCAGTTTGAGCCAGGGAACTGTAATTGAAAAATAAAAGATCTAGACCGCTCAGAATGGCGTCTACGAATGGAAAATACAAATATCTTGGGAAACCTGAAAGGTCTGCAAATAATGTGTGGCACCGACGAAATGATACGTCAGAACAAACGGTTACAAATTTAAAAATGAAACTAAAACAAAAAAACCACTAATGAAACACGTATTAAATCGAACCGATAATATATTTTCATAACCTTATTTTTTCTACTAACAATAAACTCTGGACAACACTCCAAGTGGATCTACCTTTCTTCTATTTACAATTATTATTTTCTTCTTATTGTTCTTATTTGCAAGACAACAGCATTTTCGTTATTTCTCAAACTGGAAACGTACATCTAACGTGGGTAAATTTCTTTCGCGGCAATAGGTAAACAATGACAGTAGCTCTTGATTTTATGCTAAGAAAAAATTACAAATTCAAAGAAAGCTATAGTTATCACAACCTAGCAAAAAAATTGATTTCTTTATTCATTTATATCGGAACAATTTTTAAAATAAACACATTTATAAATAACACATTTGTTCAAAGATTACAGGCTAAAAATTCTGTACTACTGTTTATTTATTTTGTATGGATGTTCGTAACATAGGTAATAAACTTTCGAGAGAATGTTATTTTCCGTTAATTTAAATCAACTAATATCTAATTAGAGACATGTTTATTGTTGTAACGAAAGTTAGGTAAACAATTAGAGACAGGACTTTACAGGAATCCAGAGAAATGTTAGGCGGCTTAACGATTTCACTATTTGAATATACATACAACATACAAAGGCCATTATCAGCGCATGTTAGAGTGATTAGACTGACGCAGCTTAAAGCCGGTGAAATATTAAAGCAGAAAACCGGGCTGCTGAACATTGTAGCAGTCTATTAACCCCTTTTCTCTAAGATTAAAAATGTTAATTTATTTTCGTTTGTGATCGACTTTCAAGCTTTTATCAGATATCTAGCAGCCACTTACACTCTATTAAAGGGACCGAAACCAAAAGGAGCTAAAACGACTTTTCATGGTGATATACCATCCAATTATACGGGTAGAATTGCCTGTGGAGACAAAGAGGTTGCGAGTAGGTTTCAGCACAATGAAGAAACTAAGAGGCAGTCGTGAGTTCCTGACTTTGGTACTCCCGCTTATTTTCACCCCCGTTCAACTTAAATGAGACAGTTACTAGCTAATGATTTTTAAGTTACATTAAAAGAAATTTACAGGTCCTTTAATTAACTGAACGCAAGCTAAAACGTGCTGAATTAATGAGATTTACCGAACTGTCACAATATGTTCGAAATATGCTGTTCAAAATGGATGATAATAAGTGATAACGGGGGCGTCGGTGGCCGTAACGGTTTAGGCGTTGGCACGGCGCTCATCACTGTAAGGTAAAGGTCCCGGGTTCGAATCCAGCAGCCCTGCATTCGAACCCGACATACTTACAAATGGGCCTTTTTCAAAAACACTGGCACTCTGAGGGTTTATTTGACCTCTGCTGTTGCGAACCCTCGTAAAATAAAAAATAAATAAAGTGATAACAAGGGTTATAGTTTTCTGTTTTATTACATAGTGCAACTCTTCTTTGATTATTACCACAGATGTAAAAAGGGAAAGATAGAGGGGAAAAAAACTTTGAGATACAAAACCTTTTAAAAACACAGAACACTTTTCCATTTGACAATGCTATTCCAAACAGCACATTAATAGTCCGTTAATAGGGAAGGGTTAATTGTAATCAACCAGCAACTACGTATAACAATAGCTATAACTGAAACACATAACATCAAATAACGGTTATTTCGGATAGAGAACGACAATTGTGCAAGGAAATTCATGATTTAGTTGAAGATGCAGAAACCAGTCAGATTCGCCATAGAATTCTTTTATAAATGGAGTTTAAAAACGAAGGAACAAGGAATGTTAAGCAAAAAACATTTTCAATTTAAGAATTAACAGATTTACACCAAAACAGTGAAAAAAAATTGGGATGACCAGCAAGATCTACAGATGGATTGGTTGGTCAAACGCCAATAAGTAACGCACGGTAAATCTGCAATGCCCTATTCTCAATCTTGTTAGTACAACATCCTCTCTGCTTTTATTTTATCCTAATCTAGGTAGGTTTAAACACTCCACTAATTGTTGTTGCTACATTTTTCCTTTAAAAAAGGATACAAGGACTCAATGACCAATTGCTAATATCGCAATGTCTTTGGCGGCTGTGTAAACGTTTGCCACTATTAAATTCATTATGCTTAGTGATTTATTGACCAAATTCGTCTTTCCATTAATTATTCTTTTCATGTAAGGTCTTGGCTGAAATGAAAAAGTTAGTGTCACGAGCGGGATTCGAACCCACAACCTTCGGCTATAACTCCCACTATGTTGAAATGCGTAGGAATCATATAAACAGGTGGTTTTTTTGTAATTTAAAGGCTTGCGATGCGGAATAGAATCAGCACATGGGTATCAATATCTCATTCACGTTGAGCATATTTAAACCTTTGCTTATAGCATTTTAGTCACTAGGTGGTTATATTTGCAATCAAAACAGACAGGGGTCATGCAAAAATAAGTACTTCGAGGTAGTGAATTATTGATCTTAAGAAACTACTGCCTTTAAATATATTCAGGAATTGTGGTTTTACTGTATCAAGCAAGAAAGAGAATAATATTTAGCTTTGGTAGGCACTACGGTGGAATCGCCGGAGCTGTTCTTTCAGCAGTAGAAGAATAATTATATTTGGGTAGAGATTAGTGACCGTTAATCGATATCTGAGTAATTATATTTGGTTAAAATTGCACGGATGTTAGAATGGGAAAATCTATAGATTAGTAATATTTAGATTAACTTATGTTATTATCACTACGAAGGAGGTTATAGGCATTAAGGGGGAAGGTATGATTTTACAAAGAAACTAAATACAAGTACAATAGTTTCTGTCAAACCTAAGGAAAGCATCCGTATCGGTAAGAAACTTGATGAGAAAGTTCCAGTAGCTATTTTAAGTCCAGTGTTTTGGATGGTATTGAGATTTGTTTTCTGTAAATGGCTGGAAGTTTCATTAATGACTTCATCTATTTTAGCTTCTTTTGCTTCATAAATTCAGTTAGTCAAGATATCACGATAAAAAAAAAGAAATCTTTAGTTGGATCATTAGGTTTTTATTTTTATCCTACTTGTCGACGACTTAAAAAATAAATTAAAAAATAATTGCAAAAGTGACATGCATATTACTATTTTGAATAATACTTTTTTGGAAGTTCACTTTGTTTTCATTTTTTGCCATGGCGTTTCTAAATAAATAGTTGAACGTTTGCCAATATATCATAGGTCAGACGCCACTTGTCAACAGGTCAGGAGAATCGGTAAATGTTCAATATGTTACTTTGGTGCAATTTGGTTTGGTTTACGGAAAGAAATGTGCTATCTCATTTATTTTAGATGATGTTTAAACGGCAACTTTATTTTTGGCTTTTTAATAAAAGAAGAACTGCAAGAGACAGGAGTTGCCTATAAAGAAAAACGTTAGCAGTCCTTGGCAATGTTTGAATCGTCTTCAAAGAAATTTAAAACCACCAACTTAACACTTAATTAAGTCAAGTTGTAGACATATTTAACATTATTTTACCCTGAAGATGGCCTTATAATAGGTCAAAAGGTTGGCAGTAACAACTCGATTTGTTTTATCATCAAGATCATACACAGATCCAGATTATTCGAGGATTAAGAAAAAACAGAAACGCTCTGAATAATCATTCCATTTTCAATTTCAGTTCACACCAATTGGCGATAGCGGCATCATGAATAAGCGTATAATGAGTGTAATAAGTCCGAGTATTGCGTGTGTTAGCGTCCTCTCCGGGCATGAACTGAGGTCTGTTATAAATTCACCTATCCATTACGAAATGGATTTATCCCTATCGTTCATCTCTTTTCACCGGTTGTGAGTTTTATTGGCGATAAATTATATTAGAAAATCATTTGTTGAAAAAAAAAAAAAAAACAACTACAAATTACCAACTTTTTCTAAAATTATTTATTTCAAAATAAGAATTCATGTGTGTGGTGATTAGTGATCCTTAATCGATAATTATTCAGAAATGGTGAGATGCGGTCTGGTGTGACGTAGGTTTCAGAAAAACATTTTCTTTATCGTGCCAACGACTCTATCTTAATGAGATCATCTTCAGGGCCTGGGATTTACAAACGTTGATTACATTTAACAAATACATTTAGGATGTGGAAAAGTGAATTTATACAATGGAAAATATATTTTTTATATACAATAAGGTATTTCTATTCACTCAAAGTGTTTGTCTTCTGTGTAATTGTGCCATTCTTGCGTGTCATGTTGGGAGTGCCAGTGAGATTTTGCTGTTTTATGTTTATATATGTAAGGGGTGGGGAAGGAAGTCGGTATACAAAAGACATTTTTGTATAAGGTGTCGGCTTCTTTGAGGTGGAAAGAGCCGACGAAGGGAAAAAACGTGTTGATAATGGTTCGGCCAGATTATCCTTTCAGGATTATATAGAAAGGGATAAATAGGAGAAGGAAAGCTAATTTGTTGGGAAATTAGACTATGTGAAAAATATTTGATGTGTGTAATGTAATGTGATGATATAGGTATGTTGTCTGTATTGAATTTGATTAATGATATTGGCGTAGCTGCGACTGAGTTTACATGTATCTGTTCTGTAATTGATGCTGAGTTTATCTCTGTTGATATAAACCATTTCTAAGAAATTACGTTTATGTTTGTTTTGTTCTGTGTGTAATACTTTTGGATTTTTGAAGTCGAAATTGTGTTGGTGTTCAAGATGGTGGGTAGCGAGTGCTGTAGGATTTAGCTTAGGTTTTTTGCAATCACAGATATGTTGGTTTACTCTCTTGTCCAGATATTTGGATGTAAGACCGATGTAAGTTGCCGGACAGTATAAACAGTTGATCTTGTAGATTACAATGATAAATTATCATGTATTAATTGGTCAAGCGGACCACGAAAGCAGTGAATTAATGATTTAAAAATGAAGTACACTTCACTAAAGCTCTCCGTCGCCATTTCAATTGTCGTCGAGAATCCAAAGCGTTTTCACGACATTTGAAAAATGGCAAAAGGAGGGAAAACTCATAAGGTGGGGTTCAGATGGGGGAGTTGATGTCCGAGTGGATCGAGGTCACGATAGCTCAGGTGGTAGAACAGCGGGGTATCTAACCGAAGGTCGTGGGTTCGAATCCCTCTCGTGCCATTAACTTTTTTTCATCTCATCTAAAAACCTTAATTAATTGTCATGTATTAATTGGTCAAGCGGACCACGAAAGTAGTGAATTACTTGTAGATTACGTCAGATTTATTTGTTATTGGTATGGGATCTGTAATTTTGAAAAAAATTGTTTGAATTGTTTTATAATTATTGAAAGCTATTTTGAAGTTATCGGACGAGAGAAATGTGCTTAATTTATGTGATAGGCCTTGGATAAATGGCATGGAAATGTATGCTGGTTTGTTTGTATTCGATAGACTTAATGTAGTATTATTAGTAATAGTGGATGGTGTTTGTGCTGAGTTGTAGTTGTTGATTATTCTGTTAATTATGTGTTTAGGGTAGAGATTGTTATGGAGGATCTGTTTGTATATCTTATGTTCTTGTGGTGAAATGATTCATGGCTTAGGGTAATCATTCTGTGAAGCATCCCTTTGGCCGTGTTTATTGTTGTACGAAGGGGATGGTGAGATGTAAAGTTGAGGTAGCGATCTGTGTTTCTTGGTTTTTGATACCAATCTGTGATTAATGTGCCATCTGGTTGTTTTATTACGAGTATATCAAAAAATGGTATTTTTTTGTGGTTTTCGATTTCGTGTGTAAATTGTAGGCGTGGGTGAAAGCTATTAAATGAATCTAATGTAGTTTTAATTTGATCTGTGGGAACAGCTTTCAACAAAAATGTCTTTTCTATACCGACATCCTTCTCCACCCCTTGAAAATCCAACGTATATAAACATAAAATAGCAAAATCTCATTGGCACTCTCGATACGACACGCAAGAATGGCACAATTTCACAGAAGACAAACACTTTGAGTGAGTAGAAATACTTTGATTGAATATATAATATATAATAATAATATATAAATATAATAATAATAATATANAAAAAATATATTTTGCATTGTATAAATTCACTTTTCCACATCCAAAATGTAATTGTTATATGTAAACAATGTTTGTAAATCCCAGGACCTGAAGATGATCTCAATAATGATCGAAACGTGGGCACGATAAAGAAAATGTTTTTCTGAAACCTACATCACACCAGACCGCATCTCACCATTTCTGAATAATAAGAATTCATTTTGATGCACTGTATTTGTGTTTTGGAAATTAAATACAGTGTAATAAGTATAATCAGTATATGCAGTCTTAAATACAAGAAGACACAATTTTTGTGTTTGCAAAACGTCTGTCTGGTGGTTACGACGTTCGGCTGTATTTCCAAGCTAGGGGTTTTGGTCCTAGCATAGCCGGGGGAATTTTAAATGAGATTAATTTGGTAAAAGTATTCCAAAGTGGTCCTGACCCTTCTCCGCGAAACCCAACGGAATTTGGACGTTAAGCCCTCCTATATGACACGTATTGCTACTGATGTTATGTCACATTCGTTGAATTTATATTATATACCAACTAGATTAAACCTAAAGTTTTTATATTGTGTTCATCATTGCATAAATTGATATTCATATCGTGTATGTATTTGTATAATTAAAACAATGTTTACGATTTCCACGCTGCTTTTTGTTTTTCTAAACCTACAACTCCACATTTTAAACCTATCCACACCAAACCACGTCTCACGATATGTAAATAATAATTAACGATCACTAAATACTACACATTTATATAACAACTATCATCCAGATCTTCATTGAAAGCCCTAAATGAGTGTTTTCGACAATCCATTTGCATACATATTAATTATAAACCAATCTGAAAAATATTCAGTTTGTAAGGTTTTAATATTTAATGTATTGCGAGCAGAGAATGAACTCGTTTTGGATTTACTTAATTAAGCATAACTTAATTTGATTTAATCTGCAATATTTGGCACAACAAGATGTCAGTTTGGACTCTTGACATCTGTCTTGGTGGTTAATTCTGACAGAAAAAATATACGGCCGTTAAATACATTAGCCGTAAACGTTTGTAAATATTTACTGTAATTAACAAGAAAAAATAAAACCAAATGTTATTATATCGACGTTTCTCGTGTCCGGAAATAAACTAAAAATCAAATATTCAATATTTTATTGAAAATTTATATAAAGCATGCAGTTTTAGAATTATTCTTAATCTCGGCAGGTAGAAACCAAGTAAAATTTTTAGGTTGTGGGTTTCGAAGAAAACCACACCCTTTACATCTTACAATCTATCTATTCATTTATTTAGATATATATCTCTTACCTTACGATCCTTCTGCCAGGAACAACTGCCCCTTTTGTTAAAAATTTTGCAGTCTAATTTAATATCTTCCCCAGGATTGACTTCTGAATAGGAAGGCTCTTTGTCAAATCTTTGTAGACCTACGGCTCCTGTAACATAGGAAAAAAGGTAGATTAGTCATGAAAAGGTTCGATCATTTCCTTTAAATAATGTATACACTAAAATCCAATTTCAAGCGCAATTTTTATAGAATCACATATCACAGTTACTTAGATATTAATTATATGATGATTTGATATTTTTATAATCAATTTAGACGAGTTAACAAATGTTTACCAACTATTCGATGACCCTATTGGTCAAATTACTTACTTAGATAATTGAAAATTGCAAAAGTCTATGTAACATATATAAATATAATCAATTCCTATAGTCTAGTCTAACAATTTTCTCTGGAAAAAGGTTTATGTTAAACAAAACTATAAAAAAAGCAATTTTCTCATTTTTACTTGCCACTCTGGAAGCTTCTCGACTTTTACCCTGGCATCCCATGTACATATCTAGTTACGACTACGTACTCTGTACACATTCTCTTGTTTATTATAAATTGCAAGCATGTTGAATAAAAAAAACAAAACAAGCACCACGGCCATATTGTAACAAACATCACACCAGGCAGACGCTGTTCGTAAATCTTTAAGTTTAATCTTTTTTCCTTTTTTTCTTTTTTTTGCTTCATGTTGAAATAGGAGAGTGTAATCAAATTGAGTATAATCAAATTAATAAAATTGTCCGGAGTGTTGTTTTTTTATTTATTGGTAAGCTTTTCGTTTTGTTGTAACATTAACTTTTAATTAATTACGATTTTGGTTAAAATAAAAAAGTAAGTGTCACAAGCAGGATTTGAACCCACGACCTTCGGCTGAATACGCCGCTGCTCTATCACCTGAGGTATCGTGTCTTCGATCCACTCGGACACTAACTTCCCATCTCAACCCCACTTTTGAATTTTCGCTCATTTTTGCCATTTTTCAAAATCTTTCTTTACGACATTTGAAGAGAAAATTCAAAAGGTGGGGTTGAGACGGGAAGTTAGTGTCCGAGTGGATCGAAGACACGATAGCTCAAATGATAAAGCAGCGCCGTATTTAGCCGAAGGTCGTGGGTTCGAATCCCGCTTGTGACACTTACTTCTTTATCTCAACCCAAACCTTAATAAGTTGAAAATAATTTAATTGGTCAAGCAAACCAGGAAACCTAGCAAATAAAAATTAATTTTTAATTCGATAACGAATTGTTAAAAATTATACAACGTGGTTTTTAGAAATATTGAACTTGTCGTGTATTGTTCACTGGCATTAAAATATTAATACAAAAAACTGGGGTAAAGTAAAGTTTTATATTTTTTATAGTCATAGTTTAAGCATAAATATAAATTAACCAAGGCAGAAAAACACCAACAAGGCAAAATTAATATTTTTGTATTGTATAAATCCAAGTTCGATCGTGCAGAAAGTTGTTTTTGTAAAAAGGATTGTTTTTGTTGTGAAGGTTTTGGTACAATTTTGACGATACGTTAAAAATAGAATTTGAAAGTAAATATAAAATGTTTCTGTGGACGTAAATAACTTTTTTACTTCATTTGTTTATATGTACAACTAACTGTATATGAATTATACACAACCAGCAGATTGGATTTAATTTTGACATGTGGCATTATAGAGAAAGCTACTCAGTGGCAGCTTAAATGTATATTTAACATGTAAGCCGTCGACGAGGTATTTGAGAGATTTGTGTGTTAGTACGATCGTGTAATTCAAATCAGACCCTTTCAATCCTAGATGTGAAAAAATGTGATTTTGATGGATGAAAAAACTGCGACATGTGAAGAACTTTGCGCGGTGTGTCACTGTTTTCATAAGAAAAGGCAGAAACATTTAGTCGTAAAATCTTTGAATGAAAACGTTGTAAGCTGCGATTATTGGTATATTGGCCGAACCATAAACTTTGGTCCCGTACATTCATATAGGAGTGAGTAATATATGTCGAAAGTGTTGATTTTAATGGTAATTTTGATTGGCAGTTCAGTAGGAATAAAACATTTTAAATCGTTTGTTATGTGTTTTTTTTAATCGTGTGTGCGGAGTCCCAATTAGTCTCATGTAAAACCTGAGTGCTAAATAGTTAACTTTGCGGGATTGAGGAACAGGTTGTATTTGTATAACTTGTTATGGCGGTATCATCTGGATTTTGCGGAAGCAAGTGCATTCTCATTTGAGGGTATGTCAGAATTAAAAATGACAAAGAAAAAATACCAGTACAAATACAACTGTGAAGCAAGTATTAAGTCCCTGTGATACACCCGTAAGCACTTCATTCATTTCAGAATTAAATAAGTTTAAAAAAATGTTAACCTGATTATCAAAAGTGGAAATATAGAAAAAATCTCGTAAATAGTATGATTTATAAAATGTATACGAACAACCTTTATCCATTGCGAGATATTATCTTGTTACAATACTTTTGTGCAAAACTAAACGTAGCTTTATATTACCTCAATCAAAAATGTTTTGCATATATATATAAATCTTGCTATCAACTGGAACTCCGTATACGCCAATTAGCGTCCACCAGAAGGAACGACAATTTTCAAATTTTTTCTTTTACAGATTTTTTGTTTAGTTATATTGATAACCCGAATCAGGTCAGAATTCATTTATTACCGCAAATTGGATATATACATTTTTCAGATATACACTTTCCATTTTGCTATCATACTTCCTTCCTTCAATCACAATGGGTCATTTAGGCCGTTTTATATAACAAAAAAATTAAATTAAAATTTGTTATATATTTAAATTGCTATTTTTTATCATTGGCTAGCAACATAACACTGTGCATTTAAGGACAGCAGTTAAAAACAAATGGAAACAAGTTTTTAATTAACATTTTTTCACAATCAATTAAACATTTACCATTTAGCGTTGTAGAGGGCAGGGAGGGTAAAAAATTTGTAATTAACCATCGACCCGTCCATCGCTTTTCCATTTACCCCTTTGAAGTAGATTAGAAAAATCAGAGCGGAAATAAAGCCATAAAGGGGGCACGAGGGCGGTCGGTAAGAAAATTGTAACTGCCTGCGTAGTTAGGGAGATCAATTTGGTTTTAGAGCCTCCATATGGTAACGATAAATGTATTTATTTTTTTTGTAATGATAAATTTTTTTTGCTGAAACTGTATCAAATTATTCTGTAGTATTTGCATTATTCACAAATATATTCCCTACGCGAACTGCAAAACCGTTTCGTAAAAATATAAATTCCGATCTCCTTTGAATTGTACAATATTGTCCTTACTATAATTCAAAAAATATGAATTACTATTCACCGGAGTTCAACAGACCATAGCCGGGCACAATTTTACGTCTAGACATGTACAACTTAGATCCATGTCAACCCCACACCCTCTTGGGAATTTGGCAGAGGAGTAGTGTCTCCACGGGGTTTAAGATTGAATCCACCATCAGACACAATTTTTCATGTACTTGCGGTCAACGGAAGTTCCTTGTTCAACATATGTCTGTGTTCCTTCTCCTACTTTGAATTTTATGTTTGACAACCTACTTAATGCATTTTTTACAATGTTGTTTTGTAAAGAGCTGTTTCAACAAATCAAACAATCAACATGAAAATTGGTCTTTCTATATTTAAACCAAGATGACTGAAACATTCAAAACGCATAAGTTGATAAGGATTTTTACGAAGAAGGAAAAAAATTTCGGATGAGGTCAAATTTTATAAATCTATCTCTTGTAATATCTAACAAATATTGTGAGATTTCTTCGTAAGATTTTAGAGGTAGTGAATTTTAGTTTTTAATGTGCAATTTTAATGTGTCTATCCTCTATACGTTCAAAACAATGAAAAATCGAAAGTGTAAAAACCTTTATAAGAAATATTGTAGAAACTTTAAAAGACTACTTCAATTTTAAGTAATCATCTTTGGTATAAAAAATTACGAATTATGTACGTTTTCTAAAACTATGTTTTTCGTTATCTGGACGTAATATTTTGACATATTGAAATTGAAAAATAATTTTATAAGAAATTAGGAGAAAATTAAAGAAAATTAACACATTTTTTGTACTATTTTATCAATTACTTCTGCCCCTAACGATGTTGAGATGCATTTCTTATATAATCTAAGTTCAGATGACCTAAAGAAAAAATACATTGTAGAAAATTATAGTAGAAACATTGCATTAACATTGAAGTAAAAATTCAGTTTTTTTTAATCAACTTTGGTATAAAATAATAGGAATTATATATGTTTTTTAAAACAACGTTTTCATCATCTTGATGTAATACTTGGACATTATTGAAATTGGAAAAAAAATTATTATAAGAAACTGAAGGAGAAAAAATTAATTTTTCTTGTATAAATATTTTCGTTACTTAAGTCACTAATGTTGTGTGTTGCATTTCGTATATAAATCTACTTTCAGTAAAGGAAGAAATTAGAAGAAAATATTAATTAAAAATAACATATTTTTTCTGCAATTTCTTCAGGTGCTGCTGTTTAACACTAACGTTGTGTGCGTGTCTTATGTAAATATATGTTTAGTTTTAGTTAAAGTACAATTTGTGTTTAAAAAGGTGTTGAACATTTGATGAAAAAACTAGCATATCATTGACATTGTTGCACCAGTCACTTTTAAAATGTAAAAGCAAAGTTTTACTCCTTGGCTTCAGCAACTTGAGCTTTATTATGGAAGATAATGAATTTCACCGTTACACAGTAATGTTTATTTTCTGAAAGAATTAATAATTTTAATTAAAAGGTGGTCATTTCATCGTACATTCATTTAATTGCTTTTGCTTCAATATAATTTTTTTTAGTACTTTTCAAACATCTCTCATTAGGATAATTAATTACAATTCAAATAGATTTAAAAAATATATTTTAGAATACAATTGCTAAAAAAGCCTTTTATTTGTTACACAAACAACTAAGCTAAGTCGAACAGAAGTAATCTTGTTTCCCAAGAGGTCAACAGAGAATTTCATTAATTTTGTTCATCCTGTCGGCTTTTCCGGTAATCTGTCTTTCCGCGAATTCCATTTGTTATCACGGGAATTTAACAGGGAGAGAGTAAGTAGGCGAAACAGAGAATTTCAAGGAAAGAGAGGGACGGAGAGTGAGGATTGGGTGGAAACGTAACGACCGTAGGAACCTCTGATTCCTCTTACATGTCGTCAGCTAATGTTCAACCCTTGTTGTTGATAAATGCCCTCACCATTCGGGGCTCTGGTTCTTTAGACCTCATTTACCTCTCGACCCCTTGGCATCGAGCGGTGCAAAAACCGCCTCAGGTCCTTTCAACAAACCTTACGCCGCATGAGTTTACCTACCCCGATCTACCTAGGGAAGAAATTTCATTATCTATCTATCTGAATATCAAATTTGACTATATGACGTTTTGACGCTTCAGGAGCAAAAGAAAAAATGTTATTATACCTTTTTGTTTACACGATTTTCTTCTCTACATAACAAGTAGTTTATTGACTTTATTCATTGTCAGATTTGTCGTTGATAAATTGATAATATTCTTATTAAAGTCTTTATTAATTAAACCGTAACGATATCACAATTTACCACGATGGGCTTCAGCCAATTAAAGACGATTTGATGATTTGTGGTTAAAACGTTGAAGCATCTAACATCCTAATGATCGTAAAGATTAAGACTAATATCGAAAAAACAATAATATTGTTATTGCTGCTAAAGTGCTAAAGTTTAAATATGGAAACTCTTTTTATGTGCTATTATCTTCAACAATTTTAAATAAACAAAATGGAAGAATGTGCAGAATAGCAACTGTACTGTTAAAATTGGTGAATTAAAAAAAAAATTCAATAGTATTAGTTTGTCGGATGGGTATTTGAGATTTCTTTTTCATTTTAATTAATATTCTACAGGCCAACCTATGAAGAAGGCAAGAAGGCGAGAAGGCGAGACGCATTGGCGTGACTAAAATAGGAAGGTAGGTAAGCAAAAGTGATCAGAAACGACCAAATTATTATTATTTTTTTTTTTGTTGGAACAAATTTTGAGATTTATATGATGAGATGTTATATTAAAGTTCTTATTTATTTATTATTTAGTTATTCAGATATCGTGAGATGCGGTAGGGTTCCCTGAGAGGGCACTCTCAACACAAACGCAAGGATGGCACAATTACACAGAAGACAAACACTTTGAGCCCTGAAGATGATCTCAATAAAAGATCGAAACGTTGGCACGATAAAGAAAATGTTTTCTGAAACCTAAATCACACCCGACCGCATCTCACGATATCTGAAGAACTATCGATTAACGGTCACTAACCTCTACACATTTATTTATTATTTTTATTTTACGAGGGTTTGCAACAACAGAGTTTATATTAACCCTCGGGTGCCGATGTTTTTGAAAAAAAGCCCATTTGTAAGTATGTCGGGTACGAATGCAGGGCCGCTGGATTCGAACCCTGGTCCTTTACCTTACAGTGAGGAGGGCCGTGTCACCGCCTAAACCGTAGTGGCCACCGACGCCCCATCTTAAAGTTCTTATTATTATTTAAACTAAATTGAACCGTAAATTTATTGTTATGAATCAAATGAGGGTTGGCTTATTTCCATAATGAAAACATTTTAATTCTAAAAAAAATTTCCCTACAAGAAGAGTTGCCCATGTGCAATTAAGACCAACCAAAACTCGAGGGGAGTGCGAAAATATTTCCCTCGCTGAATTGGCAGACCGACCTTACTCATAAAATAAAAGGCAAATCCGATGTAATGAAGCTACTCACGAATTCCCGGCATTAGCCCAGAACAATATAAAAGGTATAGAATTGAACTGTTGTCACTAAAGGGTCGCAATCAGCGAGGAGTTCAGGGTTCGTGCACAGTGGAAGTCCTCTGTTCTATAGGGACGGGCGGTAAAGTTTTACGGCCCTGCTGGATTCTTTAATTAAGTCGCGAGGTGGTGAGCTCGGGACGCTTTTACGGAAGAAACATCTATTGTACGTTTTACTGCTGAAATAGCCTTCATATTCTTCCGGGGTTTCGAGCATATTGGACAGTTAAGTTTGAATGAGCAAGGAGAATCCTTTCTTCCCTGTCCTCCCAATTCTGGCTTCATTGAAGTTCTTTACGGCCCCTAAAGGATTTATATTTTCAAAAATTCACGATAATCTCTTGCATTCTTACGATAAACCGTACTTTCAGAAAAAAATTCTATTTTAAAATTGGCATGCGCTAATATCTTTTGTACATAACAAATTACTGTTTGTTAATAATTTTTCTGTTTTCAATTTTTTATAATCTGTTTTCATAAAAACGGATCATGCTCATATAATAATAATTAAAGTTTTAATTAAACATGATTGTATCTTTGTGCCATTTTTCAGATGACATAGTTCAGTAGTTGGTGCCCGAGTGATCGAAGGCACGATGGCTCCAGTGGTAATAGCAGCGGCGAATTGAGCCGAAGGTCGTGGGTAATAATAATTAAAGAAGTAATCATTTTCATTTCTTTATTCTCACGCCGAAAATGGCCCTTTAAGCTATGCAATTTTTTTTCAACTTCGGCAACTAAAATAATATGTAACTTCGCCAATTTTTTAACCTTTATGTTTTAATCACTGTTAGTAAACTCACTGAAGCTTACATCCAATAAACAACGATGATAATCTATGACCTCAATAAATTTCAAAGTTTCAATGGTACTCCACAGCATTATACCGCTTAAATTACAATTATAATTGTAAAAATTAAACTAATAAAAAAATCTATAGCTAACTGAACTAATGGCAAAGTGAAGAAACAAGGGAGGCCACTTCTACCCTGCGAAGATACATGTCCACACTGACCCAGTGTTGCGCACATTGAGTCAGAAATACCATTTCGGTCGGTACTCAAAAGGTGGTAGAGGGGAAAAAAGCAACACACCAGATTCACTGCGACCATGATTATGGCAGCCCGGACGCAGCAGAGACGCTCGCGGATTCACCGTTCACAGTTTTGTGTTGATTTTGGAGTTACAGAATTAATGCTCAATTATTTAAAATTATTTTTCAAGTGATTTATAATTATGTTGGTCATGGCTTTCATATGTATATTTATAACATTTCCAAGTATTATTTTTACATTCTACACAAAAAACAAAATAACGAATATATATCTAGTTTTTTTGGCGTATATCGGTACCTAGTTAAACGATATTTCCTCTTAACTCCATGTTTTCTATTCTGTATTCCTCGAAAGAAATGTCTGGAAAATATTCAAAAGCTTCACGTCTTCCAGGAAATAGATAATCAAAGCTTGTTTATAACCTAAGATAAATTATGGATATTTATGCAAGATACACATGTCTGCAATTAAGTCTACAAATTATAAGCGGCGAAGCATTCCTCCGTGATTATGTATGAGCGACTAAATATGAGCGATAAATTCATGTTTGCTAAGCAAATATTTACCGTAAGATGTTTCACATTTCTTCTGATGAAGGTTTTTTTTTAGCTGGGTTCAAAATGTCCGTGCCATCCCAGTATAAACGCCGATACATGAACGCGGATTTAAATAAAGAGCGGGTTTTTTTTCTCTCACGTATTCGATTCCATACTTTCCATAAGGGAATAAATGTTTTATTGCTGAAAGGGTGTATTCAAAACTGCTCATTTGTGTTGACGATTTCTATAAATGGCGAAATAAAAGCAAATTCGAATAAGACTATGTACGCATTTAGTTAAATGAAACTACAACTTCATATACAAATACACTACTTTTGTAAACATTTATCGTAGTATCTTCTTTTCTCATAACCCTAATGCGGAAAAATGAAGTAAAAAGTAGATTTTTTATAATTATTAATTAAATTTGTTATATAATAGTTGATTTTTCATTATTCTTTCTCTTGGGTAGCTAGAAACATCTCAAGTCAATTCAATATATCCTAAAATAAACAATTGAATGGTGGCTTAAATTAAAAAGAAAAAGTAATTTTATTTGTAGCTGATTTATAAACAAATTTGTTTAACAATAGAGCAACGTTTAAAATATACCTGATTTATAAGCAAAAACATAGTTAATCATTGCATTGATATTTAAAAAAATTCTGAAAAATTCTTAACTTATTAATTTTTCTTCATAAGGTTGATTATCTGTACAAAAGTTCGGTTTATTTATGAAAAATACATTTACAAGTTTTACTTTTCTTACTTTAATAAAGTGTATCGAATTTGACTCGTGTTTACCGGAACCGTCATAGAAAGAAAAGTTAATGAGGGCAGGAGTCCTCAAATTCGATACTCCAATAATAATAATAATAATCTTTATTTTTTATGAAAACAAAAAATATTATTAATAACAAATTAATAGTAAGCTTACTCATGATCAATCAACTGTCTGAGAGGTTGTTTTAGTTGTTTATTCATTGGAGCAAAATAACATGTCATAAAAGAAATTCAGCCGTTTTAGTATCTTCTGATAATACCAATAGTATGTGACATGAAATGTGTTTATAAAGTTATGTATTTACATAAATTATTAATGATTAAGTTATTAAGAGAAACGATATTTCCATGCACTTTTGACCACTCTTTACCATTTAAGTACTGAATGAAAAATTCTTCATAGTTAAGTTACATGGATTTCTTGTAAAATAAATATTGAGCATAGTTTTATTTGTTGATTGAACTTATATTTATTTACGTAAAATGCCTCTCCTCTAATTTTACATAGCCAAAATATTGCTTTTGATATTAAGATATTAAATGTATATATATATATANTATGTATATATATGTATATATGTATATATATATATGTATATGTATGTATGTATGTATATATATGTGTATATATATATATATATATGTATATAAATGTATGTATATATATGAAGTTATCGTCCTGTGTATAAACGGCGGACCTTGGAATTTTGGATGCTTTTAGGTTATATTCTTCCCATATATCTGTTTTCAGCAGATGTATGATATTTATTATTTCAAATATCTGCTAAAGTGATATTAAATTTGCTGCATACATTATACATCTTTTACCTGTGAGCACCAAAGAGTGAGGTATGCTGCATACATTTGCATATGGACAATTAAGAATCTATTAATAATCTCAATTTGTTGTCGTTTTTGTAAAACCATTTCTGCTCCAACCTTCTGACTGTTTTTTTCCATTTCTATTTACTTTTTTGACAGGAAAGAATGAAAACATGATTTATACAAACTTTCGTCATTTCTATTCCTACAGAACTGATTAAAGGTACTTGCAGCATATTGTACATCACATTCGACGACTCGGACCTCCAAATGTCGGACAATATGCTGCAAGTGCCTTTAATCAGTTCCGTAGGAATAGAAGTGACAATAGTTTGTATAAATCATATTTTCTTTCATCCTTGTTCACAGGACTAGGTTAACTGAATTTATAAATATTTTAATGTTTGTACTCTTAATAAAAATGCTACAGTTTATGTAATTTTAAATGCCATTAATAAAGAAAGAGAATCGCATTGGGCTTAATAAATATCCTTGTCTGAGGGTATTTCTAATTCTATTATATAGATAAAGTAAACACTATGATGGTTGTGAACGGCCGTTTAGTACACACATAAATATTAACCAAAAATCTAATTTTGATTTTATATCAATATCGATTTACAGTCATTTTGTAAAGATTTCGTTGATTAAGGCCTTTCCTTGGTAAAGTTACCAGCTGGATGGTTTCTGCTTATCTATAAGAAACACAATAAGAATAATCCAAATTTGATAACTCAAAATAATATATTTCAAGGGGGTTCTAAACGCCACCCGTCTATTTCTAGCATCAATCATGTTCCATCACTTTTCTCACATGTTCACGTCCTCGGCCCAAATAAGGTAAGCCCGAACTCTGGGTTATTATATTACCCTAAAGTTACATAAGTTGATTTATGCGTGTAGTAGTTGCAGAACACAATTAACCAACAAGGATTGTTAAACTAGATAACATGTGTTATCTTAACAAGATAGTCGGTTTCCTCACATTTAAACCAGTATTTACAAAATTAATTATCATTTCTGCAGTTGGGGTTTGCTTCTGAATCTTCACTCCATAATCTTAACAACAGGCGAACGAATATCGTTTTAATTATTTCAAAAATGTTCAGATAGCGCAAAGAAAATTTTCATGGCGATATACTTTACCAGGGAAATTTTTTGTTTTTGAGAAAAACACACTCGATAAACAATCTATGAAGGTATTTAATGTGACATGCAAATTTACTTTTGAACCCGGCCTTAAAATATTCATTTTTCAGCAAGATTTAATGTATGTTTATTGCTACAGCCAAACGAACAAGACTCACTCACGTTTGAATTATTAACTTAGTCGAGAATAAAACATAACGAATACAAATTTGTTCACATTTTCCCTCTCCTGAAATACGCATAAAAATCGACTCTACCATGTTCGCCTCTCGGAAGCGTCTATTTTAAATTATTCAATTTTTGTTTTGACCTGTCTCAAATGTAGACACGGGAATTAGATAGAAATATTTTTTACTTTTTCCATCCCCGGGCTGTTGCATATATTAAAAAACACCCGTGACCTAGAGTGTGCTCTGATATGGTGTTTGAAACATGTAGAATGAAAAAAGTTATATTTTGCATAAACCAAATAATATTTGTTTAAACAAGTGATATTGTTATGGCCAGTTTTAGTAAAGATAGATCCTACGGATGAGGAGCTCGAAAATATCTAATAACATGTACTTTTAGTTAAATTATTACATTTTATAACAATTTTCTCTTATCTTGGAGAACATATGGGGGCCGGGAATACTAGGACAGTGAAAGATAAGATGTTACTGATTATTAATCAGCAAGTAATTAAGACCGTACTTTACTTTTACACCTTGGTTACATTGGGTATTACAACAACAGTCAAAAATGGTTGAAATTACTTTTTAATTACTTAGATTTGAACTTTTGTTTAACTTTAAAACAAACTATGATGCAGGTTTAAAGAGTAAAAATTAATGATTTTTGGCAAAATACTGCGGTAGATCACATATTGATGATTTGTTTGGTAATTCTAGCAAAATTCAGAACATTTCAATATTAAAGACTACTACTGTGTGAAACGTCTGTTGTGTTTTTATTTTCTGCACTTGCAATAAAATTAACAAAGCTAAAACAATAAAGGTAATAAGTCGAGCAAAGAAACTAAACAAGAATATTAACGGAGAGAGAAAAAGAAACTTTTTGCATATTATATAAGTCGCTTGGTTTCGTTTCTGTTATTCAAAGAAAAATTTAAAATAGGGTCGGATGCCAGGAAGAGAAAAAAAATTTAATAATTCAACAAATCAAGACCCGGAGAGCAATCAAGCTTGTAGAGAGGTCCGGGCAAATTGCCGAGGAAATGTGTCAATGTTTGTCGAAGTTACACGAGTGTAGGCAAATAGCGAGGCCCAACGGAAGCGGCGGTGTTTGTTCAAAGAGCAAACAAGGTTCCTTTACGAAATCCGTGATGGACTTAACCGCACTCGTTCAAAACGGACTAAGAACACAAAAGTTTTGGGCCGAGGAGATAAGGAGATTTACACAATTCACCCTGCAATTTGCCCCCTCTTTCTAAAGTCGGTTTTTATTTTCGTTGAAAACTGTTACGGTCGAAACTTCGGCCGACAACAGTTGGTCCCGTCGCTCAGTGGAGAAGGGGGTGGGTGAAGGAGAGAGGTAGAGAATTGTTGAGCGACACGGTATTTTTGGGAAGGGTAAATACCGAAACCCCAAGAGAAGAAAAGAAATAGAGGTAAAAGAAAGAAGAAGAGGAAAAAAAATTGAAACCAAAGGGAAAAAAAAATAACTAACAGAGTTTGGAATTGAACCCACAACTTTCGAGACCCAAGTCGGCGACCGTAACCACTAGACCACAGGCGCCGACTGAGCCTCGCCGCATCCAGCCGGCTCACCGCCTTGCGTCTGGGATCGCCACGAAACCCGGGGCCCAAATCCATCCTCCGGACAGATAGAGATAGAGGAAGATAATTAACAATAATATTAAACGCCGATGCCTTACCTGTGCCTCCCACAACGGGTACAGTGAACAACAAGAAAAAAACTAAACCATTTGGCCTCCGCCAAATAAAAGGTTCATAACAAGCATCAAAAGACCGCTTGACTTTATACTATATTACACTAAAATCTCTTACATCGGAAATAATCTTATTAATAAATGACAATTAAACTACTTAGCAACTAAATCTCAACTCTTTAACTTAAAATGACTCATTATTTAATAAAACAAAGAAAACCTAAACCTAGCGTAACAATTTTGTCTTATAACTAAACTTAATCTAACAAAAGGTATTAATCAAATAAAAAAAGTCAATCGGCCGTTTCGGCGAACTCACTTCGGGGCCCTGGCGCAGCGTGGTCCTCATCCAGGAGCAGCCTCAGTCGGGGGAAATGATTTGTCCTCGTAGCACCACAAATCCTCTTCCGAGTTCTCTTCCCCATCACTCTGTCCAGGGGAAGATGCCAGGTTAATGAGGACGAACACTCCGCAGCAGCGTGAATTTCCCCTTTCCTTTGGCCGCTCGTCCCTCGCACGGCGGACACGTCTCCCCGGGCCGAGGGCCCTTAACCTTCTCTCTCTCGGTCGCGTTCCAGGCCTCAACGCCCACGCTCGTGCTGCCGTCTAACGCTCTCATCTTGTACGCCCAAAATTCAAATTTACTCAACTTAAAACTAACATTTTTTTCCCCGCACGCAGGCACAGGCAAGACACAAGAAAATCCATTTTTTTCCGTAAAAAAAACGTAATAAAACATTAACATTTCCAATCAAAACTATAACTTTGGTTAATAAACTAATAGTATTTTGAGAGCATATTTCTTGTTTAATCAGTAATAACGTCTGGGCCGAGTAGCCTAGTTGTTTGTTTTCGATCAAAATGCCGTTTGTGAAGATGGAAAATAATTAAAATACAACTCGGTTTCGAATAACTGACAAAGTAAGCTGTACGGTATTAATTGCATTTTTTACTGCTTTGAGGTTACATCATTTGCTTTATAACATTATTTGTTTTGGGAAGTTTATGGGCAGACACAAAGCTTAGGCAATCGCCGGCCCTCTGCGGGTTTTCCTTCTTTTTCCCTTCTTTCGCGCGTATTTTGTTTTAAACTGCAGCCATTTTAGCGTCTCGATCTGGTTAGTGACTCTCTGATTTCAAATATATACTACGTTGATATCCTAGGATGCTAGCCTCTCGTTTGTATCTCAGGTTGTCAAATACAGAATAGAAACAAAACATACAATACATATATATACATCACCACAAACATAGAGGTCTGGTCACATTCACTCCCCCAGCGTACTCGATATTCCTCGGGGCGGTGTTATAAGCAACCCCTTCCTTTCACGCTAATAAATTACGTTCATTCCAATAAATTAACGCAAACACAACACTCGATAGAAACATAGAAGTCTGGTCACATTCACTCCCCCAGCGTACTCGATATTCCTCGGGGCGGGTATTTGTTTTAATAATACATTTTACGAGAAAAGATAAAGTTAAACTAACAGTTATTTCGATCATACTGTTTTTTAATTTGGGTTTCTTTTATTTTAGAGACTAATATTTAAAAAGTTGGGGACCGCAGTGGTTTGTAGTTGAATGTCTGACTCGGATACTATACTAGAGGTTCTGGGAATAGCCTATGCTTTTTAATTGAGAATAATATGAAAAAATATTTAGTAATTGAAAAAAAAAGACCGTTCTACTTATAAACTAGCTTAGCAGAGATGCGGATTCTGGACATCGTCAGATTTCCATCTTTATTATTAGGAAGTTAAACTCTTTTGTTTGACAGAAATTACTATAATTTAAATTTAAGAATTTTAAAAACGTGAAAGTTCCTCCGGATGGTGGTTGGTCCGGCGACCCTAACTGGGGTTCCACGGCGAACGTCTAGAAAAATTAGTAATTACGAAAATAAACGTAAAATGAATAAATAAAATTAAAAAACATATAACAATGAGTAATGAAAATGAAAGTTTTTGTTTTTTCATTTTACGTTTATTTTTGCTAAAGTAAGCAAAATTAGGTAAGTGAGACGGACGACTAATCGGTCGATCGGTTTCCTAGGAATTTTCATAATGAGACTCAGTTAGAATAGAAATATCAAACAAGTCATTTTTGAATAACTCCACGTGTAGCACAAAATATTGGATGAGCTGTTGCATAAGCATGCATAAGAATTACATAAATTGTGCTGTTCATGCCGGGAAAAACATCTAATCTGAATTACCAAATAGTATCATTTTTCCACGTCCATCCATTTAAGAGATATAAATCTGAATATCAAATAATTTTGAAAGATATAAATGTGAGATACACTTTTACTTCTAATTAGTTCGTTTGCTGGATGGTAGATGGGCTTGTAAGAAAGGTATAATTATGGAAGAGATGTGTGATTCGAGGTGGTGCGTGTGTGAACGTGGATTGGGGTGCCCTGATTGGCTATTTGGCAGATAGAGAGTAGCAATCCCTTCTAGCTTTGTAATCTTCTTTTCAAGACCTTCATTTATCATGCATCCCCTTCTAAAGGTAGGGTTGGCTCCTCGATAAAAAACATTTTTCGTCCTGGCTCGGGATTTAGGACGGGCTCTGATTAAAGAATAATTCTCTTTGGTCGCCACTTACTCTTCCCGTTTTAAAAGAAATCGCACTATTGAATCTGAGCTGAACATTATTTTCCTCTAAAAGGCTTTTCATAAATAGGCCAATTTGAATCTATAAAACCATGGCTTGCTTTTAAGAGTGATTAAATTTATAGGAATTCTGAAAATATAAAGGAAGGACGCCGTCAAAGCAAACACATTATTTAATTAAGGGTACAGGGTTTTCCCATCATTGAAGCAAGAAGACAACCAACCTAAAATGAAAGTTAATGGTTATTGACCAATTTTTAGACTAAAATTAGTTCTGTAGTCGTGAAGAGAAAAATGTGTATAAAACGTACAAATGAAGAATTAAATTCAATATGTTCACCGTTTTCCCACTGAACAGGAATAAATATGCGAGCATAAAGGGTTTCCAAATATACCCCCGGGTATAAAACATCAAATTTTTTTTCGTTTATATGTTAAGCCGACTGTACAAATTATACGATAATCGTAATAATTTTTAGATTAAATTAAAATTATCATTTTAGAAAAATTATAATTATAAGGCACGCTTAATATTTAAATGTAAATAATGTTTTTTCGTTTTTTTATGATTGTTTTAGTTGGTTAATTACTTTTAAATTGTATATTAATATTAATGCATCTGCAAGACACATTAAACTTCAACATTTCGCCAACTAGAACATCGAATTCCAAAAATATTCTTTAAATTAATTTTAAATGAGCTGAAGATAAACGGTCTTAATGAATATTTGATACGCCATCCCGAGAGTATTAGCACTTAAGAGATTCAGTGAATATTTTTTATCCTTTCAAGGAAGATTTATGGGTTCAAGTGTTTTCCATTGGAACAATACGAAAAGAGCCGAACTCCCTTTTAATATGCAAAACTAGACCATAAAATAAAACTGAATAACAAAACCTTTACCAATTACTTTTACAAGTTGTCTAACCTAATTCATTGGAATCAAAGGAAGTAAATGAAAAATTGATGAACAATCTGGCTATAACTGATTTTTTATCAACCACAATGGAAAATGTAATACAAACTTGAAACAACCCACTCTTCTAGGAGAAATAGGTTAGCCTATTATAGTACTATAAGTAAGTAATTATCCCAATTAATAAAAACGACGTTTGGTACGTCAACATTGCTTAAAATTTTGCATTGAAAATAGAAACCTGCTACACAAGAAAAATAAATGAATTAGAGGCAAAAAATTAAATAACTTAATCAACAAACAAACACCTGCTAACACCAACAAATGGTTCCTAAACCTAACCAAAACTAACATTCCTCCAGAACTTCCTATCACTTGGTCCCAAACATTCCATTCCTTACAACAAAACAGATTTTCCAACAGCTAAATTAATTACGGATGTAGACTATGCAATCCAAAAATCCACAAAAACAGAGGAAGAAAAAGACATAACAAGATCAANTAACAAATAAATCTGACGTAATCTACAAGATCAACTGTTTAAACTGTCCGGCAACTTACATCGGTCTTACATCCCAATATCTGGACAAGAGAGTAAAGCAACATCTCTATGATTGCAAAAACCCCAAGCAAAATCCTACAGCACTCGCTACTCACCATTTTGAACACCAACACAATTTCGACTTCAAAAATCCAAAAATATTGCATACAGAACAAAATAAACAAACGTAATTTCTTAGAAATGGTTTATATCAACAGAGATAAACACAGCATCAATTACAGAACAGATACATGTAAACTCAGTTGCAGCTACGCCAATTAATCAAATCCAATATAGATAACATACATATATTATTACATTACATTCCACACATCAAATATTTTTCATAGACTAATTGTCCAACAATTTAGCTTTCCTTTTCCTATTTATCCCTTTCTATATAATCCTGAAAGGATAATCTGGCCGAACCATTGCCAACACATTGTTTTCCTTCGTCGGCTCTTTTTACCTCACTGAAGCCGACGCTTTATACAAAAATATCTTTTCTATACCGGCTTCCTTCCCCACCCCTTCAAAATCCAACATATATAAACACAAAACAGCAATATCTCACTGGCACTCTCAACACGTCACGCAAGAATGGCACAATTACACAGAAGACAAACACTTTGAGTGAGTAGAAATACTTTGAATATTAAAAAAAAACGTATTTTGCATTGTACAAAATCACTTTTCCATATCCTAAATGTATTTGTTAAATGTAATCAATGTTTGTAAATCCCAGGCCCTAAAGATGATCTCAATAAAGGTCGAAACTTGGCACGATAAAGGAAATGTGAACCTGAAACCTACATCACACCAGACCGCATCTCACGATTTCTAAATAATTATCGATTAAGGGTCACTAATCACCACACAAATAAATTAGACTTTACCTGTATTTATCCTTCAAATATTCCTAAGATTCAAGGTTTTATTCTTAGTACAAATAGTCATAAACCTGTGAGAAGTATGATTTGACTAAATTATTTATGAGAACTGTCAAGAAAATATATAAATGGGGCAAAGAAAAAGATTCATGTGGAGATTGCCAAGCCGGATTTAAGTTAAACTTTGACTTTATCTATTTTTCAAATATTCCATAAGATTCAACAAGGTTTTATGCTGAATACAAATTGCAGTAATTCTGCAAGCAGTATGTTTTGACTACATTACTTTAGAGAATTGCCAAGAAAAACATAAATAAATGGGGTAAAGAGAGGTATTCACGTGGGGATTTCCAACCCATTTAAGTAAGACATGATCTATATCTATCATTAAAATATTCCATAAGATTCACCGTTTTATACCGAGTACGAATGGCATTAATCCAGTATGATTTGACGAAATTATTTTAGAGAACACTCAAAATAATAATAAATAAATGGGGCAAAGAAGAAGGAGATTCACGTGGAGACTTCGAAACAGTATTTAAGTGAAACTTTAACTTTATTTATCATTCAATTATTCTATAAGAATCACAATCTTATACTTAATTTCGTAATCCTGAAACTAGTGTGACTTAACAAAATTATTTTAGAGATAGGAAAAATAAAAAAAAATAGAGCAAAGAAAGAGATTCACGTGGGGATTTCCAAGTCGAATTTTAGGTGACAATCGACCGTAAAATTCTCCCTGTCGATCAACTGTTGTATTAAGGAAGAGGGAAAATTCGCTTTTGCGTAGTGCCTTACATCTATTTGCCACTGATGCAATTTATACCTTTCATTGGTATTCCTCGTGTCTTAAGGGGAATTGTCCTCACCGGATGCCGAATCAATACTTTGGCAATTTTTTTTTGTTTCTGGCCTAAGTCTAATAGAAATATTTAATATGAACAAATGTCTCTGTGTGAAAGTTGCCGTATGTAACCGATTTTATGCGGGTTTCGGATCAATAATGATGAACACAAATTTTCTCTAGCAAAAATTTCAAGTGTAATATTGTGCAAAAGATTATTCATGTTTCAATCTTTATATTTCATAGATTTGAAAACATTCACTATCACATGATTCGACAATTCCTCAGGGTGGTAGCCAGAGAATGAAGAACTCAGCAGGTCATGTCTTTTTTTATTAATGGCGACGTTGGTCATAGACAACTCGTTGACCCTATAGGCAAAATAGATTGGGTTGAAAACTTTTCCCGTGTTGAGATTCCTGATGATGTAAAACTTGTTTTGAGCTAGGTCCTCATTGCTTGAGAACCAGACCAACCGAAAAGAAAGTAAAGAAAGATAACACCAACTACAAGCCAATGTTTTTGCAAGCAACTCTTAGCCGTTAACTGCATTCAGAAAGGAGAATATTACAAACTCGTAAAACAAGACGCAGCACCATATTTGGCCTCCGAAAGGTCCACAAAACAGGTCAGAAACTTCGCCCCATAGTCATCAATATTATTACCTCGGCCTCCCAAAACTTAAGTATATACATACTTCCCACCATAAAAAAAGTTTCAACAATAATCCGTATGACTGCCCCAACTCCTTTGAACTAGTCAATTTTATTATTAAAAACCTACCTACCTATACCCGAAAATCATATCCCTGTCTCCTTTGGTGCAGTGTGCCTTTCCACAAATGTGATAGTAGAGATTATAAAATAGAATCTTTCTTAACATCTTAAAATGTTCTTAGCCATGGGTAACTGTCTCGCTTGTGATGTTTTTGGAACCAGCAGTTTGGTTCTTAACGCTTTGCTGTATTGCGGGGTGGAGAAGCACAATAAGGATATCTTTTTCATTAAAAAATATGTTGACGACATATGCGTGATCATCAAGGAGGACAGGATTGATGATGTTTTGAGGTCCTTTAATGAATTTCAGCTAGATGTAACTTTCATCCTAGAGAAAGAAGAGAATGGAAGTATACCCTTCCTTGATGTCAGAATCATCAGAAATGCAAACTGGGACTGGTGCCAGAAAGAAACCGCGAATGGATGAATCTTACATTTCTGTTCGCTCACGAAAAACTTAATTCAGCTTCCAACCTAATCCAAGCAAATGTCCAAAAAAAGAGTTCAGAAGCACAAAAAATATTTAAAAAACAGAAACTTAGACGCCACAGCCCTGAGAAAGCATGCGGTGGAAAATTTAGCGGTTAAATATGAGAACATAACCATCATCAAGCAACTATCATTAGCGCCTCCTGATCGACTCGTCACACACGCGTCATTAAACGGATCTGATTCCCACATGCTACCAATATCAACTCAACGGGTAACGTAGACCGCCTCTACCTTCCGACCACACAGCTAAGACTGCAAATGTAGTGGAGTGCCTTATGCCTTTTGCTATGTCCTGTTTAATAATTTGAATTCAAACAATAATGGACCAACAATTATTCAAACAATAATAACATGGACTACATTTTAAACTTTTTAACATTTTATTCGTTGATTTCTGAATTTAGATTGGTAATTTGCGCAAAGATCGTTTCATTTCCTAGTCTCAATATCCTAGGAAGTGGCTGTACTAGATTTTATAGAATAATGTATAGAAATTGTTATTTCTATTTTGTTCCTTCAACAATGTTTTGCCTGATGAAGGACTACAATAAGTCCGAAAGGCCGCCAATAATTAAAAAAAGTCACGAACTGCTGAGTCGTTCATTCTCTGACCGCCACCCTGACAAAGTCTCCAATCATGTAATCGTCATCCGGTCGACAAGAAACACCAACCATTACTATTATAATTTTATCGTTACAATGTATAAATAAATTTGTATAATATAAATTAACTACACCTGTTAAGATTCAATGAGAATACGTTTCTAATAAAAATGATCATTGTTAAATAAGAAAGAGCAGCCAGGGCCTTGCCCGAAAGTAATAAATTATGATCAAAAACTGAGATAAATCGTTTAGTGCGTAAAAGTTCGATAAAATAGTAATAAATAGTAACAACTCTATTTCTTAAGTTTTATACACATTATTGTTTTCATTTAATTATTTTAGTTAATTATTAATGTCCTTGGCATTCTTCCATCTTTACAATTTATGATTGTATAAGCTAGATCCTGTTTTGTTTGGCCGTAATGCACTTTTGGAAAATCTTTCAAATGTACATAACATAAAAATGTAAACTACACTACGACAGTACACTCTCTTACACACCTATGAATACAATATTTTAATAGTAATGATATTTTTTATAAATGATGTTTGTTGCTTTTTAAATTTACATAAATATAAATAAACAAATAAAAATGCTTTCAAAGCATAACCGAACTATAGGTATAACATGCTGAACCGTGAATTTGTCTGACTAATGGAAATCAATAAACGCTGCTCAGCAGAGCTCTCCTGACGAAAAAATGTGCGGGCATTACGAACTGCTGACATCAACAAAGATTTCGCAAATTTGGTAAAGGAAATTAGTTTACAACACAAATGTGCACATTTTACAATCCTTATATTAAAACATACCTTCTAATTATTATTATTAAAATATTTACAATTATCACATTGTATTGATTATTCAATATAGTGTATGGAAATTTCATTTGGACATTAAACAAGAAAAATACAATAATAATTTTTTGATTTTTTTCCATAGATCGTAATGAGGTATTTGCATAAACGAGATAGATTCGTATTTGTAATGTGATGAAGAAGTCTAAAAAGACGGTCAAAGTAAACGAGGTTCAAAGAAATAGTGAGCTCATGCCGATTTTGCAAATCAGGATAACAAGATAGGCTTTTAAATGCATCTGTGCTTTCGAAACGTTTTCCCTTGATCCGTAGAACAGAAGAGCTTTCAGGCATAAGTAAACTCGTCACTGCCGGTATATAAGGTATGCATTAGTCAAAAAAGGGACATCGCCGCTAGTAATCCTTCCGTTCGGAAAGATTGAATATCCTATGAGCCAACCGGGAGGAAGAAAGTGTGATGTAAACCCTTGGATGAGATTAGCGAACTCCAGGAATCACTTGTCCCCTACCAACAGTTCCCTGGGGTAGACTTACTCGGATTTATGCCCTATTCCAAAAGGGAGAGCGAACCCTCTCTAAAAACCCCTTTCCGCTTTTTGCCCCTTATGTCTTTCCCTCTCTCTTTTCATGTTATTTACATGGTGTATTCCTTGATATACTGTCACCGAAGCCACCCTCGTATATAAACTTAAGTCCCTTGACCCCGCCCCCGAGACCTTTACACATGGTTATTGTATTTTTATCGCCCCATACACCCTGGCAACTCTTATTGTTATCAGAATATTCGAATAATAACACTGATTAAAATTATATTTTCCAATAACAATTTTTTATTACTCTTTCGTGTAATAGTCTTCTATTCCTTAAAATCCTGGTGTAAAACAAGCATTATTTTACAAATGGTTTCGTGTTGGAAATAGTTCTTTTAAATATTTTTTTTATACTTTTTATTTAATATTTTATTACAATTTGTAAATTCTAACTACAACTTGTAATTTGCTGAGAATAAAGCTACAAACACCTCAGAGAAAAATTAGGTCTTTTCGGGGTATAGCACTAATTATAATATTAATATTCTTTTCTGGAAGGATAGTTGAAATCCTTTTTGTGTTGGACATTTATCATCTTGGTTTTATTTAAGATAAATTTTAACCCCCCTTTCTTAACGTTTTAAAATCAAAAGCTCTCAATCCACATTTAGTATTCACCATTCTGTTAAGAATAATCTAAAGAACCTATCGAAGAACCTCGCAATGTTAATTTAAGTAAGTTCAATTATTTTAAAAATCACACAAATTTCCTAATTGATGTTTGAACTAATTAAACTACTGAATAAACGAAACATCGTCAACAAAGTCCTTATTACTTCCAAACTAAACGAGTTTCATTGGACAGACAACACAGATAAAACATTGTGATTTTTTTTTTTTTGATATGGAAGAAAATCTTTCAGCAGAAATGTTCATTATAATCGTATTGAAACCCTACTTGAAATCATTTTACGTTTTAATTATCCCTATTTCCTTTTCCGACCTTCGCACTTCAACTGCATTTGAATGCTATCTTCATAATATTATTTCACAAAATTTGTTATATATTCATCAAATTCTAGTTCAAAACGAATGACATTTTCACACAAACATATTATAATTTTTTTTTTAATATTAAACCGTGCTATCGCCATATGGCGGACGTTGACGTGATCTTGGTCAATAGAAAACGAAATGGCGCCTTTTCGAAACTTAATATTCACTTTGCCACGGCCTGGATAAGACCAACACGTTTACAACGAAATCACAGTTATTCAGAAGTTAATAATCAACACGCTATTTCCCCATATTTGCTGATGAATCTTTACCACTCAGAAATCACGGTTTGGCCGAATACTTTTCCCTTTCTTATTTATTGCTACCTATAAGTTATTTTCTGCCTGTACGACACAAATTTTGTTGGTTTACATATGTAATGTATATTGATCGATCTTCATGGTTTTACAAAGGTATGTGAAATTTTCGAGAACTGGAACAACAACAAAACATTCGTGTGAAATCTTTCAAATCTTCAATAAAAATGTTATTTTTGTTCAAAATTTGTATTGTTCGACCAGAATACCAATATGGACAATCACTTACGTGGAAAATAAAAAATATTGTAATAATCAACACATTATTTTAGTTCTTAGAAATGTAATTTTTATTTCGCGACGACAAAAACATCGTTAGTTACAAGAATAAGTTTGTTTACGAACGCTTAAAAAACAAATTAACCCAAAGGGTTTCAAATGTTCAATTTCATTTGAAGATACAATGTTGCTCTTTGTTTATCTTAATAAAAAATGACCTATTCATTAGAAATGTTCTCAACTATATATCATTTTACGTTTGTGGCTGTATTTACTATATGCCAAATAAAAAAAATGGTTTTACTAATAAATTAATGCTAATAAATATGGTAAATCATAAATAAAGAAGAATAGTATTTGAGATAGTGTTGATTACTCTTTTTAATCTTTTACTGTTATAAATCATTCGGTTGACACAGTGAGTTCGGTGTTTGTTTCACCACCCTTTAAATACTGGTTTCAAATGACGTGATAAATTTTTATTGTAATGCTGTAATATGCAATGCTTTCATGAGAGAATTCGAGAAATGATGGGTTGAAAAAAATTGTATGTGGTGATACAAGCCACTAAAAGGAACGAGATTCTGAATGGCCAATTGCCGTGAACAGCAGCTCTGAAGGTACACACACTATTGAGTCCGGTCCTACGTAAAACAGTCATCTGTCCAATTTACTCTGTTTGCTCCAGCTAATTGTAAAGTTAAGAAATATAAAATGGTACGTTGAAAGAAGTACTAATCCTTGAAGTTTGCAGAATGTTGTCTGGAAAGCTGCAAGTCGCTCTTTTCGAATTCCAATTACTAATGTTTTGTTGTAGGAATTGTTTCTTGTTGGTTTCCTGCCACAATGTTATCAGTTGGGTTAATATGTACAGTTAGGTTAACCTGGTTTACTAAAAAGAAAATTCAATGGCAATTGTTTTTTGTAGTTATGAAACTTTTCCATATCATTCAGTTAATTTAGTATTCTATAGCTTTGTTTTCATTCTGAACTCGACAGGCAAAACGCAACATATTAAGTTGCAAAGGCAAACAAGCTTGCATGTAAAAAAAACTGAAATTAATAGAAACAAAATCAAACAAAACTGAAATAAAGTCCCTATCCTTGGAGGTCCGAAGTCGTCGAATGTAATGTACAATATGCTGCAAGTGCCTTTAATCAGTTCTCTAGGAATATAAGTGACGATAGTTTGTAGAAATCATGTTTTCTTTCATCATTGTTATCCTCGAATCCTGACATTTATAATACTACCTGACCTTAGACAAAAATGTACTTTTCATTCAAACAGTACGAACCTAGGAAATGGATTGGTTGTCCCTATTTTTCTCTTTATTTGGAAAGAGTTTTGGAAAATACAAACGTTCATCGTTATACCCTTAATTTAATTTATGTGATTTATTTTATTGACTTATTTATTTGATTGTTATCCTATAAATATAGCTTGATATTTTACGACGAATTGATTAGGCTAAACCAGCAATGCTTACATGTATTGCCGAACTGTTGGTTCGACGATCATAATCTAAGTTAAATGTTCCATATTTGTTCGTTAGTTTTGACGAATCATTCGTAATTATTTAAGTAACATAAACCGTCTATCGTGTATAAACAATTATTGAATGTTCACGATAAAATCAATTTAATTGAGCAACAATGTAAATTTTTTAACTATCGGGCGAACGTTGTTCGGAAGTGAATTTATTTACTGAACTAAAAAATGGGTATACATTCTGTACTTAAAGAGGTGATGGACAACAGTGGAGGAAAAAACGAGTTTAATTAGAATTGCATAGGGTGGGTTTAATTAAAAAGCAAGCGCCCCAGTAAACTGTGCTGGGATCGGCCGGCGGCCAGGTACATGTTGAATGGAACCACATTGCAGATCTGAAATCCCCGGAATTTTTATGCAGCGTGACGACCCTACGATGATCCTCCCTTCCCATGGATTACGGGAGTAAAACATGACGAAGCCCGCTATGGAGGTGAGGGGATTTGCCTTTAATCTTAACGGCAGACTCGACAACGTTCGAAAAGATTTGATTTAGTTTTCCTTTTTTGTTTTTTAATTTTTACCAACGATTTTGATCTATTTTCAAAAGCAGTAATTTGTATATACCATGTACGTATTCGTCCGCCCTGATCTGAATTTCTAATCTGCCGTTAAATAACACAGAAGCATTTTTTCTCACAGAAATCTCATGAATAAATCCACAAATTAAAAAAAAAAAAACTTTTTCTTTTGATTTTGTGGAACAATCTATTGTTTCCAAAATGTACACCTTACTGTTTTATCTTTATTTAAAACTTTAACTTAGCAACATTTTTTGAATTCGCGAAATCAAAAAAATAAAACGTTATGATAGACGCATTGTGTCTTATACATAATTTATGTTTATACGAAGTATCTCCTTCTCTCTTTCTTTCTCTTTCTTTCTTTCCCTCTCTCTCTCTCTCTCTATCTCTCTCTCTCTCTGTCTCTCTCTCTCTCTCACTCTAATTCTGTCACACTCTTATTACTTATTTTTCTTAGTACCTACTTATATTTCAGTCTATATCTATCTATCCATCTGACTTTCTCTGTATATGGCACTATTGGCCAGTATTACACTCGGAGGTCACAAGTTCAGAGAAACCTGCCAACGATCGAACTAAATATGAGGAATGAAGGGCGAGGAATTCTCGAAGATATCGTTTTAGCGACGAAATGGCCAGTTCTCGTGAAGGGAAAGTTTATTGAGTACATAGGATACGAAGGTTAGGATGAATCGACAGCATGGTATAGAACTATTGAAAAGGGATTGCATCAGTTCGATCCCAAAAGGAATGTTGAGAACTTTCGATTGGAGGGTTAGAAGACAATACGTTTTGACAGTAACGATGGTAGAGGGACGTATAAAAAATCAGCGGTGTAAATGGTATACAAATGGCCAAAAAACATCCTTTGTGGGACTCCGGCTTATGGTGTGTAATGTAAGAGTATTTCGTTGACTCATTTCAGTTTGAAACATGGCCAGATAAATAGGATTGCAAGATATGGTTAATAAGGCGCACTACACGCTAGGAGTAGGTAGGAAGCGTTTAATCTTATAGAAGAAAACTGAATAAGAAATGAGGCTATATCGTGGAACGCACCCATCAAACAATAATTTAGGATATTGAAAATAATGTGTGTATTAATAATATGTAGAAACTAATGTTTCTATTACTTATTATTTTTATCAATTAATTAATTTTATATTTTCAACAATTATTTCTATTTCTGTTTCTCTCCTGCTCACCTTCGCTCATACATATATTCTGTATTATTAGTATTGTTCAGTCACCATTCTGCATTGCAAAAAATTGTGCATATAACTTTTAACATAAAAAATATGTATTGATTAATTTGTTAAACATAGCGAAACATTTGTTTTGAAAAACGATTACCTAAGAAATCACTTCTCACTATACTCCAAGAAAAAGAAATTTTAGATGTGAGTGATCATATCATTAAAATAAACTTAGCATTTTTGATAGAAACAGGAACACCTGGACATCCTTATTTTTTACCGCCGTCGCTGCCGCTTTGTGGCCTGTTTAACGGGAGCGTAAAATCATAAATGTCCGCAAACCATTTGGGATCTTGATGAGATGAAGGGAACTTCATTAAGGCCTCACAAGTTGCAGCTAGCACTCTGTCTTCCCACTCTCAAAGGAAATCACAAATCCGGCCAATCTACTCAGTCCCCGTAGAACAAAAATTTCGTTTAGGCGAAACCCAGTTAACTCACGCATACGTCATTTGACTGGAAAAACGGATTAACGACTAAAAGAATGAGAGGGCTAACACGGTTGAAAAGATCAAGAGATAATTAAATGTTCAAAACAATAAAAAATTATTTTTCAACTCTTGTCATATTTCATTTGAACAAAGTTATAATTACAGCTAAATAAAAAAAATTTCGTTCCTAATGCACTTAAGCAGAAAAAAATTCTAGACATGGTAAGAGGTAATTATTTTCTAAAGTTTTCCAGGAAGATTTAACTCGCCAACATGAGACGTACTTTTTAATTAAAAACTTGATTTTTACCGTCGTGTAAGTATCTAGGGGAGCAAGTTCGGCAAGTGAAGTGCCTAGGGACGCATTTTACGTGTAAAACAAACTACGATTATTTGGATTTATACTCTAATCTAGTTAACTTTTACTTCTCGTAAGAAATTGGAAATTGTGTTTCAATGGTATTATTTATAAAAAATGTATATAATAGAAGGTTTTTGTTTAGAAGACAAGTGCTAATATTTACATTGTAATTTATAACAAACGTCAATTCCTCGAGGGGCGGTTTGTAGATACTAAGCCGGATGAAACACTTTTATATTTAGGGACAACCACTTTTTCCAACTTTAAATCAAACAAAAACAAGGTTGCTCTATTCGCTACATTAAAAAAAGACATTAAAACTATTTAAAATGGTAATTAATCTAATAATTCAATCAAGATTTTAGGTAATTTCGTTTAAAGACCAGAAAAATCTACAATTGTAATTCACTGTGATTTTTGCTTGCATATAGTGATTATTTTTTATTTTTCATGAACTATTTCCCATCGATAACAAAGTAAATATTTAATTTTTTATTAAAATAACAATTACGATGCGATTTAGGATCATTTTATGGTACCACATGCGTCCGATCCGTCCTTATTTCCAAACTACAGCGGACTAGCTTTTAGTCTACGATCGTCTTTAGTCTCTAGTAAAATTGTTACGAATTTAGTACACAGTCCTCTTGGATTTTAACTTTCGCCGCATACATCAAATTTGTGAAATTGTGAACTGTCTAAATGGGTTGACATGATTGACTAAACCACCGTGCTTTAATTTGCTCCCGAACTCTGCTGTTAATAGCAAATAAATCTCCGCAAACAGTATGAATAGATTCAACAACAGTGCAAAATTTAAAGAATTATTTATTACAGGCAAAATGAACCTAAATAAACTAAATCAAATTTTGACTTATACTGGGAAAAAATTTGTTCTCCCTAATATTTTATTTCTTAGACAATCCTCCATGGATTATCTAAAATCTCTAAAATATCTGTTCCGTTTTAAATGATTAGAGGTAAAGCAAACATAAATAAAGTCTCCCACTTGTGTTGCGTTTAGGTGTCGCGAATCGAGATAACGGTACCTCCTCAGGCAATAGCCATGGGGTGGTCAGTGCTATACAGCCTATAAGTGTAAGTAGAGAAGTTAGAGGGTTGATAAAAGAGCAGAATTAATTGATAAAGGAGGACATCATTGAAGTGAGGTTTAAAGAAGTTAGAAGGGAGGGATCAAAGAAGTCATTGGGTTCGGCTGTGTATGATCCTTGAATGGCTTGGGCATAGCTAATGCTGGTTCGACGAGGGCGATCATATCACACTTGCTGTTCTGGTGATGAAGGAGTACTAGACAGGTGTCTTGATTAAGAGGAATCTTGTCTTATTAGCAGTTGTAATTCTTCTAGTGTCTCTTTAGTTGGCTGGATGGTTAACATTACAAACAGAGCACACAAGTAGAGTTTCTTTTGATATGATACAATTTTCGCTCCAATGGTACCGCCCGCATTTGACACACCGAGGTTTCTTCATTGGTTACTTAATATTTTTAGTAAAATTGTTTTACTCGATTTAATTTTTCATTTAATTATAACGTACATTTTTCTTTAAAAATATCCAGTAAACAACAAAACATAAAAATTATAACGATTGCAAGTATTTACCGAAAAGTTGGCCGATATTTTTACCCCACAGCATAGTATACATGGCAGGTATGTTGGTAGGACAAGAATTATTGCGACTATAATATACCACTATCCTTTATAATACATGACTCACTATAGCATTTTTTCCGATGGTAAGGTCACACCTTCACATTCTGCTTCATACATATCTATCAGTATAATCTCTTTGAATAAATCAGTATAGTTTAAATGACTCAATATTTACAAAGTGTTAATGACATTTGAAATTTAATACAAGCAACCGTAGCCTCTATTAATTAGTAATTACAACGTGTTATATTTGGAATTTTGCTAAAACACTATGATAAAGGTAGCTGTTCCTGGGGTTGAAATGCATTATTTAATTTGACATGTAAAGCCTGTTAACACCTTGGGATTCCCAGGAAGCACAGGTGGATTTCATTTATATATATAGAATTTGATGTTCTTATCAAGGCATCGGACTTACGTGAAATACAAATATATTTCAAGTTAAATAAAAACTATTATAATACCTAAAATACTTATTTTAACAGGTAACTTTGTTAATTTGTCAAAATAAAAAGTGATACTGGAATTGTATATAAATCCCTAAACTCACTTTTTAGCAATTACTGAAACACTAACCTCTAAGAAGAAAAAAAATTAACTATATTCATCTTAGTTATCCGAAAAACATATTGTTTAGAGCTATTTTACTATTTGTCATTATGTGTTGTTACTTATAATTGTTGTTAGAGTAAACAAAAACTAGCTACTTAAGTTTATTAATAACGAAAAAATCTGCACCTTTGTGGCAAAACGACACATTTTATCATCATCAAGGAAATCATTTCTTTTTAAACGTTAAATACCTTTACCCATCTTCAAAAGTACGTCAACATTTCGATAATTACACGTTTACTTAGACTTCATAGATCAAAGAAGATCAACTCATATATTTGATGATATCGTATATTTGTAAATTCGAATAAATTATATACTGAAATAGAGTACGTGCATTTAACTATATCCTAATTGATATTTATCTATGTTCTGTTAAGAGATGCTTTTTTACTCTTTGAAAAAACACAAAACAATCAACGAGTAAATGTTGAGTTTGAAAATCATTCCCACACCCAATTCTGTGATACCCAAACAGAAATTCAATTTCTGAAATGTGTAAATAACAATGGTATTAATACTGCAAACATAAAGGCGGCTTTAATCAAATCCCACAAGCCGACAAAATTAATTATCAATCGACTTCGTTTTAAAACGTTTCCAAGCTCCCACCCATAACGAGAAGTGTAAAGCGTCCGAGAAAAGTGAGTAAATATTTGTTTCCATTATTATTCCAGGTCACGGATTTTAATTAAATAAATCGGTCGGTAGGACATCTCTGGTTGCGCTGTACCAACTTGTAATGGGATTCCAAATTTACATCTACCCAATTTCTTCAGTGGGAGGGGCAAATTTAGAAGTAAATTGATTTATAATCTACTTTGCACCCCGCCGAGAAACAAACCTGTCCGCAGGTCGCACCTAAATTCAATTTCCTGTCTATATCAGATCTCTGTTTTTTCTTTTTCCCCTGGACGGCCCTTCTTTCTATATCCTGAATCTGGTCCTTTTCGCCGTTACTCATATTCTGGGTTCTAAGATTTTTTTCACCTGTTCATATATCAATACATACATATATTTATTTTATGTAACCAAAATCATTTCCTTATATATTTCGGGTCGTGAACATAGAAGAAAGTTTTCTCGTTTTTTACATTTTTCAAATTAAATAAACAATTTGCCGCTATCGACCCTCTTTTTTTAATATTGATTTGTTCTTGAGGGAGAAGTTGCCCAATCCGGCCACTTTACCTTATATTGTCTTGGAGGATTTTTCGGTAGGACTGTAATTGATAGCTATGGCACTAAGAGATTATTGTGCAGGTCAAGTAATTTTTTAGAACGGGATTTGATTAAGTAAAGTAAAACTAATATTTAGAATACGACGGGGAATTTTGGAGTGAATTGATTGGAGACGTTGGGAATTGGAGTCCTTTATATAGCCCGAAGTTTTATAATGTAGCCTAACGAGGTCTTATCATTGTATTGAAAATTGAAATTTGTATTCAATGTCAAATTTGGATCGTGTCAAGTTGAGTTTTTAATAATATTGATCGTCAGTTTTTTTCTTGTCTTTTCAATGTTCTTTGAGGATTCTAAGTATGTCGATTGTCAAAATAATCCGAAATTTATTAACGTGTGGTATGGTATGACCGAAATGTATATTGAAAAAAGTAATGGACCAAGAATGCTTCTCTGAGGAAACCTGCCTTAATGTGTACATAAGATGAAAATGCATTTCCCTGACGGCTCGACTGAGTCATTCTTTCAAGTGTAATTTTACTAGAAGATAACAGGAATGAGATGTGCCCGGGTCTCATACCCGATCCCCGGCCTATTCGGAATCAAGAAAAACACAAAAGCAATGCTCATCTACTCATGTTTTTCTAAAGTAAATTTTTATGTTCTGTTAAGAGATGCTTTTTTACCTACTTGTATTAGCACATTTTTTGGTAACAGTGAATTAGCTCTATTTTCTCGCCTATAAAATAATGGTGGTTTCTAATTCAACTTGGATTTTCTCAATTTAACCTCACAAATTATCCTAGCCTTATAAATTAAAGTTAAACGTGAATAACTGTATAATTGGTGATACGATTATCGACAAGTGTCCTAAATTTGTGTTAAAACTCGTAAACAAAATGGGATAAGTACCCGAAATTCAAGATATAATTAAATAAATTCAAAAACTTATTTATCATCAAGAATAACTACATTGGCTTTGATGCGGGGGGAGAATTAGGGCGAAAATTGAATTTGCACCTATAAACTTTAAAATCGCAATTTTGAAAAGTTGGGTTTTTGGCTTGTACCTGATGGTGGAAAAATTAGGAATAAGAATAAAACCGAAACAAAAAATTTATGTATATTTTCCTTTCATAAGATTAGAGTCACATGGCCTTTTAATTGTGGTAAATTAACCACCCACCACAAGTGTTAGCTCGTTAATCCGAATGATTGCGAGCCAACTATTCAAACAATTAAACTACATGCATAAACACATGTTCTTGTGGCAAGAGAAGCACAGAAAGTTCGCTGTAACTACATAGCCTTCCGGAGCCGAGACTCCTATAAGGAATGTAAACGGTTACTTTATAAAATTGTTTTTCCACAGTAGTGGATAAAGTTTAAGATAATTAATTTTATTAATTTAATTAAGTTTCATTTTTTATTTTAAAAAAGAAAGAATGTGGTGGTAAACGTATTACACGCTAGTTATTCAGATATCGTGAGATGCGGTCGGGTGTGATGTAGGTTTCAGAAAAACATTTTCTTTATCGTGCCAACGTTTCGATCTTTTATTGAGATCATCTTCAGGGCTCAAAGTGTTTGTCTTCTGTGTAATTGTGCCATCCTTACACGTCGCGTTGAGAGTATTACAGGCTATTTCCCTAACTCTTTTTTGAATGGTTGTCTCTCAGGAGTCAGAGTTAAAGATTTGTTGACTATTGGTAACACTTGATGAAAAATTATATGTATTGCTTTATTTACAAAACTAATATGTATTTACTATTTTTTTGCTTTCATTAAATTTATATTCCAATTTTAATATACGTACCGCCGATTTTCCAAGTTAGGCATATACGATACCAATACCAACACCTTCTAACGGGGGTGAGACCACGAAAGTGCCCCTTGTATGGAGAAATGATCACAGTAAAGAAACAAACAGATCTGGCAAAAAGTACGACATCCAGCATGACCTATGCTTGGCTGCAGGCACGGATTTTTGATCCTATATCTCAGTGCCAAAACTTTAACTGTATTCTTGTATTTTTATGGATATAATGTGTAATTTATTGAAACAAATGTATTTATTAGTATGAATAAGTATCCACAATCATCCCGTGGTATATTGAGTACTCTGGGGGTAGGAGTAGTAATGAAGTGCGTGTGAATATAATTTATTAGCGCTAAAGGAGAGGCATACCCAAATTACTCCGAGGGAATACTGTGTACTCTAGGGTCGGTGAATGAATGTGGTGAGTAAATCTGCCACCCCTTATTATCATCAATATATCAAACAAATCATTTTCGTATTTCACAAAAAAAAGTTTCAATTATATTTTCTTAAGATTTTCTGAAAATTGCATTGACAATTTTTTAATTATTTTTAGCTGTAATATTTACCGAAATTTATAAATAAGAAATAGCTTTCTGCAATAGTTTTTTCTATATTATATTTTATCTTGTGCTACCTAACGATAAGCTTTTAATACACTGTAAGATAAAGTTTCAGTAAAAATAATCCCGGACAATAAGTCCAGAGATCGGTCCTTCTAAGGATTCTTCCGGATCATGTCACGCCCTTCTCGGAAGGCTAGATAATCCTTTTTCGACGAAGAACAGGATGATGGAACATGTTCCATCCCTTCATAATAGCGACCCGTACTCTCGACTACTGATAGCTATTGAGCAGAGTCAGCAGGTTCCGTCACGCCGTTTATCAAAGGTCGTATTGGTTTTCCTAGATTTTAATTTGTTTCACTTTTAATGAATGGCAGGAATGAACCGAATTTTCACTCTAAAGGCAATATTCAAAAGCCATGTTAAAATTTTAATATTCACATCCGTTAATTTATCTTAATATGATGGCACTGCGTAGAGACCTGGCTTTCCATTATAACTTGTAATTGATTTCTGTCAAATTTCATTTCGGTTTCAATTAATACCACGTTTACGGCAAAACAGGTTTTCTACCCGTTATTAGAAAATTACTCAATTGTATATACAAAATAATTACTATCTATAAATCTCACACATTACCATTCTCTTCTCTTAAATCACCAACCTAAACCTGATTTTTAATATAAATGAACATAAAAAACTTGAATAACAAATCCAGAATTGTTTTCTTTTTTATTTCACTAATATACTTAAATAGTTTACAAAATGTTTGGTTTCGAAAATTGTTGTTAAGGAAATAATATTTATGATTCTTTTTATACATCTTTTGCAATTTTTAAATTTTTAAATTTTTCAATTGAGTGAATTAAATACTTAAAAATGAAAAATTAATCTTCACAGTTTTAACTGGCATTACATTTTTACCAAGGATAGATCCATTTGGTTGACAGTAAATAAGGATTAATAAATATTTTACACTCGAACACGATGGCTCAATTATGGTATCAAAATTAATAATAAATTAATAAATAGAGTTTTCCATAATGATGTACGGCCTATTCGGAATCAAGAAAAACCAAAAGCAATGCTCATTTCCTCATGTTTATCTAAAGTAAATTTTTATTGTTTTGTTCTTTTTTAAAAATAAATGCAAATCGTAAAAAATTCAGTTTTATCACTTTTAAAGATCATATTTAAAAAAACGGTTTGGATTTCGCTAATTTTACTCGACAATTCAACAATAGCATCGTGTTGCTGACATTATCACCTATTGCCTCGACCAAAAACAGCATTGCTTGGGTGTATTTCTTGGTTTAGAACGGGCCTTCGAACGATCAGGCTTGTTGCTCTGGAAACTGTAGAACCATCCTCCTTCATACATACTAACTCATACTGAGATCTTATCCGGACCGATTTTCCCGAGTAAATCGGGACCGAATTCTCAGCTTACAATACGCATTAGGGCGGATGTTCTTCAGCGAAACGTGGCCCATTCCTATTTGGAATATACACTTCAGATATTAATACAGATGTTAACGTTTGAACACATACATTAGCTGATGATACTTCGATTCTTACACGTAATTCGGACCCCTCATTTAACACTCAACACTTACACCAACACCTGAATGAATTAACAGTAAGGTTTATAAAAGTGGATAATGAAGAACCTAAGGAAAAGCGGACTGATAAATTTTACCTTATTTAAAAAATATCTGTCCTGCAGTAAGTATAAACGGAACCTCATTGCTTATCACTGACTGTGTGAATCATCTTGGAATTTTCAACGATAAATGACTGTCTTGGAATCCCCACACAAGATTGAAAAAGCAAAAATTCAACCAACATTGTAAATTATTAAACATACTACTTGACTTGCGATCACAATTAGACATTGAAAACAAAGTTTTAATTTACAAGACAATAATAAATTCACTCTTGGCGTACGGAATTAGTACGACAGTTATTACTTCCACCCCTACCCGAAAATCCTCCAAGTCGATTGAACCGAAAGTGGTGTCTTATTGACTGAAGATTGAGGAGCTTTCAGTGTGAAGAAATGGGCAACTTCTCTTGTAAGAGACGCAAATAACAAATTCAGCATATATGAACATATTTACTTAATACTATATTTGTAGTTGTAAATAACAAATGATTAAAAGCTATATTATCTTATCTTGATAATATTGTTGTTCTTCTATTCTATTTTTTGGTTATCTCCGTCTGTGGAATAGATGTAATGTTAAATGTAACAAAATTGTATCCTTTATTTTACGCTCAACGCAATCTTGCAAAAAATATTTGCAGTGTTGTTTGTTATGTTATATATTAAAGTTATTAAGTTATTCATTCGGTTTTTAAGACTTTAAATCTATCATTTTGTAAACAAATGTTCGTTTTATTATAATGATTTTTATCGCATAATGTATCTCCATCCAATCATTTTCATTTTTTTTAAAATAATTTAGTTTTTCAATGCGAACAGGTTTAATTTTTCGATCAGCATTATCGCCAAACAAAAGTAACGTGCTACAAATGAGATTTTTCCGGTTGGAAAAATTCAGAGCAAAAACCATTACATTCCGGTGAAACTTAAATAAATAAGTTAAATCCATTCAATCCTCGACCATTGTCTGCACAAGTCACAAAGGCAATAAAAGGACGCTCAATCCGCGAGAAAGGTGATCTCCTCGAGAAGAGCTTTTTGCCGACCGTGCTTTATATTAGATCGAGAAAGAAAGAGTTGAATTAGAGTCTTTCCAAGGCAATAAACTTTGGGTCCAACACATTTTTCATTAGTAGGACATTAACTCTCGGAGGTCTTGAACAAATCTTCCACTGGGGGAAACTTGTCCGAAGTTTGTCTTCCACTGTTTGAATCAGTGTCTGTCCTCGCTTTGTTCTCATTACCCCTGATTCCTACCAAATTCCCCGAAGAGAGGAAAGATGCATTCTATTTTCTGGCCTCATGGCCGACGTAATCCTTATTACTTAGATCTCACGTAGGTTCAATCCTTTCTCATGACGATTCATATCGATTGATTTTGATCCAGTGTTGTAAATTAGGTCATAAACACAAAAGTATTGAAAAAAATTATTGTTCGTATTCTTAGTTATAAATGTTTATCCTTTACTATAACTATATTGTTTACTAGTGTTTATCATTCTTGGTTGAAAACTTTGAAATTTTCAATTTTTTAATTAATTTTTTTAAAATTTTTGTTTAGTATAACGGTATGTAGCAATATTTACTAAATTGTTGAACAGTTTTGTTAATAAACACACAACAAAAATGGTGTTAACACGACGAATTATTTTTATGAAATCGTCAGTGATTTTTTTCTTTCTGTCAGAAATACTTTTATTTTGATTCCTATATATTTCAAAATTTTATATATGCATATATTCATAATAAAGTCACGAAACTTTCAAAAAGCTCTTCATATAAATTTTTAACAAAAACAACCGGTAGTGCTGATGTTTATCATTAGAAAGAAGAGCAAACATATTAAATTCGTAATTTTGCCTTCTTGGCCCCGTCGGCTCAATACTAATGGAGTGTTGAACAAAACCTGTCGTCAGATAATGAGCACAGTGGAATATTGTGCGGCTACTAATGAGGCCCACCATTACATTAAGTAATCTCCACCGTGCCTCTTCGCCTCGTTCTTAGCTTTTGCCACCCGATTATACAACCCTCGCTGTATAGTTTCTTTTCTAACCTTAATTTAAAATTATCACCAATGATGGGACTTTCCTGATGAGAAAAACGGTCATGGTGTGAAAAATGAAGTAATTAGTGTAAATTGTCGGCCTCTTACTACAATTAACTTAGGCTCAAGTAATGAGGAAAGTGTTGTAAGATGGATCAAACCCAATTTACAATTAAAAATATCAATAAATATGGATAAACTGTATAGAGTTTCTATACACTTTAGAACTTTACGTAAGCTTTTGACGAATTCAAGGCCTGTATTTTTGTCAGTGCACAGGCAAAAAAGTGGTCAGGTTTTACGTAAAGATATCATAATTTGTTACAAATTATTATTTTTACATAACGTCATTGTAATCAGGTAGGGTTAATAATTATATATACATATCTATATCCATTATACATATGTATAAAATTTTGTTCTTTCATTTTATAATAACTGTACAGCACTGCACATATTTTTTTCACAACTTATTCATGAAGTTAATTTTAAAATACTATGTTAACAGTCATAATTAACCGTATTAATTAGTTCATTTTTTTTGTCTAAGGTCTGAGTTGATATTGTAATGAAGATATGTGGTATCTTTTATTCGGACACTGCCGAAAGGGACACTAATATTCAGCAGATCCTTGCTGTGCAGTGGAAATAATACAAATAAAACAAAATCCGAATTACAACAAAAAATTATATTCCTTTTTAAAAAATAAACAAACAAACTCAAAATCTTCGAAACAAAATATAAAAAAATCTCAATCAAAATAATCATACAAAAAAGAATTAAAATATTTTCTTTTGCCAACCTGTTAACGATAGTTTATATGAAGTAGACTCTACGACTGCCTACAAGCTACTACACGTTATGGCGAAAGCAGCGCTAGTTTTTCTAAATATTTGTTTGGCAAATGAACTATTTACATTTTTATATAGTGCAAATCGAAATAACAAATTAATAAAATTTTCTTGACTGAATAATTTAAACAAATAAAAAATAAGATTTTTTTTTCTAAATAAATTATTGTTTGTTTGAAAATTAATAAGGTTTACTTCATTGTTAATAATAATAATTTAACTTGAAAATTACAACATAACAAAAGTATAAACAAAAAGTCAATTAAATAAAAATTGTCGTGATTTTCATGACAATATAAAAAAGTTAGTGTCACGAGCGGTTAAAAGTTCAATTCTATAAAATTAATAATGCGGGTAAAACTGTCACAGGTGGTCCGAATGGTTGACTTCAATATAATTTCAATATATTAATGGGGTTTAATAAACGGACAGGTCGATAAGGCAATCCGGTTTCCAAAACAGTGCAAAACAGACACGCACATATAAAAACATCGTAATTAAAGCTTGAGGCGTGTAAACTGTCTCTGAGATCGGCAATAAAATGTGAAGAGAAGTTTACCTCACTCAATTATGCCTAGATAAGAGTTTTGTTGTAAGTGTGGGTCGTAATATGGGGCTGTTGCGACTTTTTTTCGTGGGTGGAGGGACGTAAACGCACACCGGGTAGACTACCGAGGTAAAGCTGGACGCTTCACCGCACGATCGAAGCTTAGCTGAAAAATACCTTATACATCCTCAACGTCACCCGAAGTGAAACTGCGCTCCGTCGCCGGATACTTTCACATCCAATAAGAAACAGAGAAATTTATACATCACATACAAAGCAAATGTAAGCCATTGGGGACCTTCCCGCACAATAACTTTTCCACATTGATTTGTTCTCTTTCATTCCTCGGCATACATTATTCAGGCGGAGCATATATTACTGTAACTACTCAGGAAAAAATAAATTTCTTTACATTAGTAGATTGTATACGCTTATTATATGCCTTAAATAATTTAATTGATTGTGGATAATAGCTCGATCTTTTATTTCCCTCTCATTCATTGTTTCTCTCTCACTCACTCTCTCTCTCTTTCTCTCTCTGTCTGTCTGTCTGTCTGTCTGTCTCTCTCTCTCTCTCTCTCTCTCTCTCTCTCTCTCTCTCTCTCTCTCTCTTTCCTCTCTGTCTCTCCCTCTCTCCCTCTCTCTCTCTCTGTATCTATTTATCTATTCTACTNTAGACACACACGCGCTTTTCTTTCTTTCTCTTTATATGAGGTGCCCAAAAATTCACATTCGAAGATTTAAATTTTGCGCCAGTTGTACGGTCAGGTGTTGCCTTAAGGCCAAAAAGCAGCGTGACAGTTCACCGTTAAAAATGGGGTACTTCACGAAAGAAAAACGAAAATGCCAAAATGCGCTAGTCAAGCAATAACAGTTAAAGTTGCACGTATCGCGACATGACAATTCAATTTTTTGTGCTCAAATTACAAGAAATGGATTTGGACGATACGTGGTTTCAACGAACAGGTGCCACATGCCATTCAGTCCGAGAAACAATTAGATTACTGTATGAGTCATTGACTGGTCGAGTAATTTCCCCTTTTGGCAATCATAATCATGCGATTTAACGCCGTTGGACTTTTTTGGGTGGAGTTTTTGAACACTAATGTTATGTCAAAAAGAGCACGATTACCCTTGCCTTGAAAGAGGAAATTTAGCGTGGTATCAACAAAATTAAGCCACTTTTATGTAAAACAGTCGTGTTGCATTTCAACAAAAGATGGCGTACGTGCGGGCGAAGTCGTGGAGGCCATTTACCCGATAGTTATTCCATACATATACTGTATACTTTATGAATCCATAAAAAATTTACAATTTTTAATTATAAACCTGTGTTTTATATCAAAATTATTTCTTGAGCGAATTTTGGGACGCCCTACATTACACATTCATCCGCGAACTTTCTCTTCCTTTCTCTCACTCACTCGCTCGGTAACGTACTTTCTCTTTCCATCTTTCTATCTAGCTTTATCAATCAATCTTTCTATTCTTATTTTTTTTTAAGTTTTGCTGAGAGAGAGGGAGAATGGGGAAGTGATTATGATGATGATGATGACGACGACGACGACGATGATGATGATGATGATGATGATGNGAGTATATGTGACAGACAGAGAGGGAGAGAAGGAGAGATAGATAGATAGATAGATAGATAGATAGAGAGAGAGAGAGAGAGAGAGAGAGAGAGAGAGAGAGAGGAAAAATGAAATAAATGGATGTTAAGTTTTATCCCACTCCCTAAACCAGTTAAATAATAATTTTAGTAACTTGGCAACCAATTTCCTTTCATATTTCTTCTCAGATGGGAGATAAACATTTATTTGAAGATAACCCCGGACGATCACATCAAAGATGCTATTAAGATAAACTATTTGTTGCCGCTTTGAAAGGATCAAAAGTGGCCAAGGCAAAATGTGGCAAAGGTGTTTTTCGAGCACAAACGTTACAAAATTACTCTTTATTTAAACAGAAATATATCCCACTGTTTTAAGCGTACATTTTTCTAGGCTGCGATTTAACTTTCAATCAATTTACAATCGTGTTATTTTTTTATTTTTTGTCGTGGCTGGCCTACGCGAGCGCGTTGGAATATTGGCTACCATCAATTTTACCTCGTTGTAGGATTGGATGAAGCGAGTTAGGGACAAAAACCATTTCCTCGTAGTGGCCTTTATAGAAACGACAAAGGTGAGATGCATTTACACCAGCCTGTCCATCCATCATCGTTATCAGGCCATCATGTCCGATATCCTTCTCACATTTCTTTATACCTTTGAAACGACAGTAAGGATAATGGACTTTTTTGTTCTGCTTTCCAATTGTTTGAACCGGGGTAAACATACATTATACTATAATTAATTAGAACTTTTTCCCATGCTACAATCAATTTAAAATACATTTACTTTTTCAACCGGCTAGGATTGTTTTTTAACATTCTCACCGCACATGATTTTTTATGTAGTCATACTATCCCTGCAGAAAGTATGTTGTTGTGAATAAATCAATCACTACGATTAGAAATAATAAAATTTTTAATCAACCCGTTTTAGCTTATATACATTTACCTAGGATATACGCATAATTAAAATTATGAATAACAACCCTAAGTAATACACTCTCAACATGACACGCAAGAATGGCACAATCACGCAGAAGACAAACACTTTGAGCCCTGAAGATCGAAACGTTGGCACGATAAGGAAAATATTTTTCTGAAACCTACATCACACCAGACCGCATCTCACGATTTCAGAATAATTACTAAATAATAACCAGATAGCTTTTTACTTAAGTCAATATAATATATTTAAGACTAGTAAACTGGTATCTTTTATTAAACGCTTTATAACCTTGAAATATTTACTTATTTTAATATATATATTCAACTTCATATATAACCAGCTAAACTGAAATGAAAGGTTAATAGACCGATTGTCTCATTAGCCTTTAGAACAAACTGCTACGTTATGAACTGTGACGTCGTTGTTATGTTTTTTCTTTTTGACAGAGAGCGAGAGTAAATACTCCCGTTGAGATATAAACATATAAATAGAACAAATTATATAAAAAGGACTAATTTATAACAAACAAACCGATCCATTCCGTGAAAAGTGAAAACGAGGATACATGGCGAAATGCTTCTTGAAGTTGACCGTTTGAAGCTGACAACGTGGTAAGGGAAACAGGAGAAATGTGTCCCACATGATTTATAGCACACCTTGTGAAAAATCGAAAAATACGTAAAAAACCAAGAAGATGCATATGAAGGAAACAATTACAGTTACAACTAATCCCTCACAATAGAAAAGTAGGTCAGTTTGAAACTTTTAGACCGCTAAGTCCTTCCTGTTATATTTTCAACACGTTCCAGCAATAAATAGACATATCCTCGATATATCTTCAATATTTCTACAGCCCGATTTTTCTTTATTTAGTTTTATTGGTGTTGAACCCATAGCTCTATAATAATGTTAAATTGAATTTGAAACAATGGTGCTCTACTTTTTTGATTTTCTCCCAGATGGTTCTTGATGAAATAAAATTCAAATGTCTAATCATTAAATACAAAATTAAATAAAGGTTAGCTGGTTTAGTTGCACTTTGTTCTGAAAAATATCACTTTTGAATCATTGAGGACCCCAATCGTCTTATATATGCATTGGTTATCCACTCTACCATATATGTTTTTCAAATTCAAGAAAGAATACTATTTCATACCTACTTTCCAAATGCCTGAATGCCCGACATTTTATTTGCTAATTTACTTATTATTTTTAATGCAAGATTATTAGTTTTTTCCAAATACGTGCTAAATTAATAAAAGAAATGGTTAACATCAAAACAGTGAGTTTTTATGCCATAAAATGAGGTGTGGTGGAGAAAGTTATGTTTTCAAAGTAATAGTACATTTTATGTTACAATGCTTTCATTTAACTTAAATTCAGAGAACATAATTTGAAAAAATGCTGGCTATATCAATTTGAAAACATTATTTTTCAACCAGTAAAGCGAAAGATTCCATTTCCGTTAAATTGAAACATGAACTGTCTCTGTATTAACTCTTGTTTTTGTTCAATATGTATACACCGTTCTCCCTCGGATGCGCTTGAAAAATGTTTTAATAAAAAGTTAGGCAGAGATCCGGAGCGCAGGGGGAGTTCAGCCCTAACCGAGGCCAACTCAGGTCCCACTCATCTCCCGTTTTCATGGGAAATGAAAATAATCCCCCTCTTGGCGATACGTTCCTGCAGTCAGGACTAGGCCCTTTTCAACCTGTTTCGGGAGCTTTAGTAGCTTAGCAATACGCCTTGTCTCTATTTTTGTTTTCTAATAAATAAAAGTATCAGATTTCTTCTATTTAATCACTCTCCATCATATTATTGAATACTAGACAGTGATTTTTCTTCGCTTTCATCGGCCATACCTGGTCATATTATGTGTATACATTGAATTATAACCCATTTTCTAAAGCTTGATAGTCAAAAGAATTAAGTGCACCGGACGTTACTGCGGTTTGAGCTCATCAACACCACTGCCCTGCACTACGTGAGAAATTTTTTTTTATCTTGATTGCTTTATTCTCAACTTTATATCTTAAGCATCAAATAATAATAAACATCATTTTTCTTTTCTTTTTTAATGTTTATATTTACACACAATATTAAAGTATACATTTGTAATAATTTAATATATTTATATGAATTCATTCGATTTTCTTAGACATGAGAAATTCAGTGATTGCAAATGTTTTATTCTCGCCTTCCAAAAGCCGTTACAATTAAGACGCATGGATAAGAAACCCACTAAATAGGTTAACTAAATTTTTGATCAAAGTTTTGATAAAAAATAAAATTAAAATAAATGAAACATAACTGAACGTAAAACCAAACAAGAAAATTTTGTTATATGATCAGTAAGGTATTGAAGGAAAGTTTGTTATTGCAATAACAAATCCGTCTGATGTATGATAAAACAACTAAAGCAAAACAGAATGATGACCTATTTGAATACAAAAATGATTTTCCTCTATGTGAACGATCTTGAACTCATCGCAGACAACCCCTCCTCACTACAGATAAGTATCAACATCGTAAGGTTTATAGAATTTAACACTGTCGAAATATTCTGCTGATTTAGATTAGAGGTGGTAGACTGGCGGCTTCTGAAAACTATTCTGCACGATCACGGAGTTGCTCTTATAGCGCGGCTCTCCTTCCCTCCTCAGCACCAAAACAAAATCTCATTAGCAAAGTTTGGCCTCAATAGAATCTATTCTAATCTCATTAGTAATAAAATTGTGCCATTAAATGCTAAATTACAACTCTTTTACAGTGCATCGCGTACTATCAATTCTAACAGGACAAAAATTTGGGGTAGAAACGATGCATGATGGAGTGAGTACGGTGTTCAATCCTTTTTAAAATGGTAGTTCCGAGTTACTCACAGTAAGTTGTTTTGCAAAGATCCGGATTTCGAGCCCTTAACTCATCATTAGGTTGAAGGATTTCTACAACCACGTCGACATGAATACGAAATCCGGATCGTTGCAAAAAAACTTACTGTGAGTAAGAACTAACTTTTTAAAAAGGATTAAAATTTGGGGTTTCCAAGATTACAAAACTTTGAAGAAGTTACGATTTTTTTACTAAAAAAACAACAAAAAAACGGTTCTCTCTAAATACTTTTACGGCCAACTATGCTTTGGACAGTAAAATAATCTTGAGAAAATGCATACAAAATACCGTACCAAAGTCTTCCCCTTAGGCGATCATCGGCTACCAAAAGTCATAGCTCTAGGAGTGAAAAATTAGCATTTTTGGTTTGAAAGCTTACACTCAAAATCAAAATATTGGTGTAAATTCTTTGTTTTCTTTACGACTTACCTAATTTGTTCAACTAACCATCGAAACTGATTTGTTTAATAACTACTAGTCATCGAGAAGAATCTGTGCATAATATCGTGAAAGATTTCAACTTCACCCTGCGTACTTGGAATTGATCAACTTTGATGACTTTTAAAAATCATTAGCCGTTAATTAGTATATTTAAATTTTGGACCTTGGGCTAATGCCTAATAATTAAGAATATTCCGTTTTCAACATGAATTCTAGAGGAGAATTTTATAATTTCTTGTCTATATGTCCCCATCCATCTACAGCAGTACGTATTCACTACCTCGTTAAGTGCAGTCTTTCTTTAGATAAAATTAACTCTGTACTAAATAATCGAACGAATTATTGCCAGGTGATAAACTTTTTGTAATTGTTTCGATGTTGTCTTCTTTTGAATTGCGTTTTTGTCATCTAATGCTTTTGGTGGTGCGAGTTTAGTGTATGAATGTGAGTTTGTCTGTGCAAACCCGCGAGTGTAGACGGACACTTACGTACCCAGTTCAACATGTGTGCACCGATTCGCAGACTAACACTTACCATCAATTTTAAATATTTGTACGGCAATTATGAAATTTATATTTTTTCTTTAATCGACATTGTCACGTTTTATAATTAGCTTTGTAGAATCTCTGTTAACCTACAAATTACTTGATACAATTCCTTTCTTTTTCCTTTTTGACCATATCATTTTGAATGGATTTGACATTATTCAACCCAAAATTTCACTATTATTGATTCGATTTAACCTGTTGTAAATATAAAAATAAAATAGTATGGACATAACAATAAAGATTATATCTGCATTTGGTAGTTGACTTTCATAGTCTATATAAATGGAACAGATATGTTTTGTCGTAAAAAAAGAAAGAAAGAAAAAAAAAAATATATATATATATATAGAGAGAGAGAGAGAGAGAGAGAAAACGGGAAAACGGGATCTTTTCGATTGTTTCTCATGCGTATGTGAGAGGTGTGTGGATCGTGATTGGACTCAGGTGACGGTCCGCACCCTTCTTGATTGTCTCGTACAAATTTTGCATGCATTGGTTGAAATGCCCCCTTATCTCGTACTGTATCACTCAATCCCGCAAATACGGCCGCGTTGTTTATTTCAAACGGTATTTTCGTCGGTCTCTAAGAAATATCTTTTACATTTGTTTATTACTTTCCAAAAGACTATTAATTAGACAAGAATATTACATTCTCACAAGACAATTTGTTCTTTGATGGATTAAAAGACGCTCTTTCCACGTAATAACTAATTATTATATTAACTAATAACGAAAACGCATTATTATCGCTCAACAATGAAACTGGGTCAACTCTCGGCTATTGTTTAATCACTTAACTGCAATAAAGCCATTAATACAACAGGAAACAATAAATTAATTAACAACCCATGGGTAAGTCTATTCAATGCGCGATGATGGGTCATACTGAGGTAAGATATTACTTATATATTATACAGTGAATACTTACATAGACTATTCAAATATTAGAACAAATATTTTGTATTAACGTAAAAGTTTTCATAATAACGCAATTTATATAAGTAAAAATATAAACGAATCAAGGTTTTTCTAGACTTCCAACTCTTGTAACAGGTCTTACGTAAAACTTTTGACGATTAAAGAAATTATAATGGGACTATAGGTCGATTACCAATCTACCTTTTTCACCGGTACCCTTCTGGGTACGATAATTTTGCAATGGCGTGTTCATGGCTCGTAAATTGAAACTAATTTCAACTCAATTTGTACCGTCATATTTTCAGACTTGGATGTGAAACGCTCATAGTAAATTCAAAAACATTGCTTCTTAGGTTGTAAGCGTTAATTGAATGGTTAATTCAAATCATTTCCTACTTATCACTTACAACACAAATTTCAGTTATCTTAATGTATACATTGAATAAAATCTTGTTAAAATTAGGACATCCATTGTCATTTATATAAAACTTATCTCATTTAAAACATCAGCCTCTTCACACCTCTTCACAGAAAAAACTATAAAGTGCAAATCCCAAGCAATAAATTTTTTATTTTACTCCCAGTTTATAAAAATATTGCGAGCCATGAAAATAATCAAACTGCTTTTAAAAGAAGACACTACCAAGGTAGCCTATGCTTTTGACAGCGATGATCAATTAAATAAAAAATTAGACAAAAATTGATTTACGTGCAAAAATAGTAAAATAAAATTAAAATAAATTGTAAGGCAAATAAAGTGTATTTGATTTGTTTGCATGGATATTTATTTTTCATATTAACACAACATTAATAAAAAAAATCATATTTACGGTACACTCTTCATTACGTCTTGTTATTTATAGCCATTTATACAAAGAAAATATTTTAATATATTCACTACTTTTCGTAATCCGCTTGACCAATTATATTGTTATTTTAAAATATTGTTGAGCTCACATACTACTGAGAAGGAATATCAGCATATTTATTGTCAATGCCCCTGAATTACAATAAAAGGCCTAAATGAAACATAAATTAAACCTAAATGAAAAATACATAATCTGGAAACATTTCTCCGAAATGCTAGAATTATATGGAAGCAAGGAAAAATAAGAAATATTTTTCATACTCTAAGGAAAGTTTACAATCTCATGCCTCATTTAATATTTATTTTAAATGTTTATTTTCTTTCTTTTTCTTCTGCCAAATGTTTAGATTACTTTTAATATAACCAACCAATTTATCAGCTAGTTGATAGATTAATTAGCACAACGTTGCTTTCTCGCAAGTTTGTCCAAACAAGTCTTGCGGGTTTAACCTATATTGTATAACTAGTTACACACCCCTCAACGGCAATTAATAAATGTTCGCAAAACATATTGGAAGACCTTGCAGTTAATTTTGTATTAACCCTTCGTAACAGTGTTCATCGCTTCCGTTTCTTTAAGTTCATTTTTATTTTCATTGTCATCAGGCATCGTTTATCTGTTAAAACGAACTGAAATGTATCGGTTTTGTTATTAAGGCAACAAAAATCATTTTTTTTATTATCACGTTTTATATAGTAATTTTATTTGTTAACGTCTTTCCTGTATGACGAGAGTTACTAAACAAAATCTTTATTAACAAATGTAAATACAATAACATACATTCCTTTCTTTATCATACGCTAGACATATTCATAGACATTGAGACCCCGTCTGAGAGATATTAAATGGGTATTTAATTATATGTATATATATATGTCGGTGATAGAGAAGAAACCAATGATTAATGTTTATGTTGTCTACTTATCACATTTTTGTAAAGTTGATTAATTATTATTTATTATTATTATTATAAAGTTATTAATTCCTGAAAGGCAAACACATTGTGTCGTCTTGGACGCTCCCCACTGATTGAGAATCTAAATTAACCGCGGAGGTAGTTTTTAGAAAGACCATGGAGTGCGCTCTATACTTTTGCGGGGCAGAAGCAATAAGAACCTCCAGTATGTTACAGTAACATTTTATGCGTGCCAGTGGGGAGTGCATCCGTGCCTTGATCTTTTACTAAATAAAATTATAATTGTTAAATAGTCGTGTTTTTGTTATTATGTCCGACTTTGAAGAGGGCCAGATCTCCGAAGATGAGTGGGATCATNGTGAAGGGTTGCAACAGATAAGGGTCTAGCGAGTACGTAACATATATATATATGTTTATACACCTATAATTATTATATTTAATAAACCAATATTGAATTACTTTTGTTGTTATTTCTAAGTTCCAAGCGAGTCTCAGAACGAACTAATCAACAGTAGATAAAATTTTTAGCCTTGTTAATCTAATTAATTTAAAATTGGAGGAGAAGAAAAACCAAAAAAATATGTTTCGTAGATTTCATGTTTGCCTTCGACTCTGCGCCGAGAAAATTATTGTTCTATAAATTATTATCGTTGATAGGGTAATGTAGGAAGTTTATAGACATTACAAGACATTTATATGATGGCAGCAGCTGGGTGGAGCAAAGGAGGCACTTCAAATTTTTTGATACTCAGGCTGGTGTTAAACAAGGCTGTTTGTCGTCCCCTACAATTTTTTGTACTTAAATGAATGATATGACATACAAAAATGGCTATGGAGATGGATTATAGGCGATGTGAATTTGAGGCTCTTTTTCTATGCCGATGACATTGTGCTTATTTCAGACAAATTGTCAAGTTATGTAAGAAATGATTAATTTTTAAGGTAATTACTGGAATGTGAGGGTTAGAGGTGAATCCATAAAAATCAAAAATAAGGGTGTTAACATTTAGATGGTCGAAATATAGAAGCCGGAAAACAACTGTAATTTTTTTTTTTTTTTTACGAGGGTTCGCAACAGCAAAGGTCATATAAACCCTCAGGGCGCCGGTGTTTTTGAAAAAAAGCCCATTTGTAAGTATGTCGAGTTCGAATGCAGGGCCGCTGGATTCGAACCCGGGACCTTTACCTTACAGTGATGAGCACCGTGTCAAAGACTAAACCTTGCGGCCACCGACGCCTCCCAACAACTGTAAATTCTTAGTTCTTATAACACCTTCACTTCCCTTTCAAGCTCTATGGACAAGCTTATGATATTAATTAATTAGTTAATTATTCAGTTAGAAATAGCTGAAACAATAAATGCAAATATAAAAACCACACAAGGACAATATCATAAAATATATCCCAATTGAATTACCATTTTAACCAATAACAAAGATAGATGTTTTGAGTATGTTAAGTTGATTTTAAAAAGCTAGAAGCGAAACGTGGCTTTTAAATGGTACACATTTTCAATTTGATCACTGTCAACTATGCCCCTTATGTAATTTAAGAGAGGTCGAGGACTTAGTTCACTTTATATCCATCTGTCCAGTTTTAACCCAGTATCGTAATATTTTATAATTCTTGCATAAAACTACTGTTTCTGAAGATGAACTGTGTGCGTACATAAATGTTAACAACTGGGGTAAACTCCATACTTTTTTAAAAGGAGCGCAGAGCTATAGATTGTGTTCAGTTCAAGAGTGAAATTATTAAAAAGAAAAAAAAATGGGATCATTTATTTTTGTTTATTTGAATAATTTTTTAGTTATTTGTAAGTATACCGTAAGCACATGTACATAATAGATATTGATAGCAACTCTGCTGACGGATAACTCGCCATACAATGAGTTTTTTTAAAAATATTTATATCGAAATGTATGTTTTCTTTGTAAGACTTTGCTAATAAAACACGTTTATTACTATTGTTATTATTATTTCATTTTTATTACCATTATTCGCAGCTAATAAAAAAATCAAGATAATATTTCAAAATTAAAAGTAAAAAAAGCCTAAACATGAAGCTATTTTTGGTCAATTTCATTAAAAAAATATGTATCTGTTTATTGTTATATTTTAATATCTATTATTTCATAGTTCTAGTTTTAAGTTGTTTTTTTTAATGACAAAAAGCCATAATAACTGTAACCTATTTTTCCACAATGTTATAAGTTTGTGATGAAATATTAGTTCAATTATTTTATTGTCCTTATAAGTTCATATTGTAAAAGCAATTCAGTTTAATAAACCACATCCGACGTCGTGCAGAAATTTAATAAACTGTAAGAGATAAGTTGTGAGGGAAAGGTTATTGTTTTATCAAGTAGCGGTTTTCCAAAAGGTCTGAACCAACAGTTACCTCATTCCAAATCCAGGGGCAAACACAGCACAAGCACCCATCCTTCTCGGCCGAAGGCGTATTTACCGACTCCTCTGTTACCGTGTTGTACATTCTGGTGTACAGCTGTTGTAAAGATACAACGAGATAGGTCCTAATCCTTATACCCAATATTTTCCATATAGAAAGGAATTAGCCAGAAGAGACGGCACCTTCCTTAAGACTATCCTCAAGTCCAATTTATATTTAGACATTAATTGGACTATGGTACCGACGAGCAACATCCATTTCAGGATGTCAAGAGCTTAATGGAACCTTGGCCGTTTTCGCTGTGCGGATTATTGTGTATTAAATCGTCATCCTTGTAGAAGATGGGATTCGGTAATACAGTTTAGCAACCAGGCTGGGGATAATCTAAGAAATTTCCTTTACTAATTGGTTTGTAAGCAATTAATATTATTTAATGAAAACTTTAGTAACTCACTGTGCTTTTACTACTATCAGGACAGGTAGCTTGATAAAGAGAATTAGTGCTACCTGATCCCATCCGAGTAGTACTTGATAAAATGTAATAAATAAGAATGACTAGTAAAAGATTTTAATCAGTCTTACATCTTTACTCAACATTATTTTCTTATGTACACGTAATTTTCTATATGTTCAGTTATTTTCGTTAATTTAAAGATCGAGAGGAAACAAAACGTGTGCTTTAGAAAGTATTTTAAGCTTTAACTCAACACTTAATAATGATCAAATTGTTGCGCCAATATTTCCTCCGTAATTGATATCATCTATGATCGTGTTTTAATATACAACCACTAAATTAAGTTACATTTATGTATATTTTATTTTATTTGTAAGCTAGGTTAAAAGAATGTTAGGAAATTACAAAATGTGTATTATTTATAATCATACGAGATGTCTTAGTTGTTAATTCTTGAAAATTGTATGGAAAATGGAAGGAATAATGGTTAATAAATATTTCTTTCATTCTCTTGAAAGAAGTGAATTTTTTATAAAACCAAAGAAAAATACTACAGACATAAAAGATGAGATTATTTTAAAATAAAACTTTGTTTTACAACAAGAAAATAATGTTGAGTAAAGATATAATGTATTCTTGATATATTTTTTTAGCGTTAGATACTAATGTGTTTATATCCATGTATTTTTAATTTTATAGAAAACGAATTTACTTCATTGTAAAATGTACCAGATAATTTTACGCTTCATTGCTTTTTTAAATTAAAAATTCAATCGTTAAACAGTCTCGATCGAATACAATTTTTAAAATATTATTTTATATATTCCGTTATATAACAGTAGTTAAAAATATTTCATTAAAAGGTTTTACCAATGATTATAATTCCTATATCAATACATTCATCATAAAATCGTTTGAAAAATGATACCAGAAAATCGTTCTTCATGCAAAGCCTCGTAAACCGAACTTTACCAGGGAGAAAAAAGGAAATCCAGATAGAGCTGGGCATAATGGAATCAACATACAACAATAAATATTATAGGTGTTATAGGTGTGCGGCAACAATGGGCTTTTTCAACAATGGGGAGTTATGAATGAGGCAATCAAGGAATGGATCACGCCCCCGAGCGGATTCGTTATCTCAGTCACAGTGCGGACGGGTCACCCCCAATCACAACGGGTGTAAGTTATCTCCTTCCCGCAAGGGAAACAAATGGAAAGATTTCTTTCTCCAAGCCAACGCATATCTGTCCAATTTTCCCTGATTGAAACAACAAACAGTCAATTCCTCGCTGATTTTTTCAGAGGCAAACTTGGAATTTCTAGCCCTTGTTATGGCTCCATCACCGCTCGCTTTTTTTGTGTACCTGCCATCGATTCAGGCAGCACACGTGCCAGGTCGTCTGTAATACATTCACTGTTCTTTCACCTTCGGATTTCCTGTTGTTTTTTTACTATACGAAAGGTTCAAAGAGCAAATACGAAGAAACATTCTTCCCTTTCTCCCAGGTTTATCCCACGGGAACTGGTCACTATAAACACAAATTAATTTGTTTAAAAAAATTATAGCAGCTGCATTTATATCCTAAAAGTTAACATATGCCAATATGCAGTAATGTGAGAAAAGCACCCATTTGAAGAAGGACGTAGTGAGTTAGTGAATAAGTGAGTGAGAAAGAGAGCTAGTGAAAGTGACAGACAGAGAAAAAGAGATAAAGAAAGAGAGAGAGAGAAGTAGGGCGAGAGAGAAGTAGAGCGAGAGAGAGATAAATATAGAGGAAGCAGAATGTAAAAGAGAGAGAGAAGAGAAACAGAAATAGAGTTAGATAGATAGAAAGCAAGAGAGCGACAGCACATTCTAGAAAAAGAAAGATTATTAATATTTATTATTAATTAATTATTTTATTTATTCACGATTAGATTTATTAAAGATGAGTTGGTTTACAACCATTTTATTATTTATGAAAAAACTGAAAATATAATTTTGTTCTGTTTTCCTGTGCACAAACTGGTAACCTACTTCTAAAATATGAATGATTAATTTTCGAATATATTAGAGATCAGGTTTGATAAACGAATTATTTAAAAAAATAAACATAATTGTAAAAATGTTTTGTAAAATATCTACCTAAGGAAAGGTCGAATTTCATTACATTATACGCATAACATGTTACTTATATCGAGCAAGAAGTTTTTTGCTTTTATAAAGCAAATGATCTATTTACTCATATTGGTTTCAAAAAGCATAAAATAAGTACTTTATACATATAGTACAATATATCCTAATAGGATAGGGTCACAAAAATATAAAGTTTTTAAATCTTCTGTATGCGGAGAAAATAAATTAAGTTTATTTTAGTGGTATGAATTAGATCATAAACTAGTACGTATTTTAATGGTGCCAACTAGTGACCTGCGTTGCACAATCAAGTGCCAGGATGTGCATTTCAAAATTGCTATCCAATGCTATCAAAAACGTAGGTAACAATATTAATAATGTTAAGTTAGTTAGTTGTTAAATTAGTTTATTTTTTATAAAATCAAATTGAATTCCTTATCTTTAATAATTAAAAATAGGATGCACCTATTCCTCATTAATAGTTTCTTCGGAAAAGTCACATTGCCTGAGAGATTTTGTCTGATGAAAATTTATTTATTTTCAACTTAATCTATCGGAATTGCTTTTTTTCAACACACCTACAGTATAAACGGCAGACTAATCGAATCTAATAGTCACAAACATTTTATAACCTTCTTTTGAAACGTGTGGCAAACTTTCAAACAAATGGAAAGAAAATAGGCCCAAACCAAATTGATTGACCGAGATCCCTTTTTAACTTTGGGTTCGAAAATGACAGCAGTCGTAAAATGGGATCGCTAATTCCCATGTTGAGAATCATTCATTTACGACCGAGGTAGTTGACATTTTAATTAAAAAAGCTTCATTTCCGGAAAGCAAGCATCAATCTCCGGATTTTTTAATAGTTAACTCAACAAATTCCGATCGTTAGAGCTACAGTTTTAAAATGTTACTAAATTTGGTTTTTTATCAACGTTATAACAGGAATTCGCGTGTTGGGTGGATATCAGAAAACAAGGGATGGTAACGCCTGAGGGGCAATTAAGTTTGAGAGCTGACGACCGCACAGATTGCTTCTCACCCTTCATAATCACGAAATCGAACAAGTTAGAAATATTATAAATAAAAGCTTTAACAATTTTCTTCTGGATTACATTGTGGAAATAAAACTTGGTTATGAAAAATTCATATTTATAGTATTCGAGGTTATACTCCAGAAGATTATTTTACTTAATTTCGCAATGTGGTGCTAATTTTACTTTGTCATGTATATTAATTAAAAATATTGAGCGTGAGTTTTGCTTTATCTGTTAAACTTGTTAAATGAAACTACTGATCTCGACATTGCACTTCATCTCAGAGTTTCTAGTCTCGTAATCTAACGACATCATTTCTATGCGATTTGGCACGCGTTTGGAGTTCGAGAAGACAGAGGTTCTGTACAACTGAGCGCAGTTGCTGCTCTCCGTAGTTCCCAGGGTCCGGACAAATATCTCACGAGGGTAACGAAAACCCGGAAGAAGCGGCTAAGGCCGGAACGCCCAACCTTCGGAGGACCTATCCACCTCAATCCAGATGTCTGTCGATAAAATGCAATAAAGAATATGATCAAAAGGAAATAAGAGCGTCTGTGGGTCAGATCGGCAGAGGATCTTCTACGTATCATGAACACGTCCGATGGGTGGCACAAAGAAATTCTGAATCGAGCAGAGGGATCGTCCTCACCCAATCGGCCAAAATAAGTAATAGACCGTGAACTTACTTTTCTGTTAAAGCCAAAGTGTCCAACATAATTAAAGGAGGTACGACTTTGGCTCTATGTAGGGAGCATGTATTAAGATGTATTAGTAGAGACCTTGTAGTGAAGGACTTCCACCAGATATGAGATCTGCTTGAATCCGTCAGCGATAATTTGGGTCCCGTGTTTCTATTGTTAAAAGAAACAGGGCTTTTAGTGTATAAAGTACTAATAAACATTTTGTTCTGTATTCCATTTCGTGCACATTAAGAGTGAATATACTCGTTAGCGTCAGCGCGAAATCTGACCCTAGTCTGCAAAACCCGAAATGGATGAACTCTTTTTTCATTTCTTTATAAGCCTAGGATAGGCATACGCTTGATCCTGTGCACATGTGTTCGGAGTAGATCTTACATTAATGAATGAATCAACTATAGTCAATGAAATCCAAAGATCATAACCCACAATCTTTTGGGGCATCTCCGTTAACCGAGAAACCATAAACTGGAAATATGACCTTATCCTCCTTCTTCTGGCCAATTTAAAACAAAGCTTGAAAAAACTTTCTCATTCGACCTCGACTAAATTTAAGCTTCTGTTGTTACCAGTACTACCATAGTCAGCAGGAACTAGACATTTCGATAAAAAAACTTGTTCTACTACCTCCCGGGCCAGAGGTTAAACTGCGTCCAATACCCCTCCTGTAACTGGTGGCCTTCCGTAACACCCCATCCCCATACTAACTCATTACCTATTCCTGTAACAACACCTTCCCCAACACTAACCTCCTCCCTGTTCCTTCTCCCGGCGTCCCAGATTTTAAGGAGGGGGAGGTGTGCCGGTTCACCTTTAGTGGCACCCCACTAATCGGGTAGGGCCAGGGCGGGTAGCTTCCCCTTGGCCGGAAACCAACAAGCTCCAAGAAATACATTAAAAAACGCCGTATATCCGGAAGGCGAAATGACGGTGACGTCGGTGGCACAGGCCACCCTCGGCGTTATTTCCTCGGGCCCGTTGGGGTTTGGGGAGAGAGCAGCGCCACCCAACGTATAGAAACTGCTAGGAACGGAAAAGGTAACAAGGAATTCGTGAGGACACTGCAGCAATTTGAGCCGGAGTCTAAAAAAAAGGAAAAGAATGAGAAAAGAAAAGAGCGGAAGTGATAATGAAGGCCAGAAGCCAAAGACTTTCACAACATACTGGATCATGGAACAAAAAGAGGGGGATTTTAAAGATGGCTCCCTCATCCAGATCTGCCATATAGTCAACCAATAAATGGGAAAAGTTAAAAATCTAAACAAATTGTCATCTGGAATCCTGAGTATAGAGGTTACTGACTCTCTGCAGACCAAAAAGGTCATGGAGACTAAACACATCGGCGCAACCCCTGTTAAAACGTCCCCCCACTGAAAGCTGAACTCCTCCCAGGGCGTAATCTAAGCACGAGATTTACTAATATGCTCTGAGGAGGAAATCAAAGAAGAATTGTCAAGCTTCATTGAAGTAAAAAGAACATATCGAAAAACGGACAGGGGTCTAATAAATAGAAGTCTCTCATATTAACATTTGACAGACCAGAGATGCCGAGAGAAGTACGGGCTATATATCAAAGATTCTTGGTCCGTCCTTTTGTACCGGCACCAATGAAATGCTTCAAATGCTTAAAGTTTGGCCACACAGCACTTCGATGTAGAAGCCAGAACACGATTTGCTCGTGTGGCGTGCCGGTGCACGAAGGTCGGCCATGTGTAGATCCGCCGAAGTGTGTAAATTGTGATGGGCCGCACCATGGAAGGTCCAGTGTGTGCCCAATACTAAAAGAGGAAAGAGAAATACAGAGGTTAAAGGCAAAAAAAGGCATGAGTCGAGTCGAAGCAAGAGCTATAGTCCGCAGCTCAGTGTTTTCACGGCCAAATATGAGCTATGCGAGGGCTGCCGGACAGTCGGCACCAGGCAAAAGGTTCGTCGTTGGAGATCGCCGTCCAAACGAACCCATCCCCACAAATATACACCTTCCAGGGTTCCACTGGTGCCCCTGCCCGACCTAAAGACGGGGTAAAACCAGTGGAGGGTGTTACTGAACCCCCAAACCTTCCTTCCAAATTAGAGAGAGGATCAAATAATAAACCTCCGCCCATGAGCGGGGGTGATAAAACAGAAGATCCGACGACCCCTGGAAACCTCTCGGGTCCCTTCTCTCTCTCCCTCGAGCAGATGCCTCCCGGAGTAAATCCGGAGGACGTCAAAAAGCTTGAGGAGTGGTGGTTGGGGGATGCCGGGACCGAGTCGACTCCCTCGGTCGACTCAGAGGATTTCCAGGAGATTAGAAAGGAAAACAAGAAAGGGTAGCCCAAGGGAAAACCCCGCAAGTCACTTAAAAAAACAACAGGAGTGAAACAATCAATAGAGACATGACTCATGCCATAGACCGACCAGTTACAATAATTTGTACTTTTAACAATAATGATAAACGAAAACATTTTGCAATGGAACGTGAGAGGGTTAAAAAATAATGAAGAAGGATTACAACGAATAATTAGACTTAAACAACCGATGTTAATAGCGCTACACGAAACCCATCTACTACCCGGGAAGAAATATCACCTCCGGGGTTTTTCCTGCATAAGCAGGGAAATCCAACCCGAACCCGGTGGAAGGGCGTATGGTGGAGTAGCGCTGTACATAAACAAAAAATTCAAATACGACAAATTGACGTTAAATACTGAAATACAAGCGATCTTAATAAAAATAAAAAATCCATTAGAGATGATCTTATGCAATATCTACCTCCCAGATAGAAGGTGGCACCATACAGAAATTAAAAGAATAATAGATCAACTTCCTCGTCCCTACCTGATACTAGGAGACTTCAACTCTCACAATACAATGTGGGGGTCGGAGACGACGGACTCCAGGGGCGAGCGTATAGAAGATATTATAGATGAATATATCGGTATGGTGTTACTTAACAATGGAAATCCGACGTATATAAGTATTTACACTGGGAGATTCAGTGTGATCGACCTGAGCTTCGCCTCTCCGTCCATTGCCGCTAGCCTCTCATGGAACACTTTAAACGACGAATATAACAGCGATCACGTGTCTATTATCTTTGAAACATTCGTAAGACGCTTGAGCTATCGTGACTGTGATGCTCTCGGACACCAACTCCCCATCTCAACCTACAAACTTTCGAATTTTCCCTCCTTTTTACTATTTTTCAATTCATTTTATAATCTTGCAATTTAAAACGGCATCATGAAAAACGAAATTTTGAAAAAGAATTACAATATACAAAAATTTTAATGTATATTAAGCTTCTGAGTGAGAAATTGCCAGGTTTTATACCCCCGCGATCAGATATAACCTTCGTAAGGCCGACTGGAAAACTTTCACAAGTGCCCTGAATATTTCAGATATGAGTGGCGACGTGGAACGAGACGTCCACATCCTCACAGAAAATGTAAAACATGCCGCCGAGCACTCAGTGCCCAAAACAGGAGGAACCCCCATTCGTCGAAAGGGGGTGCCGTGGTGGCCTGAGGAGTGTAAGGCGGCTAACAAAGAAAAGAAAGGGCGGTTAAAAAATTGAAAAGAAGTCTCACGTCGGCCAATTTAGAAGATTTTAAAATAAAAAGAGCAGTAGAGCGAAGGTTATAGACCCAACAGAAAAAGAGCAGCATGCAGGAATATGTATCGCGGCTAAATAAGGAAACGTCGCCGATACAGATATGGGGAAAAATAAAAGCGATCGTGGGGAAGACAAAAAACCCATAATATCAGCACTAAATGTGACTGATCGAATCATCACGGATCCGAAGGAGGTGGCCGATGCGCTGGATCATCACTACGAGGAAGTGTCGAGCGATCCGTCATACACTGAAAGGTTCAGTATAGTAAAGCGCACAATTGGAACAGCTTGTACAGGACTTCACTAGCGAAAACGAAGAAGAGTACAACCGAGCAATAACGATGGCTGAACTAGAAGAAACCGTAGACGATCGCCTCTTAGAGTTATTTAATAACATTTGGTGCGCCGGAACATATCCGGAAAGAAGCCATGATAGTACCGATCGCCAAAGAAAGTAAAGACCCCAGCCAACCATCAAGCTACAGGCCGATATCGTTGACCACCTGCTCGGGTAAAGTCCTCGAGTCTATTATAAACAGAAGACTAGTATGGAATTTGGAGACTCGGGGACTCTACTGCCGACATACGGCGGGATTCCGGGGAGGACATGCTTCCGTTGACCAAATGGTTCTTCTCGAGCACGAGGTGCAGACCACGTTCCTGAATAGGGAACATGGCGTGCCTGTGTTCTTCGAACTCGAGAGAGCATACGACACGACATGGAAGTATGGCATCCTCCGGAGGTGTCACGAATTCGGCCTGAGGGGTAGACTCCCGGAATTGCTTAGGAGTTTCCTCAGCAACCGGTGGTTTAGGGTAAGGCTGGGAAGTACGCTATCCGAAAGGAGAGACCAAAGAAATGGGATCCCGCAAGGATCGGTACTGTCGGTTACACTCCTCACGATTGCGGTTAACGGTATCGTCGATGGCATTGAGCCCCCAATGATGATATCGCTCTACGTCGACGATGCCGCTATTTCCACACATGGTATTAATGTAGAAGAAGTTGGAAGAAGAGTGCAGACCGCAATCGACAAAATGGTTGCCAGTGCCGAGAGGATAGGTTTCTCCTTTTCGGCCGAAAAGACGCGGGCAGTCCACTTCTGTAGAGTGAGGAGGGAACATAATCCCTCTCAGCTCCGGATGGGGAACGAAGTTCTCGGGTATGCGGACCTTCGACAAGAAGCTAAGATGGCAACCACATATCGTGAACATCGAAGTCTAGTGCAAGCGGGTCATCAACCTCCTGAGATACCTCTCGAACTTTAAGTGGGGAGCAGAAAGAGAGGTGTTGATGACCCTTTTTAAAACGCTGCTGTGCTAGAAATTATTTTACCGTTGTATATAGTTTATGTGTGTTTGTGCTGTGTTTGTTTAGTGTCAGAAGTGTTTGTGTCGTGTTTATGTTAATATATTAGGATGAATGTAATTTATTAGCGTGAAAGGAAGGGGTTATTTACCCCGCCCCGAGGAATATCGAGTACTCTAGGGTGAGTGTGTGATGTCTGGGGAGCAAAAGTAAGTTACTAGCGCGAATAGAGTGGGTTCGGCCCCGCCCCGAGGAATATCGAGTAATCTGGGGGAGTGAATGTGACCAGACTTTTATGTTAGTATTGTATGTTGTTTATATTTTACTCTATTGGAATGAATGTAATTTAAGCATGAAAGGAAGGGGTTATTTACCCCGCCCCGAGGAATATCGAGTACTC